>NC_142204.1:20638226-21239059 GCF_049639895.1 Pseudopodoces humilis
AGATCCTAAAACAATGGAACTCTCATTTAAACTCTCCAAACCCAGGTCAGAGCTAATAGAGAGAAATTTTGAAGTTGGCTTTTTTTTAAAAAAAAAAGTATATGGCTTTATTCTCTTTCTGTCTCAAAATCAGCAGCAAAGATTTTTGTTCTCTACCCAGAACATGGTCTTAGGCCTTTGTTCCATCTTCCAAGGTCATGAGCTGCCCATTGCTCTTTGCATCTTGCTGCTGGAAAAAAAAAAAACAAACCATCAACTGTGTATTTCTCCTAACTGCAGTTACTCCTTTATTTGTGTGGTTCCTGGGACAGGTAACTGAGGTGATTCCAGTGACCATGTATTTTTTCCAATAACTTTGTTGTGCATGTCCTTGTCCCCTCCTCCCAGTCAGTATATAAACAGCATGTTAGATCTAAATCAAAAGCAATTCCCTGCTGCTAACTGCAGCAGAGCCTTTGTCTTCCAGTAGCCTGAGTTTTGGGGAGCTCATTGACCTATGCATATGCTTTACCATTCCAGACAGTGCATGGTAGTTATAGTCTACTTGACAATAAAACATTATAAACTGAGAAATAGCTCAAGAACAAAGAAAAAAAATTGTGTCCTTAACAGCAAAGTTCTAATTTCTTGCTAAAATTATATTCTAATAATGGAAACCGTTTTCCCTTGAACTGGTGAATTGGAAATTTAAACTCTGCATTCAAGCCTCCCCCTGCCAGTCAGAGGCAGGCACTGAAGGTAATTCTCTGTGCTCCAGGCAGATCAAAAGAAGCTCATTATCAGTCGATCATCTAAAAGGATATGACAGCTTCACATCCAGTTGTTCGGCAGCTGAGATGCAGTCTGGAATGGATCTTTTCTGTGTCTGTTGTCTATAATAGCTTTTAGGGCTGGCTCTTCTTCCAACACACAGTACAAATCCTCTGGTAACTAGTACCAGCCACACACAACAAAAGCCAGCTAAATCTGGTGTAAGCTCGGAAATCGATGACTGCTTGCCCTTTTTTCAAACTCAAGTCAGCAAGTGTCTCCCAGGCTGAGTGTTCTGGGCAGCAGCCCTGGCTGCAGTGATTCTTCTCAACTCCTATGGATGCTGATACTACCCAGGAGAGTGAATTCCCTTCCTCCTTGCAGACTGACCAGTGACCAGTGTGAACCAGATATTTCCACTGATCTCTTCTGGCAACACTGTCACTGCACTACTTTATAAACAGAAGACAGCTTGGGCTGAGCAAAATTCCTTTCACAGACGTTAATAAGAGAAGATCATCTAAGGCTGACTGTGCTCATCTTCAGCAGAACTTGGCTTCAGAAATGTCTACAGTTACAGAGTGCCAGCTGCAATTCATTTACTTTTCTTTCCAGCTAAAAGGAAGGTGCCCCCTGCCCTGTGCATGTGCAATCCATCTTTTGCATGCCTCTGGTCTTCTGCTGTTTTCTGCCAGATACCTGCATATGTGCCTGCCCTAGCCACTTTCTCGTGGTGCTTGTGTCAATTAAAGGCTTTTGAAGGAATCGGTGCACTTGTGTACCTAGGCAGCCTTTTGATGTTCCTTTCCCAGTTCCTGCATCTGTCAGCATCGTGTTCCCCAAGCACAGACACAGAGTTGATTCCAGAAGTCATCTGTCAGCTTACTCCATATCCTGTCCTTCACCTATACGTATAGCTTCCTCAGGGGTGTTAATATATGTAAAATAAAGTTAACATTTCCTGTTCTGGTAATAAAGATGAGTAAGTGGGAAAGAGAAGCTAGTACAGAAACAAGATCCATCTCTGTTTCTTCCATGGGATTTGCCCAGTAGATGAAGATAGCAGAAACAGGAACAGAGCTGGGAAGGAGGGTTGACAGAAGCATGGGTTCATACTGAGAGGAGGAGGTTGCTGGCTCAGGCATGAAAATATGGAACCACTCAAAGACTGCAGGCCACTGCTAAAATAATGAAGTGTCACTGTGTGTTTGGCTGTTGCCAGCAATCTTACAGCCTGCACAGAGATACATCGGATCCAGAAGGATCCCCTGAGTCACTGAACTCAGATCCCTGGTATTGCAAAGAGCCATCTTATGTAACTACTTTCACAAGCAGTTCCCATCCGTTCCTAAAACTAATGAAGGCTGGTGTCCCTGATAATCTATGGGAAAACTATGCAACTTCAGCCTAAAGTTGCCTTTAAGTAGAATTGAATAAATTAATAGATAACCATTTATATTTTTTTTTGTTCCTGTATCAGAAGTTTTGTTGAAAATGTTTTTTCTTGGGGTTTTCCCCCAAAATATTTGAGTTCAGTACAGATATTCAGTGTAGTACCAGTGTAAGGAGCTTTTTATGTCAAAAATGTCACAGCCTACTGGCACAGACAGCTGCAGAGTAAAAGAGTCCTAGAAATGTGTTTTTCTGAAAGATCTCAAAATACCTGGATGATAAGTTGATTCAAACTATCATACTTCCACTCTGCCTCTGTTTTGCTAAACCATCAAAAGAAACACATTATCTGTTGGTCACCTAAAATGGTATGTCAGCTTTGCATCCAGTTGTTCAGCAGCCTGGAATATGTCTTTTCTTCTCTTGATCCTGCTCTCCCTTCCTGCACCAACAAAAAAAGTTTGTATTCTTTCTTGAATAAAGGTGGTATTCTTTTCAGAATTCTCTACTAAAAATGCCTCATCTGATGCAGTGTAAGGTTAATCTCCATCTATTTTATGGTTTGTAGATGAGCTGCATAGGCAAGAACTTGGAGTGAAAATTCCCAGTTGTATACTTTTTGTGTCCTTGCTGAGACCTGCCTGTTGTATCAAATCAAAAACTGCAGCCAGTGACTTGCCGTGCTTCCATCTGAAAACTGCCAGCCTGCAGCACAGGAGATGCTCTGTGCTTTCAGAAGAATAAAGTACTTCAATAAAGTGTCCAATGGGATGGCCAGAAGCACAAGGCTCTGTTTAAATAGGTAAGCAAAATCCAAACAAGAAACAATAATGGAGTGATGAAGTGCATTGGGGTGATCTGAGACACATGGGGGACTAGGTAAGTGGGAAGGCAACAGCATTGACATATTCCACAAGAATGTGGAACTAACCTGGAGAGGCAGAGAGTAAACACATTGCAGCAGGTACCTCTGGTCTAACAAAAGTGCTGCTGCTTATCCTACCCTCGCATTGTCCTCTGCAGAGAACATACACCTTTGCATCTCCTCAAAGAACAGCCCAAGCCTCTAGACATCCAGGCTGTGCTAAATCCCATCCTTCTCATCGCCCCCAGAAAGAGCATATCCCTGTGTTCACAAATCCCGTATTTTCATTTTGCTCATCTCTGGAATATTAGCAACACGAGAGCATCTCTGAAACTTTACACCGGTGAAAGTGAAATCACTACAAGCTCAGGGTACCCGTGATGGATCCCTGCTGCTGCAGGTGTTCCACACTTCCAGAAGCCAGGCCCCTGCCTGCGGGCACCTCCCCGCGCCACGGAGCGATGGATGGCGAGTGCCCGCGGGCTTGTGCCGGCCCGGGGCTGCCGGGGGCCGTGACCACCCGCTGGAAGCCATGCGGACACCAGGTAACCCCGCGAACAGGCGACGCCGGCGGCATCTCCGGGCTTTTAGTTAACGCCGGTTTCAAAACCCCTAGAAGAACGAGCCCTGCTCAGAGACAAAAATATCCCTGAGGTTTTTTTGGGGGACTTCTGCCCCCGCACGGGGCCCGGGGCTCTCCCAAAAATGGCAGGCTGGCCCCCGAGGGCACTCACCCGTGACCTTCCCTCAGGCTCCCCTCAGGGCTTGCATCATCCACAGTAAAGCCCTGGAGGAAAAGAAAGTCGGAAACAAACATAAAAAGGTGGGGAAATGTCACCGTTTTGGCGGTGAAAATCAAAACGCACCCGCACGGCCCTCAGGGGCGTTTAGCGGCGGGGCTGAGCGTGTCCCCTCGCTGTGGGAGCGGGATACGGCTGGTGTGGGGGAAGAGGCCGGGCCCGAGCCCCGGGGGGCGGCAGCCGCTGGCTGGGCAGCCCCGAGGAGGCCGGGGCGGGGGCGATCGGTCCTGCCGGGCGAGGCAGGGGCGGTAGCAGGAGCCGCGCCGTCGAGGGGAGGCGGCGGCACAGACCCGGCCGTGCCCGCCCCGTCGGGCCCCGGTGCGGAGCCGCCTGGAGCAGAGCCAGCCCGGCGGCACCGGGTGGTGCGGGGAACGGAGAGGTGGAAGATCCCCGTCGGGATTGCCATGGCCGTCGGGAAAGAGCAGAGCCCTTGCTTTGGGTTGGAGTTGTTTTTTGGTGGGGTGGAGGGCGGAGGGAGAAGCATCAGCCTCCCCAGGCCTTGCTGTCGCCTCGCCCGACACGTCCCCGCGGCGGGCAGAGCCGGCCGGCGTCCCTGCCGCCACCGCGAGGGCTTCTCCGCCGGCTGCAGACTCGGTTTTTGCACTGTGTCTCTCCGGTATTATTTTTATTTCGTGCGCACTGGGGGCTCCCCACGCCAGAACTCGGCCTGTGGGGGTGCGCAGCGGCTGCCCCGGTGCCCGCCCGGCCCGGCCCGCAGGACCCGAGGTGCCCCGCCGGCTCCCCCGCCGCCGGCCCGCCTGGAGATGCGAAGGCACCGCGGAGCTTCCTCTTTAGCAACCTCGCCGCTTGTTTTGCTGTGTGGGGTTGGTGGTTTTGTTGTTTTTTTTTTCCCGACGGGGAGAGGGAAGGGGGGTAGTCTGGGTGCAGGGAGGGGAGAGGGGGAGAAGAGTGGAAAACGTTGGCTCTGTCCATGGTCAAAGTAATTCAGCCATAATCCCCCTTTCTCTTCCTCTCCTGGAGCTCTATTCATATTCTAATCACAGCTTTTCCTTCCCTAAACCAGCCACTTTTATCAGAGCCCTAGCTTTGCACTTTTACTTCCACTTCCAACACATACAACCGCATGCAGAATAAGCAACTTTTTCCAGCCTCTGTCCTGCCCCACTCTCCCCCCGCAATCCTGTAACCCGAAAAGGGATCCTCGCATCCTCGGACTAAAGCTGGGAGGCAACGCTAGTTCGAAAATGCACCCGCTTGGTCCTTCATTTCTCTTGGCCATCGGGATCTCCCACCCCCCTGCTTTCCGCCCGGTCCCATGGAAAGCTCTCCGGGTCAGCCGCTCTCCGCTGCCAGACAAGCCGGTGGCGAGCGGCCCCCACCCCGCCTTGCACGGGAGTCCCTGCCGCAGGTCTGCAGTGCCAGCATCGCTTGCCGAGATACTGGCAACTTCTTTCTATCCTCACACCCCTTTCCTACCCACACACATCGCTCTTTTTTTTTTTTTTTTTCTTTTTTTTTTTTTTCCCTCTCCAATAAACTAAGCTTACAAGAAATTTGGGGGAACTGTGCAGCTTCCAATGCCATGTGCCCGCGAAGGATCCCAACCCAGAGCCCACCGGGAGGAGGAGAAAGAGGAGGAGGAGGAGGAGGGGAGCTCGGCCGCTCTGCACGCACACCCGGCAGCCCCAAAGAGCACAACCCCAAACCTACTGCCCGTTTGAAGATCTAAGCCAATTTTGATCTCGGTCTGTAATGAGCCAAGGACCTTGGGTGGGGGCTGGGGGGGGGAAGAAGGGAGGAGTGGAAAGACCGCTGGAACTTTAAATAAGAAAAACGTTTCTAATGCTCTAATAGAAGAGGGAAGTCGAAGTGTTGGGATTGCGTAGATCTAAGGCCCCCCTTTTTGGAGGAAAGCTTTTCTTATTCAAAACAGCATCACAATGGGCTTCACATTGAGCCTTGCCACATCCCCATCTGAGTAGCAGCCATTCATCAGGCTGGCTGGCCTATCAATGACATTTCTCCCATCAGGGCTTCTATAAAATGATGCTTTTTCCCATGAAACATCCGCAAACATTTTGACGGGTCTGGCTTTGCCCTGCTGGATTACTGAGTGTCCCTCTCTCCCGCGCTACATCCCCCTCCCCAACTATCTGCCTCTGTCCTCTCTCCCCACCCCCTCGCCACCACCCTGCTCCCTCTCCCCCGCGCATCTCTGAGATAGGGGCTCTGCACACCCCGGGACCTTGGGGCTCCCGTCCCGTCCATGGGAAGAGCATGCATTGCGGGTTGCTGGAGGAACCCGATATGGACTCCACAGGTAAGTCCCCCCCCGCAAGCAGCGGGCTCCTTTCGCCCGTCAGGGAGGACTTTTCAACTTGACCGTGGCGGCGGGGGTAGCCCGGGCGGCAGCGGGGGGAGCCGCCCGCCGCACCGGCCTCGCAGGCAAATGAGCCCGGGCGTGTGCGGGGGAGCGGAGTGCGGGGGCCGCGGAGGGGGAGCTCTCGCTCCCGGGCTGCAGGAGCCCTACGGTTCCACTTGCAGATACGATGGAGCAGAGGGCGTTTTTCTGTTTTTTGTTTGTTTGTTTGCTTTTTTGTTTTGTTTTGTTTTGTTTTGTTTTCTACCCTTCATCATAGGCTGCCGGCCAGCAAACTAGTTGCCTCTCCTCTTCTAGTTTTAGGCGCTCGCTTAGATTAGAGCAGCAACGAGGGGAGAAAACGGTTTGGGCAAGAAAACTGAATTTACTAGAGAAGATGGTTGGTGGGTTAGAGAAAACCCAGCACCGAGGTCATCCTGTCCCGCGGGCAAAGTCGAGCTGGGCCGATTCGGACAGAAGGAAGTTTGGGGAAGGACAGAGTTGGGTATCTCTCTCCCTGTACCACCAAAAGATGCTCTGGCCGGTCCCGTAACCGGGCGGGAGAACGGCGGCCGCAGTACCACCAGCGGGCGCCGCCAGCGGGGAGAAGCCCCGGCGGGAGGGGACAGGTTCGGCCGCAGAGGCGAGGCCGCCCGCCCCGAGGGCCGCAGCCCGAGCCCCGCCATCCGACGGCCGCCTCTGCCGCCCGGCCGGGCCCGGGGGTGGCGGCGAGGGACGTGGGGCAGGGCCCAGGCCTAGGTCTTCCCGCTGTCAGCCGGCAACCTCTCGGAACTGCTCTCCCGCTCCCTCCCGCTGCCGTGCCCGCGCTCCCGCGGTTTCCACCGCTCGGAGCGGAGCGCAGCCCCCGGGCTCCCGCGTGCAGAGGAGGGCAGGCAGTCGCCACAGTCACCTCTGAAAACTTCATGTATTTTATAGCACAGGAGAACACCCCCTCCTCCTCCCCTCCCTCCCTGCCTGCCCGCCCAGGAGTTCCCCAGGCAGACAGCTCGCAGGTTAGGTAGGGCTCAGCCCGGGGACGGCCCTCCCGCCGCCCGCTCCTCATCTGTCCCATCCCCTCCGGCAGCCGCTGTGCCGGCTGTGACCGCCGTGCCCTGCGGCGAGATGGCCGCGGAGCTGAGCTGCCCCAGCCCCGCAGCGGGACCGCGTCCCCTCCGCGCCTCCCCGACGGCCTCGGAGGGCCACGTTCCGCCGCTCCCTCGGGGCCTCGCAGCCCCGGAAAACCCTAACCCTAACCCGGCTCCCCCGGGGTTGCCGGCGCTGTGCCGGTGTAGCTGGTGCGGGTGCAGACGGGGCAAGGGGCGACAGGGATAGGCAGTCCTGCCCCGAAACCGCTTCGCTCCGTGTCGCCACAAACGCGCCAAGGTCTTTCTCATCCCTCGTTCCCAACGCGGCCGATGGGCGTTTTCTAAACTTTAAATATTGATTAAAAACAAGGAGGGAAAGAGAGAAGGGGAAGAGTGTTGCCTCTGTTCCTGCAGCGGTCCCGGCGCGGGGCGCTCGATGCACCGGGGAGGCTCGGCCCCTCGCCTGCCACCGGCGACACCAGCCGGGTTTGGGCCACATTTACTGCCCGGTCCCCGGGACAAAACCCAGGCATGCTGTTCCGGGGAGAAAGTGTTCGGCGAGGATGGAATCGTTGAGTTCGGATCAGAGAGGGTGCAGGAGCTAAGAGTGTGTTAGAGAAAGTTGTCTTCCTGTCCGGCGGCACTGCCGAGGCGGGGTTAAGAGGACTGCTGGCAACATCTCGTTGTCGAGGGGAACGGGTCTTTAGGGAAAGAAAAAAACCAAACCCAACAAAAAAAGCCCCGCGTTTTCTGTCCCTCCTTTAGTAATTGTCCATTCTCGGGCTCAGCCTTCGTACTATTCGTTTCTTAATTTCAGTAAGGTTGTAATAAGTGGCAGCATGATTGATTAAGATAATATTAATCAGAAAACACTTTAGTCTTGCTAAGCAGATGGCAAGAAAAGTGGAGCTTTGCAGTTGTCTCATTCAGACACCTTAACCTCCCTTTCACAGGACTTAATCCAATTAGCTTTTCTCCTGAGTTTCAGTTGTTATGTAAAGATCCTTTTGCATTGTGGAGAAATATGGCTTCATTGAAAAAAATCAGTCATGTTTTAATTCATCTTCAACAGATTTTCCTTAAACCACCGGGATTAAAAATAAATAAATAAAATTCACCCGCGATTCTAATTTTAAGGTAGGGGAACAGTTTGGATCCTTCACCTTCCCCCAGAAGAGCCGTGTGCTTCCATCGGGTTTAGTTCTCGTTCCTCTAACCTGTGGAGTGACCCGTGGGGGCTGTCACCAAGGCCAAAGGGCTTTCTGTCCTCCTGGTCTCCCGGAGAGGCCCCAGCCGCGGGTGTCCGGCGGGACAGCGGCAGCGCGCCCGCAGCAGCGCCCGGCCCCGACGGCCCAGCCCAGGCACGGCGCGGAGGCGCTTGGCGAGGAGCTGCCCTCGGGGTTCTTCAGCAGCCGCGGAGTGGGGCACCCACACAGTAGGGCCACACGCCCTTCTCGCTGGGTTTGCGGTATGTTTCATCTCATCGCTTTGCCGCCGCCTTTAACCCCGCCAGGCGGCCTCCCCCCGGGTGTAGTTTCTCGAGCCGGGCCGGGAGCCGTCGAGCTGCCTGGGAAGTGTGCAGCCTCCGCCGGGCTCCCCCGCCCCTTCGCTGTGGGGCACCAAGGGGTCATTCCGGGGGGCTGTATCTGGCTTTTGGAGCTTGCCCTGCTCTCGGCCCTGCCCTCACCGCCCAGCCCCGCCGGCACCCGACAGCTTCGTACCCGCCAGCTGCCGGGGGACCGGGGACAGCGGCACCGCGCCCCGTCTCACCCCGGAGGAGTCGGGGCTGGCAAGCGGGCGGGGGCGGGCTGGGGCCAGAGCCCGGGGCTCCCCGAGGGGCGGCCGGGGCTGGCGGGGGAAGTTTTGCGGGCGACCCCGAGCGCCCGTAGAGGCTTTCCTCGTCCGCAGCCCCACCTAGTGACATCGGCACGGTGCGTGCGGGGCGCTGCCGGAGGGACACAGCCCTCGTCGCGCTGCCCCGCAGGAGCCGTCCCACGCAGGAGAGCGGAGCGCGGGGACGCGGGGAGCCGTGGGTTTCCCGGCGGGCTGCCACTCTCCCTGCCCAGCGGCAATCCCGGGGAAGCCCCCGCCGCGCCGCTCAGGGAGCAGGAGACGAGGAAACATAGGCGCGTTCTTGGAGCGCAACTTTCCTGCCCAACTCAGTAAATATCCCTCGTGATTTCAGTGTTGGGCAAAACCTCTGCTGGCTTTCAGGCGCTGGATGGATGAGATCCTTGGGACTTGAAGCTGAGACTTAGGAGCTGATCCAAAGCCCATTAAAATGAGCAGAAAGCCTTTCAGTGCTGTCAAGGACATTGGGATTAGGCCCTTAAAGCAGTTTGTTTGAACCACGAAAAGCTGCTCCCACCGCCTGGGTTGAAAACTTTGTGGCACTGGCCAGACTTCAGTCTATCTTCTTATCAACATAGACAGGTGTTGCGGCAGTGGTGGGTGACCTTTGCTACGAGCTTGACATTTAAGAAGGATCTAGCATATTAAGCATTAATTGAAGAGAATTAATGGCTTTCATATCCTGGTTCAATTAATGAAATTATCAGTATTGATAATAAATAATTGAATGCTAGTTGGGAATGGAGCTGTGACATTTCAGAATGTATATAAGATGCTAAAGTGAGCAATCCTAGGTCCTGACTTGTTTAATCCAAACCAATGGTTGATTTTGCTTCTGAAAACTGTTTGCTTTGCTTATTGCAACACAGTAAACAGGAAACTTGCTATTGGCTTTTTTCCCTGTACTTTCCTGGAGTACTTTTCATACTTTTTTATTCAAATAAGGAGAAAAAAAACACCATGTTCTTTATTGTTTTAGAATTTGTGTTTATAAAGGCTCTAACCTGCTGAGCAGTTAGGATAATCCAGTGCTTCTTTTGAATCCTAAATTTGATATGATATGGAGATGCGGAAGAAATACCACTGGTCCTTTATATAGTTGAACCTGAATATTTGTCCTATGTGATTTTGTATCTTACAAGATTTTGCAAATGAAAGAAATGGAATAGGAAAAAAAACCAAAACAACAAACCAGTAAAAAAATGTTTTCCTTCCTGCAAGCTGCAGCGTTTGTACGGGCAATGTTTGTGCGGCAGGACTCGATTCCTGGCAGCTCCCTCTGCCCTCAGCAGCAGCAGAACAAGGATCTAAACCCAGGTCCTGTCACTGGATCAGGTCTTCATTCCTGAGGGGGTTTTAATAACTTTGTAAAATCTGTCGGGTTTCTTAGAGGTTTTGAAATGTAGTGAAATTGCCTTGACCGAAGAAGTTCATCTTTTGAGCCTGACTCAGAGAGAAGAACAATTTTTTATTTGTCTGCTAATGAATTAATTTTAAAATTCTTAGGGAGAGGCAATTGTGGTATTTTTCACTGCTCTGAAATATTTATCTGCACTAAAGATCTTTAAGAGGATGGAAAGAAAAAAGAATTAAAAGGTTTTGCATAAGAATAGCCATAGAACCGTAGGAAACTATTTCATTTATTTAAGTTGCAGTTTACAGTTTACAGTCCTCAAGATTTTATTTGAGTGTAACCCTCATTACAAAAGGGACTCTGGATTCTGACAGATAAAACTTTTGGGTATGGACTGTAAAGAAACCTGTAGCCTCAACTGGTCTGTTTCAGGTGCACCTTTACTATAGTAGACATATATTGAGCCAAAAACCTTATCAAAATTAGAAGTGATCATTTTGTGCTAAGATACTTGTGATGCTGCTACAGCTGTCCCACAGAAAGTCGTCAGAAGAGTATCCTGCTTCCATCAGGGTTGTTGGCTTGCTTGTCTTTAGAAAATGAAGTTGGTTTTCAGCTGGCAATGCAGCGAGTGTGCGGGCAAGGAAGGTAAGTGTAGCTGTAAAATTTGCAGTGTCTATGAACATAAACACCTTTGCATTTTGTTTGCTTAATTTGCAGCTGGTTTGCAAGTTAGGACAGTCATAAAGAGGTTCATCCTCTGGAATACTATTTCCATTCATAGGATTTTAGCATGGCAAACTGAAGATCAGACTGTGGGATCACTGAAATCTGTGCCGTGAGGAAATGTTAGTACCTCTTCAGATGAAGACTTTTGAAGATGTGGCCTTAAATACAGCTGGGGTTTGATGGTTCAAAACGGTGCCTTGAGAGCAGTGGTGGGCTGTTATGTAGCTAATACAAATATAAGGTCAGTCCTTTGGGGATACTTGATGTGACACTGGAGTCCAAATAATTAGCTCACAATTCTGTGAGTGCTGAGGTTTGTGAATTTCCTGAGTTCACCCACTTGTCTGTTTCCCTGCATCTGTGCTGGATTTTCTGTTTGTTCTGGTGTGTGAAAATGAATACCCGGTACGACCTGACCCTGCTGGAGCCCAGCGTCCCGGCAGCCGAGGGGATTTGATTGCTGACATACTGGGTAGGAAGATGGATAGCCTAAAGGATATTTGATGGCTGAGTGATCCTGTAGATAACAAGTGTAGGAAGGAAGAGTATGTGGTGATGATTAAGCCAGTGGAGGCCTGTGGGGGTTTTTTAGGATATCTGGACCACTGGCATGTTTACACACATTGTTTAGAACCTATAGAATTGTACATATGTGCCAGGGAGCTTCTGGGGACTTTTAAAACTAATACAATTTTCTGTTAGAGATGGGTCCTGATCCTGCAGAGGCTCCACAAGGGAAACACCTGTTGAAGTCCATGTGTGTGCCTGAGAGAGGGCAGATGCCCAGGGTTAACATGTAATGATCCCTCCCCACAGCTAGGAATGTGTAATAACTTAATTGCAGCTATTTTACATGCATAACTAGCAGTACTGGCCTGTCTTCATTTACATTTATTTTCTCTCAGGAGATTTGAAAGAGTAGTTTATTAGCTATAAAATACTAGCCAGTGTTAGAAATGGTGCATAAAGTTGGCGTCAGAATCTTTCTTGCCTGCTGCAAGAGCTGTGGTTTCATTCTCTGCATATAAATACATATTGGATTAAATGCTTTCTACCATTCTTCCCTTTCTGATAAATTTGAAATCAGGAAAAAGTGGAGAGGGTTAAATAGAGCCTTGGTTCTCAATGCACCCAGTGAGAGAAAGCTCATTTGCAGCTAAATTTGCCTCAAGACTGAAACGGGAAATGTGGGGCTCAGTGCTGTTCTGTTTCCTTCACTTCAGCTACAGTTAAGGACTTTGTTTCCTTTTATTGGTAATTTAACTTCATTTCTCTGAGATGGAAGTTGTTACAGGAACCAAGGGGTTGATTCACAGCTATGAACGATGTGTTCCAAATTAATTAGCAGCTTATGCCA
Source organism: Pseudopodoces humilis (assembly GCF_049639895.1). Classification (NCBI taxonomy): domain Eukaryota; kingdom Metazoa; phylum Chordata; class Aves; order Passeriformes; family Paridae; genus Pseudopodoces; species Pseudopodoces humilis. The sequence goes on from NC_142204.1 coordinate 20,650,730, forward strand.
AGAATTTTGTGCAGAACACCAAATATTATCATAAGAGCAAACAATATATTTCAGATAGCTGGAACATCCTCTGAATGACTGATTCCCATGAAACTTACAGCCCTGGGAATTGGAAGCATTCATTTCAGAGTGGTAGGATGGGGACAAGTGCTGGGATTTCATCTGTTCTCTAGGCTGGCTGTAGGCACAGTCTGATGCTGCGATCATCACTCCGACTGACTTCACGCCAGAGCTTGGGTGCTCATGAACCCCATGGCAGGGACTGAGACGATTAAAACCACAGAATCCTCTTCTCTAGGGGCTTTCATTTCCTTGCTGAGATTGTACCTGGCAAAAAACCCAACAAACCCTGGTATTTGCCTGGAAGGACTGCAAGTTTCAAATGTTAGAAATTACTGCCTTTTTAAAAAAATAATAAATAAATTAAAGACTACTGTTACTAGAAGTAGAAATACTTGTCATTCACCTTCTCTTTCCTCTCTTTTTAAACTTCCACTCCTTAGAATTATACTATCAGACTCCTGTTTCCTCAGCTGGTGTGGGGCAAGACTTACAGATGTTCATATTAAGTCAGGTAAAATTCATTATATGAAAAATGTCTTATACACAAATGTAAGTTTGCAAATGAGATCTACAAGCCAACGAAGAAAGAAAAAAAAGACAGGAGCTTTCCGTTCTTGTATAGGTCTCTATGTTCAGATCTAGCTTGTGCTATACATGTAAAGCAATAAAATACCAGAAATGCAATGACAAAATTTAAAAGTAGTGAAAAAAGCTAAAGTAGAGGTACCACTAAATGCAATGTTAGAAGGGCTAACACACGTGTTTTTTTTTTTTTTTTCTCCCTTCTAGAACCCTCTTAATTGCTAAACTATTTCAGTAGTGCTTGAACTACCTCAGCTACAGCTCAGGGAAGGAAAAATGGAGGGAGAGCCCAATTCCTTAGAGGGGTCTCATTCATGAGTGGTCATCCAGTGCTGGGGGGAATCACCTGTGTTTCAGAGCTGGCTCCCCCATGGTGACAGCAATGCACACCTGATTCAAAAGACTCCACAGAACATCCTTTTGACAGCTAAGAACACTTCAGCACCCTATGACAAAGGTGCAATCTGCTGCAAAAGACCAACATCTGTGTCAGAGGCTAAGCAGGGAAGGCTGTATGTTTTCCCAATATTCTAGGATCTGGCTGAAAACCAGACCATTTGTTGATTTAAAATTCATGCTTGTAGGAAGTAGACAAAGCCCTACCCTTCAAAGGGGAAAAAATCCTCAACAACCTGACTTCTGTGGTTCCCACCCTCATCTGACACTCAGTTTAACCATGACCATGTGGCGGGATGCCCTAATTAAGCAAATGAGTACTTAATGCCATTAGCTTTTAGTACCCTACTCCTTGGTGTTGCTATCTCTGATGCTCAGAGGAAAGTAAAATACTTGCTGCTCCTTTACTCCTTAAAAAACTTAAACAACATGGGGAAACAAAACTTCCTGGCTGATCCTTAAGGTGACAGTGGCCTGATAGACACTGTAAAAAAAATATGGTGCAAGGCAGTGTAAAGGTGGAGTCCTGGTCCCCAAATGCTTTGTGTCAGGACAAAGCAGATGTGTGCTGTTCTGTGATGAGAGATGCCCTCTCCTGCAGTGGGTTTTCCTGGGTGCACGGGCTCCTGTGGTGGTGGAGGGACTCACCCACCCCTCAGCACAGCCCTTCAGCTCCAGGTCTCTCTCTGCCAGAGCAGGCTAAGCAGCAGGACAGAGATCTGCTGGCTAACAAGCTTGGCACCTCAGGGCCAGCAGGAAAGGAGCTGTGCCCAGTGCTGCATGTGAGACAGAGGTCTCACTGGGGGCAATGTGATGCAAGAGCCAGAGCAGGAATTCTCAGCATGACAGGTCTGAAATGTGTGCCTTGTGTAAGTAAGAGGCTGTTTCTTTTGGGCCTCTTGGGGTTAAGAGTAGAATGAGCTATGTTTTTGTTATCGAGGGAAATTTGGCCTTATGAGAGGCAGGATGCAAATGACACATTTGCTAAATGGTGTGTTGTGTTTGCACACCAGCCTCTGTCCCAGCTTGGCCTCTTGGGTGTTCACTGTGTATACACCAAAGTGTCCTACCTCAGAGGAGTGCTTGAGAGTCTTCCAAGGTCCATGGCAGAACAAGGCAGCTGCTAGGTGAGATTTACTCCATGCCTCGTGCAGGCAGAAAGCAGGGACTGTTCCCAGCTGGGTGCTCTGCTCCTCTGTAAAATGTGCCCTTGCTTCCCTTCTCCCAAGCAGTGGCAGTGACACATCCTGCTGGTTGGACTGCCTGGCTAGCACAGATTTTTCCAGAGCTGGAACTCACATTCCTATCCTAAATGTAGAGTCATGGGGACAATACTGATGTAGGGGCCCCTCTAATGCAAACATTTTTTGAAAATGAGTCGTGGTAGGGGCAGCAAATGGGGCTCCATTGTAATGGGGTGGGGAGAAGTGAGGAGGATTGCATTTACAGAGCAGTTTAATCACATGGATGGAGCAGCTTGTTCACCTCTCCTCCTTGCTGGGTCATTTCCACTTTGAGCTCTGCAAACAGACTGTCTATTGAGCAGTTAGTATTCAGTGCTGAATATTCAATACTAGACTCTTGTTTTGGTGAGTCTTGAGCAAAAAAAGAAGGAGGAAAGAAGACTTCTCTTTTTTCTCATGTTCCCTCCCTGAGTTTGCTTTGCATATTGTTCAGAGGAGACTGGAGTCTTCTCAGAAGAGCCAGGCTCCTAGTTTTAAAAGCACTGGTCTACTTTCATAGTACTTTCTAAAGGAAGGAAAGACAGTTTGGAAGGGACTAAATTCATACTAGTTTTACAAATCTGTAAGTCTAGGCACATCAAGACTTAGCAAAGTCTTTTTGTCAACCATATTTACACTGTAAAGTTAACAGCATGAAATGCTAGTTCTGTATACACAAATTAGTTCTTTGTGTGTGTGGGGAGTGTTACAATGATTTATTAATGTCCTCTCTGCTGGTTTTGGTAGGCAGATATTCTCTGTGTTTATTCTGAGAGCTGAGAGAAACTGTGTTCATTTGTTTCTGTCTTGTGTGCCATATTTACCCACAAAATGGTTGTGAATGATGTGATGGCTGCATCCTTTGACAGTAGGGAGCAACAGCTAGATATGGAGTAGATATGCATAAAGAGAGGAAAAGGGGCCACCATCTCTATCCTCTGGTTCACACTCTTTTTCAGTCAAGTGATTGTCTCTTTCCTACTACTACAACTATGTCCTAACACCTGAGTCATGTATTCTGTGCACATTTGGGTCTGTCTTCTCATGTTCTTTCAGTCTGCTTGACTGGATGCTGTTTCTAATGAGAAATATTTACAGGAGAATCATTCCTTTGGGAGCTGACCTCTTTTCTCCTGATTAAAAAAAATAAAATTAAAAGTCTCTATAGTTACTTTCTTTTCTCCTATCCTTTATTTCTGACTGTGCCCTTTTCTTTCTCATTCATTCCTTTGTTTCCTTTCCCTTTCTTTCTCACCTCCTTTCCAACAACCATCCTTGTCCCTCCTCTCTCTCCCCCCTCAGCCCCACAACCAGTGTTTTGTGTATCCCCCACCCATATCTCGCATCTTTTCATTTTGTCATCTTTGTGGGCCTGTCTTACTGATCTACTACCATCTCTGTGCCAAATTGGCCTGTCTGCTGGATTCATCAGCTCTTGAGGCAGAGGGAAGCATTTCATGAGTGCTTGATGCAAATTCTGTTTCTTGAGCCGCAGCTCTCCTGTTCAGCCGAATGATTCCAGCCCGGTGTAATAATGAAGCAGAGCTGAATTAAGGATTTGAGGACTCCATGTCTTCTCATGCACACTGGTGAGCTGAGGGACCATGGCAGCAGCTGGGAATGTCTAACCCAGACGCTAGGGAGCAGAGACTGCTGCAGAGTGTAAGAGACGGGAGAGGTACAGAATTTAAGGCCCTATGAGCTGACTTGTATGTCTCATGTTAATCCTATAGCATAAGAAGTTAGTGGAATCTGGGGCAAGAAGGGCATCAATAGACTCTGAGCTTTATTCTGGGGAAGAATAGGTCTGGCAGTGATCAAAAGGCATGTGTGCATTTTCTTGGAAAGAAGTGGTTAAATTGGAGACAATGATGGCCTTTCCACCGAGTCATGCAGCAGACCCTGAAGGCCTGAGGAGCCATAACACATCCTGTTGTGGAAGCATGAGGGCACACTTTGCTGCCTGCAGGAAAAGATTGGCTGCACATTGCACAGCCATGTAAGTTAAATTTCAGCCCTGGGAGAGCTGAATTGGTCAAATACTGGTGTCACTAAGGGAATGTGAGGAAATGTCACTGCACTGAAATCGGACCGAGTGACGTTTGCTTTGCCGCTGAATGAGGGATGGCCCTGGTGAAACAAAAACCAAGCAGCCATTTACTGGTCTGGTGAAACTTACTTTTCAAAATGAAACAATAGATAGCATCTGTGTGTGACTGGGAGAGGGAAAGGGCTACTCCTAATTAACATGCATATTGAGTTGGAAATGCAATAGCAGTATGCTATGTGATTCCAGAGAAGGGGGCAGATAGGAGTTCCTTGTTTGATCCAGGGTAGAGGCTGCCCTAAACACCAGAATCAATTTGAAGAGGCATCTTGTATTATAGGGCTTCTGAGAGTGTTTTACCTACATTTGGGATGCACCTTCTTAAAAAGGAATATTGTTGACTTAAACGAAAGCATCACATTCAGATGAACTTCTGCACAGTGCACAGCATAAGAAAAATAGCACATCTCATAATTCCAGCTTTTCTGCCCAAGTATTCTGGAGGAGTTAAAAAATTATTAATTGTGGTGCTTTTTGTTATTAGTTTAAGCATGGCATGTCAATTTTTAATATACTTTATCAAATTCTTTAGTAGAAAATCAATACTAGGAGTAAAGATCTGGCTGAATGAAAGAGCACTCTCACATTCAAGAGTGTTATTCTTTGCATCACTATGATATCATGGTGAATCTCCACAATGCTTTTACCAGAATCATGAGTTAAAGAAAAAGAACAAAAACATTCCTGCCAACATCTACAAAGTGTCCTGGACCAATGTCCATTAACCCTGAAACAGTTCCAGTATAATTGTATGCCAAGAAATAAGAACAAAAGAAAGGACTGCAACAAGAGTGCCCGACATTTTCCCCTGTTGGAAATGAAATAAAAAGTTAGATTAGCAAAGAAAACACCGAGGTATCTGGCAGCTTGTCAGGGTAGCGGCTCTGCCATCTGCACCAAGGCCATGTGTCACTGTCATCCCTGAGGAGCAGGTCTCTTGGAAGAACAGAAGATGGCTATGCAGGACCAAGGAGGACACTGGCATGATTTCCTGTGGAGCTTGAAGATGTTCGTGACAGCTTGCACACACTGACTGGAGGGTGTGTGCCTTGCCAGCCGATGGCACCGACTGAGGCAGCAAGGAGCAAAACCAGGCCCTGTGTGGCAGGTCCTCCTCGATGGTCAGAGAGAAGCTGGTTTGTGAACTAGGAGTGTCTGTGTGCTGAAGCAGTCACAGGGAACAGCAGCTGGACAGTGACCCTTGGATGGTCTCACAAACCTTGCATTTGTCAGTGGAGAGGAGGGACATTTTGATAACATCACCTGTGAAAACCTAAATCTTACAAAATTACTGTGTGATTGGGTGTCCCAAGTAGCTTGTTCTGCTTGATTTTAGCTGATTTTGCTAAGTCAAATGCCCTCAATGGGAACCAGTGACTGCCAAGCCCACTCATGTCACAAACACAGTTGTTCGTAACAATGTGCAGACGCAAAGCAAGATCTTGTTTAGGTCTTTTTTTTGCAGTAGACTGAGGTTTTGTAGATAAAGTGATTTTTTTTTGCTCTCTTTCAAGCAGTGGGGTTCTTTAAAAACTTTAAATGTGGCAGATCTGTAACCAATCTGCATAGCACTCCAGCAGCATTACACATCTCAGGTGGCAGATGTGCCTGTAACCAGCAGTGCTGTGCTGCAAGGTCTGAGAGAGATACTGAACATGAATTCTTTCTTTTGCTCAGACCAGATGTTGTACACAGCAGGTACCAAAATAGGTGTTTAGTAGTTTGACAGTCAGGCTTCAGGTTTATCTCCTAATCATTACTCCTGAAAGGGAGCATCTCTTTTGCCTGTAAGGGACTGTTTTAAACTAGTGACTTGCCTTATAAGCTGATATGACCAATTGCTCCATTGAAGTGAACATTGAAGTGTTAGAAGATGAAGCCTTCGCTTGCATTTCTCAACATATTACATGCACTGGCTCATTTTTCCTTATTTTCATTCAGGTAGTGCTTAGGAATTAGATTTGCAGCACACTAAGGGATGGCCAAAGCAGGCAGACTGCTCAGACATTATGAATTTACCAGCTGTAGAGGTTAGAAGTTCTCTGTCCACAGCAGTGGTGAAACATGGAGAGCATGAACAGAGCTTTTGGGCTTCTGGAATGTCTCTGGCCATGTTCAGCAAGATCAGCTCTGCAGAGAAAAGCTCAATGGATCTTGCAAACCTCAGCACTTACTCTGAGACAGACAACAGAAGAAGCTGTCAGGGCAGTGATGGTTTCCTTAAAAAGAAAAGATATAGAATATCATCCCATCAACTCTCCTGTTGGTACCATGGGCTATCAAAATGGAAATGGGAGGTTCCATGACCTACAATCAGCCTCTTTTGAGTTACTACATTTACCTGCTAAATCTGGTGTTAGCAACCACTTTCTCTTGGCCTAACAGATCAGATGAGCAGCTAGACAGTGTTGCTGGCCAGCCTGGTACTGAGACATTTGGCAAAGAGATGCTGCAGGAAGAGATGAGTAACTCTTCTCTCTAAGAACACTGAACAAATAACTCAGAGGGGTGCTAAGACTTCGTATGCATGAGAGGAGTTCCTCCTCTGTCACTGGAACTGTAATATGAATTCTGTCCTCACTGCTAAATATTCATTTTTTCCAGCAGGTCCTCTTATAAATCTACTAAAATTTGGCAGTTCCTTTATATTTGCTTTATCTGCTTTTAGATACTTTTGCTCTCAGTTACTTACATATATTTTAAAAATTTGCCTTGAAAACTGGGGTAAAAAATTAAAGACCAGTCATGAATAAAGGTAAGGATCTGGACTGTTGCAGCTGTGCCACCCAAGTTAGTATGTAGCTCAGGCAGTGGTTTGGGTCCTAGCAAACCTTATATTCTTTTTCCAGTGATAACTCTATTTCAGTGACAAGCAAACTTATGTGGAAGAAGTGCTGGTTGGTTTGTAGCTCCCTAAGTAAATTCTCATGCTTTTTGGTGTCGTTAAGATTTGGAGTATGAGAACCAATCTAGAGCTGAAATTACATGAGAGGTATTTTCATGCAATGGCTTTGGTGAAATAAATGGTTGTGCAAATTTTGTCATTACCAAAGCCTTGGCTATCTCTCTAGGACATGGGGATTCTCATCTCATACACTTTCAAAAAAATAGTGATTCCCAATTATTCCAGGGGTAAGACCAAATTCAGGTCAGAGGATATAGCATAACTGTGGAAAGCCTGTACTGTTTGTACCTCTGTAAGGAATGAGGTGAGCAAAGTGCAGCTCAGATGTGCAGGTGACCACAGAGCTTTATAAAACCTCTTAACCTCCCTTCAGGACACACACACATGCCTGCAGAGCTGTAGCCAGCAGCTCTGGGTACACTCAGTTCCCAGCTGTGTGGCACAGCCCCCACAGAGCCTGTGGCCACAGTGGCTCACAAAGAGGCTGGAAGAGGCTGTGGTTACAGGTGGTGCTGTTCATGCAGCTACTCCTGACCCCCCTGGCAGGATAGCAGGAGCAGAAGCCACTGTGGCTGTGATCACACCCATCTCCTCTTCTCTGCAGAGAGGAGCCCCAGTGGCTCTCACCCACTTGCTCTTGCTCTTGCTACGGCATGCCCATGTGGGAGTAATGAGTGCTTTGGGCTGCAAATATACTTAGCTAATAACCATTACACAAACAAGGAGTAATTATCTCATTAAATGTACTGGCAGCACACGGGCTCCTCTGCTGTAAGACCGCACTCCCTCTTCTCTGGAAGGAGAAGCCTTTCCTTCTGAAGGAGATAACATGTCAAAATAATTTGTCAAAGATACATTTAAAGAGTTCTTCTGCTTCTCATTTCTGATGGTTTATGAAAGCTGCTGCCCCTGAGCAGCTCTTGTGTGTTTCTGTCTTGGAACTCCCAGGCCTGCCTCCCCAGCTCAATCTTTGAAGCACCATCAATTGAAAATACAGTGTTTGTTGGAAAGAAGTGGCTTGGTAGGGATAGGGTGAAGCTGCACAGGCTTCTGCTCTACTCACTTTTGAAAACAAGTTCAGTTTTAACTTCTGTTGGTAAGAGTGTGGTGGGCACATGGAATGGAAGTGAAATACTCTGGTGCTTGAATCTCAGTGCATGTGTCAGCTTTAGAAAGATTGGGATCAAAAAGAGAAGAGGCAAAATTAGGGCCAGAAATAGTTCCATAGTTATTTTAAATGCATCTTTCAGCATTTAAAGGAAAAATTTTTATTATTTTTGTTGGTGTAATATGGAGTTATTCTGTCAGAAATTTTACACTGCAAAAAATTATTGTAATTGGAATAATGATCTCCTTTTCCTCATGTAGGAATCCCACAGCAGATACTTGTAGTGTATTTGTATTTAGTGGTACACAAAATTATATAACAAAAATTTTAAGGCTGAGGAACACAGTTGTGTGTTTCACTACAGTTAATTCTCAACCTTTGCAAAATTACATAGCTGCTATGATATTTGAAGATGGATCTTCAAAATGCCATAAAAACCCATTATTTTCTTTCTTTGTAAGAAAGAAATCTTAGTAAGATTATGATAGTTTCCATACTGTGTCACAATTATGAGTAAGTGACTATACTACTTTTTGCTACTAGCTATTCCTAATCTGGTTTTTTTTTGCTTTTTCACTAGTGCTGATCCTTGTTGTTTCAGTACAATTGAGGGTACAGTGTGCTGGGACTCCTGATGGGAAGGAGTCCTAGAGGGGGAGAGGAAATGCCTTAAGGCTTGATACACTAAAAACACAGTAAAAATACAGTCTGAATTAGGATGTAATTTCTTTTGTTCTCACAAGCACTTCCCATTAGAAATTTGGGGTTTCTCAAGTTGTGTTAACAATTCATTATTGTTATCAGGTCTGATGCGCACTTCTGCTTAGTCACTGCTTGAACTCTCCATCATTCTGTGAGTTTTTCTGTTGTGAAATCCTTCCTGTGAAAACTTTGTAAGGTCCAAGTGCAATAATTCAGCTTTAATCACAAAAAAATTTTCATCCCACATGACTCAATTCATGTTTAGAACAGTGGTGTGATGTGGTTGGTGCCAGCCTCGGAATGGAACAGCCTGGAGACACCAGGAGTTCCCCATGGGCCTTTTCTTGCAGCCCTGCCTTGGGACAGGCACACCCACGTGTCATGAGCACAAGAGCATTCAACATGTAGAGGGATCTATCCAGGGGTTCCTCAGGCCTGGAACAAAATCTAATCTTATTAACTCTGAAAGAGCTTCCAAAAGTCAAACCTAATTTTGACTTTTGATTTTGTTCGCTCTGCCACTTTCTCCTTTTGTTTTATTTGGAGCAGGTGTTACTGTGTCGGGGATCTGTGGGCTCCTGGTGGGAATATTTAAAATTTTAGCAAAGCTGTAGCTGTGTTTTCTTTTAATACCTGAAGGTGGTTTTATTAATGTTGGGAGTTTAAAGCTTTGTAAAAATGTTTTTCTTTATACAAACAGTAGAAAAATAGATACTTATTAAATGAAGTTACATTTTAGAATATTTATTTATACTTGCATGATTTACTTTATGAGATAATACAACTTTTAAATAGTCAGTTGGTTTTGTCACATTTTGTCATCTGCCAAATAACTTGACAAATTTGCCATAAACTCCCTGACATTTTTTCTCAAAAGAGTTAGTTTTCTTCATTCTTTGCTGCCAGACAGGTCATGTATCTTTTCAGGCCTGAAGAATTTCTATCAGCTATTTAAATGCAAGGCCACAAAGAGAAAGCCAGACTCAGGCTGCAGCAGGCTGAACCAGGGTGATTCAGGACCAAAGGAGCTGCAGCACATAATTAAACAGTAACTGCACCCTGCTTTATATGTGGTGGTGTAAACTGGCTGCTTTTCCCGTCAGAAAGGGAAACATGCGCCGTTACCAGAGACACTGCGTGAACACGGATGATGAAAATGGTTATCGAGCGACACTCAAAAAGTTGTTCTTTTTTTCCTCTACTACTTAGGCAGGGAATTTGACTAAAGATGGCTGCTGCCAGTTCCCTGCTGCCGAGGGAAGAGGATGCATCCCAGCTTCCCAGCTCTCGGTGCCGGCAGGAAAAGAAAGGGCAGAGCTGGGCATCGCTCTCCCCTTGGCGCTAATGGCAGCCGCCTTTGCTTTTACTCCCTGCAGCTGGGCTCAGAGCCAAGGGAATTATATACAGCCATGGCTGTGTGCTGAAAGGAGGAGGAGGATGTAGGGTAATCTTTCCCAAGGCTTCTTGCACCTCTCTTTGATGTTGCCCTCGGCAGCAAGTTTCTCTTCACCTGTAAGACAGTTCACAGTACTAAAACGGGACTAGAGAGATGCTATGAGCTTGTTTTTAGGGCAGCAAAAGAAATCTGGCACAAAGCAGGCATATTGTTGTGTTGGCCCTTAGACAAGGAGGTGACACATCCCCACCCCATGCAGCTGAGCAGCACAAGCAGGGAAAGCCTCCGAGTTGGAGCCGCCGCCGGCTTGTGGGTTTGTAGCTGAGCGCGGGCTGATTTCACAGGCCCTGCTAGCAGGTTTTACATCGTGGTGTCAGCAGCCTTACAGCAGTTTTTAAACAAGGCTGTGTTGAACTTGATGGGAGAAGAAATATTCTTTAAAAATCTATTGACAACAAGTGGTTTTTTTGATGGTTTTCAGAGAAGTACCTCAAAGCAGCAGGCTGTGTGACTGTGAGGCTTCCTAGGCACAAGTGTGACGATGAATGAAGAAGATGCACACAGGGACGTGCTTGTACTGATGAAGGCAGCACTGCAGCATGCTCCTGCTGTGTATATGTGGGGAGGGGAATAGCCTGGAGCTGCCACAGCACTGTCTGAAAACAACAGGCACACAAAGCAACAGTACCTGGAGTCTTGTGGCAGGGCCTGGAAATCAGCTCTGAAGGGTTCTCAGCACACCCTTCCTGAGGTTCTGCACAGGTGGCATTGTCCTTTTGTTTACCTGGCACTGGAGGGGGTGTGTACAGAGGAATATGCACAAGTTGATGCAAGTACTGGGGTTTGAAAAGCATTTTTTTTCCTGCAGGATGTAGTTGGCTGTGACTACTCACTTATTTGTTTATTAGCATCTAGTGCTGAAATGAAGTCATACCAACTTTTATCTTCTATAAACCAGATGGGCAGCTTTCCCAAGACACTGGGCTTCTGCTTTCCCTTCAAGCTGCTGTAACGGGCTTTTGCTGGCTGGCAGACTACTGCCAGTGCTGTGCAGGTAGCCTGCTGTCTGCTGTGGGGGCTTAAGGAAAGGAACCTGGAGCGGTTTCCTTGTCTTTGAAGGTGTTTCTGGCTCTGGCAGTTTGCTGACAGCGAGGCCTGTTTCCCTTTACTTCTTGTTGCTGTCGTAGCTTGCAGACTTGCCTTGCAGCTTTCCTATCTATCCCTTCTTTTACTTTCTTTGACCACAGGGAGCTCTCTGAGCATAAACTCATTTCTGCCCGTGTTCATGCCCTTGGAAAATAATCTTATGAGGGAGATCAGTGTATTGTAGCAATACCCAGGGATTTAAGCAAACTGAAGAACTCATATTTCATACTTTGTCCAAGGAAACACATAAGAAGGTGTAACTTTTGCCCTGAAGACCTGTAACAGTATATTCTGCCGAGGCTGATGCATCCTCTGAAGTCATCAGGTGATGTAAGCTATAGCTTCCAGGAAAAACAGAGGATTCAAATCAGTGTAATGCTGTAGGCAACTCATCTGACTGGTGGGAATGAACTGAAAAACAGGGAGGAACAGAAGTGGCTGCATTTGCACTGTGGGTTGACAAAGGTTTGAGCAGCTCAGTGTCTGCTGACTTGTACACTGGGCTTGTACCAGTGAGGAAAAGATCTCAGTAGTGCCTGGGACTCCACCAGTGGGACTGGGCTTCACAGAGCTCCGTTTGATCCCTGATTTAACCAAAATTCACAGGAATGATTGATTTTTATACCCATTAAGATTTCTTCCAAAACCAGTGGGAATACTCGAGACTATAAGCCTTTGCCAGACTAAGACTTGGAAACTAGTGCAATTTCTGTGTTTTACTTGATTTTTATTTTTTAATGTATCATGTAATAGGGGACAGAACATCCCAAGGACCTTTGTTTTGTACACAGAAGTGTTTCAGCCTCTGTGGATTAAAAGAAAAAAAACCACAAAAAACAACAACAACAAAACAAAACCAAAAAATGAAACTAGAAAGCAACAGTTTGAAAACAAGGAAGGATTTTCTTGCTAAATATTTTCAGATCAAATGTATTTTAATAGAAATGTTAAAGATCACCATCTGTTGAATGCTGGCACTTTATTTAGATTTATCTGTTGCAAGTTTATATTTTAGGCATAGACAAACGAAAGAACTTTTTTTTATTTTTTTTTTTTCAGAGAGTTGGATTGAACGATGTCTCAATGAAAGTGAAAACAAACGTTATTCCAGTCACACCTCTCTGGGGAATGTTTCTAACGATGAAAGTAAGTAACTTGTCATTCATTTAAAGTGAGTGTGAACATGTCCAAGTGCTCATTTCCTGCTGTATAAGTTGCTACAGCTCAATTAAATTTTTAGTACTGTGTATTTTAAAGAGTTAACTCTCTCGACCCACTCAATAGTGTTATTAAGTTTTCTTTTCTGGAATGTTTTAATTTGTAAAACGGAAATAATACTGTTTATTGGTTAAAACAATCAGAACAATTAGTGTGTCACTGAATAAAGGTTGGATGACCACTAAAATGTGCAGTTAGTATCAGCTTAGGAGAATAAACACCTGTTTTGTTTTTCACTGGTGAACACCATGTGATCAAAATACAGGAAAATATGTGCTGTTTTCCAACGCTACTATATCAAAACATTAATAAGAAAAACCTTCCCATTAAGAATTAAACAACCATGAGATTAAAAAAATCACTTACTAAAACATGATATTGCTTTCTTTTTAGTCAGAGGGAGAAAACCATAATCAATCTAGCTGATTTTAAAATATTTATTTTTTCTCTTTTAGTGATAATAATTTTAAGTCTTGATTTTTAACAATAGCAGGTAATCAAAATTACTTCAAAATAGTTTAAAGTAACCAAAATGTTTATTTTAAAATTGTAAGACAGTTTCTAGCCTACCATTTAGTTCTCCCTGTTTATGAAATTTCTATTCTGCTTAATTTGGCTAAAGCAAAATACTCTTCATGGTACTTTCCAGGACTTCATATATTCACATTACAAGATATTAATGCAGATTGAATTCTTTAATTCAATAACTAGTAATTTACATTTCATAAATACGTGTGTAGAAAGTATATGTTAAATAACTTCATTGCTGCAATTCCCTTTTACATTTTTTTTGCATTTTAAGAGAACTATTTGTCTTGACGTCATGGTAAAATTACATGCCTTGTAGCACAGTGTTGTAACAGACGATGAAATTTGCTGTATTGGGAGTCTTACTCTCATTTGTCTAGGGATATCTTTTGAGGGAATATTTCTGAAGGAGAAGGAAGATATTAGTAGAAAAATGGTAGTTATTCATGACTCCCAAGATAAGAACAGTGGACAAGAATCTTTAAAGATAGTGAAACAGAGAGAGGTTTGGGGTTTTCTGTTTTTAAAAATTAAGGAACAGAAATTAGTTTGTCTTAAAAAAATTCTAGTGGATTGTAATGAAAATACAAACAGCAGCTTGTTTTGAATTTTATGAGAACATGTGAGATATACAAAGTTCATTTCACTCTGATGCTACTGAGACACTGATGGAAGAAATCCGTAATGAACGAGATGTGTCTTCAGACTCTTAATAAGGTCAGAATACAGGATTGTTAAATGTGCTTTATATTTGAGCATGAGAAACTTCCACAGAGCTGGGGCTAGTAAAACGAGGTTAACAAGAGCAGGTTTATTTCCACAGTGGCACTGAGAAGATGGGATGGTGGCTCATTCTGTTTTCTGGTTCTGGAACTGAGGGGCAAGCAATGATAATGAAAGGCAGTGAATTTAGAACTGATAAAACAAATACATAAATGAATTTGTTCCACTGTTTGTGTGCAGAAGACATTGTCACAGCGTATAATGGAAACCCAAATGAGAGGCAGAGTTGATTTTATCTAGCTTCCTTCTTAATAGCCAGTTCTTCCAGATGCTTCCTTTGCACAGATTACCAGCATTTCTGCAGTGCAGATAAGAGAATTAATCCACCTGAAAAGTCATCCTTGTTTTGAGGGGGAGGTGAGGGAGGAGAGAAGGTGAAGAGGAAGAAGTAGGAAAGCAAAATAAGCCACAGCAATAATCTGTGAAATCCAGAACAAACTAGAAGTTTCACCATAGAAATCATTGTTCTATGTACTCCTTTCTAGCCCTCAAGCTCTTTCTAACATTTTTCTAATGCTGCCCAAACACCAGCCAAGACATTTCCAAACCATTGTGTCATCCTTTGTCCAGCCTCTGTCACATATTTACAAACAAATTACAGGAAAAATGTTTTGAGAAAACCCACATAATCCTATTTGAATTCTTCAAAATGGTGGTCAAATTGCTGTTGTCAGTGTAGGTCCAGTTTTCATCTGTGAGAAAAGAAAGCCTAATCCACCTTTGTCTTGCCTAGTTTTTTGTCTCTACATACATGAGGTAGCTGTTGGCTGGACTACTGGAGAAAATGCGGGTTTGGTTTTCAGTTCAGGTGGGTGGGTTTTTTTGGGCCTTGGCTCCACTGAAGATTATGAGAGCTTGTGCTGTGAACCCATAATGTTCTTACTGGGCATAATGCTTGCTCTTATGACTGGTTTTTTTCCTGGATGATTTTGGAGTTCATAGGATTTTAGGACAGGAATAATAGTTTTGCTGGTCTCCTTTTCTACAGCTGAAGTATGCTACAGAACCATACTTCAGGCCACAGGGGTCCTTTGCAATCTTCCATTCTTATCCAGAGACCTCCAGGCCTCTTGAACTTGCATTACACTGGGAAAAGAAGCAATGACTCGTGGATTCACATAATCTCTGTGCTTCCTGCAGTGTTTTTTACCCTTTTGGAACATTTAATGACCTCTTCCAAAGCACACTTCTTTACATTCTAATATAAAAATTATCACTACATTTTGTTTCACTTTCCAACTTTTAAAACATTTTTCCTGCTGCCACTTCCACATTCCATGTTAGTCAAAAGACTCACAGGAAAAGGGAATGGTACAACCTTGTAGCCAATAATTAAAAACCAAAAAACCAAAAAACAACTGCATAACACTTTCTGTGTACTGCGTATTAAATCAGATTATCCAAATTGAAACAGAGATCTGGAAGAACACAAATAAAGGCGTATGAAAGTTTCAACTTCAGTTCCATGGAGAAAGAATCATGATGTCTCTTGCTTAAGTGGAAAGGTTGCTTGTCCAAATTTTCTTCCTCATTTGAAAATGTGAATGTGCAGTCTTCTTGTGAGATAAAAGAAAATATTCAGACTACTTTTTCTGCTTCAAAAGTGGTGTTCAAAATCCATGTTCATACTGGCTGTAATGGACTTATCCAGCAGCTGTGTTTTTTGTTTGAACTGAACCTGTCATTCATCCATTTAAAAAAAATGTTTAAAAAATAGCTACTTATTTTCACTGAAATTTTCCTTGGAGAAAATTCTTTCTTTTTCAGTTATAATTACTCAGTGAGAACCATGCCCCCGTGTTTCTCAGAGGATTTGAAAAGATCCTACTGTTCTAAAAGCATGAAATACATGCTAATGAGCCTGAATCGATTTTATGGCTACATGTAAGTAATAGAAAAGATTGTTTAATATTAATAATATTATGATTTAATTAGATTATTATATTTTATATTAAGATTGTAATTTAGTGATAATTTAACAATAATTTAATTTTGGCTAAGGCCAAATCACTTCTGAGAACAGTCAGAATCTGGCCTCCAGGGGATACAGAGGAAGAAGATGTTTCTCTTAAATATGTGCAGCTACCTGAACGAAGGGAAGGATTTTATCTCTGTAAGATACTAACAGCATGTTAGCTCCTTAGTGGTTTCGAGACACATGTGGACAGCACTGAAAAGTACAGGGCTTTCCAAATACCTCCAACAGTGGAAAGAAGGACTTGGCTCCATTTTAGTTGTGATAAACTAGCATCAACACTTTACAAAAATGGTGTGTCTTTGCTTTTGGTTGTTCCACTCTCTGTGTTTAAGGCATCAGGCTCAAAGCTGCTGAGTACAGCTCCTGTTATCTCCATGTCTTGCACCAAGAAGTAAGAAATCCCTTGGGCTGTACCTAGAATCAGACAGCAAAAGTCAGAGGGTACCACTGAGAGCTCTGGGAAAGCCACAAAGATACAAACATGCACAAGATACAATCAGGATTCTACTTGAGTGGCTTTGAAACAGAATTTTTGGAAGTAAAATGGGGCAGTTAGCAAAGAATCTTCCATGGAGTTTGGGACAAAAGGGTTCTTTGATATCTCTGAGAGCCAACAGATACTGTTTTTCTAGAACATCCGTGATTCCTGGATTTATTAGTTTGAAGGCACCTTCTTTGCTGTGAGTTTTACTTGAATTTGTCTAAGCTATTATCTGCATTCAGTTTGGGATGAGTACCAGGTTTTCCACCTAATCAGGTACCTTGAAGACACCTTTCCTTGGGATGCTGGTAGTCTTCCTACTGGCACTGGAATGAGCACACTAGATGGGTTTCTCCCTGATGTGCTGCTACTGTGAATTGAACAAGATTTTCCCTCGTGACTTTGAGCCCTTTTGGATTTGTCACAGAAGAATTGTCATGTCTCTTCTTTGACAGTGCCTCAAAGCAGGACTTCTTTTCAGTGACTTTAATTCCTTTTCCTACAAAATAGATTGGATTTTGAAAGTATTGAATTTTAAAAGGTATGGCTTTATTTTGATCTACAGTGTTGTTTTGATGTGAATTGATAAAATGACAGGCCAAAAAGTAAAAAAATGCTGTTTTCCCTTCCCTCCTTCGTGCGAGACAAAGTGATCTGGTATCAGACCTGGGTCAAGAGTTAAACATTCTCTGCTAGATACGGACACCATTATGTGCCCTGCTGCCAGCTGAAATATAAAGTATAGGGATATTTATTATTTTCTGCTTATTATTAGTCAATTATCTGATGAGATGATGTTGTTAAACTAGACAAGGTAGAATTAGGAGCTTGTATATGTAATACAGAAAGTTTGTATTTCTAGGTCCCATATATTCCTGTGCCATCTGCAATCCTTTCCATCTTTTTAATAAAAAAGTGAAAGTTTGGCTGGTCCATTGGCAGAAAACAAAGTTGCACTATTTTCTTGTACAGAGAATTGACTTTGGGGTGACAAGCACTAACTTGGTGAAAAATTTGGCTTTGTTGAAATTGCAGTTGTTCAATGAAAATTAAAGCTTAAAGAAATTTTCTGAGTTCTAGTTGAAGTCCATCATTCTCCTTCTGGGTTTTAAGGGACAGTTAGAGATGGATGCTGAGGAGTCTTGAAGAAGAATCCCCAGGAAGCAAACATACCTGAGGAAGGAGCCATAAATTGCAGTTTATGACCTGATTGTTAGTTTGTGGCGTTAGAACAAATCCTTACGTGGGAGGAGTTGAATATGGCTGGCTGAAGTGTGTGAGGGCAGGTTAGGTAAAGCGCCTGCCCACAGGAGCTCACTCTTAATGCGAGTGAAAAACGGGGGGAATGGAAAGGGTGTAGAGATGTTGTGTAACTGAGATATTGACTTGATGTTTGATGCCTGCCACGTGCCCAGAGGGGAATTCAGCCACCTTAGCACAGGTGGAAGCCATCCCATGGCAGGTCCTTGGGGGTGCGGGGCGGCAGCCACGGGCACTCGGCCCGGCTTTGCTGCACGCCGAGCGCCCGCCCGGGAAAAACAAACGAAACCCACAATTTAAAAGTGATTTGAGATGTGTATGTTGGTCCTGTGCGCTGAATAAAAGCGGGCCCTGAAAGGCAGGGAGGGAGTGTGCGGCCCAATAATTAGGGGCCCATTGTCATGCAGATGCAGGAGGGGGCTGCGCTGGGGGTCCGCTGCAGAACGGCATCTCCGGCGCTCGGGGGAGCGGCCGCGGGGTGAAGGATGTTCGGCCGGCACAGCTTCTTCCCCTGGCTAAGGCAACAAATCCTGGCGGATTTCTCGGCACACAGAGCCCTCCAAGCCGGGCTGCGTTGTTTGTTATGTATTTGTGTGCGTGGTCTCCCGGGACGGCACAAAAGGCCCCCCAAGAGGGTCTGATGTGCAGGGAGATAGCCCGGCTCCCGTAAGGTCCAGCATCATAAAGGCTCGCTAAAATAACTTCTAAAAGTTCATTACGTGAGGAAACGCAGCTTGCAGTGTGGTGTACAGGTTTCTCTCATGGTTTAGGTATCAAAGCCATCTATGCTGAATGCTTTCATCAGAGCTGTTAAAAATCTCAAAATGTGTTTGATACAACACTGTTTCCCAAATACCCTTCTGGAGCTGCTCATTGTGCTCCACTCTGCTTCCACCCAGGAATGTTTTATACATTTAACAAAACACAATTGGTTGGAATTATTATATACATATTTCTAAATTGTTTCAAATGAGCAAATGCAAATTAGGAAGAACCCAATATTTGAAGTTTTCTCTTAATTACCTTTTTCTTTATTCATCTTTTAGCCAAAATTTTGGAAAGTCAGCGAATCAGAGTTGCCTCGGAAACAGTTAATGTGAAAAATGATCAGAGAAATCACCTGAAAAGGAATGAAGTCTGTTATACTATAAACACTTCTTCTCATTCACAATTAATCTCTGTAAATTTATAAACATCTAATATTTACCTTATGTTAGGATCAAACAATGGGTGTACCTCATTTACATGCCTTTAAATGCCTTATCTAATATAAAACTTGTGTAAGGCAACAGTTCCCTTATAGCAAGTGAAACTGTTTACATGTTCTGACATGCTGGTAGAGATCTAAGAGTTGTTTTTTTTTCCACATAAATTTATCCTTTTCAATGTCAATACTCTTAGGCACCACTCTGCTGCTGTTATCAGTGATATTTGCAGTGTTTACTGCCTTAAGCAGTATCTACAGATGGTCATTTAGGGATCACCATTGTTTAAATTTCCAAAATTTAGCCAAAATTTTGAGAAGGCTTTGGCACTTGAGCACATTTTAATTTTTTTTAAAATATTTTAATTAGTTTTAAAAAAAATTCTTAACGTTCAATTTTTTTTTTCTTTTTAAAAAACAGTTCATGAATTCCCAAGAAATTCCTGTTGAAATTACATAGCTATTGCTGTTTGTTTCTTAACAGATGAGGAAAAAGAAAATAATAGAGCATCAAAACCGCATTCAACTCCAGCTACACTGCAATGGTAAGATGCCTTTTAAAAAAATAAAGAAAATCTATTAGTGTTTTTTCTTATGTGTTTTCCAGATGAAGGAATAGAGCTCTTATCCATCTTAGAGTTCTAAAGATACTTTCACTGTAAGTGTTTAATGTGCCTGTTTGTAACCCGTACAGCATTTCTCAACAAATGTCTTACAGGATTTGTTTGAACAGAGGAAACTTCTGATACAGTTTAGAAAATCTACTTAGCTTATTTGCCACCTTGCCAGCTGATTATTTGTGGTTTGTCATCATTGTTACATTTATTACAAAAAGAAAACTAGTACTGAGGGTTTTTTTCAAGAATCACATTTGTTTCAGTGTCTGATGAAGACCACCCTTAACAACTGCTTTACTGACATGAGACCTCTGTAATTTAACGTAGAAGACAACAAAAGGAAAGAGTATGAGGTTTCATTAATTTGTCAAAACCTCCTTGCAAAGTTAGTGAGGAGAAAAAAAGGAAGGGTAATTAGGAAGAGAGAGAGGATAGTTTGTAAGTCTACCATGCTATAAAAAATAAACAAGTGCTGTTCCCTGTGATTTACAGCAGTATTTTAGTCTGCATGTTCTGTAATGTGTACCTGTAATTCTGACATCCCTTGCTATAGGTCATCTCTTATACTTTGTTGACTTTTGCCTCAATTTAGGTTTTTAATTCTTGTTTAGATTTCTTAATATTGTAAGTGATCAAGTATCTTTCGAGAGGTTCCATGTATCTGGCAGAACAGAACTCTGTTACAGAGAAGCCTCTGAGAATGCTTATACGAAATCCCATAGTCTTCAGCTTGTTTTAAGCCTTCTTAAAGAAAGGCCTTTACTTTATCCGTAAGTATCTGAAGTACTTACTGTACTTTCTGAATGAAAAGATACGATTATTGGTAAAAAATGTTAGCAAAGTTCTTTCTCTACTTCTGTCAGTGTCTTTGGAGATTTCACTAAAAAAAACCAGCAAAGAATAATTCATTCAGTGTATTTTACTCCATTTTTCTGCCTGTGAAATTATATGATTCTGTAAAATATGCATAAAGATGATTTGGATTATTTCTTCTATATTTGCTTTTTAAAGTTGATTGGTGAGGTTTTTAGACTAAAAAACCTCAAGACCTGTGGGTTGATTTTGAATAGGTTGCTGTCAGTATTCAGAAACTTACAGATATTTTCAATGCAAATAATGAGATGGGCAAATGTAAATAAAGGCATTTAGTTTGGAGCTATTGTTTCTTTGTACCTATTTGTATCACAGAAGTCCTGTTTTTCAGAAGTTCAAGAAAAGTGAGGAACTTTTCTTTAACAAACTCTCAAGGAAGGGAGTAACTACAGACAGAGAGAAAATCATTAAAATAATAATGAAACGTCATAGTGATATTTTATTATTTTTCATTATTCATTCCCACAGCTTTAACACAGGTCAAAGAGGATAATAAAGAACTATCTAGCTAAAATACAATAGCAAGCAGGTCCTACCAGTCCCAGATTCTGAGCAGTGTTTATTTTGCAGTGAAGTCAGTTAAGAGCCTTTTCCAGAGGAGCAAATAATGTCGTAGCCAAGAAGCTGGCATTAATTAGAACATCCAACGATACAGTTCCCAGCAGAAAACATGCAAATACTGTAAACAGTCTTTTTTGCCAAATACTTTCAAGCTTCATCAGTCATAAAGGTTAGTAAATCCCTAAACTCCTGGGATATTGAGCCCTGCTGGAATACAGTGTGCACACTAATGCTCATTCAGCAGTAGAATCCTAGAATTCTGGTTCTGAAAAGGCTGCTTGCAACTTCTCTCTAGCTATTGGCTTACTACCTGTCTGTTGTATTATGTTTCTTACATGTCAAGGTAGGTCAAATATTCTCCCCTTTGAGTCATCTGGAGCATCTGCAATTTCCTCCATTCAAAAATCACCTTCCACCCAAAATTCCATGAGTTAACAGAAAGCAAGGACGTTTCATGTTGAAAATCATGCTAAAAAAAAGCATAAAAAAAAGCTAAAGCTGCTGTCAAACTGAATTATACAATTGGCTGAATTTATTAACAGGGATGTAGGTAAAAATTTCCCAGTTTCCCAGCCATACCTACAGAACAGTTTTCTGGTAGTTTCCATATGTTTTTCAACATATGTGCTGCAGCTTTGAATTGGTATTTCCTGGAGAAATTGATATACAAGATAAAATGAGAAGCTCAAAAGTTAGGGTCAAACTGCTAAAGTAGCAAGCTTATTTTGAGTGAAGATGTGCAGTTTCCACTGTTCTGGAAAGTCAGACACATTAGCATTGGGTTATTTGTACTGCAGTAGCACCCAGCAACCCATGGGCTGGTGAACTGTTGTGATCAGCACTGTAGAATTGCTGCACAGAGCACTTCCTGGAGGTGTAGCTTTACATATTGGACAGTTTTCTCGCTCAGCCAACAAGTGAGTACCACACAGCTGCTCACTCCCTCCTTCTCCTTCCCTGCTCTCACTGGGATGGGGAGGAGAGTTGGAAAAAGGTAAAACCCATAGGCTGAGATAAGGACAGATGAATAATTAAAGTAAAATAAGATAATAATAATACTAATAGTGTTAATGAAAGTGAAAAAGCATAATGAAACACAAGAAAAAAACAGGTGATGCACAATGCAGTTGCTGACCAAGGCCCAGCCCATCTCTGAGCAGTGATGGGCATCTCACAGCCAGCTTCCCTCTGATTATTTGCTGGGTATGATGTTCTATGGTATGGAATATTCCTTTGGCCTGTTCAGGTCAGCTGTTCTCATTGTGAGCACCCCCAGCTTCTTGTGCAGCTCCTCTCAGGCACAATGTGGGCGACTGGAGATTAAGCACAATTTAGTAACACGTGAAAGTGTTATCAACATTATTCTCATGCTAAACCCAAAACACAGCACAGTACCAGCCACTGGGAAAAACTAAATAACCCATTCCCAGCCAAAAGCAGAACATCAGGCCTCACACCAGGTATTTGCACACTCAGGGGAGACTGAAAAATGTATCTGAGTGTTCCTTCATCAAGTGTGTGTCCTGTCTTCTAACAATCTCTGGGCTGAATTCAGGAGGTGGAATTGGTGGGGTAAATCATTGACCAGTTTTCAGGATACAGTACCAAACTGCCCTTGTTCTGGCAAATGGAAACCTCACAATTGTCTGTAGCATCTGGTATCTGCCAAGTTAAAACTGCTCACGTTTTACTGTTAGATGCTACTACCATGAGAGCTACTGAAGGTGACAAAGTGTCAAAAACCAGAAACTGAGTAAATGTCAAGTGGAACAAAAAAGAAGAGGAAGAAAGCAGTAGGGAAAGCATAGTAAAGACATAAGGAAAATATGTACATTTTGTCACATGGTTCATATTGCCATCAGCTTTATTAGTTCTTCCTTGTCTGGAATCTTGCTGTAAAGAGCAAATTATATCAGTCCCATGGGGAGATATCCTTACTGTTTGTGCTTCTTCAAAGGTAAAAATACATTGAACATTTTAAATGTGGAGGATGAAGAATAGCTGAAGAAGCCAAGAATCGTGTCTGGATGACTGTCAGCCTGGCTAAATAGCCTTTTCCTGGAAACAGGAATGATGCTTTTGTTTTGCATTGTTGATGACACAAAATGAAGTGAAAGGTCTGGTAAATGTAGCATTACTGCCAAATACATCATAATTGAAGAAACTGCCAAATACATCATAATTTGGGAAACTACACAAGCTTGAATTTAACTGTTAAGACATGAATATAGCAATACCTGGTATTCTGTGCTTATCCCGTGTTCCTGTGCTCATTATCATCTGTAAAGCTACAGCTTGGCTCTAAAATGTTCATGTTTATTTCAGTGGTGAACTGGTTGACCAAGGTGTAAGTGTAAAATTTTATTTTACTTCGTTTTTGGTGTGTATGTGTCTGTGTATGTTTACTTCCCCAAACACAGAATTATTCCAAGTACAGACAGCCTAATCCCATGCAGTTTGCTGGCTTACAGTGTAGGTACTCTGAATAATAACAGTATTGTGAAGCTAAAGTCAACAAAACTATTCTGTTTTCTGCAACATACATAAAATGAATTTTAAAAGAGCAAGGTAAAACACAGTCAGGTAATGGATTCTCCCCAGATTCATACTTCCTTATATCTTGTTACACTCCATCAAAATTAACCTGTTCTAGAATCTTCTACGTGATTAACAGTGGTTAACATCACAGTGGTTCAGTGGTCATAAAAATGAATCTGTAACAACACTACAGATGTGACTCTGATATAGAATAATCTCTTTTAATCTAGAACTATGTAGGTGTATAGAGAGGGAAGCAGTAATAGGGACAGATAAAATTGTCATTCCTGTGGAAGGATTAAGGGCTTTATTCCTACACTGCAGTGGTACAAAAGGTCTCATTGTGAGCTGCTGGATTTCACGTGGCTTTATTACAACACTATATAAAATGTTTATATATTTATATATGTATATTTTATAACTGGTAATGATTTGTTAGGTAGGAGATTGCATTCATTATTTTTCTACAATACTGTAGAATGAAGCCGGATTCAAAATACGATAAAGTTGTTAAATAAAAGACAGGAAAATAAAAGAAGTGGAGCAAGATGGGTTTTTGATCATTAAAAAAAAAGTTCAGGTATAATGGGGCATTGTTCAGTGTCAGACTAATGACTCTCTGTGAAAGAGAGGAGAAAAAGAGAAAAATTCATCAGATATGAAGAGAAATAATTAACTGCTTTTCTTTCTGTCCTGTCTTGGTCACGGAAGCTGACATTCCAATTAGCAGCTATAGTATACAAACGAACTCTCCAGGTTTTGAAAAGAGGTTTTGTTAGAGCACTATGAAATTGAGGAAAGATGCCATGATGATATTTCTGTAGAAACCAGGGAAGAATAGATGTTGCCCATACAAACTGATTCCATTCATCCAGCCGGATATCTTATTAAAATAGTTTGCAGTCACAAATTATCACTATAACTGAAATGGAAGGTAGGTAGGTCCTGAAAAAGGCAATGAAGGAGAGAAAGAAGATATTTGGAAGGTGTTCTACAGCTATCAAATGGCAGGGGATTATTTGATGTAAAACTGGAGTTTTTTGAGAACATATATTTATTTTTTAATGCAATGAAGAGGAAGTTAGACCTAACTTCTTCCCTTACCCAGCGAGGCAGACAAGCACACATGTGACTGTAGATGCCTATGACTGACACCATCAATGACAAGATTAATTATGGTTTAATGTTGAGTATGTATGTAACTATAGCTTTTGAACATTTTTGGGTCAGCAATCATAAAAATGGCATTTCAAAGGAAAATTTCTTCTAATCTGTAGATTTGTAATGAGACCAGATTCAAGCTTTAGCTTGCTCCTATATTTGACATATAATTTAAAATTTTATGGTTGTATATTTGCATGTATGAAAAAATAAGGATAGTTTCTAAAAGGTAGAAGAGGATGTTATTTCACTGGGGTTTTTTCAGCATTGTATTCAATGTGGTTTCTTGTGGTTTCTTTTTGGTTTTTCGCTTTGCCCATAAACAATAGCTAGAAAATATTACACAATAAGATTTTGTGGACACTGTTGAGTATTAGCGAATTATTTGCTTTAGCCACACCTGCTTCCTCAAGGTAAGCAATTTTGCAGCTGGACAGGAGTGAAAGGAGTGTCACGAACCAAAGGTGATGTATTCTGTAAAGAAGGAGAGAATGTTTCCCCTCAGTGAGTATTTATTGTTTCATAGTTGTACATATATTTGTTTACTGCAGGATGCTTTTAGGATATAACAGATTGCTGGGAACTCACAGCCTGTGCTTTTGATAGCACGTGTGAACCAAATGAAGCAAGTAAGTATTATGGGAATGAATTGGAAGGAGCACTTAGGAACAAAGCAGACAAAATTTAGTAGACAAGATAAAGTCAGAATGTTTGCTTTTAAGAGGTGAAGCTTTGTATACTGTTTTCTATACAGGACATCCAACATACTTGCAGTTTTCTCTGTTTGATGTTTGCTTTTTAAGGCTGGAGGAGAACTATGAGATTGCAGAAGGTGTTTGCATTCCTCGAAGTGCTCTCTACATGCATTACCTGGACTTCTGTGAGAAAAACGACACGCAACCTGTTAATGCTGCCAGCTTTGGGAAGGTAAGTCTAAACTGCAGTATGGCACCTAAAAATCTCACCTGGTTCAGGTGAATTTGTATTATTGAAAAGAATGAAATCTTTTACTGTTAGAAACAGAGGTATATGAATGAAATCTCTTGTGTGTATTCAAGTTATTGGATGAAGGCTAAGATTATAAGTATTTTGATGGTTGGAATAATTTTTAACCATGGCTAGGCGCCAGAGTATGTCAGTCCCCAGCCTAGCTGATGGTGATCTGGTACAAAAAATTGGCAATTAAAATTGAATTGGAAGTTGAATAAAAGCCAGTGTAAACACGTCTGCATTATGACCTGCGTTGCTTAAACAAGTATATAATTTTTTGAAAACAGAAGGGTAAAATTGAATTCTGGAGCGTGTCTGTGCTGTTCTTGTAAGCATGATATGGTTATCCCCAAATTAATGATATAGAATGTTGTGGCTATTTCTCGTGGTGGAGTAAAATGCCTCCAGATGCGAAAGTCCAGAAAGCGTCTAGCTGCCTTTGTGTGCACTGCAGGCACAGGCTGCGAAGCTATCCAAGTTATCTTTTCACTGTCATTCCTCGTGCCTCCCTTTCCAATCCTGCTCTAGTATGAGCCACTCTGGTTAACTCCAGATTCACAGTGGAGATGCACTCCTAGCACAGACATAGCTGTGCCTCATCCGGGTGTGAGCAGTAAAGCTCTACACTGGTAGCAGATGTTAGTAGCTGACTAGAAGGTTACATAAAATTTAAGGTATTTTGGATTTGCTGGTCAGGTGATATTTTCCTCTCAGTGAAAAACAGCATGATATGTAAAACTGAAATTCTGCCACAGAATGTATCTCAGGCCTTTAAAACCTGTAGGCTGTGAAAAAAACAGTGTAGAGTTTGCCACCATTTTTGAAATGCTTGCAAGCATGAATCTGAAGCCCATTGTCCCGCAAGCTGTTCTCTTTTAGTCTTTGCAACATTTGTTCTATAGAAGTTCTGGGTATTCAAAGAAGGAAAAAATGTTTCTAGGGTAAGTGCTTGTGTTAAGAGTAGGTGAAGGATGTATTTAATGAGGTGACATTTTCTATAGTGCATCTTTAGGCAGGCAGTTTGGCAAGGAAAATAAAGTGTAATGTGTTGTAATGTTACTATATTTGTTGTGTCTTGAAGACCTGCATAACTCAGTAGATTCTGTGTCAGGTTTCTCTTTAAATACTTAGGAGAATTGTGAATGAAGTTGTTCATTGTACATATTATTGCTACCAAGTGATAAGTATAGTGGCAACATGTAATTTAGGAACAGTGAAAATAAGAAACAGATTTCATGCAGGCTCACACATTTGGAACACAGAACAAATTTGCACAATGCTACTTCTGCTGCTGCTAGAAACTTCTGTAAATTGTAAGGTGTAAATATTCCAGAATTATTCCATCAGAACATAAATTTACCAGGGATTTCACCATTTATCAGTATGTGGCAGTTTTGTTATAGTGTTTAATACTTCATTCCCTTTCTCTCCTGCCTCTCATACATAGACCTGTTCATTGGTAGGAGTCTTTTGACCTAGCAGGACAGGTACTACGATTTTCATCCAAAAATCACAGCATTCCAATGTGTTTTCCATGTGCTGTAGTCCACGTGTTTTCCCCTCTGTTGTAAAAGAGTTCTGAAGCACTGCTGCATGAAACTTTTTACCTTTTTTATGGAGAGGAAGGAAGTCCTACACAATCACCATGGTACTGTTTCACACTAGTACTTTGGGTGGCCATAACTTCTGCATCCGGGAACTGGCACTTCTGCACTGGTATGTCCAGGAACTTCAGACAATGGGGTGGTAAATATTGAAGTGAAACCAGCTTCTCTATCTGCAGAACCTGAGCAGACCCCACTGATTCTTTCCAGCCTGCTACTGCTAACAAAATGTACTGCACAGGTATAGAGATCTGCAAGGCACATCTGCATTCTCTCAATAGCTTGCAGTCAGCTTCTCCTTTGGAGCACGTTCATGTATGAAGTTGTAGCCAACATCTGTTATCATATGACTTAAATGCCATATTGGCAAGATGAGTTGCACAAATGCCTTGGAGGCAGCTGGAGCAGTGCAGTGAAATAGGTGTTATTTAAGGCATTCTGGGCTCAGCTGCTGCAAGAGAAACCCTGGACACGTTTGTCTTCATTGGGAAACATCAGGAGCCCTGCAGCTGTCTCTCCTCCAGAGAAAGGAGCTAGTTGTTCTGTGAAATTGTAGACAGTTTGCCTTTCTGTAGACCACGTTGAATTTATAATTCATCTCTGAACTTTAGCTCTGTGGGCAATGTGAAATATTAAGGCTTTTTCTTCAACAAACTGGCAGTTTTTAAAAAGAGACGTGGAGTTCAGCACATTAAAACAAACTCTAATAAGTAACAGTGGTTTCTGTCAAACTTCTAGGACATGGACTGGACTTCAGATACTTGGTAATATTGCATTAATGAAACCAAAATTGGTTTGGGGAGTAGAGAGATTAACAGAGAGACAGTAGTACAGACTGTTTTCTGAGGAAACCGAGCTAATAGCAATTAAAGGATCAAGAAGAGCAAAGAACAGAAATACTGTATAAATAAACATCTTTTAAAAAGCAACCCATTCTCCTAAGCCACATAAAGAATATACAAAATCAGGAATACTCTAATATGGTTGTTAATGGGATATTAACATCATATTTCTCATATGGCAAAGGGAGTTGTAACTTTGTTAGTCAAGATTTTAGTGTTTTACTTATTTAACATGCAAAAATTACAGGCAGTAATCTATACCAGCATTTGCCAATCTGCTATGCTACCTAGTCTGTCACTACAGTACTTTTTATTGTCTGTGAAGGACAGGACCCAGCATTCTTTTATATATCTTGAATAAATAGTAATTAGGGAGAGCCCTGTAATTTGGTGGTTACAGCTCAGCATCAAGTGCAGAGTCCAGCGTTAAACTCCTGCTCTTACTGTAGACAGCCAAACATATTGTATCTTGATTTTGTGCAAAAGTAGGCAGAAGAAGCAAAAATGTTCCATGGAACCAGTGAGAAGACAGGGAGGTACAGCGGGGCAGGGCAGGTGTGTCGCCGAGTTATTAACAATTAAATGTTGAATATGAGAACAAGCTCTCTCCCAGTGAACGTGTTTAGACTGTGAATTAGTCTGCAGGCAGGAGGAGTGAAAGCCCTGCTGCTGAGGTCACTTCAAAAGGACGGCAGCCCTGTAACCCTCAGCCCTGTGCTGCGAATGCCTTGGGCTCTGCTCTGGGACCCTGGGGCTCTGCACAGCACTTGGAGGTGTTTCCAGCTGAAAGTTCTGCCAGCCTCAGGGAAACTTGTGCAGATGTGTGTTTGGTTTGGGTTTTATCTGAGCAACATGTTAACACAAAATGCTGGTGATTATTAACAGACTGTGAAGAACTATGGTGGATGATGACTGACTTCTCATTCTTACTGGGTTTAATTGCAAAAACAAAATAATTTTTAATAAGGCCTTCATTGAATAAAAAAAAAAATAAATAAAAAAGCAGGAATGTTTTGGGTATTTCCAAAGCCCTCAGTAGCTATTGTGTAGGGTAAAGTGCCATAAGGCTCTCCTGGCTCTATCATTCCTCCCAGCTGTTAGCTGGGTGAAGGTTTTTGAGTTTCTAAGGTTTTTGAGTTTCTCTTTCCTTTTCTTTTATTTCCAACATTGATTTTTTTTTCTTGCTTCTTTCGTGACCCTGTATGTACACTGTTTTCTTAGTCAGGACCCTCGGAGATAAACCTTCTTTATCTACAGCGATCTCTCCCATCCTCCGTGTCCTCGGGTGGTTTCTTTAACTTTACTGGGCAGTGCTAATTCCCCTGCCGTGCCCTGCCATAGCTCTCCCAGGGAACACTGAGAGAAACTGAGTGAAATCCCTTTGCAGCCTCACGAAGCTGAGCTCTTCCCAACTCCCATGTGCCCCCTGGAGGATAAATACTTTCCTCTTCTGGTTTTGTTTTCTTGGTTTTCTTTTCTTGGTTTTCTTTTTTTTTTTTTTTTTTGTGTGGTTTTTTTCCCCCTTTTATTTTGGAGCTTTTCTGGCATGTCTTTCGACAAGCAATAACAAATTAATATTTGAAAAGGAAAACGAAGGAGGTTGGTGACACTTGTCAGGGTGGTTCTCCCTCAGTCTGAGGTCCCTTTAGATTATTTTGGCTTCTTAAAGAGGTTTAACATGGATGCAGGCTCACACAAGTTTTGTTGCCCCCTGACTGGCTTCGCAGTAAGTGAAAATTACATTCCAAGGAATGCATTTCACTAGATAAAGGGCAAACTCCACAATAGACTTGTAATATTGGTTAGGAAAGAACCTTTTTTTCCCAATAGTTTACTTTGCTCCAGGGAGGTACAAGCTGTACCAGCCAGATTCCTTTTTCATCACGATGCACTGTCTCTATGCCCAGAAGTTTTGCTTGCAAGACTGTTCCTCCAAACATGACTAGGATAAATAAGATTTACAGTTTCTCACTGTCATACAATATGATTTTAAAATTTGAAAAGGACAGAAAATACCTTTATTGAAACCTCTTTGATAATGATGTTGTGATGTGATTGCATTCTGATTTGTCTTTGTATTGAAATGCACTTGTCAGGAAATTGCCTGCTGTTATTCATAAGGAGACACTTCTGCTGAAGATGTGTTTTTTATTTCTTTACTCTCAATTTGCTTTTAAGTAGCTCAATAGTAACTGGCATAGCAAAGCCAAATTTACTCTTAGTGCTGTCTTCTGATAGCTTAAAACAGAACTTGCTTTATTATGAACAATTTCTAGAACATTGAATGCAAAAATAGAACTGGGGAAAAATCAATGTAAATGTGAGGACGTGGTTTCTCTTATTACACCCAATCAGTCTATCTGAGCAGTCTCTGCTTTTCCTTCATCCCTTTTGAGTAGCTGGGATTCCTGACTGAAGAACAGTTACCACCAGTATGAGTTTTCTTCCCAATTCTGAATCTTCTAGGCCAAGCTCCTCTGATGAGACTGTAATAACACAAGTCCTGCAGAAGCAAGCAGGGGAATGGTGATCCTGCAGTGTAGCTGGAAAGGTTTTTGCTCCCTTGGCTCTACTTTGCTGATCCTTGTATCATTACAGGTTGCTGACTACTGCCTTTTCCTTGAGCTTGTGGGGGGTAAGAAAACCACTGAGGACACCTCAGTTTCTCTGGAGTGACTTTCCTTTCTCAATACCCTACAGCAATGGGATTTTTAGTGTCTGCCACTTCAAGTATCTGGCTTCCAGTTAGGCCTTAAGCACGGAGTGGCCCCAGGGCTGCTTTACCTCATGCCTCCTCAACACGTCCCAGAGGCTGTGCTTACAGCACAGGGTCTGCCAGAGTGCAGGGATCCTGGCGCCCAGCCTTTTCCCACAGATAGGCTGGGTGATGGCAGGCAGTGTGCTGGCACCAGTACAGAGCAGGGCGAGCTGTGCAGGGGTTTAGTTCTGCTTGGCTTCAGCAAGTCAGCACCAAAAGTGGCTGCAGCTCAGCTAAGGATCTGAGGCAGAGCACTCAGCGTTTGCAGCTTTGTTGGGATGCACTAATCTGTTTGATCATGCCTTAGGCTCAAGTCTTTCTGGCCAGAGGAACTGCTGAAGGAGGATGTTGTTTTCCATTGATGAATTTGAGGAGAGGTCACACAAGCTTCATTGCAGTGTCCAGTTCAGTTGGAGTTCCTCACAGAATCTAGTCTCCATAGCAGGTAGAGTTGGGCACGGACATTTGAGAAAAGGCCAGCAGGTTTTCCTGCCTTGCTTTGCAGGATGAGTTGAGCTGTATCAGTGCTAGAAACAAGTTCTTATCCTACAGCTGACTATTTCAAAACTTAGGAAAGTAAGTGGAGATAAATGGGAAGGTTACTGAATCTTAACAGACAGCAGATCTGGGGTCAAGACTACTGAGCCTCTACTCTGCAGCCTTTCCTCCTGGCCATGCAAGTAAAGAAGTAAGGGGTAGAGAATGTATAGACACAGTCATGCCTCTACTCCTTTTGTTGACACAGTTTGGTGGATTTGAGAGACAGAAATGGTGTTTTGGACTACTTTGATGATGCTCTTTCTTATCAGTAGACGTTTCTCAGAACAAATTTTCTTGACCATTTCCTCAAAATGATGTGATGTTGAATCATCCCCAAGCCATTTTGAGCTGAATGGAACCTCTTAACACAGGTGTTAATAAAAACACCTGTCTCAGAGCAGGATTTTGAAATGCACAGATGGGGAAACCCTGGAATGACCCAGCTGGAGCAGTATTGGGTCAAAGACAAAGGAGCCAAAAACCCTTTCACTTATAAGATTGAGGACATCAGTGTTTCTTGAGATTCACAGCAATGACAATAAGGAAAGCATAGCTCTAGGAGAATACAGCTATGTTTGGTATCACTGACTTCTTTGCTGCTGCCATGGCAAAAAATGTTAAGATTGGAACACCACAATAGAAGTTGGTAAATAAACACACATCATCTATACCTGACTTCATAAAAAATCCCCATGCTGTCTAGATATGGGACCTGAAACCTGAATTGAGAGATACAGAACCAGGCCCTGTTATGAAGAATTGTTATGGGAGGAAAGAGAATTTATTCCATGGTATGTAGAACCTCTTTAGAATCTCATAGCACTAGGGAGTGCAGAGCTTGGAATCCATTTCTCATTCTGGCAGTGTGAAATTGCTGGGCTGCAACTTAATTTGATCTTATTTCTCTACTTTATGAAGTTCTAGAAGCAAGGCTAGAATTATGTTAAAACCAAAGGAACATCAGTAATGAAGAATAATATCTCTCTAGATCAGGTGCCCTAACAAAATTATCATGTCTTTTGAAAAGCAGAAATCTAAATTATTCTAGAAAAAAACTTCTAAAAGTCATCCTCTGCCTGTTGCCCCAGAGTAAAATTTAATATTTTGACAAAGGAGGGAGGAAAAAAGTTAATTCGGAAGTTTCCAGACATCTCTAGTTTCTTCCATCCTTATTTGTTTTGCATGAAGACAGACGCATAAGATGCTTTGTAAGATTTCTTTTCCCTGATTTGTTTTGACATATCATAGATGATTTTAGATGGAATAAACAGGAAACACAGAGCTCACAGTTTGATAGTGAATGCAATGAGGAGTGATGGGTCACAGCATAGTGGTGAAAGCAGAATGTCCATGCCTATGGCAGAGTGTTTGGAATGAGATGATCTTTAAGGTCCCTCCCAGCTCCAGCCATTCTGGGAGTCCTCATTTTAACGCCAAGCCTGGATCTGCTTGTGTTGTAATGTTACAGTACTGGAGATGTGGGGAGAGAGGCAGTGGCAGAAATGACAGCTGGCAGTAATCAGGTTGAAGGAATGCGCCCTTGCATCCATTTGTGGGTAACAACAGCTCCTGCAGTTAGCAGTGCCTAGGGTTAACAGATTGTGCAGACTCCAATACAGACCCTTACAGAGGAATTTTTCTAGTTGCTCATAAAATTTTCTGTGTTTTACACAGATGCTCAAGTAACCCATTTAATTTTTATTGCCTTAAGAATGACCAAAAATACAAGTAGCTAAATATTTAATTCAAGTTAATTCAGACACCTCCGCTAGGTTTAAAAAGCTGAAGTGGGATAAAAATCCTGTTATCTCCCCATGTAATCTACCTGCACAGACATTCCAAAAACCATTTGCCAGGATTGTCTGCAGCGATGTTAAACAAATGCTGCCCTGGATATACTAGTCCCCTGAAAAAGTGTAAACTATATATATGATGTTTTATAATGAAATGACTTCTATCTTCATTTTATGTATGCAGCAGGCACTCACCAGAAGATAAAACGGTTTTTAATATAATTGTTTTTAATCAAGAAAGGCATAGAAGATCTTCTGTAGGCAGAAGGCAAGATCATGCCTTAGCAGAGTAAAGAGAAAAGAGAGAGACAACACACTGAAATTCGTTGAAGAAAGAAATTGCAGGAACTTTTTTTTTCTGAAGCTAATGTAGCAGGGACAGAAGCTATTTCCTTGTGAAGTTCCTGGTCTACAACTGTTTTAAAACCAAAAAAACAGGTAGCCTAAAATAATGCCCAACAGTCAAAATTGCCAAGTAACTTAGGTGAAATTTTACTTGGAAAATATAAATCTTGTAGCTTTTTACTCAGCAGATCTTACAGGGCAGCTGGAATTATGGTCATTTTGGAGAAGTGCAAGATAAAATTTTAGCTCCACTGAAGGACAATGGTGAAAGATCTGTTCACTCCAAAATCCTCTTGGATACCACCTATGAGATCTTTTAACCACTGTTTCTGTTGAGAAGCCAGAACTGCTGTGAGAACAGGGACTTCCCATTCAGAAAGCAGCTCAAACTGCATGGTCTGGTCTGGATTCATTTGCTTGTGCAAACCTCACTGCAGTGATGGGAGGAAAATGATCCAACTTGGTTTTCAGATCCAAACCTAGCTTTTTATGTCTGACAATTAGAATCCACTTCCCTCCCCCCACAACTGTAAAAGTAACACATTCTGTCTATTGGTCTTTAAAAGTTAATAAACATTAAACCAACAATGACCTATTTCTGCAGTGATTTTTCAGGTTGACAATGATTTAAACTTTTAAAAAAACACATATTGGGTTCTGTGCTTTTTCCACTGATTTCAGCCCACAGTGAACTCCACTTTGTCCTGCCTGATCTGACTTCCTCTCCCCTTTCAGGGTAATCTTCCTGCCTTTACCAGTATCATTGCACAGAGATTTGTATAAGCATAGCTGAGTATATACATTATATGAACAGAGAGTTCTTTTAGTACTTGACATGTTTTATTTTAAACACATTCAGACATTAATAACTATGCATATGTGTACAGGCACCTAGGTGTAACTATACCATGTTGTATTTTACATACGCAGCATTAGATAATAAAGTTCTGACTTTTTTCCCAAGGCTTTGCTCGGTTATTCTTTTTGTTTTGGTTTGTTTTGTTTCGTAAATTACTGGGAATTAGTGTTTTAAGTAATGCATACTTTTAAGATACGTTCTGAGAGGTGTATCTCATTTCAAATGTGTTGGATTTGAAAAAGAAACAAAGAAAAGAAAAAGGGATCATCAGATCAACCGCTTCATTATTATTCTCTTTTCCTGATCACCTCTGCCCTGGTATGTAGAAATTGGCTGATTTATTTAAATCCCAGTAACTCCCACGGCATATGGTTCATAAAGTAGCTTTTACAGTGTTCATTGTAACACTTCACTGCTACTAGAAAGATCTGAAAGTAATATGGTTTGATGCTGTTCCAAAAGGAAAAATAGAGTAAAACTATCTCTACTATTAAGTCAACTGCTGTAAGAGCAGCTTTTGGAGAGGGATAGTATTTTCTGAATGACAACTGACACAAAAACTCCCCCCAAAAAAACTAACACAACCAACCTTAAAAAAATCCCCTAGCCCAAAAAAACTATCCTCAGAAAGTAGTTCTTCAACACTGCCTTTTTTCCCACAGCCTTGTGGAGCCCCCAACCCTGTCTGCAGAAAATGAAAGAGAGAGGGGTGGGATTAATGTGTAATTAAAGGGAATTTGGAAGGCTGAGATGTTGCGGAATGTTAGATCAGTAGCTGGAACAGCATGTGGTGTTCTTTAGGCAGGCTTCATTGAATCCATACAAAAAAAGAAAGAAGGGCTGCTTGCCTGTCTGCTCATTTATCAAACAGCTAGGCTGAACTTTCACAGCTCCACAAAAGTGTTTTACTGTTTGCTGAAGTTTTGCTCCAGAAATTAAAGCTGAACAACCTAGCGACTCTGAGTCTTTGCTGCATTTTTGACATCAGCCACCTTGCGCAAAGCTCTTGGAAACCAACACAGGTCAATTTCTACATGATACTAAGGGAAGATGGTTGTACCTTTGCTAAAATGTACTGAAGAAATGGTCAAATATGTGACATTGTAATGTCTTTATTTATATAGCACCTTTTGATCTAAATACACGTTCCAAAGCTTTCAGTCATCAATCAGGATTAAATATTTATCATGGTGACAAAATGGCTAATGGAGAAAAAAAAATCTATATTATTTAATCAATATAAATTGACTTTGTTCCTAGTTGAACAGTTATATTCCATCTTGTAGGCTTATTTTCCTTTAATATTAGTTGGTGTTACCCCCCAAAGAGGAAGTATTTAGCAATTTATGTAAAAAAACACAATTAAAATGGATTACAAATTTTGAAAGGAAGTATCTCCTTCACAAGTAAATCTTCAAGGCTTACTGCAGTTTTTGTTGCATGAGTGTTCTTACAGAAAACTTTTCCTCCTCCTGCAGACCCCAGTGAGAGCATGGTTCACTCCTGTGAGGTGCTGAGAGTCTCCTTTCTAGCAACAACAGTAAAGCTTTTTCATCAGGATTAGCCTGGTTGATAGAGGCTCTGATGACTTAAGGCAGAGTCTAAATTCATTGATTTATTTCCTTAAATGCAACTGGCAGTGAAGAAGTTTTGGGTTGCAGTAGCAATGTTCTTTTAATGTCTGCTGACACACTAGAGTTTGAATTCTTGATGAATAGCCTGCTGTTGCTGAGATCTACTTGTTTTCCATAGAGGATAAATTGATTGTGAGGTATCTTTACAAATGCCTGATGAGTTTTTCTTGGTAGAAACGATATCCCTATCAAATACCAAAATCTTTTCAGAAAATCATCTTTTAAAATAAGAAGTGTTTATTTCTTGGCTGGCTTGTGAAGGTCTATAAAGAACTTTGTTGATCCTGCAAAGTGATATAAGTAGTAGGCCAATTCTAATTACAGTGCACCTTAGTTTAGAGGCAGAGCTGTTCTTAGATTTTTAAGGAAATATGTTCTATTCCAGTAACTTCCGAAAGTATTTAAATTAATGGTAGCTAATGAAATTATAGTGAAGTTTAAAGTCTCTTTCCCCCTTTCAGAAATGGAAAAAATCAAGAGCTTTATTTCTGCTTTCTTCTACCATGTATTTTGTAGATATCACAGTACAGTTTTTCTTCTTTTTTTGTCTTTAAAGTTCATATTAAATTAAGTATTGGTAAATGTGTGTTTCCATTTGTCTTAATACCAGTTCTGTTTATCTGCAGATAATAAGACAACAGTTTCCACAACTAACAACAAGAAGACTTGGAACCAGGGGCCAATCAAAGTAAGCAGTATGGTATTATGATCATCTTACAGGGCCCCATGTGGCTCTGGCTTTACTGAATGGGGAATAAGAACAGGAAATTATTTGTGCAGTTGGGGCCTTAAAACCAACTTTGATGGAGGTTCTGTTGTAGTCTTTACATTATCTTATAGATTCAGCAGTGATCTTGCAAAGGTGGTCAAATGGAGCCCTTTTACTGATTCGATTAGCAGTATTTTCCACATTGTTTTTTCATCTCAACTCCCTTTGCACAATGTAAACCACATTCACACTCAGGAGTAATGGAGCTACTGTTGGAGGCTGAGAAATATTAGCATCATGTTTCAGGCTAGAGAACAAGTGTCAGAATGCTATTTAGAATTTAGGTAGAAACATACATTGAGCTAACTGAAATTGTCCACAAACCAGTATTTAACCATCATTTTTCACATGTAATAAAATCCAACATACCTTTAGGTGATTAAAGATTTAGCTTATTGCCTTAACCAAAAGATTATATTTTCTGAAAATAGTTAATCTTAATTCCAGAATGAGAAACTGGTTCAGAATTAAGAATGCACTTCCTGGGATATTTGACTTTTTCTGATTGTTGATAAGGTGTGATTCTGCCAATTAATTTAGAGGATACAGTGATGTTTTTACGCTTTTTTCTGCTTGTAGACTCCAAGAAATTTTTCCAGGGAGCTTTGAATCTTTTTGTGGCAAGCATAAGGCCCCTCACATAATAAAACCTGCTTTTCTTGATTAGCTTTCACAGAATCCTACAGAGCAGCAAAAGTGTAGTGTCTATAGATCACAAGTGAAAAACTGTGGGAGGGGAAATGAAAATGTGAGATGGTGTGCTTGCAGAGTTTTGTTGGTAAAACTTCTCTTTCAAAATAAAGCCTGAAAAACACAATATGGCTAAATGCTGAGAATTAAATATGCTGTTAGGATTGAGCCTACATACTAAAGGTAGAAGGACCTGCTCTTTAAGGAAAAAAATAAACTAAGATGCTAAGAGACATGCCATTAAAGAAAGATTTACTGTGCTCTTCTAATGGGTGGTCCATGCTAGGCAGTGTTTCTTTGATGGGACAAAATATTCTTCCGTCCAGCTTGATATTTTCTCAGTTTTTATAACTAAGCTTTATTTTCCTAGGGCAGACGTATTTAAACAGCCAGTTGAAGATTTGATTTTGGGAATGGTCCCAAATGCAGAATGAGTGTTGCCATAACATCACTGACCAAAGCCACCAGAAATCTCTCAGGTAGAAATTCTGAGCTAGCCCAACAGCATACCAGGAAAGTGTGATAGGACCATAGTCAGAGAGTCAGGATTTAGCACTGAATATAAGCTTTGTGGAGGCTCATAAAGATGGAGTGGAAGTGTGTACAAGTTGCTTTGTGGACACATTCATATGAGTAGCCCCTATTGGCCATCAAATCATTCTGGCATCAGCTACAACTTTTGTTACTTGTCCTTCCATTTAGAGAAAGGAGAGAGCACTGCTTTATTTCCAAACCAGAGCTCCTCCACTGCTCCAGGTCTCTCAGAGGGCAAGACACACTTGATGTGCTGACTAGGAGTGTCTTGCACCTCCAAAAGCTGTCTCTTTACTCTCACTGACATTTAATATTTGTTGCACAATTTCCCCCTAACCTGCCTGCCTGTCAGAGCAGCTTTCAGGTCACACACTCCTTTCATGCCACTCACAATGGTTCTGCTCCCTACCTAGCAAATAAGGGGTTTCTGTCATACACAGAGAGAATACCTGCATCCTATACTTTAAGATAAATGCTCTCCTTGGTAGACCCAGCACAGCTGTAACTGAGCTCTGGTTTTGTTTCCAGAAACATCTGACTGCATTCCAGTTGAGCGTTACATAAAGAAATTACTTTAGACATTAACACTTCAGTCCCTTTATCACCAACTGTGCTGACCGATTGCTGCCAGTATTATTTTCGTTCCACTTCCCTGCCAGTGCCAAAGGAAATTCAGCCGTAGAAGTGGTTAAGATTATCTGACTTCACACTGTTCTGCCTTCAGTCTTTTTTATAGCATGGCTGCATTGTAACATTACAAAGTTCAGAGCTACAATGGTGCTGTACTCTTGCTCATCAGTTGTGAGCTTTCTGTTTTGCAGCTGGTTTATTGATGTGAGCGTGCAGCTGCTCTGTTGCACTGAGCTTAAAAACAGTTCCACCACAGGTGAGCTGTGAGAAGGCAGCTGAACATAAAAGCCAATTTCTTTCTGTACTGTAGTCTGAAACTCTTCAATTTGGTACACAAGATGTGAGTTAAACCAGTGGAAGCTACCTGGTGTGAAGGGAATTTTTCTTCTTTCTTTAAAGGAGTGCTGTATATAACAGATCAATCAGGGTAAAAAGTATTTCACTTTAACACAAAAAAGATTTTGTTGTCTGCATGTTATTCTTCTACATATCAAACTTTCAACTAAGTTGATTTTTTTTTTCTGATAGAAATACAAAAAAGTAATTGGAAAAGAATCTGTATAAACTACTTCAGTGAGCTTTTGCCCTTTGGGATAGTAAAATTACTGAAAGTAGAACTATGTAGAAAAACTTTGGAGTTAATTTTGCTACTGTTGTCTATATGATCTTGAAACTACACGGAAACCTCTTTTATTTCACATCTTTAAGTGAAATATACCAGGAATTAAACACTGTGCAGTAAAATTCTACTACATTTTCCAGGCTTGTTTTTTTTTCCTTCTCTGATTTAAGACAAAACTTGATACAAGACTGATGCCGGTTTAAAGAATACAAGCCTTTCAGTTCTGCTCTTTTTCCCCTCTTCCCACCCTTCCCTGAGCAATTTGTGCTGCTGGCTCCCCACAGCATTTCCTTTTGGGTTCCCCTACCCCAGATGGAGCACACAGGCCATGTGTGAGTTTTATGGCTCGTATATGCAATGTTCATCTGGCAGCTGCCCGGAACCAAACTGGGCACTTAAACCAAGAGCTGGAGGTGTTACCATTCAAGCTAAAAGAAAAGAAAAAAGGCCAAACTTCTACAGCTGGTGTTGTAACCCCTCACCATTAGTTACCTGTAACAGGTTAGGAACAGTCTGGAGGCTGGTTTCTTGTATAGAATGCATGTTTTGACTGAAGCTCTGATGGAAAAATTTGGAGCCAATACAGTTGCTTTCTCAGTTCATACCATGTCAGTGTAATGTTTTAAGACATGTCACTTGGATTATTCAATGTTGAGTTCAAGATAGCTTTTATTTTTAATGGAAAATAGGGAATGTTCTTGGTGGGTGTGGCCAGGAACCACATACTAGAAATTTGCCACAACACCCTAGGTCTCCTCTCAGCTCTTAGGTGTGCTGATAGAAAAGTTCGGGTGTCCAGCACTTTGCCACTATTATCTGCTGGGGATTATGATATGCACTGATCTGTG
Organism: Pseudopodoces humilis; assembly: GCF_049639895.1. Classification (NCBI taxonomy): domain Eukaryota; kingdom Metazoa; phylum Chordata; class Aves; order Passeriformes; family Paridae; genus Pseudopodoces; species Pseudopodoces humilis. The sequence continues at coordinate 20,691,018 of NC_142204.1, forward strand.
GGTGAATGACTGTGAGGGGAAAAAGGAAAAGTCACTGATTAGTTTAAGCTACCATCATTTACATGCTGCTCTTCAATTAATTTCATTGATGACCCTTGTAGAACTGCCTCAAGGGAATTTGTGTCTATTTGAATGAACAGATGTGGTGGCAGCACTCTGAAATAGTAACTGACTGAAGAATCAAAGAAGCTTTCAGAGATAGAAAATTCTTGCGCCATCACACTGGGGTCCAGAGGACAGAATCTCATAATGATTTTACAGGTTATAAGGAGAGAAGAGGAGGATTATTGGAAAGTCTGTATAGGATTTGGCTGAAGCAAAAGTATACCAGCAATGCAATCTTGTGATGCCTTTTGTAATCACTCCCAATTTAGCTGATGGGTTGGGTGCCTGCAGCTGAGAAACTGAAATAAAAGTTAGGAAATTACAGAAGGACTAAGAGAAAATCTCTGCTGCTTTGATACAAGAGTTGTGCTTGATAACCGGTGCTTCCACCAGCACCTACAATAGAGCTGAGTGGTAGCACAAGCTTGTGCCGTAAGATCAAGCACAGCCTCACTGTAATTCCCAGTGTGGCCTCACAGAGAGTTACTGCTGTGTCCTGTCCCTTGCTGATCAAAGCCCAGTGCTGATGCTAGGGTATGAAGCAAATAATTGGAATTGTACATTTCCTTCCATTAATTGCTTTCCAGCATAAGCCGTCCCCACCCCTCCCCCTCTTTTCGTTAAAATGTTTTCATTTTCTGGAACATTTCTGGTTAACTTGTTTGCAATAAAGACTTGTGCTTTTCAGGGACCAAACCAGCCCTCAACAACCTGAGAATCAGGGAGCTGAAATAGCAACAGAAGAGCTGGTCCAGAGGGTCTGTACCTCTGCTTATTGCTGAACTAAAGGAGCAGCTGCACAGCAGAGCTCTGCCAACAAGTAGCTGTAGGATGCTTTTCCTTTTCACTAAGAAGCTCAAAAATGGAAGAACATATTTTTCCTCCCCTACAACAGAGTTACCTTACTTTTACCACAAGAAATGAAAATTGGAAGCTCAATATATTACCACAGTATTCTGCTGCTGAATCAATACTTGTTAATAATGTATAAACTATTGCTCAGTCTATTTTGCTTTAAAAATCATTTGCTGTAGAAAACATTTGCATTATCAGTTTCCCTTGCCTCCATATATTTTTCTTTAATTTTCAAACAATCTGCTTTATAAAATATACATCTCTATGTATCAGGTACCATTATTATGGAATTGCAGTGAAAGAAAACTCCCAGTATTATGATGTGATGTATTCTAAAAAAGGAGCAGCTTGGGTCAATGAAACAGGAAAAAAAGAAGTAACCAAACAGACAGTGGCGTATTCACCACGATCCAAACTGGGAACATTGCTGCCAGAGTTTCCAAATGTCAAAGATCTAAATCTGCCAGCCAGTCTGCCAGAGGAGAAGGTAACACTTTGGAAATCTTTTCTCAGCTTGTCTTGGTTTCTTTTTTCTCCCTGCTCTGGATGAAAGCTTTGTCTAATATAAAAGACTTTAAACCAGAGTAAGTTTAATAATGCTATGACTTGATTTATGGGGGACTGAATTACTTCATCTAATAAGAAGAAATAACTTTCCTTAAAAAGGGGAGCTGACACTATCAGTTGTACAATATTTCTAATGCCTGTGCATGTTTTTTTAAAAGTTACATTACATATAGCAGGGAAACTTTATGTGATGTTTGAGGGCAACTTTTAAAATGTTACATCCCTCTAATCTGTGAACACACTTCATTTGATGGCAAACTGACAAACAGTTCTAATGCTTTCTTGAGCAGAGAGGGACTTAGTGCATTTCTTATTCTTCTAGAGTCGAAATTCAGAGAATCCTATGTGCACATATGACAAAAATGCTCTGGCTCCTCTTGGCTGAGCTTGCTAGGTTTCTGGTTCTATTCACATGTGTAGTATCAATGTGAAGTGGACAAAAGAATAGGGTTTTTTAGTTCTTTATGTCCTAATTAGGGCCACATTCTCGTCTTTGATCTCACTGAGGCTTTTTGCTCCTCTTACATTTGAAGAATCCTATTGACAGAAAAATCCATGAATTCAAAGGGAGAATTTACTTTTAAGAAAACTCATCTTACAGCTAATCTAAATACACTTTAACTGATTTCATTATTTTTGTGGTTGCACATAGATAAGGAAAAAACTTGCTTCTTCTATGTTCTGTGTTGGATTTCTTAAAGCAGAATGATCTTTTGTGTCTCCCTCATTCTTTTTCAGGTTTCTACCTTTATTATGATGTATAGGACTCACTGTCAGAGGATACTAGACACTGTAATAAGAGCAAACTTTGATGAGGTATGGTTAGAAACTGCAGCTGCAGTTAATGATACATAAGGTATCAGTGGATTTGAGACCTTATTTTGTATGTTATATTACAGATGTGGGGGTTTGTATTACTCAGTGCTTTTCAGGAACAATATCTGTACTTGAGTATCTAATATGTGACTGATAGCACTAAATCTCATTTACTGGGTGAGTTGGAGGAACAAAAGCAATGAGAATGTTTTTGCTCTCTGTTGTCCAGCAGGATTAAGTTAGCAATATCCCCTTACAAGATGTTGGGCAATCCAGTACTTACAACTCAAGAAGTGTGTCCACCACAACTTTTTGAAGCTTTTTGTTGTGACTGAGCTGTCTGAAGGAATGCCTCTGAGTGCTCAGCAGAGCCAGAGCAGGTGTCACAGCAACAACAGTGGGCTCTGCTGGTCTGTTCACAATGATGCAGAGTGGTGGGGGGATTACAGCCTCCCAAATATCCCAGAGAGCCATAGCTGGAGTCTCCAGTTGCTCAGCTGTACTGCAGTGCAGCTAGGAACACACAGACACTGCTCAGCAGTTAATACCATCTCTAAGAGATGGATAAGGAGTGGACCTGTTCATATCAGACTGAAACTGAGAGGTTTCTGGCAGTGCATGAGACAGCTCTGTAATCAGAGCTGAAAAACAAAACTGGAATGCAAGCAGGTTTATATTACATGGGAAGATGGCTTCTTATCTAGGATAACAAATCTGGCAATAGAGATACTGAGGACATGACCCAAATACGATATTTGGATCCTGGGGGAAAAAAAAATCAAAGGAAATGGGTCTTTTGACTCTGTCTTCTGAACAATGGGAAAAATCCTTGCTTTTCTTCTTCTTACTGTTTAATTCTTACACTCTTCTGGTTTAAAGCTGGTTTTGCACCATTGAACTGAGCCTAGAAGTTTCCACGTATGAAAAATACATGACACATTCTGGAAATTTAGCTGGGCAAGTCTCAGAACAGTTTCTTAAGAGCAAGACACTGTATTTTATTAGGTTTATCAGGATCTATGGTAAGGAAGGGGCTGAGCAGAAGCAATATCTAAACGGCAAATACTCTTTGCTACATGTGGTGCAGTTGCTTAGTTCACTACAGATTGCATGCAGAAAGTTATTGTACATGAGTGTTGGTGTTCTGACCCCTGTGGAACTGATCATGTCATTCTCTGAATAACACCTTTATTTCCTACATTAGAATTTTCAGAGGTATATTTTGCCGTGTCTGAAATCTCTCCCCTATTTTCCTTTTTTCTTTTTTCCTTTTTTCACTTTTTCTCCACTTTCCTTCATAGTGAAGGAAAGATAAAATCCAAAAGTGTAGTGTTTTTTTCCAAAGCAAAGGCAGAAAATTATATATTGACCCATGCAAGTAATTTACTATCCTCCTCTCCTTCCCTCCCTCCCTCTACCAAAGCCTAGATTGCATTCCTCTGTACGCTGAGACAGAGTGCAAAGAGAGAGAAAAAGGTTTGACATGTGGAAGCCAAAGTTTTAAACTCATCAGCCACTGATGGAAGGTAAAAATACCGTGATTCCCATGGGTGTTTCTTCTGCAGTGACACAAAGACTCCCTGTCACCAGCCCCGAGTGTCTCCTCACCCTTTGGATGATTAACCTGTTGTGTGCTGCATTACAGTATGAGCCTGTCCAGTTAAGGAACACGCCCTGCCTGTGTTGCCCAGCTCTGGGACTAAAGCAAATGCTGTGTAAGCAGGGTCACTTAAAGAGAATTTGTGGCCTTTGATTATTTTAATTTTAACATTCCTGCTTCTTCTCGTGATTGCAGGTTCAAAGTTTTCTTCTGCACTTTTGGCAAGGGATGCCTCCTCACATGCTGCCCGTACTGGGCTCTTCAACTGTAGTGAATATAGTGGGAGTTTGTGACTCAATTCTGTACAAGGCAATTTCTGGAGTTTTGATGCCAACAGTACTACAGGCCTTACCTGACAGGTAACTGACCCCTTCTAGCTCAGCAGTCTTTGTTGCATTTATTTTCTTCAAGAATGACACCATTTCTCGGACAGCTGCTTGCTGAAACCCTTTTTCTGACTTAAATCACAGTGTCATTTGAAAGGAGTTGAAGAGCTTACATGCTCCTGGAAAGATGTTCTGATTTTAACAAGACTTGTATTATGAAAAACTTAGAGAGTCGGGGGTTTTTATGTGATGAAGGATACCACCTTCTTCTTGTTTTCTTCATGTTCAGCTAAACCCAAACTAAATTCACTATTCTAATCCATGTGGTAAATTTCAGCTGGTCTCTTCCTACCTGGCATTCATATGAGTCCAAGCATTCTTGTTCACAGAGGTAAAGCAGGACAGAGATCAACAATCCACAGCAAAAAGTGTAATCATTGAGTGCAGCCAACATGTTTCCCTCTCTAGTTTTACTTGTATGCACATCAGGAAGCCATCTTCTTCTAAATAGTCCTGTACACTTTTAATATTATTTGACTGATGTGCTCTTGACATTGAGTAATTTGTTAAGAATTAAGAAGAAACTCTAGGAGTTTTTTACTGGAACTGCGTGTTTAGTCCTTAAGATTTTAAAGTGTCCCTAATCAAGGAAAATGTTTTCATGATGTTGTCCTGCTCTCCTAGGTGCATTTCAAGACTGCTAAAGTGAACATATTTTACACAAGAAATCTGCTATAAGCATGGGCTGTTCTTGATAAAACATGTACATTTTTACAGGCTTTGCCCCTCACCCCCCCAAATCTATTTCATTGGAAGGATTAAACAGAACAGCAGTCCTTTTCTCAAGCTGCTTAGTTCTTTCATAGCAAATAAGGAGAGACTTGAGTGTGAATATAGACTTTTGTAATGCATATAAAGGGCCAGATTGTGGCTATTAAGCCATAGCCTGCACTGGAGGGGGTGAAGAAGGGTCTCATTGCAATGGAAGCTCCTGAAGGAAATCTTGCTGACTCAGCCAGAATCCTCTGAGATACTTCCTGGGAACAAATTCTGGCTATCCAGAAAAGGCACTATTTAGTGAGCCCAGCAGTTGTCATCCATCCCTGTTCTCTTTGGGTATTTTTGTGGAGCAGAGCAGGTCAATGGCCATGTTTATTTTGCCACCTCTGTTGTCCGTGCAGTGTGCTAGGAGTACAAACAGAAACCTTTACTTGGTTGAAAGGGGGAAGTTCCTTGTATCTTTTCTCTCTCATTTGTGCATTTCTAGCATTGCTATGGGCTGTGCAGCTTTGTCTGTCAGAACCAACTCTTAGGATCCTCTGCACAGCACTCCACAACTGTTCCTGGGAACTGACATTTTTTACTGAGGATTCCAACAAGAAGGGCAGAATGAGCTGCCTTCCAAGTTTAACAGGAAATGATGGAACCAGCAGGAAAGGGTAGCAAGAAAGAAGAGAGAAATTTCACTTCTCTGGGGAAGTTCCAGTCCTCTGCAGGTTTAAGCAGGCAGGTCCTGCTCCACCTCCAGTTCCCCACCAGTGTGGGCTTGGCCTGAAAATTTCTCCCCCCATCATCATCACTCACTAACTGGCTCTGGCCTGCAGCAGAGTTGGCTGTTGCTCCACTTGAATATCCCCCTGGACATCTGTATAAATCTGGGCACAACTGAGCTGAAATCCGAAGCTTGGTTTATTGTCGTCTTTAAACAGTTGTGATTTCATATTTGTAGAGAGTGGGAATTATTTTATTTAAAGTAAAAATACTGTTTGTAAGTATCAAAGCAATGCTGTACAGAGATGGGAGGTTTTGAACATGGTGATAAATTTTGCTTTTCTTGCAAAAGTTGTCAGAAGTTTTTCCTCATGCCTACAAACCAAAATATGTTAGCAACTCTGCATAATAATGAGTTGTAAATAAATGACTCATGGTTTTCACACCTTCACAGCTTTTACAGAACAATGCACAGAGTAAACATGATGTGATGTTGTGATTCCCTTTTTCAGTTTGACGCAGGTGATCCGAAAGTTTGCAAAGCAACTGGATGAGTGGCTGAAAGTAGCTCTCCATGATTTGCCAGAAAACCTACGAAATATCAAATTTGAGTGTATGTATTGCCCAATCTCTCTCCTGTTAAACTGGGACAGACAATGTTTATTGATTACAAATTAATTGGAAGTGAGACTGTTCTTTGGGAATTAAAACCTGTCATCATTATAAATCTTGCATTCACTTAGAATCTCCACTTGCCAATGAGAACCAATCTCATTTAGTGAAATAAGGCACTGCTCAAAATGAGAATTTCTTTTTCTTTCTTGTGGATTCTGATAAGAAATTAATTTTGTTGATAGTAAGCAAACACTAAGGGTGATATTAGGCAAAGAAAATTATTAAACAAACCTTTAAGCTAGCAGAATTTGAATACAGCTTGAGGCCCTTACTCAAAAAAGTGCCAGAGTTAGAAATGAAGGAGATCAAATTACCCTGTCACCACAGGAAAGGGCACTAGTCCTTTTCAGACGTGCTTTGTAGATGCCTGCAGTGCACATCACCTATTGATAAAGCCTGCTTTATTTCACAGCTCTCAATTCTTTGCCTTTCATGAGCACTAAATTCCACACCACAAAGTTAAAGGGGAAAAAAAAAAACTAATTTAGGAGAAGGATTAACTATTTTGATCAGCGTGGAAAATTAGGTGTATATGTTACTGAGAACAGTCAGGATGGAAGTTGGAACAACTAATTTCAGGGTGGGTTTGAATTGTTTGCTAATTTATTTTAAAAATTAAACAAAGTCAGAACTGAGAATATGCTTTACCACATCTTTTTCTGTTCAAAAATATTGGGAAACTTCAACAGCAAAATCTCTGCCAATCTTACAGGCAGACAGAAAGAGATGGACAGTGCACTCTCTAGGCATTCTCAAGCTGTAGTTTTTAACTGCCTTTATGTACAGTATGGAGGGAAAGCTCACTCTGTGACCACATCTAACATGTCTTTGGATAGATCTGAAAATCTGGTCCTTTTTATATAAGGAAAATATTGTGTGCACCCTGCCTTTTACATGAGCCTTTGTTGCTTCTGCAGCTATTTCCCCCTCATCAGAATTTGTGATAGGGTACACAGCCAGTGGAAGTACTGACAGGAGGAACTGCAAGCTTTCGGTCATTTTTGTAGTTCCCAAGTTGCTGATTTCAGACAAAAAAAAATGCAAAATGCAACATTTTAAAAGCTCATTTTCCAAGGATAGGAAATATCTTAATACAAGCTCTTGCAAAGAGCTAAACTGGGAACAGAGGACTAGCAACTGTGGACCATTTCAGCCCATAATGTATCAGTATGTCATGCAATTGCTTTCAGAAACTTTGATCAAATTCCACCTGAAACTGGATCAGAATTTAGCCCCTACTAGTCAAGTTAGAAGACTCCTCCAAAACTTGATTGCACAAAGATTTAGCAACCTCTTCTCATTTGCACACATAATGGAAATAGTTTTGTTATTTTATGTGCACTTATTCTTGCACCAACATTTTTCTTTCTATTAAATAGTTCTTTCTGTTCTCCAGTTCCTTTGTGTAGCAAGAGAAAATTTGCTATGCTGAGCAAGAAAAGCTTTCCATTGTCCTCTGTTTCTCTTGTCATCTCATTATTCACAGCATCTATAAATAATTGCTTGTAATATGCCTCTGTAAAATTGATTGAGCATCCAGATTTAAGGGTTTAGGTCAAGGTTTAAATTAAGTTAAAACTGAGCTAGTTGAGCACATTTTATGTAGCCACAATTTTGTATAGGATACTGGATATATTTTTTTGGTTGTTCTTGTTTAATTTACTACTTTCTGAAGTAATTATCCTTATTTAGCACAGTATATTAATATGTATTTCTTCTTTCCTGCAGTGTCCAGAAGATTCTCACAAATACTACGGCGACAGACATCCCTAAATCATCTCTGCCAAGTAAGTATTTCACTTACCCAAGTTTAATTAATGCCATTTTTACTGAGTTTTCAAATAATTTTATGAATTGACAGGTTGGATTTTATTCAGAGAAGAAGATCACATTATCAGTTTGTCTCCTGGTATGGTGTGGCCACCTCTACAAAATCAAAAAGTAATCATTGAAAAAAGCCTTTCTAGACAACTGGCAACCGCTGATCATTAAGTTCAGTAGGGTACTTTTATGAAAGTTATATTATTTGATTTGAAGAAATGGTTCATTTCCAGGAAATAAATGAGACATTCAATTTATTTAATAATAAATGCAGTTTGTATTAGGCCAGTTGCAAAGCAAGAAAAATTTCTACATGCCCAACAATACATTCCAAGTATAATTGTATATTATAAATCAAATACAAATTCGTAAAAGGGAAAACAGCTGAACTGGGTTTTAAATAGACATGTTCCTGTAACCATAGCAAGCGAATATAGAAGCTGCTCCAAAATGTTTGGTTTTCATCAGCTTACATCCAAATTACCTGTAAAAAGTCATGAAGCCAAATTCTGTTTAGTATGAAAAGGGAGAGAATGCATTGAATTAATTACTGTTTCATCCATGTATTGGAGGGGATAGTTTTTTTCCCTGTCACCTGAAAGCTGCACTTTTTGGAGACATATCCAAAACCCCAGGTTAACCCTCTGTGGGGTGAAACCCACAGACAGAAGCTCTAGGGAAATAAAAAAACTCCTGCAAGGAATTTTTGGTAGGTTTCTGCCACCATTATTTTAGTGATGGAGACAGAGATACTCGTGCTGCCTTCCCCCAAATACCATAGATCATCACTGAATTCTGGAGGTCCATAGCAATTCAGAGGATACAAAGATAAAGAAATCAAAACCTTCTGCATCAAACCTGGGATCAAATCTCCTAGAAGGAGGAATCTTCAAGTGCATCACTCCCTTGGGAAAGCTGATAACCTTGGTGTGTGTTATCATCTCTGCTTAACTTAGCGAGATCTGTGTACATGACCATGGCCTTGTGTCACTTCCTTTACTCTCAGTCCATCCTCCCCATTACCAACAGCACATCCTTGTCTCAACCAGCCAAGACACGGATCTGATGAGGAGGCCAAGGAGCTTTAACGTTTTCATGTGGCTGAGGGAAGAATGAGAATCTTCATAGATTGGGAGAGGGGAGGGTGCAAAAACCCCTGAGTGGGGTTTGTTTGTTTGGTATTGGTTTGATTTTTCTTGTTGTTTTTTTTGTTCTGAACTGAGGCTTGAAAAGAAAACCAGTAGAGTTGTTAGAGATTGAGGTGTCTAGCAATGGCAGCATCAGACTAGTGCTGCTCATTCGGTTTTGTGGTGGATGCAGTCAAAATACTTGGAGTTGATTAAAGTAGGCAAAATGACTGAAGAGTTCTGTTGTTAGAGGGCCCTGTAATGTCCATAAGACATCAAGCTGGTGGGTGGGGGTCCATGAGGAGAATCAACTTAGTGAGCCCAGCTAAGGAAGCGTAAAAGGGGATAAAGCCTATTTTTTAACCTAATAAAGCATGAACTAATGAATAGATCGGATTGGATTACAGGCATCAAGAACAGTGATCCACAGTGCAGACATCACATTTCAAATGCTGGAGGACTGGAGGAATGTGGATCTGAATAGCATTACCAAACAAACCCTCTATACCATGGAGGACTCACGGGAGGAACACAGAAAGCTCATCATACAATGTAAGAGCAGAATCTTCAAATAAAGCCAGGTGAACTTGGCTTCCTGCTGCAAACAAAGCTCAGAGAAAGTAGTGCTGGTTTTGCAGCCACTCGTTTGCTTGGAGGCTTAAGATAAATATAGACATTTACCAAAACGTAAGGCAAAGCCCTGTCAAGGTCTTATGTTTTGGGGCATAGATCTGGCCACTGCTCCTTGATGCTTTCCTTTCTAGTACGCATCACAGCCAATGGCACAAACTTACACCCAAATTCAGCAGGATTTTTAACATGAACCTGAGCAAACTAAATTTGTGAGTTAACCATTGAATGTGTGAAAGTCCGATCTTTCCTGCTGTAGAACTGCTGAATTGTCTTTTGAATGGCTTTGACACTTAAGTGGTTGTGTATTTGAGTCCCTTGTAAACTTGTTTATAAAGAGCTCCTTTTTACACAGTGTTTTCATAACCAAGAGCATTTGATGGGATAAGCTTTCACCCTGAACTTCCATGACTAAGTAGAAGCCCCATATGGGACAAGCTCATTGGCTGAATTAGCTTCTGTCTAGTACAGTGAAGGGTATGGGCTTGAAATTGACTTTGGAGGTCTTGGCAACTGGTTTTACAATTCAATATCTTTTGCAAATACAAAATATTCCTTCCATCATCCAGAAGTGTTGCATAGTTATAAGCTCAGGTGTAACCTGAAGCACACTGAGTTTTGTTGTTTTGAGGCAACATAGCTTTGTCTTTAACATCCTTCACATAAACTCACTTCCTGTGAACCCACCTGTTGTATTGCCATCCCTCTCCTGAGGGAGACCAGCCATCTTTTACCCAGAATCTGCCTGAACAGGGCACAACCCAGGCAACCACTTGTGGGAGCCCAGGAAGGGTAGGTTTGCTAGTGAGGCAACTCTTTCACAGAGTGGATGGGAAGACAAGGGGTGACACCTTCACATGTACCCTGGACTTTACAAGGTTGACTTTGGCAGTCATCCCACCGTGTTAACACTTGAATTCTTCTCCTCGGCTCAGGGATGGGCCTTGCATTCTCTGCTAGTTCTGTTTTCCAGGGAGAAGTTCTTATTCTTTCCTCTCTTTCTTAACCCTTGATTCATCTCATGGCCCTCTTCCCTTTTGAGGAGATAGGAACTCGACGTGGCAGCAAACTTTGGTAGCATACAGTGACACCGAAGTCCAAAAGCTGAGTGAGTCCTTCTGTCGTCTGTTGTTTTCAAGACCTATCCAACATCCTACTACTGGTCAAAAAAAAGTTTTCAAAGTTATACTCACTAGTAGCAGCAACATTTTTGGCTACCATTCAGAATATCCTTAATGTTTAAGGAATCTTCTTGTGTATGTAGTGTTAGCGTAATGAAACCAAACTGAATTTTCCTGAATGCTGTTGGATTTCTGGAAGCTTTTTTTGCATTTTAGGCCTATATAGTCCAATAAGAAGTTAGTCAGAACAGTAAGCTAATAGCTGCATGAGATAGGAGGCCAATGAGGTGTTCAGATACATATAGAGAATATTCTAGAACTTAGATATTTTTTTCCCCATCTTTGATGTTTATTCTACTTGACCAAAGATTTTTTACTATGACTTATACGGCATCAATTAAAGGCCTGTTTTCATACTTTTGTTACTAATAATCAAGGAAGTACAATTTCAGCTACTATAACTAAAGAAAAAAACCCCATGTTTATAAGCCTGTAAACAGAGAGAAACAGAGAAAAATCACTGGGTATAAGAGAACCTCTTTCCTGTTCTGCTGGACTACCTATCTCTGACATGATTTCTGCTTTATTCCCTCATTCTCAGATCCTGTTGAGGTATTTTTAACAATTGCTCAAGGCTAAACATCTGATTTTCTCAAATAGGGTGTTGTACACAGTTGCATTGCTCCAGCAGCAAAGCAGGCAACTGATTTGTTTTTCTGCTCTTGCTCCCCTCTTTGCACAGCATATGAATTACTTCATCTGTTGTATCAGGCAGTTTTTGTCCAGCCAAATACTCAGGTAAGGAGACAACATTTAGATTTCTCTGTGATCCTGTTCTGAATAAAGGGAGGTTTCCCATTCAATAAAAGAATGAAAGAAGATAAGGGTGGTCCAAACATAATTTCCCTTCTTCCTCAACTAATGTTTCTGGTAACTCAGCCTTTCCAAGTCTCAGTTAAAGTTGTAGTCAGGTGTCTAGCAAATGCATTCCTGCTCATCCTCCTGATCCAACAGGATCAGGGAGGTTGTTCTTTGCATTATTTTTGGATATCCTCTCTGTCTCATTTCCCTAGCTATCATCTCTACACTTTGCCTCTTCCACCCTTTTCACTATCTTGCCTATGGAGAGAAATTCCTTCCTTCTGTTATTTATAATTAGTTGTAAATGGAATTGCTTAGCACACTGAAATCATCCTGTAACACAGCAGGCAGAAAGTGTCTTTCTTCTTGACCTACTGAGCCATATATCTTAGCCGAGCTAATGAATAGTTTGTTGAGGTGTCAAAGCACGTGATTCTTTGTCTTCCAGCCATTGGTTCTCATATATAAACGAGACTTGAAGTTCTCAGGACTGCAGCTGAGTGACTTCTTTTAACTTTTTGTACTAAAATATTAATATGTGTACTTGGAAAAAATCAAAAAGTATGCAGGTTGCTATTTGCAAACTCTTCTTGATAATGAGTATTTCTGCACGGATAAGTAATTTGTTTTGAAGAAGGAGAAGTTTATGGACATTCTTTGTGTGTGTGTGTGTCTGGCATTGCAAATAGATGATTTGCAGCAGTTAAATCATGATTTTGCAACTAAAGCATTATACAGATGAGCGCCCTATCAACAATACTCATTCACTTGGTGCCTTGAAGATTCTTTATGCATTTCTAAATCAATTTCATGCATGACATTTTTTCATCACTGGGGTCAAGGCCTAGTTTCTCACTCTTCATAGAGAACACCGTAAACATTTCACTTCTGGGCACAGCAGACAACATAAATAAAACCACTAATTTTAAAAAATAGCTTCTGATTGGCTCGCATTAAAATAACACTTTCAATGACTGCATCACTTTCAGTATAAACAAAATAAGAGACCCAGCAAACTTTTTGGGTCAGCAGCAAGAAAGATGCATTTTTTTCAGTTAAGCAATCTATTATAAAAAATATACCATAAACTCGTGATTCTTTTGGTAGCCCTTTGTGATTTGTTTTTCTTTTGTTTGAAACAGAATCCAAGTTCTAAGGTGGGCTTTTTTTTTGTTTTGTTTTGCATGCCAGTGTATCAGGAGTTTGATCACCTTTTGGAGGAGCAGTCCCCCATTGAGTCATACATCGAGTGGCTGGATTCCATGGTGGACAGATGTGTTGTAAAGGTTGGTAAGGAGGAGTGAGTCACTGATGTTCATTATGAGCTTTATTCAGGTAATACATTTTCAGAAAAAGTAAAAATAATTACAAAAAAAAAAAAAAAGGAGTTGGGAATGAGCAGGATTAAAGCAGTAGTTGGCAAAATCTCACTGGTTTTCCTGGAGAATTGCTCACATTCAGGATTTGGCTTTATTCTGCTCTTGTTTATTATATTCCAAAAGATGGTATTCAAAAGTGAACGGGGTTGAGGTTTACAATCAAATCAGTATTTCAGGGATATGGAGAGATGAATTCAGAGTCTTCCTAATGGTACAGTGCAAAGAAAAACATAACCTAGCCTTTTAAGGTTTTAATGAAAAGGATATTTAAGCTAGCTAATTTATATACAGTCAAATGTAAGGATGAAAGTCTACATTACCATTCAGTCAAGGACACATTTATGTTCCTTTTGACCTGATATGGAATACCAAGGACTTGTATTTTATTTTAATTAAAGTGCATGCAGAAACCTACTAACAAAACTTTAAAACGTACTTTCAAAAGTGATCTGGCATCACCATATTTTTACACAGAGCATGAAAATACATAGATTACTATTTTAACTTCTTTTACTTCTTAGTAGTAGGAAGTTCTGATAGAATTTCAACTCTTTGTTCCAGTTGTTAGAGTTCAAAAGTAAAACCAAAACAAATCAAAATATGCTGCTTCTCTGTCTGCTGCAAAATAGCCATATAGAAAACAGATAATTCTCCAGATTACTTGAAATACTTTGATTGTTTTGGGGAACTTGTCTTCTAGTCAGTAGCATGCAATTTGAAATTCAGGCCAGAGCTGTTAATTTTAATGAAGAACTTGACATGAATTTTAATAAATTAATTTTAATAGTTGATTCAGTAACTCACATATGGCTATAATAAATACATTTTTGAAGACTTAATGCCTAAATTGTGCTTTCTGGAAAGTATTTTTCCTAGTAAAATGACTAAGTGAATTCACAAAAGTAAAAACAAGAAAGAACAAAAAACTTTATATTCAATGTTAAACCTCATTTGAAATAATACAAATTTGCAGTGTAGGTCAAACGTTATTGATTATAAATTGCTTTCTTGAGTAGGAGGCAAGAAAGAACATGCTAGTAATTAGGCTAAGATGAAGATCAGATCAAATTTTTTTGCAGTCCTTTTATCATGTATAAAGGAGATCCAGTCTTGAATAATACTTTATTGTTTCCTCTTTCTGAAGGTTGTCCATGGTTTTAAGGTGGATTTCTGTCTAATGCCATTTTGAGTTTGGGCTTTTTAATTTGTAGTGTATATTTTAATGTGAAGGTGGTGGTAAGTAGTTTTTCAGTATAAAAAGAGAAGGTGGATATATGCATCATTCAGCTGTCTTGCTGGTAGAAATGAAAGTGTCTCCATGTCAGACACATCTCTCTTCTTGCAGGTAGCTGCCAAGAGACAAGGCTCTTTGAAGAAAGTAGCTCAGCAGTTTCTCCTGATGTGGTCCTGTTTTGGCACTCGAGTGATTCGGGACATGACTTTGCACAGCGCACCCAGCTTTGGTACTTGGATTTTGTTGTAATAATTGCATGCCACAGTCCAAAAAAACCCCAAATAATCTGTATGCTAGCTGGTAATGTACATCTTAAGGGAAAACATGACCAGTTTTCAGGTGTCCAGTGCTCTATTAAGAAATAGGTTGGGCTTTTGACATTTGGAAATAATGCTCAGACATGTCTGTCTGCAGCCAGGGGAGATGAAAATGTTGCTGCTTTCTTGTGTTTGCTGTCAGGAGCTGCAGGGATCAGTCACAGGGCAGTTGGGGGAGCCCATTACAGGAGCATTCCCTAATGCACTTCAGTGTAAAGTGAGCCTGCTTACCCAAACCATTCTGGCCACGAGTTGAGCCAAGAAAGATGACTTTGTGCTGAAGTGGATGAAAAGCTCTCCAGTGAAGCACTTTGCCAGCTCTCTTCTTAAAGGACATAGCATTTGAAACTGGTCTTTGCAAATTGAGTGTGCTTCTGTCACCTCTAGAGTCTCTTCCATTTCTTAAGAAGTCAGTCAGGATTAAAAAATAGATTTTTATTTTTTAAATGAAAAATCATGTTGCTTTTCTACACTGTTTGAAAGGGGGCTTTGTCCACGGATACAAACAGTTCAGATTAAAATCAGCTGAAAGCCAGAATGACTCAACTGGTGTGCCATGAGTGTGAACATTCAGTCACTTGGGACCAGTACTGTGCTTGAGATGCTTTTTATAAATGCACATTCATTTGAACATGTTTCTATAAAGATCAATAAAGAATGATTTTATATGTGTATTGCATTAAATACCCATATAAATAAATTACCCGTTTTTATGGGTATTGCATTGCATAAATATATAATTGTATTATATGGGTATTGAACAACTGCAAGGTTTTCTGCAGGCTGAGCTTTGATGTCCTTTATGCTTTTAGAACTGTCTAATAGCATGAATTTGAAAACTGTCAGTGAGATAAGATATTTTAAATATGTTTTATATATTTATAATACATATAATATTTATTTATAAAACATGTTTCTATTTTAATCTGAAATTACTTTTATTTCCATTTTAAAATGGAATCAGGATAGTAAGCATGATCACCCCAAGGTGATTACAATTTTCAGCAAAATACACAAACCTGTTCAGGTGCAATGCTTGTGGAAGCAGAAGGAGCCCTGAAGTTTTGAATATCAAAAGTGTCATAAACTCTATTTAGCCATGGACACAAATTTATAATAATCTACATTAACAATGCTATTCTTTCACTGCAAAGCCACTTGACATATTGGTAATGAATTAGAGTTGTACAAGATCCAAAAGAATAACCCCTGAATGTAAAAAGCTCAGAGCTAGATGGCAGAAACTTTTCTGCTCTTAATTTATACAATTCTTTCTAGCTTTTCAGACTTATATATCAATTAAGTGAATTCTGTGGAGAGAAACAATGAGTGATTTACTCTTCTAAATATTTACATATATATACCTTTGTTCTTAACTTAGATAAAATGTTTTGCATTTTTACTGCATTGGGAAGTGTTTCAGTGGACTGATTGTTAATTATTTTTTCCACCTCAAACAATATGTAGACTCAGGTGCTCACAGCATAATTTTTTTTTAAGTGAAATAATGTGTTAGCTAGTGGGATCTTTACTATGTACAGGCAAATAAACTTTTACCTTTGAAATAGATGATTCCAAAATCTGATTGAAGGAAGTGGTAATACCTGGCACTGGAGTGACTGGCACAAAGATTTGATCTGCAAAGCTTTTAAGCATGGTGACACAGGCAGGTTGAAACAATCTCTGGCAGAAAAAAAAAAAAAAAAAAGCTGCTCTCTTTCTTGCTCCCTCTCTTTTTCTCTCTGCCTGCCTCCCTCCCTCCCTGCCTCCCTCTTTCCTGCTTATGCATATCAAAGGCACAGTTGGTGGCTATGTTTGGGTTATGCACCCAGTGTATAAAGTAGCTAATTAGTAATAGAAACTCCATGATTTTCTCCAGATCTGGAAATCTCACTGTTGTTTTGCTACTTACACATAATTGCTGTATCTCTTAATAGATGCTGATACTTACTGTGTCTTAGCTAGGCATTGCCATGATTTCTGTTAACCCCTGAAAATTAGAGCCAAATGCTATTTTTTGTTGTAACTACAGTCTCTTGAATGACTTCTTACCTCTTTCTAAAGAAGTGATTGATTTTCTGGCTACAACTGGATCCACATCTGTACTTAAATATAGACTTGAAAGAACCCAACCATTTCATGCGAGAAACAGTAGCTTGCAAACACAGAATAAATTATGGTACATTGTGCTGAATAGCCATTCACTGTGAGGCTGAAATGCATGCCCTGATATCGGTTTCACTCTATAGCTCACATTTCATTTGACTTATTTAAAAATATAAAAATATTGCATTCATTGCATTCAGTACCAAAACTTCGTTTGTCTGGTGTCTTTCACGCAAATTCTGGGCTCAAAAACTCTATGCAGAGCTTAAAAATACACAGTGGGAGAAATAATAGGAGAGGAAGAGAGAGATTCAAAAGAGTGACAAGGACACTGGAGTGTTTTTAAATGCTGCATTCAGTATTGCCAACCCCAAGTCTTCAAAATAAAGTATTAGACCCCCCTGAAACAAAGACATTTTTAAAAATAGCAGATCTTGGATTCTTGTTTTTTTTGCTTGCTAGCATTTAGTGTTTAGAGTTCACACTTCCAAATATTTTTATGAAACTACAAGCAACTTCGCTTTTTTTTTTTAAATGAAGGCTGAATAAGGATTTTGACGGAAAATAGTAAATACCCTGAGCTTTATACCACTACATGAAGTTTGCCAGCATTTTAGCCTGTTTTTCTTACCTTGAAGTTACTTATTAGTAGTAGCTGCATTAGAGTCAATAGGAATTTCTCACTGGAAACCTGTAGTCAGGAGAAGAGTGAGCATTTTGTGGAGATTCTTGAAAATCTAGGTTTCCACTGAGGAAATCCTAGGTGAGTGACAAGCTGCTCAGCCACATCTTCTGTCTATTGCACTGCTAAATCAAATAGGACTTTATTTAACAAGACTTTGAGCACAAAGGGTTTTTAAAAACAAGTTCTCTGCACTAGTTAAGTGAACATCCCCACTTTTCTACCCTTGCAAGTCTGGGGGAACCTGTTACCATTTTGATCTGCTTAGTCACATGAAACAAATGAAGAACTGGACACTTCAGGTTCACCAGCAGCCAGAGATTTCCTCCCCATAGCAAAGGTGTTGCAGTCAGGTGTGTCCTGTTTCTGTGCTGATTTGCCCAAGAGCACAGGGGCACATCTTCACCTCCCAGGGTGTGCACCCAGCTCATACCAGTAACAACAAAACCATGCAAGCGTGGAGGGACAGAACGAAACACAAAGACCATCGGGATCACAAAGAAAAAGAATGTGCTCAGAGTCATCCTGAAAGCTGAACTGCCAGCTAGAATTGAATAAGAGTATTGGGTCTTTCAAGCCACTTCTGCCCCACAGCAGCATGTTTGAGTACAGAACTTGGAGTAGGGGTAGTTATGCTTCATTGTGATAAAAGATACTTCAAGATAAACCTAACTTTCCTGTGAAGAAACCAGTCATTATGAAATTTGATTGAATTTGAAACTTGTTTGATCTTTTTCCCATGAAAGTATTTCTCCTCAAATGCAATAATGGAATTTCCAATGGAATACCTCCACATGACGTATTTCTGGGGGGGCTGTTGTCTGGCAGTAGTTAGTCTCTGTCTCCAATGATGCCTTTTCTCTTTAAGCTAGCTGCTGGATGAGCTATTATTTTAACCTCACAGTACATGTACTTGTCAGAGTTACTTAGTGACTTAAATGAGCATGTGTTAAATACTCCATGCACATCTAAGTGAACAAAAGGGCTTTAAAAAGTCAAACTCATGGTATGGGTCCTGTCTGGAACTATTACAGGTGTTTGATGTCATGGGGTCTACTGAACAAAAAAATCCATCTTGATACTTATCAGTGTTCTCCTGCAGATGGGGGTTTGTTCTTTCAGGAGGGCACTGCACAATGTCCCATCTCTGATGTTTTTCTCCTCTTACTTTCCCCCCTCCCCCAAAATGCATCTGTGGTCTCTTCTTAAACACCTTTCTTTTTTCTTGTGATTTGTGATCTAGGGCAAACATTTCTTCACCATCCCTGATATGTGTTCTTTATAAATTACGGGAAGCAACTCCCTTTCTATGCAGGCAGTTCAGAAAATTCAAACCAGGATGTGTCACTGAGGCAGCCACTTTGAGTTTCTACTTCTGACAGAAAGTGATATGTCCTTTAGACAATAGGAAACAATTCTACTGTAGTGCAACTGTCCAAACTGACATTCAGTGCTAATATAGGAGGAGAGGAATCCTTCAAGTTTCAGCTCTCAGTTAGGTAGTTTACTTGCACTCTAAACCACAACTGGTCACAGAAGCCTGTATAAATCCAGGAATGAACAGTTTGCTACTCCCTGGTTTTACTCTGACCTCTCTTACATTGAGTAGGAGAGATATTTCAGTACATGGAGGCAGCCTTATTCAGGGCTGTTTGTGCTGGGTACCGTAATAATTGGTTTAATGAGTGTATTGAAACAGTCAATGGCTTTTTTGTTTGCTCACTTTATTACCAGGGTCTTTTCACCTTATTCACTTGATGTTCGATGACTACGTATTGTATCTGCTAGAATCACTCCATTGTCAGGAGAAAGCTAATGAGCTAATGAGGGCAATGAAGGGAGAAGGAAGCACAGGTGAGTCTGTTCTTTTATTCATTATTTGTTGTTTTATTCCACTGGTTTCTCTATTTTTATGTTAGGAGATACCCTTATCTAACCTGCAGAGGATTATCTGGGAGCAAAGTGGTTTTCACTTCTATCGTCATGTGAAATAAATAATTTGGGAGGTATCCCTGGTTAACACATTCTGAAAGAGAACTGCTTGTTTCACATCACTCTGGATGTCTGAAGCCCCATTCCCAAGCACTTGGTGTTTCAGTAAAAAATTTTTGTACTGAACCTCTTATCTTGGTTAATCTTTCTAAGCTACCATGAATTTCAGTGGGCTCGGTGTTAATAAGTTCACGGATATCAGTGGATTTGTACCAGTCTAAATAAGAGGAAGAGATAGCAGGAGTGAGAAAAGACAAATGGCAGAGCTGCTGTTTCTGGTGCACTTAGGTTCTGAGTGCCTGTTCAGAGGATATGTTGAGTCCTGCTCCACTCCACGCTGCCCTGCCAGAATAGAAGCAAGCAGGAATTGCCTTTAGTTTTTTCCACTCTGGGCAACCCCTTGTAATTAGAGGTCCTCAGTGATCTTCCTTACTTGCATTGCCCATTAAATTTGGCAAATTAAGCCTCTCTATCACCTTTGAAAGTTTCATTCTCCATTTTAGCTGTGGCTTAATTTATCACCCTGTAGATTTATGGTAAGAAAAACATTTCAGTGATTAGGGTGCTATCTTCTGTATGGTGAAAGGCATGAATTTAATTCATTGCCCTGCCATAGCCTCTTGGGTTTTTGACAAACAAGTTGCTTATTCTTGCATATTTTCCACATACCTTTAGCAGCTAAAACTACCCAGAATATCCTCCTTTTATAGTCAACAAAGAAAGAAAATCATGGCCCAAAGCCATAGGAATGCTCTGGAAATTCCTGTTTCTTTCCAATGTCTCTAGAAGGTGTAGGAATGCCTAGCTCAGACTCAACTCCTAATTTTAGACATGTGATAGTACATTATAGGAGCCTAACACTTAAGCTGTCCATGTACCAGTTCCCTGCCTATGCAACAGAAAAAATAGCACTTTCCTTTAAGAGCTCTTCTGAAAATACCCTGAAGGTTGTAATGGTGAATATTATAGAAGTACTTCTTTCAAGATTTGTGGTTCTTGCTCTGTATTTCCTGAAATACACTCTACTGCTTGCAGTATTTTTTTTCTTAAGTTTCTTGACTCTACCTTTAGCTATGTTTGATGGGTTTTCTCTCATTCTGCAGCAGAAATACGAGAAGAAATTATTCTGAGTGAACCAGCTGCTCCAACTCCATCCCCAGCGCCGTTCTCCCCAGCTAAATCTGCCACTTCTGTGGAAATGCCCTCTGCCCCATCACCCATCAGCAACCAGTCCCCAGAGTATGGTGGCATAACAGCTACTACAGGTGGGTTGGCTTCAGGCAGATAAATCTGCTTGAAGGTGGCTTTTGCGCTAAAAATCTCCTAAATTTAGCCTTAGAACATGATGTACTGCATTGCAATATATAAGAAGCCTTCTCAAGACAGAAATCTGTTGTCACTGTATCCACACATGATGTGCAGTCTTCCAGGAAGAAGATCTGATGTTTGGATGTTTTATTTGCCTGAAGGAAGTGTGCCAAATCTTTCCATTTTAGTGAGGTTTGCAAAATCCCAGATCACTAGTGGTTCAGGAATTCCTAGCTGGTAAAGTGGGAGATGGATATCTTTCAACATGTTTAACACCCTAATATGTTTAAATAGCTGTGCAATTGGAAATCTTTTACACATTGCTGATAACTTTCATCAATCAATGTTAGAGATTAGGAATTACATGTTTGAAGCCTGTTTTCAGTGTTATACTCTATTATGGCAACAGATAAGGTTGTTGTATTCTGGTGGGCCCACAAACTAAAAACAAAACAAATTAAACTTTTGGGTAGAATTGACAAAAAACAATAAGCATAAAACTAGCTCCTTGTTTGGGCTGTATAAATGGCTGACATCCTCTTTTTGCTCTAGAGCAAAACTCATTACCATCCCAGGACAGTCTGTCTGTATGATCAACAGACAGCATTCTCTTAATTCATGGAAAGAAAGGCAGAAACGTGAATGACTTTCAGAAGGCATTTCAGGCAGTGAAATTCCAGCTTTGCTGCTCCTCATTGAAAAGGATGTACAATCAGAATGTGGAAACTATCGCTTTTGTGATGTACTAGAAAAGTTACAAAATCTTCTTGAAAAAATGTCATAAAGTGATGATTTACCACACTAGAGAATTTGGCAGTGGCTAAAGAACTAATAAATCTTTCTGAAAAATGTTTTTCATGTTTTCAAAGGCGCCACAGGGAAGCACAATGCATGTTGTGCTGGAAAGAGATTTAAAAATATTTGTCCCTACATCACAACTTGAGATTTTTCACTGTTGGAGGCAATACAATGGTTAGGAGGGAAATAAGAAGTTATTACCCCCCAGGACAGATAGACAAGAGTCAGATAATTCCTAAACAGGGTAGGTGACCACACAGCTTCAGTCCAGGTGTCAGTGGAGGTGGGGAGGATCTTTGACTCTTGTTGAAATGTTGATATTGTGTGGAACTTGACCTGTAGGCATTGTGGGATGGTTGTGATGCCAGCAGGGCTGTACACAGAAATTAAGGACTGAAAAGAAGGGAACTGTATGTTCTTCAGGGCCATTGACTGGAATGGAGGTCTGAGGGACTTGTATTTAGGCTGCAGATACTGAACTCCATGTGACTGCCATATAACAGTTAACCAAAAGCCATTTGCCCTTGTCCTGTCACTACAGGTCCTTGTAAGAAGTCCCCTTCCCTTCAGGTACTGGAAGACCACAGTTGTTCCCATACTAGAAATTTTTAGGCAGGAAAGCTATTTCTGATTATTTTAGTTATTTTTTCCTCAGCTTTTCATTTTTAGTTTTTTTAAAAGGCTTTCATTTAGTTGAATTGGATTTGTCTGGTGCAGTCTCACTTTTGAGACTGTGAAAATCATTTTTGTCTTGCCAAGCCAAATTTGCCAATGCAAGTAATGCTCTGGTTAACATTAAATATGAATATGTTTCTTAATTTGAGCAATTAGTAATTCCTCTGTTTCCCATATTCATCATGTAGATGGACTAGTTTTAGTTTGCTAACCATTACACCCTGGAATGGAAGCGCTTATTCACATAAAGCAACACAAAATAACAAATGTGTCTCAGCTAGAGGAAATTGCTACACTTTAAAACAGGGGTGCTGAAGATGTATTACACACACTCAAACTACTTTACAAACAGATCAGTGGCATTACATAGATTATTTTGAAGCAGGAACCTCTGTTCTGGAAAGATCACACTATTGATTTTCTTATGTGTTTTTTATGAGGTAAATGTAAAATTCCACAAATGCTTTGCAGATCTTGAGAACTAGTTCCATTGGTCACCATTAGTTCTCAGTTTCCCAATTTAGGGCATCGTTAACTCTTTCTTGCTTGTGACATTAGCAATAAAAGTTAACTATTAAACTTGTTTTTTAACCTTTTTGCCTTCAGCCAGTGGTCAGTTCAAAACCAGCAAATTAAACTGTTGCAATGACATGATACTGAGCAAAAGAAAGGTAAATCCTATGTATCACACTCTGTGGCATCTGTCATGGCACCACTAACATTTTATTTAAAACTTTTTGTTAGGTTACTGGACAGTTAAAAGGCTAATTAGCCTCCATCCTTTCTAAATCACAATGGCCAGATTAATGATTGTTCAAACTGCAACAGTATTGTAATAAAAGTGATAGCTGTACGGCTGACTATGCTGTTCTCTCTTAAAGCCCCTCTTAAAGCTCTGATTACTCATTTGCCAATGCAGTCATTTTTAGACAACCCAAAATGAACTCTGAATTGTTAGTTCCTAATATCTCAGTAAACTACAGAGTTTGCTGTTCAGTTTTAAGAAATCTATGCATGAAATAAGTCCTCAGGTCAGCAATGGTCATTAAAAGTCACTGTTCTTCCAAGTCTGGGCTCAGTATTAAAGTTCTGGGAATACTGGCATAGATCTAGTACTTCTCATATTTGTGTGTATGAGTAGAACAAATTTTTGGTTCTTTTCCTAAAGCTTCAGCTCCTGGACTCATATGAGTATTTGAGAATATCAGCTCTTGCTCAACAACCAGAGTTTAATTCTCATAGCTGCAGAGTGCAAAACTGAAAGGTTTCAATTTCAAAAGGCAATTCTTCCCTTCAAATGGAAAGGCTTGTGTTTTCCTAAAGCTTTATAGGTAAAGTGATCTGTTTGTTGAGTTGAGACAGAATGGGGATCTGACTCTGGATTTCTGACTGCTTGAGGCTGACAGTACTGCTGGCTATCAGAAATAATGCACAGCGCTGGGAGTGTCTCACCATGTCTTGGTGGTCATTTGCCTCCAGCCTAAAGCAGACATAAAATGCAGCATCATGAAGCATCTTCTGGGTTTTTTCTGTGCTTGTGTATGTGATGGCATCAATGACAATAGGGCTGTTGTAGGACTAATAGCAGTTCCATTTATATTTGGCTTCCCTGCAGATCAGATGGCCTCTTAGTTAGTATCCTCAAAATCACTTTTTTTTTTAAAGAGAAAAAAAAAAAAGAGTGATAATAAATGAATTTCCCTATTTTAATCAAACCCTGCATGTTCAGAACACAAAGCAGAGCAAATTGTTGCTCAATAACTATTGTTTTTGCTTATTTCAAAAAAGCAGTTCAGTTGGGTTCAGTCATATCTAAAAGAGACTTCATCTCTTGGAGTTCAATTCTGCAACCAGCTGAGGAAATTAATCATAAAGGACTGGGACCTAGGCAGGTATTAGAAAGCCTTTCACACTTAACTCATTCCTCCTTTTCCACCCACCACAACACTGGTAGTATCCTGATTGACCTCATATGTACTTACTCACAGTCTGCAAATCTGTTGTCGTCTTCCATCCCTCCTCCCTGTCTTTGTAATTAGCAAATACTGAAAATAATACATCCTTTCCACAAAGGCAAAGAGAAATGAGGCAACTGTTGGTTCCCCAGAACATTCTGAAAAAAATACTTGCACTGCTTTCTGTCATTCTGTAAATCCAGAGTAAAACCCAACATACTTTTGTTTCTAAAACATAACCTGCAAAAGAAAGGGAATATTCCCTCAAGCAGCTGTGTGAGGTACTATCTTGTAGTGCCTCAGACAGTTCTTGGTTAGAAGAATTAAACAAAGATATTCACAGCTCTCTCAGTGAAAGACCTGTTTTCTACGTTTGTTTCTGTGACATCTGGACAAGCACAAAGCCTGTTACTCTCCAACCATGTATTTTTAAGTTTAACTGAGGTGGCTGCCAGTTAGATTTGAATACCAGGAGTGGCATCTCTCATCCAAGGAATGTGACTTCCCACAGGGAGCACATGAAACAACTTACTGTCCGGGACTCATTCATTTTCATCATATAAGATCCCCACTATTTTTTGAAAAAAGAAAAGGAGATTGTCACAATGTCTGAAGCCACTCAAATCACTATATTTGATGAAATGCAAAGGGTCTCTTGGCTCTGTTATTACAGATTCTTATTACAGCTAGGAAGGTCATGAGATTTTTTGGATCAATGGTCAATTTTCTTCTTGGAAAAAAATAAGATCAGATCAAAGTAAAACTTGTTTTTTAGTGAAGTGAAAAAGTAGGAAAAAACCCCTAAACAATAATGTTACCTAAAAATAATTATTTGGGGTTTTTCACCCTCTTTGTTGTCCTTTCTTTTCTCTTTGTTTTTGCCTTTCACATTTAGGCCTGTTTTGAAAGAAAGCTGCAAATTTTCTTTTGGAAGATAACTTTGGGAAAATATGTTGACCTTTTGAAATTGAAATGTTTCATTAAAATATGCTGTAGACAAGTTGTTGATATTTTCAAAACTCTTTTGTTTTCAAATGAAGCTATTTGGTAACTGTATAAGTGCTTCTGGTCCCTTCCACCTAAACTGTATTTTTTAGCAAAGGCAGGTTTCCACAAACATTTTCCCAATTCAAGGAACCATGAATGTTTATTTGTCCATGGCAAGAGGAGCTAGCTTTTCCTCTTGGGGTCTTGGGGATCTCAGTGGTCCTCTGCATTGGGAGGAGATGAAGATAGAAAATTCAAGAGTCAGTGGCAGAAAATGCAGGCGTGTGAAAACAGACCTATCAGAAATACTCTTGGCCATAACACATCCAAGGATTTCTATTGCAAGAGCACCAAATCACACCTTGCTGAAGTATTTCGAGCAGGACTTACCTTGTAAAGCTCAGAATGCCTTCACTCAGTTGCAGAATTAAGCATTTACCACCAAAAAAAAAAATTGCCTGATTTTGCCAAATAAAATCACCTGAAGAAAATTATGCATACTATTTGAAACAGGCTTTCCATTTCCCAAAGCCATGGAGTGGACACAGACCTGAGAATACAGCTTTCCATTTCCCAAAGCCATGGAGTGGACACAGACCTGAGAATACAGCTTTCCATTTCCCAAAGCCATGGAGTGGACACAGACCTGAGAATACAATCACTTCCCCCTCTGAATTAAACCCTTTCATGCTACAGGAAGTCCTAGAATCCATATTGAAAAAAACCAAGTCACCTCCTGCAATTCCTTTTAGCCGAAGAAAAGAAGTCAAGAGTGCCCAGAGCGCCCCAAACCAGTGTTCTCATTGGGTTAAATTCAGTGTTCTGGTCCTCATTTGCAGGGTAATCTCAGCCAGTATGGTCATGACCTCCAGCAAGAACTATGTTATACTGGAACAATAGATCTGTCAACCTCCTGAGCGAAAGGGGTGTGTGCAAAGGACAAAGGTTTCTCAGCAGCTGGCTCATGAAACTGGAGTTCCTGCCTGGAAGGGATCAGGATGATTAAAAAACTCAGCACCTTCTAAGCAAAATGGAAAACCCACTTCTTTGCTTTGCTCTTCCCACAAATGCTCTACATGACAAAAATAAATTAAGTCCAGTCTCTGTTGCCACTAAAAAAAGGAAAGAAATGTTATTTGCAGGAAGGAAATTACTAGGCTATTTCTGTCTATCTACTTGCCATAATTTGGGGATCTTTGTAGTGTTCCCACTACAAGGGCTCGTACCTAGTTAAATGGAACAGATACAAACTGCAAAAGGATTCAAGATATTTATTTGCATAACATTTATTTTTTTCTAATCTTTCATTGTACTGATCATATTTCCTGCCTCAGTCCAGGCCTCAGAGCTGAGCAGGCCAGCAGCCCTTTCCATGTGAGAGAGAGCTCAGGGTTTGGTGCATCATGCCTGAGAAATCTTAGCGCTGGTGTTCTTCCATTTCTAAGTCCTATTCCAATGTTTTGGTTTTCTTCTGAAAAATTATTTCAACACCACACTGGAAGTCCACAGTGTGAGCCATTCCAGATATGTTTCATTCTTCTGGATCCTTGCACACTCCAAATGATCTATATGTATTGATGCTGATGCCTCAGATATGACTGGTCTGTTCACTTTGATCAGTGCACTTTCCATGATTGTTGCCTCTCCACTTGTTTTCCCATAATTGTCTCAAGGCATGGCACCTCTGTGGATGACAGCCCATGTTAATAGTGTTCCTTTGGCTTCTCTCTGTCTGCAGGGGCTATGCAATCCTACACATGGTCACTCACCTACACTGTGACAACAGCTGCTGGGTCACCTGCTGAGAATTCCCAACAGCTGCCCTGCATGAGGAGCCCACACGTACCTTCATCGTCCGTCACACACCGTATACCTGTTTATCCCCACAGAGAAGAACATGGGTAAGGCACTTCCCACTGGCTTGGGTTTTTTCAGCGTGTTTTTGGCAGGATTTGGATGAACTCCTGCTTGGGTGATTTTTTTTTATTTTTTTTAAATACAGTAAAAGCTGTTTCTTGATGTAGTTAAGTCTGTATTGCAAAGATGCTGGTATCATAATTCTTTGGTTGTTGTTGTTATTCTATAATTATATTATGTCTTAGTTTTATAATCTCATTTAATTCTATTCAAAGCCACAGTAGGCCTGGAGGATATTTTCTAAAAGGGAAGGCTTAAGCAGATTCCTTCTCTGATTTCTATTTCCCTGTGCCATGTTTGAAAAAGCTAGATGTGCCTAGAGAACAACCATGTGTCAGGAGAGGTGATCCTTCTCTTTTTGCTCAGCACTGCTGAGACCACATCTGGATCCAATTCTGTGCTTCCCAGTACCAGACAGACCCAGGCATACTGGAGTAAGTCCAGAAAAGGACCACTTAGAAGATGATTGTGGGACTGGATTATCTGTCATACAAAGAGAGTCTGAGAGAGCTGAGGTTATTGAGCATCAAGCAGAGAGGGCTCAGGGAGGATCTTATCAAAGTGTGTAAATACCTGCTGGGGGATGTAAAGAAGACAGAGACAGGTTCTTTTCAGTGGTATTTAATGACAGGACAAGCACAATTAGAAGTACAAGAAATTCTGTTTAAACATAAATGAATAAAAAACTTGTTTTACTGTAAGTGGGACCAAACACTGGGGCAGGTTTCCCAGAAAAGCTACGGAGTCTCCATCCTTGCTGATGTACAGATGCCAGCTGGACACAATCCTGGGCAGGCTGCTCTGGTGGACCCTGCTTTGAGTAGGGGGCTTAGACTAAATAAACTCACAGGTCACTTCCAACCTCAGTGATTTAATGACTACTGTTAACCTGCAGAAGAAAAAATGTCCACAGTTTGAAGATACAGACACAGTATCACCATAATAATCTAATATTCTCCATCACCAAAATTTGCTCAAGGCTCTCAATTAAAATAATTACAGGTATAAATTTATGCAACACTGTTTCATCTGGAAAAGCTTCAGACACTTGCAAAAGCTCTCTGTTTTTTTCATTCGATTCAGTGACATTCCATTCGATTCACAGACATCCATAACTAAAAAAACAATCATAAACTAATTGATGGAGAAGGAACAAACAATATAGCAAAATTAGCAAATGCCCAGGTGCTGCTATGATGCCAGAGGTTCAAAAGATTTTACTGTGTTCCTCAGTCTTGTTGCAAACTCACTAACTTTGCAGAAGTGCTTTCCCAGAGTGAAAGACTCTAAACTGTTTGGAAGGGTATCAGTAGATTAATTTGAACTCTGCATCTTCTTCCATCTTAAATGTGATTAGGTTTAGATACCAGTTTGAATATCACTACTAAGGCCTTACTGGGAAAACCTGGATAAAGGGAATGTCTCTCTTATCCAGAAATATGACTGTTAAGTGGAGGCAGAAAGAGAGCAGCACAGAGGTACAGGAGCTAAGAGTATTCAAGACATAGAACAGACCACAGTAAGGCAGTGTCTATGTTATATGTGTGTGTGTGCATGTGTGTGTGTGTGTGTGCGTGTGTGTGTATGAGAATTCATTGTTTCTGCAGGAATCTCTTGCATCTGGTGTTGGTTTATGGTGATTTGAGGAAATATTTTAATCTAGGTGAATCAACTTTTCTGAAAAGATCAGATGTTCACAAAAATTGGGAAATTGCAGAAAGTGTCCATGTATCTTCTGCTAGTGAATGGTCCAAACAATGATGGCCAACACTGACTCAGTAGCTAAGGAAACTGCTCCCTCCTTTGCCCCTGGAGGAGGTTGGGATTCAACAAAGAAATTAGACAGGTTCTCCCACTTCACATCCCACTCCCTTACTGAGTTGGCTGTGCTAAAGCTGAACATTGTATGCTTCAGGTTCAAACTAATTCACTTCTCTCCCTCCCAAAAAAGGAACATCTGACTGCAGTGCAAGGAGATAGCTGAACTCATTGCAGGTCTTCAAGTCAGGGCTTACTATACTTCCTCAGCCTGGATAACAATTTATTGGGAACATGGCATTAGATAACAATAAAAAGGAAAGACACTTTCTCCTCAGAATCTGCAGAGCTGAGTCTGCAGTTTAAAATCAGCCACAGAAACATGCTGGGTCTCTCTATTTGATGTTGTGCTGGATACACACTTGCACTAGTGGCATCTGCTTCCCATCTGAGCTGGAAAATATATTTGTGAAAAAGATTTAAAATATCATCCTCCTCTTAAAAAAAAAAAACCAAACAACCAAAAACAATGTTATGTTTCATAAAAGTTGTGGAATGATTAGTGGAAATAAATTATTGTGCATACTAAAAGTAGTTTTTGATGTATTTTAGATACACAGGAAGTTACAACTATGGTAGCTATAGCAACCAGCATCCCCATCCAATGCAGAGTCAGTATCCATCCTTACCACATGATACTGCTATTTCTGGACCACTTCACTACTCAGCTTACCACAGGAGCTCTTCACAGGTAATCTGCATTTATTACTTGATGATAGTTGTTATAACATTTAAAATAATTCAGTTTGTAAATTTTTCAGCATATTAGCTGTCTGAATCAATAAGCTGTCTAGATATTGATGGCTCCTATTTTTTTTTATTTTCTAATATTGCCTAGGTATTTTTTCATTTTAATGGAGATCAGAAGTAGCTTTAGATTGTCAATACGAAGTATTAACTCTAAAACCCAGCAGTCTGGATCATGGAAAGTGTTTCTGTTTAAGGAGTAGCTAAAGCAAAACCGAATATAATTAGTTGTATGATTCTTAGGCATTGGGAGCAGGAAGAGATCCCTAAGAAGAAATAAAAGTGTTTTCATTTAGCTGAAGATGCAGAGACCCTAATGAATTCTTGTGGGTCTCTGCTTTTGAGGATACTCATGTTTAGGAGTTCGCCACAACAGTAAGTTCTGCATGTAGTTTGAATAACTTCAGGACACCACTGCAGGGGTTGTTTAATCTGTATCCTATAGTCTCCCACAGTGCTGAGAAATTATGTCAGTAACCCTTCCACCTCACGAAATTGAGCCAGTAGGAGCCAGCACAGAATAGGTGTGAAGATCAGATCTGGCAAGAGTTCCAAAGCAGTGCCACTGTCGGAGGGCTTTACTGCCTCAAGCAGTGCTTCCTCAGGGTAGGCAGCTGCTCTCTGGCTCTCTGCTGGAAGATTAGCAAAGGGCAGATACAGGGAAGAGGTGATGGCATCAGGGTATTCCACCCACATGGCACCACTTATCCTTTACTGGAAATTTATAAAAGTGTATCAGGGACTGCCATGCTTAATATCATCACTGGACTGCAACTGTTTCATAACAGAGGCAAAGATATGAATTTGGTAGTGCTTTGAAACAAAGCACAGGAAAGCCGTATCTCATTTTGGTCTTTGGCATCAGTCTGCCATGTGATCTTAGAGGAGTTGTTTCTCCTTTTTATGCTTCATTTTCCCTAGCTGTAAGATAAGAATCATGGTATTGATCTCCCTAAAGCTTTTTGAGATCTGTATGCTCATTTGGAGCAGCTCAACCATGACTCCCTGGCTTATAGAAAGGACAAGCTACAATTTCTCACCCATTTGTGTAGTACCTGGTCTGTCAGACTACATGAGGTGTACAGCTTTGTCTGAGGGTTTTTGCAACTGCTCCATCTTCAGCAGAAAAGTGAATGAACATCTAAGTGCAGTGTCCTGAGACAGGTTTGTTTCCCTCCATTTTTCCGTATAGGTCTTACCCTGTTATCTCAAGAAAGAAGTAAAGCAAATCAAGATCAACACATTTTTAGTTTACTTGGATCCTGGCTAACATGCTGTATGCAAACAGTAGCAAACACTGAACACAGGCAAATATCTTTCATACTGTAGTAGGCTGTCACTACAAATGCAGATAATTTTTTTCCTCTCTTGCTAGTCTTTGAACTGTCCTGAACATATATGAAGAACAGCTATGCTTTAATGATCACAGTTTAAAGGAAAATAATTTCAATGTCTGTGTGGCATGCTCTTTCTCACGCTGCTTATAAACTGAGATGGAATTACACAGCAGGACACAGCCAACAAAACCCTATCAATGTGCCTGTTCTGTATTGAGAGGAGCTACAAACTGGAACCTTAATTTTGAAAAATTATCTAAAAATCTTTAACAGTTTGACACATAATTTGCTGACAGATTTTTAAAGCTAAGTTAGCATCTTTAAAAAGCCTCCCCTGATAATAAGTCCTCTCTTAGTGATTTTTAACAAAAAAAAAAGTTTGTAAGATGTCCCTAATAAGATGTTTGGGAACTGTTCTTTTCCTAGTGGTCTTTGTGAGGGGGACATGTTGCAAGGAGTTGCAGTAGAACTCATGATGTTGCAAAATAAAAATATAGGAAGCCAAATTTACAATGAATATATCAACAGCTGCCACTATACTGAAACCAAAGGGGCTGCAATATGCAGAGCTGTGGAAGTATAATCCGCTGGGAAAAGGAGGCATTGACCATAACTTTCAAAAGAAGTCTTTGTTATAATCTACATTCTGGCCAAATATAGAACTTTGGCTCAACTTTAGCAACTATTCTACCATGCTCTTTAGGACAGTGTCTAGGGAATAACTCTGAGTGAAAAAAAAGATCTGTGTGTTTGGTAAGTGCTCTACAAACATGAGTTCAGGGAGAGCCCTTGTCCCAGACAAGGGTATGAGCCAAAGCAGGTGACATGTAGTTGTGGTGGGGTTTAAGCTGATCTATTAATAACTATTTTGGTCTTGAAGAACAACACATCCAACTTCTTTCCATGGAAGACAGTGACACACTCCAGGTTTTATCAGCTACTTTGAGAGTTTTGATTCTGTCTTTGGAATCTTTGGAGTGAGGCTGTGCTGGGGAAGAAATCACATAGATGTAGATACTTTACTATTAACCATTACTTTACACTTTTTACATCAAAAAGTGCAGGTGAGGATCTGTCATTACAGGCTAATTCCCACTGATGGCTAAGACTTTTTGATGACAGGAACAGTCTGTTCAAACCTTGATCTTAATCTGAATTTTTTCTTCCCTTACCATCTGTGAATAATTCTCAGAACAGTTCCTTGCTTGTAATTCCAGGCCTGATTGCTCATTTCTTGACTCAGATTACTGGCCAGGAGCCTGGAAGACAAATGAAAAATGATCTACAGATTGATGTGTTACCACCTAATTCTCTAAGCCACAGTGAAGGAGTGCATACAATATTCTGATGCTATTCCACCATCATATAGAAGGAGAGTGTTTAGTGTGTATGTACATAAACACATCCATACCAAGCCTCTATTTCATCAGTTCTTCATTTCATCTACTTCTGCAGTTCTAGGTACCAGGTGCCAGGGTAGAAAATAGGCAGCAACTCTATCTAAAAGCCTCTGAGAAGTCTCATCAACCTATGTTGAGTTTAGCAGAGAGTTACAACACCCTCACAAAGTCACACCTGATCCACCTCCACTATGTAGGCTTGACTAGCTTCTGAGCACAGCTTTTATCTGCAATGTTCACCCTGGCTAGACAGATCTTAATCCTCTTTCAGGCTATCCAAAATATTTCCATTCATGTAATTCTGCCTCTTCCTTAGACACAAACTAATTCATGCTGCAGTAATTTTTCTTTGTAAATTTCATAGCTTACTCTTTTAGAAGGAGGGATAATCAGAGAAATTGCAGCATATCTGGTAACATACAGAGATGCACATCTTTAAGTACCTTAATGTGTTGCTGTAGTGAATCACACTGTCAGTTATCAAGGTCTTTCTCTAGCAAGGACCAGAAACAGATGTGTGGAGGAAAAGTTTTAGAAGTAGTTTCACCGGCATAGCTATGATGACTTTGGCAAGAGGTAACCTAGGGATACATTGAGTAGGAAGGAGCAGTTGGAATGATGTCTGTTGTAGCAAACCACGCCCAGCACCCTGTCTTTGAGCTTTTTTTTACATATAGACTTTGTCAGGGATTGTATGAAACAATCATTCTCTTGTTATTTTTAAGTCTGTTATCTCATAATTGCATTGGGTGCCCTGGGGTTTTCTGGGTGAAGAAGAATAGTGAATATTCATTCTCTGTTTATCTACTCTCACCATTCAAGATATTATAGATCTGCATCATTCCTTCCTCACCTCCTCCCTGTCATCTCTCTCACAGAATTAACTGTTATCATCTCTTTAGTTTCTGTTGTGACAGGTGCTCTGTGCACAGGAGTTATCCAAGGACTGCAGGGCAGGTGTAGTCTGCAGAGGCTGTGAATGTCCTGTTCTTTCAGTTGTGCTGAGCAGGGAATCTGATGGAGCTGCAGCTCCTCTCCAGCCTTTCTGTGCAAACCTGATCTCAAAGTAGGTGGGAGGGATTCAGTCAAGAAGCTGTCAGCTCAGTCACCTAGATCTGAGAATCGCTCATAGATGCCACACTAATCACAGCCTCATTTTACCTTTTCACCTTTCCCACTTCTGAAGTGAAACAACCATCTCCAAATGGTCGCTCTCAGGTGACAGAGAGCCATAGAAGTAGTACAGCAATGTTCCTCCTTTTGTACCATGAAGGTCCTACCTTAAAGACAAAAATTAATCTATTTATTTATTTATTTATTTATTTATTTATTTTTGTTGCCTTTAAGCTGCATTTATGAAGATCATAGTTTTACTTCCATGGCCTGGACAGAACAAATCTAGAAAATACTGCAGCAGTACAGTCTGCTGTTCAGCAGTAGATCAGATCTGCACTTTTCAGAGGCCCACAGCACACTGAGCCACAGTCAAAGGAAATTTAAGCAATTGTTTGTACTCTGACTCTCCTGAACTGCTCTGGGGAGTGCAGTGGTCTCATATAACTTCACAGGGTGCAGCATGCAGTACTACTCAGTTTTTCTGTAAAAGAATGCATGCCACAATTCCACTAAACCATGTCTTCCCTTCATATACCTCTGCAGCAGGATTTGTTAGATGCAGTTCTGGAAGACAGTAGTAACTCTTTTTGGCAGTGGGGGAGCCAAGGAAATCCTCTTTCAGACAGACCCCATGCTTTACTGTCCATTCTTGTTGTTCTGGCTCATCTACTTTGGGGAAAAAAAAAAGAAGGGGAAAGTTCTTAATCCTCCAGCACATACACATTATAAACCCATGGCTATACCAATGCAGTAAGAATAACACCCTCCTCAGTAACCACTCTGTCATCAAACAGCTGGTAATGACAGAAAGACAAAAATACTGCCCAAATCCCACCCATGAAGCAAGAGTCATTGTTCCCAACTGTATGGCTTAAGAACAGCCTCGAGACTGTTAGCATGTAATTGAAGCAATTATGTATTGAATGCAACAGGAAACAGATGTCTAAACTTCTTTTGAGATAATTACAAATAGCATTTTCTGAAGGCTCCAAATGCCACTCCCAAAAGTACCAAAATCACTAAGATGGGCTTCAAAGTTTCACTCTACACAATTAACAGATTCAATAAGGCTCAATTTGTGGAGAAAAGGGTCAAATTAAGGGTGATAAAGATGCATTTAATCAATAGTTTTGATTATGTCATTTTATAAGGTTTAAGCATATTTTTATGAAGTTAATTTATAGCCAGCTCTCCACAATTCAGTAGTTTCTGGTATGTGTTACTTGCAAGCCCTAAAGTAGTGGCTAACATGCAACATTAATTTGCAGCATTCAGCAAAAGTGGGAGCTAATACAATGTAAAGTTAGAGCCACATTCATAAGGAAAATATTTTGCTGTTTGGACATTGAAACCTTTCACTTCCATTTATAATTGGTTGGTGAGTTGAGAATAAGGATAAAGAGATTATTCTCCATCCTTTTCACTGTAGAACCTCAGCCCTCACTTCATGGCAAGACATATTTAATGTTGCATTTTCTAAAATAATACTAAAAGAAATTGAATTTATTTTACATTTGTGGGCAAGGCCTTAACAATAATCTGCTCAAAGTCTCACAGGCTTAAAGGGCTTCTTGTCTAGATCTAATGGCAGCAGTAGCAACAAGTGTGAGTCAACCCAGAAAATGGTAATTTCCTGTCAAGAGTCCTCCAACAAATGTCGCTTTTATATCTGGCAAAGATCACTAGGCCCCAGTGTTTTGAGTTCAGCTTAAGCACTCTTCATTAAACCGGATGTAGAGTGTGAAAGGTGATTCAGGCAGCATGGGGAGGCATCCGCCCAGATGGCTCTGCTTTGGACACTCCAACAAGGCTGAATAGATGCTTCATTGGGTGATTTAATAGTCAGGCAGGGGCCAATGAGTATTTTAAAAATATTGTCTTTCAATAGTCTCTTCACTCTTGGGAAAAAGAAGCCACTGAGTCATTTGCGATTAGCTGACCTACCGTTACAAAACTTTCCATCTTGCATTCAGTCATAACAGAATTTATTGTAAAATCCTGGATATTTAGAGTCCATGTTATATTCAAGCAATTATTCTTTTTACATTCATGACACATTCAT
The DNA here is from genome assembly GCF_049639895.1 of Pseudopodoces humilis. Taxonomy (NCBI): domain Eukaryota; kingdom Metazoa; phylum Chordata; class Aves; order Passeriformes; family Paridae; genus Pseudopodoces; species Pseudopodoces humilis. The sequence goes on from NC_142204.1 coordinate 20,726,843, forward strand.
AAACACAGCTGCATTGGGTGCTCTCGATGAAAAGGAAAAGCAGCACACTGTATCCTGTCCCCTCATGCACAGCCATTCCCCTGCCTTCTCAGTAAGCCTAAGCATGGCCTCTGGGCTGCACATTGGAGGAGGAAGATCTTTCTTTTCCCAGTGCATCCCGAAGTTCATTCTGGGAGCCAAGATTTCATCCACTCGCTGGCACAAGTTTTGTAGTTCCAAACCATCAAACAGACAATGTGGCTTCCACGTACTGCTGTGTACAATAAGGAGGCCCACCACAATATTCCCACAGTTCATTCTCTTCTTCTTGATGACAGGTGACAGGTTTTTGCAATCTACAAATTTTCAAACAGCAAATTATCCTGGCTGAAGACAGGGATTTCTCTTGGCATTTGTAAGGGATATGAAAGCAAGCAGTTCCCCTGTTAGAAGTCACAACCTTCATTTCAAAACCTCAAAGGAAAATTGCACTGGGTCAGGATGGCAAAGGCTTCTGCTATAGTAAACAACAGAACAGATCAATTATTTCACTTGGGAGGAAGACAAGAGAGAATCACTGGTGTATTATGGCAGAAGTCTAGGGTAACCCTGTTCTAAGTACACTCCTTAGTACAAGAATCTACAGTGATTTCAAGTATAGACCAATGGGTAATAAAGGCAAAGACCACCATAATTGGTATCAAGGAAAACACTACTGAAGACAAAGAAGAAAGTTTTTAGCTTGGGCCACATATTGCTTCAAAGCTTAAGTTTCATTGTTGCTGGTCATTGGAAGTTCTCATCTTCAATGAAAGCTTTTGGAAAGCCAAAAAGTCTGAAAACTTGATTCTCCTTCAAAGGAATAGAAAGCTTTTTACACTCAGTATGTAAGCTCTGCTGAACTTTCCTACTGAAAAAACTTTCTCTGGGGTGAAGATGGAAATTTAGATGGTGTTGTATAGACCTGTTGTCAGTGTTGGCAGGACAGTGCTGAAATGTCGATGTTCCAGGGTGGTGCTGTAGTTCAACACCCCGTTTCAGCAGCTGTGATGGGAAGTTCAGGCTAGATAACACCTTTGATGTCTTCCCTCTCATCTGCCTACTGGCCTGTCTCCCCAGGACACACAGGGATGTGCTAAATCACATAACTACAGTATGTTGGTCAAAAAGTCTTCTTTTTCTCCTCTCTAGTTAGGAGTGGCCAGCGTGTGGCTCTGAGCAGCCTGACGCTTGTGAACTGTTCAAATACGTTTGCCAAGGCTGTGGGCTGCCTTCCTCAGGCTGTGGTCTGAAGGGAGACAGCACAAACTCCTCATGGAGACACTGCTGCAATTGCCTAGGGCTTACGTAACAGCTGCTTATGCAACTGATTAACCCCGGGGCCCATCCACAGTGGAGTAATGTAATGAGACCCCTAGGGAATCTCCCTCCTAGGAGCACCTACTCCAGCTGTTCTCTCCATAAGCCTCCAAAATATGAGGAAGGGGTTTTGCAGCCATAGAAAGCTTTGGCATGCAGCTTGCAAGGTTCGTGAGCATCAAAAATATTAGTCCTAGATGACAGCTTTCTAGTTAAAGAAATACCACAGCGTCAAATAATCCAACAAACAGAAATTTTAAATGTGACACTTTTTGCAGAAAAGGTATAAAGACGTAAAATGTAGAAGGTCTGAAGATACATGGCTGGTCAAGAGTAACAGGGATCCTCACCATCTCTGTGATGCACGTGGATAACGGGGACAAACCAGGGAGAGCCATTCCTCAGACACAGGAGACAGATGATCTGCTCCTGCAGGACAGGCAGAAAGATAAATGCATGCTAAGCAAGCCATCCCAAGCACAATTTATTTTCTGTTGCTGAGCAGCCTGTGGCTATGGAGGGCAAAAGCTGTTCTGTTTTCCTTCCCATCTTGTCATTCCTTAGTAGAAACCATTTGTCAAACTTCTTTTATTTTTATTTTCCAAGTGTCACTGTGATCAGCTGGGAACTAGAAGGATTCTTCTCCTGTCTGACTCTTTCCAGAAGTTCTCCAATTAGCTGCTGGCTCTGGGGCCAGACCACACTGTTTTCTTGCAGCCTTGTGAACACTTTAAAGGGAAGGCACCTTCTCAGAAATAAAGATGCTTTTGCTCCTCTCCCTCAAAACTCACTTGAGTTAGGAAGAGTTGGGACATTTTATTTTCTGATTTTTATTAAACAGCCAGTTTTTGAGTAAAAGTGGGATAAAAACAATTAAATTAATTCAATCTATTTTTCTCCTCCCAGATACACCTAGCATTTTGATATTAAATATTTAAAATTCAATATTTAAAATCAGCAACTGTTTTGCAAGACATTCCCTGAAACTTTGGTTTACAGTAGACACCAGTTATCTGATATTTCACCTTCAGTATGATACCTTGTTGTTGGATAGCTTCTAATTCATGTGATTTTGACTTTTTTAAACACAGAACTGCAACACCACCAGTTCTTATTTTAAAATTAAGTATCTGTCAGATGATTCTTCAATTTTTATTTTTTTTTTAATTGTAGTACCCTTTCAATGGCCCAACATCAAGAATGGAGCCCTGTTTGATGAGCAGTACTCCCAGGCTGCATCCCACACCAGTGACTCCGCGCTGGCCAGAGGTCCCAGCTGCCAACTCCTGCTACACGAGCTCCTCCATGCACTCCACGAGATACGGGAATTCCAGTGACATGTACACGCCCTTGACAACACGCAGGAATTCTGAGTACGAGCACATGCAACACTTTCCTGGCTTTGCCTACATCAATGGGGAAGCCACCACAGGCTGGGCTAAGTGAAGATGACTGGTATCAGCTAAGCCCACACACTTACAAGAGTTAGAGAAGCTTCGTGCCGTGTGGGACTTTTCATGGACATTCTTCAAGGGAGGTGAAAACGGAAAAGATCCCGGGCAGATAAATGTAGTTCCTAACGTGGGCAGATTGCAGACCAGTACAACTGAATGTTCCTGTAGCCGAAAAATACTTCTGTGCTGTTCTAAACCTTTTTTGGGCCGATCTGTGCCTTCTTTAATTCTGGGCCAACCCTGTGTGCTCTCAGTTTGAGTGAGCCATTTTTATCCCCTCTCTTATTGAAAAACGTTAATGAGTCTTAAAAAAAAAAAGGACTGAAACGGGACCTATTTATAATTTGAATTAAGGACAGGAAATTCACCCTCAGCAAAACTCCGTCATTAAAGCTCTTAATGCATTCCTTAAAAACCATTCTGCCAAGTCATCACTTACTCATATCAATTCCTCTATCTGGTTCCTTAAAGGACATATGTTGCTGTAGGTTTCAGTTTACACCTAATTTTGTATATTGATGCACCTTTCTGTTGATCCAGTAAGTTTGATCTTTACAAAAGAGAAGAAAAGACATGTAGCATTGAATTATACACTGCCTTAAGTTGACTATTGTTCTTATTATATATGTATTTGTGTTGAGTTTGCACAATCTGGAAAATTCTAACTTCTCTGGTCAGTAATGACAAGGTAAGAAGGGACTTGGGGACTGGGAAGATTTTGGATTCAGAGCCACATATGTTAAATATGATGATATGAAGCAATTATATAAGGAAAACAAAAATGCAAACATGATAATTTGCTTAATTATCTATAGACAGGTATGAAACTTCTCTCAATTCCTTCGCGTGGTGATGATTCTCTATACGTCTACAAAAGCGAAATTCAAAGCTGTGCCTTTGAAGTTATTCTGTACTGTGTATGTGTGGAAAAATGTATTGTATTTTGGGGAGAATTTTTCTTAGACATTTTCTGTCAGATTTGTAGCTATTTGTGAGTTTTTGTTAGTTTTTATTAACATAGCTTTTTTCTTCTGTATTATAAAACGCACCAAGCAATTATGGTGGACCTATTACCCTATGGGTAAGAAATAAATAAATGGAAATATGACAACAGGCATTTTAGTAATTGTTTTGTAAATAAAATCTTTGATAGCACCCAGTGTGATGATAACCACGTTTATGCCTAAAATGGACATAAGTGTTATTTGTACAGTTGTGCAAGATATATGAGGGATTTTCACACCCAAATAAAGTTCTTGAAAGCAAATAGATGGCAGTTAAATTTACTTAAATACAAAAACTTCTACAAGCTGCAGACCTTCAAAAAATGTTAGATGTCATCATGTATGTTTTTATCCAAGGAAGGACTCGAGAACAGGTACAATTTGTGGCAAATGGATGATGTACCTTCACTTGCCTGATGGACTGGTGATCATGACCTGCCACGGTCCCTCCAAGAACCAGATAGCTTGGTGAGATGTCTGTGGGTAGAACTGACCAGAAACTCAAGGCTGGGTCTTTGGAAGGATCAGGATGGAGATGAACCCAAACACCCCACTCAAGGGAAGCCAGAAGCATTTCCTCTCTTTTTTACAGTAAAATGTTAAACCAAAGGAAGTCTAATCCCCATTGACTGAAAGAGAGGAGAAAATGAGACTATTTTAGCACACAAATATTCCATATCCTTCGACACCTTTGGGAACAGCTCTGTTACCCAGATTTCAAGAGCTCAGGCAGACTGTTTAGGAAGGAGGAGGGATACTGGACACAGTGTGAGACCCAGAAATAATAAAACCTCTCTCAGTGGAGAGCTGCAACATCCCGGGCATCCTGGGAGAGGAAATTCTGACCAACAGCATCACCACAAAGCTACTCATAAAAAAGAGACAAAAACATCATCAGTCAGATAGAGCTTGGAAAGTCTTTTGCAAAAAAAACCAAAACAACCCAGTCCTTTTTTTTTTTTTTTTTTCTTTTTTAAAGTTAATTTAGAGCTTGTGTTGATTCCTCAAGAGTGTGAATGTGCACTTCCAACTATCTTTGAACTGCTTCCTGATGAGGACTTTAAAAGCAGACTTTCATGAGGGGCAGTATATAGATTGGTCAAACAGAGGCCATCAGCTGCATGAGAAGAGCTGTGAGGGAAAGTAGGACTCATCCTGGGCCACTGCAGCTCAGACCCCAGCACAGCAGCACAAACCACAGCAGCTTTCAGGTCACAGGATGTGCACCAGGTTGGGGAGTGCAGCAGCTCGGGACAGCACCATAACCTCTGGGTACAATGTCTGGTGAGGGGCAAGAATGTCTTAAACCATCCCAGTACAAACTGCCAAACCTCCTGAGTCAGAGTCTGCAGGCTGTTATTTAATCCCTTCCCTTGACCATGGAAACAAAAAGTCGGGGTTTCTTGCCTAGCTGTGCATTCAAGTGCATATAAAGTAAATACGTGATTATGCGAATGTTGCTGAAGAAACTTTTATACCACATTCTGAAATATTCAGTCTCAATTGCAGTTTCTCTTCTGCTATTTTTTCCTATTTTCTTCTTTCTCTTTCCTCTCTTTTTTTCCTGTTTTTTCTCTTTTCCTTTTCCCTTTATTTTTTTTTAAATTTCTTGCTTACATTCTCTTTTTTCCTAACAACAAATGCACATTTTTATAAAGGCATGATCTTTTTCATGGGCTAAAACATATAACAAATGATAGATATACAGTAGAATAGAAACTCATATATTACAGCATAACTGACACAACACATTTAATATTTTAAATAGATCTACACACACACACAAATATATATATATATATATATGTATGTATGCCTATAAAAATCCATTACAATTCTTCAAAATTTTTCATTACCAGGTAGAAAAAAAGACTCAGCGGGGGAAGAGCAGTGAGAACTCCATTCAGTAACATGAATCCTGTTTTTGTCAGGCTACCTCTTGCTGCTAAGGTCACTACCCTTTGACAAAAATGGCCTCTGACCTCCTCAGCCCCACAATTCTGTTGTGACTGACCCTGAAACCCATGAAATTCAGGGGCAGACATTGCTTTGGAAGGTTTAGATAAAGCTGACTAACTTGGGAAGGGCTCATGGTATGCACCCATCTGAAAAGGTCTGGCAGTTCTTTGGTAGAGGATGCAATTTATTCTGTCCCTCTCTTTCACTGAAATCCTAATCCTTCATATGCTACATAAAGTGGAAACTAAAATGCGCTGATGATGAATAACAATGCGCTTTTAAAGGGCAATAACAGTTTCCTAATCTTTATTTTTCAGGTTTTGTAATTTAAAAAAAAAAAATTAATTGGAAATGTGCAAGTAAAATGAGTGTTTTGCAGTGCTGTGAAATAAATCTAAGCAGGCTTATACTTTATTATAGAGGTATAGATCTAACAAGCAAAAGATTTTTTTTCATTGGGTTTCTCTCCAAAACTGCATTAGTTTACAGAGGGATCTGACTCAGAAGAAATGGCTGTACAGTGGATAGCTGGATTTTGTTACTCCTTGCAGGCCAGTGACTGTGCTGTTCTGGATTTATATCTCAGTTCTTGTGGCAAGAAATCCCTAAGGAGGAAATTCAGGTTCTGGTTTTGGTCTGCATCTTAAACTCTGCAGACATGCACTGTCACATCTGACCACCTCTGGGCCCTGTCCATCTGCAGGTGCAACTTCCCTAGCGTTTTCCACTGTGGAACACGTCATTTCTTTGGTAAAAGGTTTCTCTTTAACATGGAAAGGTTTCTCTTTCTCACGGATTCCGGAATTGAAGGAATAAAGATTTCAAAGAGAGACCGGCCACAACTCCGTATGAACATATTTGGGTTTTTTTTTATTAACTTCAATATATCATTTTCTTCTATCTGGACAATTAATTTCGATTATAGGGCACCTTGAGTATGGAAATATTGTCTATCTGCTCAGTGTGGTTTACACCCACGGTCCCGCAATACTTTTATAGAGACACGGTTCACCTTTGCTCGACTCTGCCGATGCAGCTCACCTTTCCCCACTGCCACCTCCTGAACAGAACGGAGACTTTTCGTGTACCTCCATTGCTCTGGTGGGTTAGACTTGAGGAAAAGGGGATTGGTTTTGCTGCCAGGCGCTCTGGCCAAGCCCCGCTTCAGGGACTTCACAGACTTCGCCCGCGGTGGGAACCAAATGACCTAAAAGACTAAGAAAAAGCGGCCAGACGTGTCCGTGGCAGCCCTTCGCCCTGGGACAGGGTGTGCACAGGGCAGGTCGCAGAGAGCACACGCTCGGACAAGCCAAAGGAGGAGGCAGGGATGTGCCGGGCAGTGCCGTGCGCCGCCGGGCATCCCGAGAGCGCGCTACCGCCCCTCCTCCAGGCGGGAGCCCTCGGCGCTGAGGGCACGGACTGCAGCCCCCATCGTGCCCCGCGGCAACAAAACCCGGCGCGCCGCTCCGTTCGGCATGCTGGGAGATGGAGTCCTCTTTCAGCAACGGCCGGCCGGCGGGACGGCAGCCAATCGAAGGGCTCGGGGGTGCGCGCCGCCGGCCCCTCCAGCCAATGGCGCGAGGCCGCTGGCTTGCCGGTCCGGGCGGCTTCCGCGGGGAGCGTCGGCCGCGTCAGGGGGCGCGGGGCACGGGGCGCGCGGGCGGGGTGCGGCCGCTGCTGGCGGCGCCGGACGGGGCGGGACGGGATTGTCGGGCATGGAGCCGGGCGCGGAGCCGGGCTCGGACCCGGGCCCGGAGCTGGGCCCGGAGCTGGGCGCGGTGCTGGAGGCCGTGGAGGGGCTCGGCAGCGGCGCCGAGGCGGTGGAGCGAGTCCTGGCGCGGTACAACGAGGAGGTAACGGGTCCCATCCCCCTCCCCTCTGCGCCGCTCCCCCGGCGGTGTCGCCGCCCCGCCCCGCCCGCCCTCGGCAGCGCTGCCAGCATCGTCCTGGTCCCCCCCGGGCTGGGCTCTGCAGCGGGTCCCCAGCGCTCGCCGCTTCACCGCCGCGCCCCCTGCCCGGTGCAGCCTCCCGGCCTTTGCCGTGCGCTCCCGGCCTCAGGCCGAGCGGGGCTCCGCGGCACTGCCGGGGCGGGGAGCCCGGACAGTGTCTGGAGCAAAGCAGACTTCCAAGGGAGCACAAAGCACTGCCAGGCTCGGCCCCCGGCACCTTCGGTCTTGCGCTCTGCGTGCCCAGCGGGTAGTGTGGGTTATCGGTGATCGGGCTGTAAAAGGAGTTGTTTTATATTTGCCTCACAAGTATTTTAACCTTGTATACCCAATGTATACCGCTGGGCAGGGGCTGGACGGAAGAACAGTGAAGTCTCTTAGTACCTGCCCACCTGCCTCAGGTGCTCCCCTTTGTGGGCAGCCCTTTGTCACCGGGAATAGCGAGGGCTTTCCATCGCCTGGACAGTGACCGTGTCAGTGTGCAGGGGCTGTGTGTGATGTGTGCTGACAGACTTCGCTTCATTTTCCCTGTTTCTGGCCAAACAAAGCAAAAGGGGAAGACAGCTTTGAGCAGGTTGAGCTTTTAATGCCGGCAGGAATGAAAAAGTAGTAAGGGTCTGCTCCTGTTGTAGTCTGATATAGGTATTTTCAGTCAAGAAGTGAAGGGGTCTCCTACTAATGTAGGGAGGTGAAAATCAAAGGGAAAATAGATGTTGGGTGGATTTTATATACCCCCCTCCCCTTCTGATGCGGGCATTTTGGCACTTAGGTTTTAGTAGAGCAGTGCAGTCCATTGACTGGTACACAAGTTTCTAAAGCTGGTACTGACTCAGGGTTTGGTTTTGGCTGTAATTTAAATGCAGCCGTGTTGAACTAATTATTGACTGAAATATAGGGATCTGTTACAGGAATGAACATTCAGATCTTTAGTTAAAGTTTCATAGCTTTGTGATTAGGAGAGAAGCCAAATGAATGTAGATGTGATGTAGATATTCTTCAGCCTCCAAGAAATGTCTTGAAATTTGTTATCTTAAATGCAATATATTTTACATCTAACAATGGAAGTAACTGATTTCTTCACTCAAACTTGGCTTGTAGAAGAACCTTGAATAACAGTCTTGACATAGGCTGCCTTTTTGCATGTGAAATTCAAAGGTAGAGATTGATGCGGCTGCAGGTACATTTTTTTCTGAAGGATTGGTAGATGAGGTGTTCATGAGACACATCTATTTTAACTCTGAGGTACAGAGGAAGGATTCTGATTGAAGGAACCTTTTGTCTCTGTCCTTACTCTTCAAGATGACCCCATGTTAAATGTGTTCTGTCAAAAAGCATGCACAAGCATAATTTCTTAATTTTCCTGTACTGGATTTTATGCCTTTTTAGCAGCTTTCCCAGATGAATTATTTAGGCTTGAGTTGAATCCTTAAGGACAGAGTGAGAACTCGTGTAGCTTCTATTCTGACATATTAAGTATTTGCATGAAGTCTTGGAGTTAAATGTGTAGCTAAATACTTTGGAGTGGGATGAGAAACTTTAGTGCTGTCTCGATATGACATTGCTCTTACTGCATTTCTTCAAACTTTTTAATCATATTTCCTCCATCTCTTTTTTGTACACTTTGTTACTGACACTTTGTCTATGGGCCAGCAAAGACTGGGCAGAGTATTCCAGGTTCCAGAGCTTTAGGTTTCCTTAGTTTTTTTTCTAAATAACAAATTAAATATTCTTCAATTGAAAAGAGAGGGATGGATCAAGTGTAGTTCCAAGGTGCAGTTGCCTATGGAATAACCATAATGAGATAAATGAATAGGGTTGTTGGTGCTTCTCTGTGCTAGCCAATTTGCAATGATTATTCAAAATCTCTGTTCTTTTACTGCTTGTTCTCACTACATTGCTTTTGTAAATTTGCAAAAATGTTCATGTGCAAACATAAAGGTTGCTTTTTCTTGGTCAGTTTCTCATCATTTAATTCTCACCTGCTTTTGATTGGCATGTTGCTGAACTCCTGTGGTTCGTTTGGGCACCCTGTAGGAGAGAGGAAGGAGATTATGTGCCTACTATTGAGAGAGGAAAGGAATTATTTTCCTACCATCTTTGAGGCTCTAACTGATGTTGGTTACCTTTGGTGGTTGGGTAGATGTCCAAAGCCTTTCTGTGTAATTGTGAGCTTGGCTCACGAAAAGTAAGGCCCATAAACGTGCTATGGAAAGTCGCTTTGCTTTCCAGTCACTTTCATGATGAAGGAAGTTGCATATTAGAAGTAGAAATTGAGATTTTTTTTATTTTTTTAGAAGCTGTTTATCATATTTGATCATTTTAATTTGAAGTTTTAAAATGTTAAGAAAACCGTCTGGTATTAGTTCTGTTTTCTTTGTCTGGCAGAATAACTTTTGCCATATGAGTAATATTTCACTAATAGCATTCTTCGGGGTACTAACATAGAGCTAGACCAAACTGCTATTTGAAATGTTTAATAAAAAACAAGGACTTGTTGTTAGACCATGTTTATCTTGTGTTTAACTGTACCAGAGAAACAAATACCTTGGTAAGGTGTTTTGGACACTGCTAGAACACAGAAACTGGTAGTTTTTGTAGCAAGACTTATTTGATTTCTGCTACTTGTTTTCTGGGCAAGATGATGCTGTGGTAGTTCCGGTTTGGAACAGTCAGAGCAGTCAAAAGCTTGTAAGCAAGATCTGCTTGGGGAAGAATCTGGATAATGAGGTATGTGTAAAACACAAGGCAGTCTCTCATTTTTCACCCTGTCAGGTGCCATGTGTGAGGTGGTTGACTCAGATCCCACAGATAAAAGCTTGCTCTGCACCAGTAGTAATTGTGAAACTCGTCACTGGAGTCACTGAAGCTTTTGCTGTTGGGGAGGATGGGAAAAGGATGACATGGTTGTAGCCTCATTATCTGAGGCTGGGCTTAACCAGACCTCTGAAGTTTTGAATAGTTTTGCAGGTATTACATTCTCAGCAGCTGCTGTGCATGTAACAAACATGAACTCTTGTCTTTACTTACAGAATCGGGCCACTTTCAGATTTGACCCTGCAGATGAAGACAAAAGAAAGGTGAGTAAAATAGGCTCTTGAGCTGCATACCTCAATGTAGAAGCATAAAAGAGTAAAGGCAGTCTCTTAACCTAGCTGCCAGTGTGAAAGGGTGCAAGCAGTGAGTGTAATGTTTTTTTTAATTTTTGCTTCTTCAGTCCAAGTGACATGAAAACTACACGTTCCCCTTTTTTTCTGAAAGAGAAATTCCCCTAGCAAAGCCCCCAGTCTTGAATGAAAGTAGTTACAGAAAAGCCTATAAATGATTTTGCTAGGTACAGATTTGAGATGAGGTGGAGGAATAAAGGTAAATATACTCATCTATATCTACTGAGGTAAAATTTTGCAATAGATTTTTCCATTGTCTCTCTTCTCAGCAGGTAACAATATTACTGATGTATTTCTTGTCTATGTGAGATGCTTAAAGAACACCAGGGATTAAGATGAAGGGATAAGTAAAGAAAGCTATTAAGCTGTAAGGAAGACAGGGTTGCAGAAGCTATTATTCCAAAGGTGGCTGTAATCAGTGAGATGTGGTACTTGCATGTCAGGTGTCAAAGCTGGGAAATACGAATTGAGCTGTCCAGGTGTGGTAGGGCTTAACAAATCCCTTGGGATCCATCCAAAGCCTCGCATTTAAAGCTTGGACGTGGAATTTTTTATTTTTTCCTGTTGTTATTTTTAGGGTGTAATATGTAATAACAAGCCACTTCCTTTCTGTTGGGTAATTAGCTTTGGAGCTGATTTGCATATTTATTCAGAAAACCTTCATTAGTGAATAAGGCTGTATGTTTTTCCTATTTCTGGAATAAACTCAAACCTTGAAATCAGAATTGCAAGGCTCTTACAAGGATAGCTTGTCCGAATTGGGCACACATTGTTTCATTCTATGTTCTTATGCTAAATCTAAATATTTTAAGGTGTTTTTTTTTTTCTGATAGAAATGGGTGGGATGCTAAGTCTGTCAGTTTTTTGCATTTGCAAGCCCATCAGCTGTTTGTACTGTAATCTTCAGTTGCAATTCCTTGTTACACAAAGGATTCAAAGACCTCTTAGCTTTCCTTTATCTATGGCTTTACTCGAAGTTGACCCTCCATGATGTGGTGATGGACTGTGTGTATTTTCTGATCTGTAGAAGAACTCGGCTGGGATCTGGATTTGGTATTCTTACCTCTGTTCCCTCACCATCCCTCCCATCCCTTTTTATATTGCAAATGAGCAAATGTCTAGTCTGAAAAATTGATTGCCAACTACAGAATGTAGGAAAGGGGAGCAGAAGCCAAATAGACAAAAGCCAGTGAGTTTTGAGAGGTGAATGTAAGTTATACAGTATAAGGATTTTTAAATTTTTTTTTTAAGCAACTGATACACACCAGTGACATGCTGAAAATACAAAATATAGAAAGGCTAAAGCTACGGCTTGACAAGAAGCTGGGTCAGATGGACTGAGTAAATTGTTCTGCAGTGATATATGACTATCAAAGCACGATGCTTTTAGGCTATAACCTAACCAAATCAGCAGTGAGTTTGTGATACTGAATTCTAGGAGGAAAGTAGGCTGTGTCCTCTAGAAGACAGGAAAAGAGGTAATAGTATCAAGCATGTCTATCTGGACATAGTCACAGGACTGTAATACATCACAGGGGTGATAAAAACACAAGATTGTGATGTGAGCTGTCCTTGGTATTTGTTCTGGTTGTTTGTTTAATGATGTGTGTGTCTGCCTTGGCCTATCTGGGGTGAGTGTTCTGGATATAAATCAGATGTCAATCCGTGTTGTACTGTATGATCCTCTCAGATACCAGGCACATCAAGTCGGTGCCAATCCTTCTTAACTTATCTACTAATAAAAAATATGAATTTCTGGAAGCCTGTTTTCAGTTTCTGTGTGTGAACAGTATAGAAATTGTCAGCCAGAAGTAAATGTGCTGTGGAATAGCAGCTGAAATTAAGGCAGTGGTGTTGTTTCTGAGGAGCTTAACGAGCTCTTAGAAATCTAAAATATTTGTCTCAAGCAGTCAAGAAGTTGTTGACAGTGTTTTGCAGGGAAAAGTTGAGTATTCAGAACTGCAACACTTCACAGCACCATGGCATGGTTGAGACAAACAGTTGGCTCTTTAGGTCTGCTCCTGCAAAGTAATATCTATTAAAATAGATATTAAAGTAATGTCTATTATTACTTTTATTTTTATTATAAAAGTAATATCCAGGCAGTCACCTTGGAGAGAGTTGTCAGTTGTGGCGCCTCTCTGTGGTACAGCAGGTGCTTCAGCTCAAACTCCCGTCCTAATACTAAAAGGAAAGGGTTTTTTGGACCACTTGATCCTTATTTAATAGCACTGCTCTCCATGATTTATACTTTGTCCAGGCCAAATACTGCTTCTGAAGTAGCAACACATTTGTGCTGTTTACAGACTTCAAATGGTAAGAAAATTACAGTACTCTTTGTGCCCTGGAAATCTCTCAGCACTGATTGCCTTGTTGGTCATAGCATTCCACAGCTGGAAGTTACCACAGCACTGTTTGCTGTGATATAACAGATGAAATAAATCTGTCAAAGATGGCAAGTAAGGCTTTTTTATTTGGATGAAGGCACTGAGTTTGCAGGCTGAAAGGGAAAAAAGGGAAGCTGTAACCAAATTTAAGAATATGACTTACAAGCCATATTCTTACCTGATATGATTGAACTATTTCCTCTTCATCTGCATATCTTTGTGTCTGCTTCACCTTTTGTAGTACTTGCAGCATCTGGTTTCTGCTGTATTAGGTCCAGCTTACTGTGTTGGGTCTCTCAATAGAAATTTTCAGAATTTGATACCAGAATTCTTGAGTTATTGCCTGGGTTCAATTTGAACATGATGGATCTAAAATTGAGTGGGAAGAAAATCACCGGAACAGTCTTTTCCCCTTGCGTCTTGGAAACTGAGTGTTTCCAAGTTGTTGAAATAGGTGGTAAATCATATCAAATGTATTGTGGGGCTTTCTCTACCAGTTAAATTCATGATGGGGGGAGATTCTCTAAGTCTGTGGGCAGTACCATATTTTAACTCTGGAAGGATGGAAAGAGTGAAGTATGTTGATGGAGCAAGATGCTGTCACGCTCTAAATCTTAGAAGAACCTCATTATTAGATAGTGCTGTTGATGCTGTGATGCTTCAGGGAGGTCTGAAGGGTCCTGCAGCCACCAGGGCACAGTTTTTCTCCTCCCAGTAAATTTGGGGCAAGCTTTTAAAGTCTATTAGTGAGCGTCCTGTAAAAATATTAAGCTCATGTTCTCCTGTGGGCACAGTGTGTGGTATCTCAGTATTAGTTGCTGTTGTTACTTTTCTGACTTCACCAAAACCCCTTAAGGGAGTACCAGTCTCTAAGAGGAAAAAGTACTAAGTATCCTTCATTAATACTGAGCATTTGTTCGAATTCCCACTGGTCCTGCCCGTTCTTATCCAGCATTTTTTGGCTTTTACTGAAACCTCTTAAGGTTTGTGAAACTCATCTCTCCTTTTATTCTTCTTTCACCATGGGTTTACAAAGGATAAAAAGGTTCTCCCTGTCCAGTGAGGTGAGCAGGGGTTGCTGTGAGTGCAGCTACGCAGGATTTCACCTTTCTGTGACTCTGAAGCAAGTGTTTAATCCACCAGTTCTGACAACAGGGATTGCTCAGTGTGCTCCTCATTTCACCTGCAGAACTGTCGTGCTCTCACATGTTCTAACCTCCAGCTTGGAGCTGTGCCATGTCAGAGCTGCCAAACAGCCAACCTCCTGCTGTAGTGTGGGCTCAACAGTGAAGTGCTCAAAATAAAGCAGGCTGAATCCTCAAGGAGTGCAAGTATACACCTTCCCTTCCCACCCACATCTGTCCACAATGACTAGGCAAAAATTTGGCACAGCCTTCTCTGGGGAGGTTATCTAATTGTCCTGTTATTTAGCACACTTGATGATACGTGTTGTGTAAATGTTGTCTCTACTTCCAGAGAAATGAAACTTGTAACTAACATTTCAAGCATTCATGGGCTTACTTTTTTATTGCCGTGGGTGCTAAGCTCTGAAACCTAATAGACGCTTAAACACAGAAACTGTAGAGCTGTGCTTCCCTTTCCTTCCCCTCCCCCCAGCCTAACCAGCCTGTGAACAAAGACAGTGGAAGATAATGGAAGTAAAGAAATTATATTGGCCCAAAGCCACACAGCAGGTCTGTGGGTGAGCAAGGGAGAAAGCACAGGTCTCTTGTATCTCTGGAGAGGTATTTTTCTACTGGGCTGTGTTGCTTCTTAGCCTCAAGACTTTATGCTGTCAAGATAAAGGACCAAAATAGGTTAATACTTTATTTTTCAAAACAAGATGACAAATGGGTTTTTCTGGCCTTCTGTTTTAACGCAAGATTTAACACTACAACATAGACAAAAGTAATGGTGTGCATTGTTCTGTGTTAATCTTAGTATTAGCACAAAAGCTGAGAAATCTTGAATTTCAGAGAAATTAATGGATTTTACAAAAAAAAAAATTAAAACTGGAAACTGCCTTGAGTCTGTGAAAAAGTGTATATATATATATATATATATATATATATATATATATATATATATATACACTTTTTGCTGTAGCATGATTGATGAAAGTCAAAATGTTATCTGGATGTTGAAAGGATAGAACCCCCAAATAAAGAAATGTTGAAATCCGACTGAAATTCAGTGACCTGAAGGGTGGCAACAAAGCCCCTGAAACTGGAACAATCATCATGCATGTTGTGGAAGGGGGAGGTACCTTCCTGGCTGAATTTTCACTTGCTTCCATTTCCAGCCACGTAAATTAAATCCGTGCCCCTTAGTTTATGCCATGCTAATGGCCTACAGGGTGGTGGAAAGAGCACCACCTAAAGAAGATGAAAAGCATAATAATGTTGTTGTGGTCACATCTTTTCCATTTTGCTTCTCTCTGTGCATCATTTCATCATTACCCTTGTATCATCAAGGCCAAAACAGATTATGTGAAAATGTGCAGTATGGCATTTGATTTTAGCAGTCTCAAAAGCAATTTCCTAATGGGGTGAATCTTCCCATGGATGCTCTGCAATTAAAATCAGATATTCTAGCTTTTCCTGAGCTGCTGATGGCTCTTGGGATCAGCCAGCAGTGGTTCACTGTCACAGGTATCCTAACTGATAGCTGATTCCTCTAAAATCACTCTTGATGGCTGCCTGGGTCTTAACTCCAGAGAACTTTGTCAGCAGTTAAGTTTAAGTTGTAAACAGGTTGATAAATCTCAAAAAAAAAAAGTTCTATTTAATATCTATCTTTAATACAACTATTCAGAGTTAAGACTCTTCAGGGGCTGCATTTCATTAAAATTTGAAACCAAGAGATGATTATGTATTTTTTAACTAAATTGCATGTCATTTACTGTATGGAGGGAAGGTTAGACTTGCACCTCTCATAGCAAGTCAGCAGGAGGTTCATGCCCTTTGGGATCTCTCCTGCAGTACTTTTGACATTTTGCAGTGACAGTTTCATAGCAGCAGGCAGGTAAAACTTAGGGGGAAAAAAAATTAAGTCAGAATTTGAGTGTCTTGGTCTCCTTGTAATCAAATGAGTCAGAATTTGGGCAAATTGTTGCAGGCCACAGTGTAGCAGCTGTTACCAACAAGGAAGACAATAACTGTAAAGTCTAGTTTAAAAGTGCTTAAACACAGAATAAACTAGCATTTTACTGAAGTTCTGTGAACTGTCTGTTCAGTTGTGTGTTACTCCTCAAAACCAGACTCCACATTTCAGCTTGCAAAGCAGTGTTAATTGTATGGAAAACTCTTAGCAACGTGAGAAAAAAAGGTTAGAAGGAAGTTGAGCTGTGACTGATTTGGCTGTGGATCTACACTGGTCATTTTTTTGTTTTGGGCATTTTTAAAAACACTTCAAAGGTGCCACTTACAGAAACATTTAGTCTAAGTCTAGCATACCATGCTTAAGTCAGGGAGTTGTGCAGATCTGTGTAAGCAGCGTTAGGTTAGTGGTGAAGAACTCTGAGAACTCTGTACTTGGTTATCTTTATCTGTAAGTGCCTATATGCCTGTACAGGTGGTCACATGTGGGGTTTATAGTGTTGTAGTGTCTCTAATATTCTGATAAATATTCCTCATGTTGCCTACATGATAAGAGCTGGGGCTCATTCATTGTTTTCAAACTCTTTGCTGGATTAGTCTAGTCAGGGCTGTGGAAATGCAGTCAAGATCTTTATTGTCTGGGTGGTGCTTTTGGATGGGCTTAGCCCCAGGACAAGCATACTAGAAATCATATTGTGAGTTCCTACTGTTTGACTTCGTTCATACATTTTCTTTTAACTTTGCTGAAGTTAAAAGAAAACAAGTTGAAGTCCCATATTCTTGTGGAATGTCTGTTCTAGATGTGCTTTAGACTTAATGTTTGTTGTTGGTTTTGTTAATTTTTTTATTTTGACTTTAATTGTAAGTCATCACAGTAATAATACTGGCTTAGATGTCGTAAGTGGAACCTTTGTTTTGAGCTTTGTGTCAGGGTCATGGGCTTCTGTGCTCCTCACCTTTTCATTGTGGTAGTGATGATGAAAAGTGGAATTCCAGAGACCATTTCCCAAGAACCATTTTACACTTTACTAGTATTCCTATGCTTTTTGTAATCACTTTCTTGGCACAGTATGAATTTTGGGTCCTAAGTAGACTTCTGCACTAGGGCTGTTCCACTTAGTGGCTGCTCTGGCTTCTTTGGTAATTCATTCATGTTGATGGTCAAGACACCAAGCTGGGGAGGAGAGGAGCAAGGAGGAACTGCATCCTAGGAGGTAACAGTGCAATTTCTATGGTATTGGGAAGTTTTGTGACTATGCTTATAGCTCTAGTACCCATGAGTAGTAATGTTGCCTTGAACATAAGGCATAAAAACCCATTGGAGTCCTCTCACATCAAGCAATCTCTTCTGGCCACTCTTTTCTTGCCTTTGATTGTCCATTTCTGTCTTATAAAAGGTAATACTTCCGTAATTCAAATCTTACGGTTTGACCTGTTGATTATTGAGTGTTGAATTTTCTCATGCTGCATTTATATGATTATTTACCCCTGCAGTCCTGTTGGTATAAGGAAGCTGTGAACTATTTTGACATCAAGAACAATCTGTGTTGATAAAGCAACAGCTTTGCTGGTTTGATAAAACTGCTACAGTTTGCCTTCAAGTGAAACTGCATTATGTTTCTGTGTCAGAGGTGTTATTTCTGAGAGTTGTACTTAAAATGGGAGAAGTCTGTCAATTAGGTTGAAGTGGCCACACAAATTACAGATGTTACCAAACATGGAGTACTAATCCTTGTATAAGTAGCAGTTATTTTGGTTTCTTTTTCTCCCAGCCTCCTGACTAAAACAACCTTAACATAAAATTCTGAAGGTACTATAAGTATGACTGTTATACTTTGACATATTTTTAAAAGATTTCCCTTCTCTCTAGCTTTGTTTTTCTTCTGGAGTTCTTAGTCCTGATACTGTAACTGGCAGTGGTGGGTCACAGCTACCATTTTGGCTTAATGCTTTTGCAAGTGTTGATGTGTTTGGATTGTGTCCATGAGGAAAGCTGCTTTGGTGCTTTTGGTGCTCTCTGGAGGCTTTTTGTAACAGTTCATATTTTGAAGCTCCAATATGGAACACCTAGTTTCTCAAGTCAGATAAAACCTCAAAAGTTATATGGAAGCTTAGCAAAGTAGTTTCCTATTGCCACCAATATTTTAGCACTAATACTGTTCCCTTTTTCTTTGTTGTGTTTGCCTAGAAACTGTGTGAGGGAATTCTGAACATCCTTGAAAAAGACACAAAAACTTCATGTCAAGTTGCCTGCCTGGAGGCCCTCCGGATTCTCTCCAGGGACAAGAAGGTTTTAGTGCCTGTAACCACAAAGAGGAACATGCAGATCCTTATGAAGCTAGCAAAGCTGGACATTGTGGAAGATCCTCTGGAGAGAGTATCTGAATTTCCTGTGATAGTAGAAGCCTTAAAATGCCTCTGTAACATAATTTTTAATAGTTCAGTTGCACAGAAGCTCAGTTTGGAACTGAATCTTGCAGCGATGCTCTGCAATCTTCTGCAGGAGTGTAAGGACCGGCAGCTGGTTGATGACATTAAATGCTTTGATTTGCGTCTCCTCTTCCTCTTGTCGCTTCTGCACACAGATATTAGAGCACAGTTGCGTCAGGAGCTACAAGGGGTGCAAGTTTTGACTCAGGCTTTGGAGAGTTCCCTGAGTGTAAGATGGACAGAAGAATATAAAGCAGCAGAAGATCGTGACAGGCCTCCTCTATCTTTGCAAGAGACAGATTGTGCCATTGAAGCACTAAAGGCTCTGTTTAATGTAACACTTGACAGTTGGAATGTCCACAGCAAGGTAAGGCTTAGCTGAAGTGCTTTTTTCAATTGATTTTGTTCAGCCTGCAAGAACCAGCGGGTAGATACACAGGAGGTGGTTGTTGTTCCTGTCACTTCTTGGGCAGAAAATCTTTTCCATACATTTTCTGTGTAATGGGAGAACAGCTTGGCTTGCCTAATACAAGTTAAAACTTGTAGAAGGTTTAGAATACAAAAATGCAAATAATACTATTTCATAAAAGTCTTAGATTTCCAAAAGAAAATAAATGTTGTTCACTAATAATTAGCTGGCTAGGAAAAACTTCTTTATCTAAGCGTACCAGGTGGCTGCATCTCTGGAGGTTGTGGATGATGGCAATAGGGCTATAGATAGAGCTGAGAGGACTCTGTAGTTTTTGCCTGTTGCTTGATAAGTACATCAGCTCTCATTTTTAATAAATAATTTTGATGAAAGAGTGCTAATGTTTTTAATATCTTTGTCCCATCCTCCCAACACCAGCTTTGGATTTGAACATGATCTTTTAAGATGAGATCAAGTACAAAAACCAAATACACTTTCATTGTTATGTCTTATGAATAAGGTTTATCTTGGTTTGTTTTTATTATTATGTCAGATCTTTGTTTTTTCCTCACATAAATATGCTTCCTATGTGTTGCATCCTTACATTTATAAACAGAAATTACGGGGGTGACTTTGCTGAATAACCTGAGTCTGCTAAAGCAGGAGAGTTATACAGGCAACCTTTCTTTTTAATCCACACCATAGTCTCTAGAACAGTGTCATTTACTTTCCACTGGACGTGGTAAATACGCAGCATATAAAGCTGATCAAAATTCTGCAGTAGTTAAAACTTGCAAATAATTGTTCTCTTTAGTGCATTGAACTAAACAGCAAATCAGACATTAATTAAAATTTTAAGCAATGTAAAACTTGAGCAAAGTTGGAAGTTTATTCTTTGCTTTAATGTCTCAAGGATATACTGAATAAGAAGTCCTTAAATTTAAGATTAAGTGTTGGAGGGCTTAGAGAAGCTAATATTTGAGTTTCAAGGAAATATATAAAGAAAGCGAGGTTTCTTTCTTCTGTTTATATTCCTGACTTAGACCCTTATTAAAAAGTATCTAGCTTTGTCAAAGTTCTTTGTATAGACAAATGATTGTTCTGGAGGTAAAAAAGCATGTAACACAGTTATAAGGAAGGTTGGAAAAAGAAACTGTATTAAATGTTCACCTGTTGAGAGGTAAGCTCTTGATATCTGGAAGTTGGTTTGTTCTTACAAATACTGATTCTGGAGACATGTAAAATCCAGCTTATTGTCTTTCCTCCTTAATATCCCAAGCATGCATTCAGCCTTTTATGCATACAGCTTTTTTTTTTTGCTTTTTTTTTTATGAGGGTTTAAGACATCTCAGGGCAGGAGAAACTTATTTGCATTTTGACATAAAGCTTAAATAATAAAACTTTACTAGAAATTCCTAAAAGCAGAAAACATTTAAATTACAGAACTTTTTAGTGGCTGTTAGCCAGATATGTTAGGTGACATTCTGCTTAGTGAATATACCAGTCGCAATTTTAATGGTCTGGAAGAAGGGTGAAAAGTGTTTTAAGTGGGCTGATGACATAGAATTTGAAGAGATTCCAAAAAGCAGAACACATGGAAAATAAAAGGTCAGCAGAGACGTTGGGACATGTGGGTGGAAAGCTAAACAAGATCCATCCTAATGTAGAGAGAACCATTTGAAACTCCAGTATTTAATGACTGGAAATGGTTTCAAAGTAGCAAAGACAGACAAGAGCTGCAGGTGGTACAGTTGGCAGATTTGATGCTGATGCTACAAAAGATGTATTGGGTGCTTTGTGCCAGGTCAAACTCTCCAGAACATAATGATAGATGCCAAGAAGAGCTGTTGAAAAAGGGTGAGGACAATGATACACAGTTAAATGGTTGCAGTTACTGTTGTACTTTTGTGTGGTTGCTGTCTGGTGGGAGATTGGAAGTGGGGATTGCTTGGAGAGAGGAAAAGGTAGGGCAAGGTTTCTGAGAGGTTACTAATGCAATGGAGGAAAGGTATCAAGGGGGCAGAAGCAAGGGAATTAGAAAGAGACAGACTGGGTGGAGGGAATGAAACTTGGCAGCAAAAGGCCTAAATGAGGAGAAACTAAATTAAGAATATGCATAATCTAAATGAATGAAGAGGTGGCCTGGTGTAAATACAAGGTAGAGAGTGGTATGTTAGGAATATGGTATGGAATTGAGCAAACACTTGTAACTGGGTTTTGTAGTAATGAAGGCTGATTTAACTGGAAAAACCTCCCCAGTGAGTTTTACAAGGCCTGGTTCAAAGTCAGCTTATGAGATTTATGTAGCATTAAGCATTCAGTGAACACTAAGGTACAGTCCTTTTATTCATAGGGATGGATGTTATGATCTAATAGGTATTTTCCGTCTTTAACTTTTATTATTCTAGTGACCTGAAACCCTCACTTGCAATCTTCAAAATGAAAAAATATCTTCATAATTTATATTTATATAGAATGAATCTCATCAATTTCGTTACATGGCTGCCATCCTTCGACACTGCTTATTAACTACGGGCCCTACTGAAGAAAAAACTGAAGAGTTGCACAGGTTGGTAGAATTGCACAACCCATCTATGTTAAAAGGTTTTTGTTTGTTTAGTTTTCCTGAATAGAAATTATTTTGCCTAAAATCTAAAGTGGAAATCTGAGAAACAATGAATTTACTTTGAGTTAATACTGTTAATCTTTTTTTTATGAAAGCTGTTTTCCTCAAATATTGTTTAAACATATCCAGTTTTCCAGAGAGAAGGTGGCTGGCAAGATTGTTATTTTCTATCACTGATAATGAAGCTCACCATTTTAAAATTTTGTTTTTATGTAAATGTGTGTATATCTGAGGATGAAAATACGTAGGGAAGCTCTAAGTGTAGGTCTAATTGAAGTGGAATGCAACTTCTGTTGTTTTGCACAGAAGCTGATGAAAATACTACATTTTGAGATTTCAGTATGTAAGTTTTGCAATTCTGATGGATTGGGGTGGAAGTAACAAGTTGATATCCCAATAGTTATAAGCTACTTTATTGGAGGTACCAATAATTTTCCTTGGTAATAATATTTTTTTTGTTTTAAGATGAGTGAATCATACAGTTATGGGTGTGTGTTTTGGGTTTTTTTTCCTCAGTCATGCACCCAAACTATGTTATGTATTGATAGCCAGTAATTCAATCAAAATTCGGATTATTTGTGGTGAGGTGGTTCTTTGTTTAGTGTTACTGTTCTTTCTCTATGACACCCTTATTTTTACTAAGTAGGTCAGCTGTTCACTGGGCCTGACAGTACAGTACCTTCCCTCAGCACTGAAATGTTGCCATTTTCTTCTTCAGAGATGTCTGCATATCTAACTGTAGGATCTTTTGAAGGTCTTTGAGCCAGTCTCTAGGAAGAAGGATACAGCTTTTCACACTCAGCAATCTTTAAAGCGTTAAATGAGCTTGATTAAAATCTTGGAAAGCTCTTAGAGATCAACAGTCTTTGGAGGTGAACACTAAAATCCTACATCAGAGCCCTTCTCAATTTGTGCAGACTAGTTTGGAATAATCTAGGATATTGCTGCAGTAGTTGCCATGACTGAAGTTAGTGCTATGTCCTAAAGGACAGTTACTGTTTTATCTTTGCTGCTGCTTATGGCAGGTGCTTTGTGCTGTCAGCCTCCTTTAAGGGAGAGACTGGCAGGAATAAAATCCCTACTGCTGGGAGAATTTAACAGTTTTGGATTAAATCAATAATTACGAGAGAGCTGCAAGAATTATTATAAGCTGATGCTCTTCCCAAAATCTGTTCCCTTGTCCAAAAATCTGACTAGTCTGATCACCCTGTTAAATGTATTGCCCTGTAAAATATAATTGTCCTGTGCTATTGCAAAAGGATTCAAGTTATGCAGGTCCTTTTGGTTTTAGCTTTTGCAAACACTTGCAGCTGAGATCTAGAAAGGGCTTTACATAAAGAAGTAGGCAGCTGTGAAAATGATGTAGTGTTGGTGTGATTTCTGTCCTTGCTTTTTTCAGTTGCAAGGGAGATTTTTTGTAGCAGTGCTGCCTACATGGGCCTTATGGAGATACCAAGTAAAAGCAAAGGTTCTCCATAATTCTGAGAGGGGGAAGCAGGAAGGAAAGAGGACACTTGTCACTGCCTTGTATCACTTCAGCTGTTCCCCCTTCTCCAGCAGACTCAGTGTATCACTGCATCAGTCTTTCTACTGTGCTGAGGAAATAACTTTGTCCCTCAGTTAGCAAACTGTAGCTGGTTAAGTTAGCTGAAGAGTAAAGAATGCAAGTATTGCATCGTTGCTTGTGGTATTCGATCTTGATTTTACATGCTACAAGAGCACTGTGCAGGATTTGACTGCTGCAATTCAAGTATTTCAGTCTTTTTGCTGAACCTGAGTTTTGTCTTTGAATGCTACAAGGATGCAATAAAAGCTATAGAATTGAATACACTTGTCTACTAAGACTGTTCATCACAAGTCAACTCTGGAACAGAAAAGCTATCCTCAGAAGTAATGCCCCTGCAAATCCTCAAAGGGATTGGGACCTGCATCAGAGGGCCCCATGTCAGTCACTGATCTATTTGGACAAGCAAAACTTAATTCCTGATAGGAGCTGCACTAACAAACGAGTAAACTGTTGTTAGGAATCTGTAGCTGAAAAAGAGAGGCTGTGTTATCATTTGGGCTGTTAAGCATGCTAGACTCTGACCATGCAATCTTTATTGCTAGAGATGAGGTGTGAGTCAAAGAGCAGAGCACAACTTCCAGCTCTGCTTTCCTCCTGGAGTCTATCAGTAAGGCAATTATGAAAACTGTTAAAAATAAAATAAATTACAAACAGTGGTGAATGCAAAATAAACTTTATGAAGCATCAGGGAGATATAAATATGTTTCTTAAGATTGCTGATTGCTTGCACTTCCCTAAGTTTGTAAATCTGCAGAACCTAAGATGCTCCAGTGAAAGGTTTAGGCAGCCTGTTAAAGCACATCGTTTGAATGACTGTGCTCTGAATGTGTAAGTTGAGGATTTATTTTAGGTGAACACTGTGTGTTGGATACATGCCCTGAGCCATGATGTATACTGATTATCAGTGGGGCTATTTCTAATGAAAAAGCAGAAGTTAGCCATAAAAAATATCTTAACTACTTTAGTACCCAGTATTGTCATTGTTGTTCTGTTGCATCATTACTTAATGTTTGAATATGAACAACTTAAAGTACCACATGTTAGAGTGAGTGCCATTTTTGCCCACTAACAAGGTTTTAATCAAGGCATTCAAGGGCTCTAAATAGGCCTTTGATTCTGAATTTGCATATCAGGAGGGGGCTGGGAGTATGAGTGGGTGGATGTCATGTCCCAGTGATTAATGATCTCTAGGAAGCCGAAAAGGGTAGAGTAATATACGCAGTATTTCTACCCCCTGGAGTAGGAATGCAAACACTATTGTGCATATCTGTGCATAGTCACTGACTTCCTGGTAGCTGGAGAATTTCATACACTCCTCTGCCACAAATAAAACTGTCAGTAGAGTGACAAAGATCAGAAAGCCGGGCTTCATTTATTGAAAAGAATAGCTCAGGCACAGTGATCCAGAAAATTAATTTTGTAGGTGTTTGGGAACTTGGTTGTTTAATAAGAAACTGGTAAAAAGAGAACTTTTGATGAAAGGCCTGAAACCACCAAATATTTGTTGAATTTCTTGTGTTTTGTTTCTGACTGTTCCTGAATTATTGGAGAGGAATACTTCTGTGATATAAAAGACATATCTTGAACAGGATTTAGAAACAAAACAAAGAGAACAAGCGTTCCCAAAAGTAACAGTGGTCTGAATTTCAATTACTAAAAGAGCAAAAGGGAGATGGCACAGCGTGGAACAGCCACCCAGTCTGATCAAACCAGAACCAGCACATTTGTTAGAAATCCTGTTATGGTCTGGTGGCCATAACATGATGATTTGCTTTCTCTTTTGCTAGTTCTTTGTTAGAATTGTGTTGATAACTTAGACAAAGAGGGCAACTTCTAAGTAGATATTATTAAAAGTCTTAAATGAAGTTGCTTGAAAAGTTTTCTCCCTTCTTGGAACACTTCACCAGTCCTTGAAACATAAGTGCTCATTGGTTCATTGATCACTTTGAGGTCTGCATGGGTAAACCTGAATAGTTTTGTGCTATTTCTAAATACATCCATTTATAAGTTTAGTTGGACATCAGCAAGTAAATAATGACAGAATTCTAATTTTTGCAGCATCTGCGTAATTTCTCCCAGTGTTCAGGAACAGTACAAGCCCAAGTCTGTACAGTGAGAACAGGGTAGATAGCAAACTCAAGGCATGAGTACCCTGCAAGAGACCCTTGCAAAGTAAGTCCCACCTTACTCCATTAAAGAGGAGGGAGGGACCCTGTGGCCTAATTGAAATCACTTAATGGCTCTTTGGAAACGCTCCTCTTTGTGTTGTAGAATGAGAATACTGCCAGTTACTGAAGGGTAGTGCTTGGTAAATAAACCTGAGTCTTTTTTTAATGCATTTAAAGCCTTCTGTATTTCATATGTACTGCAAGTGAAATTAAAATATATCAGGGGACTGAAGAAATGGTCTTAGGTCTTTGCCCCCCTGTTACAGCAGGAGGAGATGTTGTCCATGTTGTATTTTGCCACATTAATGTTGGTAATGTAGATGTGTGGTAAAATGTTTTAAGTTTCAAGGAGGAAAAAGCCCTGACCACTGCAAATCAATGTGAGAGTTCCCCCTGCTGTCCTGCAAGATCAGCTGCTGTAGCTTGCTGCTGGAAGCTGTGCCTTATCCATGGGATGGGATACTGACTGGGGGCTGGAAGTAATCCTGCACTGCTGCTTTTGGAACTTTTTGTCTTTCTTTTTCCTTGATTGTTCCAAGAGCCAGCACTCAGGCGATAATGCAGGCCACCTTCTTTAAAACCCAGAGAGGAGAAAATAAAGCATTGTTTGAGTTGTAGGGCCTCTTTTTGATTGCCGTTGTACGAGCAGTTTATGGTGAGTTGTACTCTGCTTTTAATTCTTTCTTCCAAATGAATAATGAATTTTTAAAATCTGTTTCAGCAATGCAATCAACCTCTTAAGCAATGTTCCTGTTTCTTGCTTGGATGTTCTTATTAATTCATCGTCCCAAGAGGAAACAGATATAAAATACAATGGTATGAATATGAGAGCGATTCAGATTTTGCTGGATTTCATGGAGAAGAGAATAGACAAGGTATGGATTGCAGGGATTTTTCACAAAAGGGACCTCTTTCATTAAAGCAGAAAGTGCACATATATCAAACTTTCTATAAACTTTTCAGCCAGTACTTAGCACAAATATGGATGTCCTACTAAACTGTGAAACACCTCAAAATAAAGAGCAGATTTCTGTGAATCTCTGAAGTTATTTGTTTATGTGTGTCTGAGGGTGAACATTTGGCTCTTTATGTAAAGTTCATATTTTGACTGTCATATAGAACTTTATTGAAGTGTTCATAGAATTTGAAAAGGAAAATTCACTCTTAAAATGTTTTATTTGTATTTGGTTTTATTTTAGGGAAGCAGCTATAGAGAAGGTCTGACTCCAGTTCTCAGTTTATTAACTGAATGCTGCCGAACTCACAGGAATATCAGGAAGTTTATCAAAGCTCAGGTATGTAAAATATTCTTCAAAATTTGAATATGAAGCTAATGATGGACATTGACATTTGTACATCAGTGCAGGACAGTGCTGTAGAAATAATTTTTCAGTCATGTAAATCAGTAGATATTATGGCCAGAGTTCCAGGATACATTCTGTAGAGCTGTTAAATAATAACATCAGGGATATTGTAAAGCTGTGTTAATGTGAGTCACCATGGATTGTGTGAGATGGGTAAAAAGCTCAGTAAGGTCTTAGGCTTAGCAAATAAGAACCATTTCAGTGCAGTTAATTAAACTTTGCAGAGCTGTGTGGTGGCCACTGAGAGCAGGGTTTTGATGGGTTCTGCTTGAGGTTTAGTTTTACCTCAGCAGGAAGGAGTTGTTTGGATTAAGATTTGTGTAGCAGTGTGTATCAGCTGTCCTGTCAGAGTAGAAGTGTCCCTGGACAGAAGCACACTTCATAATTTTGTCTCTTAAAAAAGCTTTTTATTACACTATGGACTGTGGCTTTTAATTGGGTAAAAGATTTCTGTGCCATGGTTAAAGAGCTAAAGGATCTGTGTAGCTTGGTGGCTGACTGTGGTGTTTTCCATTTGTTTTGCTGCTTTTCTTGAGGTCAAGTGGAAAGAATTTAAAAGATGAGCAAGAGAAAGAAATTGCTCCCCTCATTGCTGCTGTCCTTCTCCTAAGCTGCAGTGACTTTTGAGTTGCATCCTAGATGCTGCTCCCAGATCAAAGCTGTGCCTGAATTCATAAACGGAATTTAACATGAAAAAGAACATATATTTTCTGCCTCTTTCATCTATACCAGAAAAGTGTTTTTGAGGAATTTAAGGAACTTGTTCTTGTTGTTTGTTTATTTTTATTCACAGCAGTTAGTTTTTAGGTTACTTTGCTGATCTGTTAACTTAATAAAAAAAAATAAAAAAGTTGCAGAGCCAAGTGTTCAGAAGCTAGAAAATGAAGTTGTCTGCATGTTTTTACGACATCTGGGCATCTCGATGTCAGGATATAATTGCATGCTGACTCCTGCCACAGGACCACTGCCTCATATAGTGCAGAGAATGGATGGATGTTGCTAACTGCATGACTGGATGTTTGATATTTTGAATTACCCTCATTGTTAAGTGCTGGCCTTGGGCTTTATTTATTGTGTGCTATTCAAATTGTGATCTGAAGACAGGATGATTGATTTCCTCATGGACTGTCCTATGGCACTCATCACTGTATTAGTATTAGAGTACTCTAAGAACATAATTCATTCTTACAACACATTGGGAAATGGCAGTCATGGTACTATCCCCATTGGGGGGAATAAGCAGGGACAAAGTAAAATGTTTTTTCTAATTGTTTGAATACTTGGTTTGAAAAAGGCAGGGTCTGTTTTATCCAAAGCAGTCAATACTACAGCATTCATGTAAGGATCAGTTCCCAGTGAGTCCAATTTCAGTAGTAATTGTGCTGTAATTTTGCACAGGACATGACACTTTATGTTGGACATTTAGAAGATAAAGGACTTGCAATTTCTTATGATAATTGGTGACATACTTTGTTTTATTCCCTAATAAAGTATTGAAGATCCATAATTCTTATTTGAATTTTCAGATCATTAAATATTTCTTAATATGACCCAGATTTGTTTGCAGATCATATCATGTATCTTTTGAATGTGAAAAAATTTACATAGATTTTGAGCCTGAAGGCATCCACACAAGGAGGCACAAGCTCGTTTGCCAAAAAAGCCATCATTTCTGCACTTTTTGCCTTTCTTGAGGGTTGAAGTTAAGTCTTAATGACCTCTAATGAGAAAATAGTGTGTTGAGGAAATGTTAAATAGTGATTTTTCTAAAATATTTCTGAAATTTAGCTTGAGCTTTTAAAGTGTTTTCTGGTTGAAGTGTGCCTTTCCTCTATATGTATAGCCCATTTATGAAATTTAGTAGTAGAAACTTGTAGTAGAACTTGCAGTATACTTGTTTTCCTGCTTTTTCATTAAACACATCGTTTTCTGTATAAACCACACAGCATTTTAACAGTCTAAGTTTCCTTAAACTGCTGTTTCTAATACTTTTACAAAATACAGGAGCAAAACAGAAGAAACAGAGAACATGAGGTTATGGATGCCTGTTGACAAACTCTCCTGGGACAACCATTTGTGCTCATAAACTCCTAATAATTGTATTTTTAAAGTCTGCATTTGAGACTGGGTATTTTTCTGCCCAAAATGACAGACCAGAAAACTTAAAAATATTAAGAAGCAAGAGTTACTACTAATGCATGTGGGCATAGTTGTCTGATTTTATTGGTTTTTTTTTTTTTGAAGGACAGAGTAACTCTTTACTACATTTGTTTTAGCAAATACTGGTTTTGCAAGGTATTTCCCTGCATTTTATGCTGCTCTTCCCTTTGTTTTGTGCTGCCAGGTACTGCCTCCATTAAGAGATGTCTCAAACCGTCCTGAAGTTGGTACAACAGTGAGGAACAAACTCGTGCGCCTTATGACACATGTTGACCTTGGAGTAAAGCAAATTGCAGCAGAATTTCTTTTTGTTCTTTGTAAAGAGAGAGGTAAAAATTACTTTTTCTTCTCCCTTTTATATAAGGTCTTGTTGTAATTGGTATATTTGCCGCTTGCAGTAACTCTCAATTCTTATAGCGCCCTGGAGGGGTCTGTTTTGTAGCTGATTACAGCTGAATAATTTTCTGTATCCTCTTTTCAGTCGATAGCTTGTTGAAATACACAGGCTATGGTAATGCAGCAGGATTGCTCGCAGCCAGGGGCCTGCTAGCAGGCGGAAGAGGAGATCATTGGTACTCAGATGATGAAGATACAGACACAGAAGAATACAAATCTGCAAAGCCAAAGTATAGTATTGTTTTCAATTTCACATATCCTGTTGCATTTTGGATTCTTTTGACATAATTTTGGGTTTTTTTACCTTTTTCAGAGAGGCCAGTTATTGAATGATATGTGCTTATTAACTCCTGTCTTCTGCTAATTTCATGGTCTAATTGTTGAGAAACCAGCCTCTAATAGTGACCATCATGTAGTCAGATATGGTTGCAGGGGGCAGGAAAAAAGGTACTATGAGAATGATTTAACATCTGAATAACTACTTAAAATTCAAGTGTAGAAAGAGATTTTTAAGGAAGTGATAGGAAAAAAAATTAGTTGCAAACTTAGCAAGGATGGGTTTTGTCCCAGATTTTTGAGGAATTCACATGAAGTTTGCCAAGCTGATAACTTGTTTGTGGGGTATATCTCTGTAATGGAGAAGGTAATGGTGCCAAATATAACTAAAGGTTTTAGCCAGAATTTTGTTACGAAGGAGAAAGCCAGTAGGTTTAGTTTCAGTTTTGACTGAGTTTCAGATTGCCTGGTACTAAAATTTTCCTAAAGAATCAAGCAGGTCACATATGTAAATATGGAAGAAGCAAAATAACTTCTACAGAAGTCATGCAGCAGGAATCCAAATATATTTGTTTGAAGGATTCAGTGACCACATAGAAGCTCCTTTGATTTTTATTGTAGTTGATTGGGTGTTAGAGGTTTTAGTTTATTGTGTTACGCCTAAGATTTGATGCCATTTTAAAGATGTTCTGAAATTGTTGATAGTGGAGATCTGAAATGTTAGCGTTACTCTTCTGTTTTACTCTGTTTTCCTTGAATTACACAGCCATGGTTAGGTATATGGTGGATGTTTGTGGTTTATTGAAAGATTCTTATTAAGGTACATGTATGAGATTTAGGAGTTATGTTGCTTCTATGCTAAGAAATCTACTCTAAACCAGGAGGTTTCTTTTTATTTCTGCACTTTAGAATTCTTTTTCTTGCTGTTTTCTCACTCCTTTTCTTTCAAAAGCCTGACATTCAATTATATGCATAAGTAAAATTATAACATCTATTCGGTTAAAAGCTAACACTTAAATGAAACATTCAGGATAACTGTCTGTTGATTTGTGCATCTGATTTTCTGTATTGCAGTTAAATGATTGTGATTAAAATATCTGAAAGGATAATGTGCCCTGAAAATTTTCTTTAAAACTACTTCTCTGTTTTTGTTACTGTTTCTGTATCACTATTCACTTGTATTAACAGTGAAAATAAAGCTGACTTTGTAAATGCTCAAAGTAAAGTAACTTAATCTGGTTTGAGCAAAAATCATCATCATGATGTAATGTTAACTAACTTAATGGAAAATTAACTGGATCCTCTCTGTATTTTTGAAATTGGGCCTGTACAGAATTAGTTTCAGACATGTATCTGTCACCCAGTTCCCTATTTATTTCATTAGCACTAATGACATTGTCATTGTTACCATCATCATTTGGAACAGGTTTCAGACTGTTCCTGTCTGGATTCCAACAACAAGAACTACCAGCCTGTGCATTTTTGAGCACTGACAAGGCATTAAGTGAATCAACATGAAGATATAGTCATGATTCATGAGAAAATAGGGTATAAATATGAACCTTGTCTATTTATAACAAAACCTTTCATGTGTAGTTCAGATAGTTTTAGTCTTGATGGTTTCTGTGAGTTCTTCCTGTTTCCTGCTATTAAGAAAATAGAAAATGTACCTATTCTTGCAGAAATGTAAACTGTGTTGTTTTTTCACCTCCAGCATTAACCTTATCACTGGTCATTTAGAAGAACCAATGCCCAATCCAATGGATGAAATGACAGAAGAACAAAAAGAGTATGAAGCTATGAAGCTTGTCAACATGTTTGATAAACTTTCCAGGTATTGTACTATAGCTGCTTTTGAGAGGCAGCTTGTATCCTGGGTCTTTTCTAAGGTCTAGTGCTTTAAAATAGTGCTAGAATCAACTTCTTTTAGGATTAGGACCACTTTAAAAGCAGAGAAAAATCTTCAGGACTTGAAAGGAAATAGTGGTATGTTGCAGGACTTCAGAGGAAACCTCGTTTGTAGACAATTGGACAGAATTGGGAATGTCTGGTGGTGAGAGGACCTTACTCCTGAATAGGCTGATGGTAATGAAGAGAATTTCTTCTTTTAAAGCATGGGACACAATCCAGGCCCAAGGCAAGCGTGCTTATTTTCCCCAAGTTAATGAGCAGCATCTCATTGTAACTACTTATGCCTGCTGCTTATATGAGGAACAAATACAGTGTGAAAATAGTTGTTGTCAGAAACAATAAATTCTATAATGGGGCAATTAAAAGGGAATTTGCAGTTAAGTGAGGACTGGATTACAAATCAGCCTTTGTAATTTGTTTTATGTGACGAAGGTAAATGCCATAAAAGAAATGTATACTTAGTGTGACATAATGGTGTTACAGTATTGATACAGAGAGTTATCTTCAGTTCGTAACAGTCGATGTACAAAAGAACATAGACCTGTGCTGTTATCTCTATATTTTTTTCTCTTTGGCTCAACATGCCTAGAATTTACTGTTTTTTCTTTCCCCATACTTCTGGCCATATTGGAGTGATTGCCTGTAGTTTGGTTTTTTTTTAATTCATAAACAAAGTTACACTCTTGAGGAACACTTATATGGTACTAATTTGTCATTGAATTGAGCTGTAGGAGGTATATATATAAGTTTCAAACATGAAAAAAACTCAGCAGCTATAAATGTGCTTGTTTTGTGAGCATCTGTAGATAGTCAATTAAAAAGATCTATTGAGAGAAATTCAGCAAAACAAGTATTTTTTACATCTCTGCTAAAGATTAGGAATATAGCAAAAGATACAGGAGAATCTGGATTTTACATTAGCTGTCAAAAACTGAATTACAGGCAGGATTGAAAGCAGGGAAGGAACTTAAAACAACTTAAAACATCTGAGACCGTCAATGAAGTAATTGGATATTTTTTCACATTATTTGCATGGAAAGCAAGTGTAGTATGTCACAGTCTTCTTAGGAAAGAGAAGAAAATGCAATGCACATGTAATCTTAATTGAACTACTCTGTAAAATGGAATCGTTGCTATGTTAAGCTAGAGAATTAAGATGCTGAGCGTCAAGGCTACCACGACAAAATGACTAACTGGTCTAAAAAGTTCTTTGAAAGAAAGATTGAGGCTGCAGATAAGCTGAGACGGAAGACAAGTCAGTTGCTGTCACTGCAGCAGTTACACAAAAACTCCCAATAGTTACTGTGGCACAAGAGCCCTTTCAGTTTGGAGGGTTGGAGGCACCTGCTGCGGTGCCTGCCACAGGCTCACAATAACTGAGCAGCTGCTGCCCTGTGTCACCACTTATCCTCTTGGCCAGCAGCACTGCTGTCACCTTGGGCTTTCTGTGCCCCTACATCCACCTGCAGTTTCTTCTATAGCACTTACACTGCTTCAGGGCTGGCACTCTTTGTGGGAGGGTTTTTGTTTGTTTAGTATTGTGGTTACTGTGGGACAGTGTTGTTGATGTGACCCCTTTAGGTGCTGTGATAACATTAATAAAATCATTTCACTGTTCTTCCCACACTTCTTGTTTTACTAAAAATTGGGGAGGAGGGAAATGCTGGCAGGAAGGAAAAAGAAACTAAGACTTGGAATGGAGAGGCTGTGGGATGTTTTTCATGAATGTAACTGAGTACAATTGTGGGCCCTGCTGATGTTAAACAACATGGGACATTGCCAGTCCTGCATACAGTAGTGGGGAGTCCCTCCATGGTTTTGGAATAGGACACTTGTGCTGCCTCCAGCTTGAGCCCTTCTGTGCTGGGAGTTTGCAGTCTTAAATCTCTGTGGAATGCACTTCTTACCCTTGCTTTGTACCTTACAGATGCAAAGCAGAGGTTGCTTGATTGGAGTTTTTAGTTGATTCTGGGGTTTGAGTCTTCCTCTGAGGCAGAGTGCTCATGACAGGTTTCCTGCTTCTGCTGCTCTCTCTTGTCATCATAGAGGGGGAGCTGTGCCACGAACAGGTTCAGTTTGATGCAGTGCTTTGCTTGTAGAGGGGAGGAAGTTGAACAGGAACAAACAACTGATCTTGAGCAAGTTTACATAACTTAGTGCAACCTGAACAGGAGCTTAGAGTTAACTTGTGTGATGTACAGTAAAACAGGTTTGCTTAGTTCACTGGTGTTGTCCCAGCAGTGGAAGCTAAGCTTTGAAGAGCTGTCACACTTCTACTGGAGAAAAGCATGGGGAAAAAAAAAAGAAAAAAGTTGAAGGACTTGAAGGACAAGCTTGTCAGCTTCTCTCCCTGACCAATGAGGATGATCAGGCCAGTTTGTCACTGGGGCACTCCAAATTTGGCTTTGACTGGCTGAATATCAGAACTCAGAAAACAAACTTGCCAGGCAGTACTACTTCATTGGGAAATTATAGCCTTCATTAATGGCTGCTGAATGCAGCTGTACCCTTTGCAAAGTGCTGAATGCACCATACCCTTTGTAAATATTTATTGAAGCTATAAGTACAAAGGGACATCTTTTTCCTAGTTCTATAATATGCCAGTGGATTTTTGTTTTTCAGGTTTCTCTTTATTTTCAGCATTGGCACTGAAAAGTGGAAACTTTTCAAGGTCATGTAAAATTGATTGATGCTTTTAGTCATTTCAGGTCATACTTACTAAGCTTTTCTACTCTTTTAGGTTGTTGGTGCTTGGGCCTGTTCATGAGATAATTGACCATCAACAAAGCTAAATTAAAATTAATCACCCAGTTTTGATTTCTCAAATTACCTGTAGGAAAGCTGAATATTATTGTGAACTCATTTCCCCTGTGCCAATATTTTAACATAGATTCTACAAAAGCTTTTATAGAAATCAGCATTTTGATCAAATTTGGCTGAGATTACTTTTTTTTTAATAATGAAATCTATAGAAATTACAGGTAAAAATGAACATGATGAATCTTGATTATTGCATTTCTTGGGAGGTGTACATACTACTTAGGCTGATCCTGGATGACTGAACTTGGCCCTGATATAACTTTGTGGGTTTTGTCTGCAGTAAGTGTCTTGTTGGTTCTTTGAGAGCTGTTTGGTGACTGTAAGTCAGTGTCCTCTGCACATGATGCACATCTTTGAGCTTTGAAAACTCCCCAGATCTGCAAGGATTTAACTCAGCCTTCCATTTTTTTTTGCAAAACATCCAGTTAGCCACCTTAAGTCAGTGTTCTGTGATATTCTGTCTATATAATAGATTATTGGAGATACTCTGTGTTAATTAAAATGTCTGGAAAAAATGCTAACATTTTTTCTATTATAAATGGTAGGTAGAATTGTATATTAATTGACTAATTTAGAATGTCAGGATGCTTTTTCCAAGCCAACCTTGTATTAATAGCAAGAATCCTTTTGCTGATAAAATGGTCTCCAATTATCACAGCTTGGGTTTTGTTGTACATTGAACAGAAGTCAACAAAACGAGTAAGAGAACCTGTCTAAATAAGGTACCCTACTCATTAAAAACACAAAATTAATCATAGGATCAATGAAGAAGGCAATGCTACATGGAGTTTGTTTTTTTCTTCCCCTTTCTAATCACAGAACAAAATAATGTTCCCTGAAAGGATCGGAACTATTATGTGGCACTCAATTATAAGGAGGTGAATAGGTCCCCAAGACGCTGTTTTATCAAAGGGGCAGGCTGGTGTTTACATGATGGCTGTTTGATTACAGACACCATCATTAATTCTGTGTGGCAGTGCTGCCCTGCAGCACAGACAGCAGGCAGGAGAGAGTCACCCTTCAAAACAAGGCAATGATTTTTGAGTTGTTATCAAGCTAAATGGCAAGCAGGAAGGCAGAACTTGTATGGATATATTTGAAGGGACTCTTGGGAGATCTGGAAGTGGAAGAAGAAAATGCATTTTACCAATTGTTTAATTATGGTGTGCTTCTGAGTACACTCGAATAGGATGCTTTGTTTGCATTAGAAAAATGAGTGTTGCAAGGTGCATCTGAGTATGTGGAAGGTCACCTAAGGATTTTTGAACATGTATAAATACACACATTGTGTGCTTGTATAGAACTTCATGGATACGGAAGAATTCCCACTGCCATCTACTAGGCTGAGGCCAGTGATGTTCTGTGCTATGGATGTGCTGTAAACATCCAGTTTCTGGACAGTGACCTGTTTTCTGAGGCCTGGCACTTCCCTTCCCACCTTGTATCTCCCCATGGACAGTGAGCACATCCTCCAGTAGTCCAGGGTGTCAAAGCACAGTTGAGGTCTAAATTGTGGTTAGAAACAAAAATAGGCTGATCCTTGCTTCTTCTCCTCCTTCCTTTGGCATTATTCTTTCTTTTCACAGTTCAATTTTATTGGGTAGCACTTGCCTGGTGAAGGATGTGTGGAATTCAGCCTCTTAATGCAGAGAACAGCAAATCCCTACCAGTACTCTTCCATCCTGCTCAGGGACTTGCAAAGCAGGAAGCTCAGGCAGGAACAGAAAGGTACTTGATAAGCATCCTTGTTAGTCTGTTCAATGTGAGTTCAGCCTGACTCCCATTGTTAAAGGCTAAAGCTAAAGCAGGATGTGAAAGTGAGGCTGGAAAAGGGAAGCCTCAGAGAAAGAGCTTTGCCTTTATAATTGACAAATGATGAGATGGGACTTCTTGACAGTATTTAAAGGCCTAAGAATTGTTGGGAGGAGAGGGAGGTCCCCATATAAAGGGATCTTGGGACCTTGATTTCCTGTTTCCTTTTTCATGAACAAATTCTTTATCCTTTATTAGCCATTACAATTCATTTATTACCAAATATAAATGGCAAATGACTAGAAAATTATGTGATCCTTTGACTTCTGGCTGCAAGTATTAAATGTTGCAATTTAAGTGTAGGCTTTGGGATTTTTAAAACAAAAATCTAGGATCCTTTCAGCTTAAAGGGAAAGCAGTGGTGATTTTGTTATTCATAGCTACATTTTTGCATTTTAGAGGATACTTGTTTTGTACCATCTTTAAAGTTTGAAAACCTAAAAGACCTTAGATGTATAGGATTTTTTCTGTGTGGAAAAAAAGTCTTTGCTATGAAACACAACTCCAAAGCATTCCAGCTTTGCCTTTGGGGGACCCCAATAGCAGGCAGGTTCTTGTCCTCCTTGGACACCAGATTTGCAGTCTTCATATTTTGAGCCGGTTTGAATCTGATTTCGAGGGTTCAGAGGTGTCTTTTCCATACTTCTCCAAGAGATTCTCTGAGTGCTGTCACTTGGGCAGAATCTGCACACTATGGATTGCATTGTCAGGAGGGAGGGGATTCACTGGCAGTCCTGAAGTAATGGCAAATTCTCTCCAGTCTGTTTAAAGATGGATCCTACTCTTCCACCCATGCTGAGGGAGAGCCTGGCCTGTGCTCTTTGATCTGGTCTTGCAAACCTTCTTCCCTGGCATCAGACTTGCCATGATGTCTGGTCAGTCAAGCCACAGCAATTGTTTCTCATGTGGCATTATTGAGTTTTTTGTTGTAGGATCTGATGTCACATCTGCACAAACAGCTGCATTTATCTTGCTGGTCTCTTTTTGAGACTTAACTGCATCTTGACTGTGCAGTGTCTGGCATATGCATGCCATGTCACTCAGATGTTGCCTTTCTTGCTGTTCCTGTGGGTGTGCCAAGGTTGGATTGATTGCCAGCTGTGTAGAAGGAATTGTCCCTATTTTAGCCAAGGTAGTAGTGCAGACAAGGCAGGGAGCTGGTGAGATGCCTTTGCTTCCCCACAGAGTGATGCAGTTTTATTGTATGTGGCTTGGGAGGGTGGTAGATATGTGTTAAATTGACAGTTTTGCTGGGCTGTCTTTCAACCAAGGGATAAATTCACATCAAACCTCTGCTCCTTTATTTAAGGTGACTCTTGAATATTTAGAGGTATTTTCCCTTTTTTTTTTTCAGCATGAAATCAAAATGTTATCTTTGCCCTTACAGGTTTTGCCATAATCCACATATAAATGAGGTGATAAAAAGTAAGGATTAAATAAATCTTTGCTAATACTTTTTGATTGGCTTAATCAATAATTAATCATCTCTTAGATGAGGCTGAAGCTTGTGGAGTAGATATAATTGGATTAACTGCTGAGCGGCCTTTGGAGCTTTGAAGAGATTAAAATGGCTGTAAATCCTGTAATTAAACTGCCACAAACAAAAGCAATAGTATTAGAATCAGTCAGCTTTTTTTAAAATGAATCAGCAAGTCCTTAACACACCCCTAATACTGGTGTAGGCAGAGTCTGTTCTCTTAACTGATTTATTTCCTTCAACAAGATGAATATGTATCAAATTATTGTTTTAATTGCTTGGACATATATTAGCCGGAATGGCAGGTGAAATTTTAGGAAGAGCTGGCTGTCAGAGAGCTCTCAGAAAAAAAGCTAGTTTGTGTATCTAAAACAGTGAACCTGCTCCTTGTCTTGAGCCTATTAGGCACTGACTTTTCATGGTGTCTTTAATTGGCTAAGTAGGCTTGGCCTATATGAATGAAGTCTTTATCTGTCCTGCTCTTCCCCTCCCACCTATTTGGGAAGGTTTTTTGTGCCTTTTTCTTCAAAACAGAGGGCTTTAGCAGGAATAACTTCCTTTCAGAGGCTCATTATGTATCTAAGCATGTACTGTATGGGACTATATTATACACACAGGAATTGATATGTGTGCACATGCTAATATGGATGCTTTTCTTCAATCTCTCACAGAGACGAGCTCATAAAGCCAATGGGAGTGCGGCCGGATGGGACAATGGCTCCTTTGGAGGAAGCAGTCAGCCAGTACCATACCAGCAAGCAAGAGAGCTCAGATTCAGACTAAAGCATCACCTGCTTCACTCAATTCTCTTCTAATCCACACTTCTCCTTAGAGCTGCATCTTTTATCATCGCATTAGCCAGCATCACTTTAACTGTTCTATTATTGGCATATTTAAATGATGGGTCCTGTGCTGTAATGTCTGAATTTTTATTATGTCTGTTTAGAGAACATATCAATTTATTAGTTTATGATCTTTATTAATTTAAAATTAAACGTATTTCAAAAGGATAAAAAGTGAAAGCCTACAGTGTAAAATATAGTCCACTTTCATTTTCCAGAATCCTGTTTTCTGAACTCTGTAGGTTTTCCCATTCTTGATAATCTTTTGTATTGTCTTGCCAGTCTTCCTCTTTATATAATTGTATTAATGAAGCGTGTTTACTTAATGGCATTTAGGAGCAGAGGGTGTTTAGACTTAGAAGTCTGATTGACCTTGTGAGGCTGCTTTAGCTGGCATTGAGCAATGATTTCAAAGCTCCCGTTTTTAAAGTGCCCTGGGGTTTCTTACTGCTACAAACTTCTCCAGTTAAGCTGCTCCTTAAGATTTTAACAATGTCAGTGACAGACTGCTTCTAAAACTGCCTTTAAATTGGGAACAAGATGGTGTATGTTGTATGTCTTCCCTCCCTCCGTGGTTAAGACCACACGAATATACCCCCTCCTCCCCTCTTTGGTTAAGTAAAAACATCCCTATTGAAAATGGTGTTCAAGTATTGCACTTAAATGTTGCTATGAATGGGAGGGGACTGGAGTGCATGTGCCAGTGTTTCACTGAATTGGAGCCTACTTTTGGAGATTAACTGCTATGCCTCATTTGAAGGGAAGTCAAACTAATCAACAAAGAAATATTTCCTCTTAGAGACAACTTAGGAAGCGATGGGATAGAGAATGGGTGGGTGGAAAGGAGAAGAAAGTGTGACTTTTGATTCTGTACTCTTTAAAAACAAAGATTAAAGTTTCAGGCGTGCTGCACTGCTGTTGTTGCCTCTTTGCCTGCTTGGTTTCTTTCTATGTGTTTCTTCCAGCATGAATTACATGAAGAGTAATCCATGCCCTAGTTTCTAATTCTATATTTTGTGCAGAAGCTTAAACATGCCATTCACTGGGAAAGTTTCAGAGCTTGGTGATGGTTCTCCAGTTTCTCCTTGACTCCTATGACTTGACACTGGTTCTTTGAACTAAGGAAGTTGGTGTTCAAAGACTATGTAAAGAGGAATTTGGTATGAAATTGTGCTGTGGTTGCTCATGTGTGGAGCTTCTACAGATGATCCTAGTCTTCCAAAAGAATTGAAAAGAAAAAAATAATGCGCTGCTGTCCTCTCAGTGGTTGAGTTTGTGTTTCCAAAGGACACTGCCCAGCCACAGCAATGTCTTTCCTGGTACATATGTAGTATGTCATACTTCTTCTACATGACTCCAAAAATGGAAGAGACCAGTTGTCCAAGAGCAAGAAATGTGCTTGGCTGCATCTAAGCTGGGTCTCAAAAATGTAATTCTGGGTTTAGCATCATGCACTGACTACTCTGAGCCCAGCACAGGCAAGTATTGTATTGTGTGCCCTACAGGTGAAAAGAATTTGTGATCCCTCCCCGAGGAGCAAAACTTCCCTGGCCCT
The DNA here is from genome assembly GCF_049639895.1 of Pseudopodoces humilis. NCBI lineage: Eukaryota > Metazoa > Chordata > Aves > Passeriformes > Paridae > Pseudopodoces > Pseudopodoces humilis. Next base: position 20,767,006 of record NC_142204.1, read on the forward strand.
GTTAATGAGGAACTGTCTTGGTGTCAGCTGGGGCTGGGTAAGGAGTTGTTTCAGTCAGGAGCTTCTGTAGGGGCTTCTTGCTGTAGAGCAGTAAAAAGAGCAAGATCTCAATTGTTGCTTTACAAGCTGTAGAATATGCTACCACGATTAGCTGGCTAAAGAGATTAATAAAACAATAATGGCTCCAGGGACCTTGTTACAAGCAGTATAGCACAAAGCTCTTGTGCTCTGCCTCCTGTCATTTGCCACAGGGCAGCAACATTTGCAGTAAATAGTTCTGTTTAGTTTATCTTGGAGAACAGATGCTTGTAGAAGGTTCTACAGACATGAGATGCTGCGTCAATTAAAAAGGAAAAAGGAAAGACCAAGCATAGGAGGATATGCCTTAATCGTGTAGCTCAAGAGTGGCTGTCACAGCTGGGTTGTTTGCAGTGCAGGTTAATGTAGATAAATGAACAATTTGCAGTGCCCCAGAGCACCTCTTGTTGCAAGAGGATAGTTTGTGAAAAGGCTGCTTTTGGTTTATCTTTCGTTTATCTTTTGGTTTATCTTTGCAATGTAACATAGGTCCAACCTTAGCTGCTCTGGCTGGAGGTCTGGGAATATCTTGGGACAAAGGTCCTTCAGCAGTTCCTCTGCTTCCTTTTGTGCTGGCTGGTGTTTTCAGAGTAACTGAGTATATGGTAAGATTTCTCTTGGATGGGAGTCTGGAGAAAAGTGAAGTTAAAAAAAGGAGCTCCCTTGAATTTTTTGTGTACTGTGAAATTTTGCTCCTGAATTTATTTCCAAACTTGAACCTCCAAAACTGGAGGCTTGGGCAGCTGAGTCTTGCTTAAACTGGCAAACTGGGCAGTGTGGGGAAGGGTCTCTAAGTGAAATGTCTCATTTTACTCCTTTCTGATTAAAAAGTCAGTAGGTTTTCTAGTGGTGACTTTAAAGGTGTTACCCAGTGGGTTTTGGGGACATGTACCTTTCACACCCAAAAAGTCCCAAACCCAAAATCTTGTGTTTCAGTCTTTGGCATCAACAGTCCAAAGCAACACAGTTCTCATTAAAGCTCATCAATGATTTAGAAGCTTTGCTTCTCTTTGTTTCCCATTAGAGTTATGAAACAAAAGCTGATGGGAAATTGCTGAAATTTGTCAGAATACTTTGTTCCTTTGCAAAATAATACAGACATATTTGTTTAAAACTTCCTGGCAGGTATTCCCAAATGCTAATTGAAACTTCATCTGCCCCAAAAGTGGTTTCCAGGAAAAAGGGTCATTTACAATCTGTTAAAAATGTTGTGAGAAAATTACTAGGACTTTAAAGAAATTCGCCAAAGAGGAAAACCACATTAGCTTTGATGTTTTGAATGTACCACATTACTGTATGTGTGTGTGGCCAAAGTGAAGTTTTTACCCTGTATCTTGAGTTTTTCCAGGTACCTGAAAATCTGCAAATGCTTTTTAAAAAAACCAACAGAGCAACTAGGCAATAGCAATTTTTTTTCTTACAGTTCTTCAAATCATAACTTTCCTCTACCTGGGTTAAAAATCAGTTGTCAAAGGTGGCTTTAAGGAAGAGAACATTACAATAAAGCTGTAGCAGTAGTGGGTTGCCAAGCACCCTAGTCAGAAAGGAAAGTAAACCCCAAAGTACACAAGATCCCAAATCTCCTGAAGGAGCATTCCACAACATTGTACTTCAACTTATTACCACAAAACAGCTAACAAAATCCTGAGCTTTAATAAGGCTGGCTGTAAAAAGACTCTTCCACTGTTCAAACAGTTGAGACTCAGACTTTGCTGGTCTTTGAGCAGGAAGTTAAACAGCTGCCCAGGTCAGATTATTTTCTGGTCAAGCACGAAAAAGCAGTGATTTAGTAGTAGTGCAAAGATGTGTCTCACTTTTAGACAGGGGGAAGAAAAAAAGTTATTTAATCCTACAAATGAAAATCCTTCTTGCATTAACATCTTAGTTACTTGCGTGGGTCTGGCCCTGATGGAAAGTGTCAGGGAATATTTCTTCAGGGAATATCCATGCAAAAGATACGCGTCACTCTGGTGATGCAATATTTAGACCAGGAATTTTGGGGGGAATTGATGTCCTTTTGGCTTTTCTGTGTATCCTCCAGCTGTGCCTGGAATGTATCTCCCTCAGTGCTGGAGGAAGAGTGTGGCAGGGTGCTCTGGAAGTCCATCCCGAGCTGGGGTGAGCAGGGTCAGGGAGCCCATCCCACCCTCCGCCGCTGCCTGAGGGGAGCAGGGCCGGCACGAGGCTGCTGGGTGGCTGAGAGGCCCAGGTGGTATGAGGTGAGGAAAAAGGTGGTGACTGTAGTAAAGCTGAGTGTTTCTCAGGGCTCCTTCTCTCACCACAGCAATGCAGGTGAGTCCTGTTAGTCCTCTGCTTTTCCCTGTTGCTTGGCCCCGTTGAAGGCTGTGGCTGGTCATTGCCCTCGGCTGGAGGCCTCAGGGACGCTGTGGGTGTTGCAGGTCAGTCCCTCACGCAGCAGGTGCCCCGTGCTGCTGTGCCGTGCTGTCCTTGAGAGCAAGCCCTGCTTCCTCCCTCCGTGTGAGTGAGGAGGAGGAGGGGGCTCCCACAAGATGGGACCAAACTAATTTCTTGGAAAGGAGGTAGGAGCAGCCCTGTCTCCTCTCTATGCAGCATTGGAGCCACTTTCAGTTCCGCTGTGAGGCAGCTCCGAGGGCCAGGCTGACCTGCAGCTACTCCTACCCCAGTGGCCTCTGGCCAGGCTTGAGGACAGCAGATGGAGTCAGTCAGGTAGGGAAAAAAATCCCAAACCTGACCACTGCCACAAGCAGTCCTACAGCACGTGGGTCAGCTCAGCTCTCTGTCCTGGCTGGGAGCTGCAGGGTCCCACAGGACCAGGTGAGTTCCTCGAACATCCTGGCTTTCTCCAGAGCAGGCGAGAGCACAGATCACTGAGCTGCTGACGTGCCTGGGAATCAATCCCTCCAACAGCATGCCAATCTCTGTGGGGTACCTAGGCAGGCTTTTAGAGGTTGGTGGGGAAGGAATTATTCAGACCACCCATCTTAGCTGACTAAATTACCCGGGTAGTCTCTTCTAACTCCTTTTCCAGTCACGGATGAGAGAGAGGACAATTCAGAGTAAGGCTAATTTGGGTGCACTGAATGACCCTCTGCAGGAGCTTTGCTTTCCCTCCCTCGACTACAGAGGGAGCCTGGGGAGACCAGCTGGTTACATTTAACTGCTAAATTGGTTGCCAAAAGATGGGTGGTGAGAATTCCTTCCACTTTCCCCTTTGCCACGGACCACACTCTTCCCACAGCAGGATGCTTGCTTGTTCTCTCCTACAAATTTGGAGATTGCTCAGTGCAGTGGGATACAGGCCTCCAGGAGCCACCACAAGACAAAAGCTGCATCACAGCCCTTGGTAGGTGCTGTATAATGCTGTGTGCGGGATTTCATGGGCTTCCTGCTTAAACAGGTTCTTTAAAGCAGCTTTGCTTTTGGGAACCTGTTTAACAACTTGCCTTAGTATAAGCCAAGTTTTATATACACTCTGAAATTTGAGAAACAAAGTGAAACCTCCAGCAAAATTTGTAACTAGAGGACAGATAACAGAAAAGACTTCTAGGTTCACTCCAGATGTCACAAATGGAGAGGAAGGTGAAGCCATTCAAAATAAACCCTGCTGAGATTGCCCCTTCCTCTTTGCCTGATGAAACCATTACAAACTAAAAGAAAAGCAGCCAAGACCATCAGGCTTCAGGACATCCGTTAGCTTTCTTTTACATTTTAGAGGTTGTAACAGATGCTGACTGTGGGTGTTAGCCCTTGTCTAATCAAAAAACCCAATTCTTCATTCTAGAAGCTTAAAATACAAGTTTCTGCCAATAAGAATTCAAACCTGAATCTAAACTACCAGGATTCTCAGGCTTCAGAATTATTTTATGCTCAAGAAGTGAGGTTGCATGGTAAATCACAGTGCTGTGGCACATCACACTTCCAAAGGCATTAGAAAAAAACAGTAGCTCATTAGTGGGTTTTTTTTTTTTCCTTTTTGAAAAGAGACTAGTAACTGTCTGGATTTTCTCCTGTTTTCTCAGTCCCCAAATGTTCATAACACCCTGTTGGGGAGGAATAATTCCCATCCAAGTTGTAAAACACACTTATAAGTAGATGGGAAAAGCATGAACAGAGCTGTAAAGAAAACAAAACCACCAGGAACAAGATCTTATTTTGCATGCTTCTCACTGTTGTATTTTTGCCCCAATTAGCATATTTTAAAGACATGCCTTTAAAAAAAAAAAAATTCTGCTATCTGCCTGAACTGTTCTCAAGCTTTGAACTTTTCCATCCTTTCTATTGATTATGGCCAAGTGACCCATATTTAAAAAGCATTTACAATAAAATTATAGCACTTTCTTTTGTGCTGCTGGCTTTCCCAGTGAAAAGCTAAAATGTTTTAAAATTGTCACTTTTTGACAGAGGTAATGGCAGTAATATATTTAGTCTCTTCCCCCTTGTTGTGCTTAAAATGGCTATGCTAATAAAGGGCACAGCTGTCGATACTTTATGGCCTGCTGGGGGGAAGAGGGGGAACGAAGGCAAAAAACAGATTGACTGTGTGTCAACAAATGCAGCTGGGAAAGAAAAAAAGAAGCCCCTTGAAGGCCCCTGCAACTTAAAGTCCAAGATAAATGATGTCCCTATGCTTAAAAAAAAAAAAAAATGGAGGTTGGAATTCAATAAAGGGGAACTGAAAAGGAAACTGCTTAAAACTGAAAGCCTTTTCTCTGCCTCTAGACAGCTTACAAGAGAAATGAGCAAAACTGACCACAGAAAGAGGGTGAGCAGCCAAGAAAGAAAACAAAAGCCTATCCTGGAAAATATATTGCATCAAAGAATTATCTGAAGTGCACTGCGGCCGGCGGGCGGAGCGCGTACAGTTTAATGGAGATGCAACAACTTTTACACGCTGCCGCCTTTGGGGGAGTGGGCAGCTTTGTGCCAGGGAGGGAAAAGGGGAGCTGGAATTATTCATGTCAAAGCAGTAAGAGTGGGACACAAGGGCAGCGGGGTGATGGTGGATGTCCTTCCCTGGGGAGCCAGGCTGGGCTGTCCCCATGGCTTGTGCTCAGCCACTGAGACTCACAGCTTGGGGCCACTCCTGAGGCAAGGAGAGAGCAGCAGCAGGGCTGGAAGGGGTGCAGGGATGGGCAGCTAGAATTAATGCAGTGAGGAAATGGCAATATTGGGTGCAAACCTGCAAGAATCAGGCAGTTTTCATTCCCCAGGTCATGAGGCAGCTGGTTTGCATGGAGGCAAACTTCTAACAAAATAACAAGTGGCAGGGAGCCATTTGTTCATTGTCATTTCTTGGATAATTATGGAAGATGAAGGCAGTTTTTCCCAGCCTAAGGCAAAATGCCTCTGTAAGTATGGCTTGTGTTTCCCAGAGGTGTCCTGAGAGCATGGCCTGGCTGCACCAGTGCCACCAGAGCTGCTGTATCCACCTGCTGAGACCAGGGTCCAGGCATTCCCACTGCCTCTTCTGGGCCTGGAAAGAGGCTTCCTAGAAAATAAATCCTTGGCAGCAGGCAAGGCCAGGAGAGCTGGTGAGCCTGCAAATAAACTCTGCTTCAGCAGTGGGAAGAGATGCAGTCTGGGGTGGGATATCCTGCTCTGAGGAACTGTCTGTTCTTCTTTTTCACTTTCCCACTTCTGTCATCCTTTACTCCCACCACTTTTTTATTTATTTTTCATTCAAGGCCTTTTTTTCCTGGTGTGTTGTTCCCATTCAGGAACATCTGGAAAAGGTAGTCAAATGGAAAAAAAGAGTTATCTGTTTTGTCAGTTCCTTTCCTTTTGTGTATCTATGCCCTTTAACCTCTGCAAATTCTGTAAAATTGGAAGGAAGGAAAAATAAGTAACTGAAGACCAAGCAAAATCAGAAAATTGAAAAAAATCCTGAAATTAAATGGAACAGTCATGCCAAATTTTTACTAAAGCAGCAGGGCATTAAAATGGCATAGCAAGTTCTCATTTCCTTCTGTAATTGTTTGAAAGAGTTTTAAAAGGCCATAATTTTTCCTATTCTTGCTAGATTTCAGTTGGTAAAACTCTTGCACCATTAGAGATCAGTACCTCCCAGTGATGCTGTGTTTGTGGCATGACCAGTTTGGCTTTGTTTTTCTCCAGAGAAGAGTGGAATTTAGCATGGCTGATTTGCAAGAGGAAAAACTGAAAGGTTGCTGAGCCCAAGGACAGAAGAGTTAAGAGATTCCCCCACCCAAGTCAGTCTTGGGACTGATTTAGGGTAGCTAACCTCCTTGCCTGTGACAGTGACTCATTGTGTGAGTCCCACTGCCTCTTTGTAGTTGACAGCTGGGAAAAAATGGAGAAAAAGAAGAGAGAAATACCTAAACTCTGAGTGTGTGATATGACTGATGTGTTCACTGCTGTGGGCTGGGGTGATTCCACAGGCAAAGGTCCCACTGCAGCTGGGCTGAAGGTGGGAACACATGAGCCCCGCTGGACTTAGAGGTCGTGTTCTGAGAAGTAATGCTCAGAGTTGGTGTGGCACATGCAGCATGACTGTAAAGTAACTCAGCAGTATCTGAACTGGAGCTGCTGTTGGAGAATATTCTCCAAAGGAAAACATCCAGCCTGTGGCCCTGGGGGACTCAATGATTTTGAAAACAACCTGAAGGGGCTGGAGATATCACAGAGCTGGTGTGTGATGGTCAAAGCCAACAAGTTATGCAGAGGCTGCACAGTGCTTGCACGGGGAGTGTGTGAAAGAGACACTTGCCACAGGGAGATTGATCCCTCCATACAGTGCTGTACAGAGTGTACAGAGAGACCATGGCTGTGGCCAGCTCCCTGCCCATAACCCATGGATCTGTAGAGGCCTGGAAAGCCCAGGGAGATGATTTACAATCGTGCTGCTCAGCACGCTCAGGGGAAGGCTGAGAGGAGGTTGTGTGGGAGCCAGAGCAGATGGAATTTTGTAACTTTTTCCTTGCAGACCAGCACAATTTTCCAGGGGAGTTGCAAGCCTGGGATAGTGGTTGTTGAGCTGACAGACTTGCTTTGTTTAATTATCATTTCCAGACTGTTTAATAGGGGTCTGGAGACCCCAAGAACCAGCAAGAGCCAAGGCTGACAATCACCAAATATCTGTATGGGAAGAAGGTATGTAAATCTTTCATTTATTTAATGGAGCTGAAAAATGCTCGAAGTAGTATTTCATGTGCATATTTGGGCATTGAAGTGACAGACTGAGCTCTGGTGTGCTTTGCTATCATCTGAAGCTCTTTGGTTGGTCAACTGGCTTTTGAGCCTGGGCAGCCTTGTCTGCTGCTGCCATTGGTGTTCCGTGTGCTGTGAGGGGGCTGGAGACCCTAAAAATGTGCTTTGGACCAGCTACTTCTAATGCAGGTTTTCATGTTAAAGCCTTTCACATATGGTGTCTCCCACAGTTCTTCTAAACAAAAAAAATCTCAGCAAGCAGCAGGTGAAACTTTACCTCGTGTTTTTAATATTTATTTATAATTTTGGGCACCTTTGAATGCTGTCCTCATTTCTGGGTCTGTCAGTTTTAGTGGGTAATATATTGTGTCTCAGCCAGAGCCTGACCTTTGGGACTAATGCTAGTTCTCTGATTTTCAACCCATATGGTGTGTGGGTGCCTTTGTCTCCCTCCAGGCTCTGCTGCTCTCTGCTGGTCTCCTTCCACTGCATGTGGGTTTCTCAGAGGTGTCAAGACATCTAAAATTTAACTAAAGGAGGCAGGGGAGGGAAGGGTTTGCCTTTAGAAAATGGGAAAAACGGTTTGAGTCAAGCTGGTACCTCCTTATGTGCCATCAGGACCTGGGCACAGATTTGTAGGAAATGGGTTTTGGTTGTTCTTGTGTGCAGGAGCAGAGGGTCTTTTTCAACAGTTCCTTTGGTAATTGTTTCATCCTTCTCATAACACCAGCGCTGTGTGGAGGCACATGGCTGTTCCCATCCTTTCCCCGTGTGCCTTCTGGTGGTTTTAAACCTGCTGGCCAGTTTAAAATGCATCTGTCAGCACAGTGAGGGTGCTGGAGATACATCCATCCCAACTTTAATGAAAATCTGTGCCCTAGAAGAGAGGTGCAAAATAGGCCCTCTCCAAGGGAAAGGCTCCAGTACATGCTTGCAGTTTGCTGGAGAATTTCCCATGCAAATACCCCAGTTCAGCCAGTCCCCAGGTCCCCATAAGACAAACATCTGCAGGAAGCCAGATGTTAACCCTGCCAATGCACCACGGTAGGCTTTCTCTACTTCCTCCCTGCTCCTTTTCCTCTCCCTGCTCTCCCACACAGTCCCTGGCTTTACCTCACCAGATGATGTTCAGAGGTGAGTTTAGGGATGCACATCTGGAGGATGTGCTAGAGCTCAGAGCTGCACCTAAGGCAGGTGTCTCCTGGCTTCTTTGCTCTAGAAAGCAGGTCTGCCCACCCATGAGACCTGTCTTGGGAGGTACCACTCATCCTCCAGGGCTTCCCATCTCTTCACTGGCTCCAGAGCAACCTGCAGCAGATCACAGATCTGTTTGCTCTGGCAATGAAGCCCTTGAGTTTAATTCTAATGCTGCCTTTAACTCTGGTAGTTAGATTCCAAGGCCTGCTCCCAGCAGATGTTTTTCCAGGTGAACAAGGAGGGCTGTTCTGTCTCGCTGCAACCCCTGCCTGGTGAGATGTGAGATGCTGCAGTCAAGGAGCTCAGAGTGACTGTGCCACCCTTGCCCACACTGTGACCATGGCCACCCTGTGTTTCCAGCTGGGAAGGGAGCTCCCCTATGCAGAACCTGAGAGAGATGTGCACACATGCACACATGGGTGCCCAGGTGTTTTTTAGCTTTGCTGCCAACCCTTCAGAGCGAGTTATGAGGTGGCTAAGAGAGATTTGGTCCAGACTTGTGTCTCTGCCACAATGCCAGGCTCTGGATCTGCACTGGGCAGGCTCTTCCACCCTCACTCACCCTTAGATGGGGACAGCAGCTGCAGGAGCAATCTGTGGTGTGAGTAACTGTAGTGTGCAGATCTGATAATAACTTCTGCTTGCAGACCCTTGTATCACCCCAAAGGAAGTTGAGCAGATTGTCAGGGGAGGATGTCACAGTGCAAGATCCCAGAACTGTGAAAGGATTTAATCCAAACATTTGAAGGAGTCAGCCAGTTGGATCCTGAAGGAGGGACACTGGTGCAAAGCCCTTGTTGGGTCTCTGATGCTCAGAAATCTTCCTAACAATCCCTGTGTCATGAATGCTTTGGTGAGGAACTACATAAAAATACCAGAAGTATGGTATGTAATAAGGTGTTTGGGGTCACAGGGGAGACCTTGCAAATCTAGCAATGAGGCATTTGAATATAAAAAAACAAAATTGAAAAAAAATTGTAGCTTCTTTCAGCTGCAACCTAAACTTTGAGCTAAGTTAAATCTCCCCAGCCCTGGGCTGATCCCTGTAGCCCCTCCAGGGTTTTCAATGCATCCAACAATGAAAGTGAAATCCAATCCCATCCAATTAGAGGAAAATGAATGGCTCATCTACAATAAATGGGCTCTGAATAACAATAAGCCAACAAGAGAGCAATGAACTGGAGACAGAGTACAATCTTCCTGAATGTTAATCGACAACTAACTCCACAAGCTTCTTAGAGGTGGAAAGAATTGGAGGAAAATAGATTAGGGAGGCTTTAGAGCACATTGCCTTTTAACTGCTTAGGCCTCACGTTTTTACCTAAATACAAGAATGTTTCTAATGCTGCCTTTTTCAGGGTGAAGGGGGTGTGTGTGTGATGGGGGTGTTTGTTCTCACAGTTAAATGTTTTCAATTAATTTATAATTTGACATGGTAGGTCCTACTGTATAGCCTGTAGTATTAATTAATTGTTTTGTTTATTCAGAAGGCCATTTTTAATATTGTAAAGTAAAATGGTAGAAGCCTTGGAAAATGCTTTCTGTAGATCTGAGGAATGGGGCTGAATGAATCCAGGAGTTAGCTTGAGACTTAAGAGAAGCTGGAGAGGTGAAAGGATAAGGAAAACTCTGCAGTTCAGTGGCTGAGGTGCTGTCTGTACCCACAGCTCTGCTAGTGCTGCTTGTTGGTCCCCCCAAACACCTTTTCACCTGTCAAGGCCCGAATCATCTGCAGAGCAGCTCAGCTGCTGCTTTGCACTGCCCTCAGCCCCACAGGTAATTTTTGTAAAGACGGGAGATGCCAGGTAACCTGACCCATCACTAAGAAGCTCCCACAGCCACGCAGGCTCCATATCCAAGGCAACAAGGTCTCACCCAGCTGAGCTGGGTTGTCCATCCTCTCTACTCAGCCTATTAAATCCCTAATAACGTTTGGGTTTTTATCCCCTCTAGACAGGCAGAGAACTTACTCAGCTTGCCCAGCACTGCCCTTCCCTCCTGCCTGCCCTCATCCACAGGAGCCAACTCAAAGGCCACGGAGACTAGGTGAGAGCAGGCTCACCTCACTGCAGGTTGCGCATCCACCTCAGCTGTGGGGGTAGAGGGTTGATCCTCTGGGAAGCAAAGTTCCTCAGCGCTGATACTGTCACAAAAGATGGTGTGGAGAGGTCCATGCAGAAAACAGAAAGGAGTAACTTTTAAGGTGAATGATACTTTAAGTTGTATCTTTATAACTTATTCTATTAGCAGAGTTTCATGTGTTGCATTCTTTATCACAAAGGTCTTCCCAGAAGCAGCTCCTAATTTTCTGTCTTGTGGTCTAAAAAGCTGTCAAGAAGGTCCATAGGAAACCAAAGGTTGTCCTTTCTCTTCAAGATTCAAATGAAGAGAGGAGCCATATCGCCTTTCCCTCTCCTGATCTTCTCTACAAGCAAAGGCTCACTTGTTGTATTCTTTCAGAGCTGTAAGAATTTGATAGGCATATAGATAAGCTATTAAGTACTACACATGCAGAGATAAAGGGGATTTGGAAGGGAGAATTATTAATTTTTAAATTAAATTACAGTTTTGTCTCAGCAGCAATAAAATAAATTTCCAAAGACCATTGTCTGTTTGAACAAAGAAAGGAAAGGAACTGTTAGAAGCAGTTTACACAGCTCAGCTATCAGGGGTTGTGTGTGTAAATAAGACCAGTGCCGGTGCTCAGCATGTAGCAGAGAGAACAGATTTACTGCAGTGTGCTGGGCATGCTCTGGCCCAGCACTTGGGAATAACAACACACCCTGCTAAAGCTTAGCATAGAGAGCAAGAGATACCAAGTGGAATTTCAAATTTCAGAAATGTGTTTTTTCTAAAAACTGACTTTAATTGTGGGACAGGACAAGCAGTGGCCAATAGAAACCCCTAGGTTTGGCCATTCTGGGACAAAATACTGTTCCTTTCTCTTTCAGGATTCTCAAAGCACTGTCATCCTTCCCCCATCTTGCCTCATTCCCTCAGCAGTAAACACAGAGCTTTTGCTGGAGTCTCCCACCTTGTTTTGTTTATTGGCTTTGGCTGCCACAAACTGCAAAAGTGATTCTTTGGTTAGCTGGGGATTTTCAATGCAAGAGGGTTCTTCTGAAAGTCCTGGGAAAAGTTAGGAGTGCTTTGCTCCCTAGATAAGATGCAGTATAACATTTAGACCAGGCCTAGGCACCTCAAGAAGCATTGAAAATCTTAGCACTTTAGCCTTATTGTGCAAAACTGCATGGCTTTATGCTCATTGTATGACAGAAAGGGAATGGCATCAACAGGTTAAATAGTTGTTCCATAAAACCAGATTCTGGTAACTCAGTTTATCCCAAAGAACAGCATCTGTTCCTCATGGTTATGCCTGTGGAGACAGGGGTACTGCTTATATAGCAACTGCTGCTCATTGTAGGGGTTCACACTGAAGCTACAAGGTAAGGACAATTTGGATGAAAAAAACCAATATTCTGTGAGAGTTTCAGAGCAGTCATTATCACTTAGAAGAGCAATATCCTGTGAAAACAAATTCCCTTTTCATAGGTGCTCATCATGTTTTCATTTTTTGGCAGAACCAGCTCCACTTGCTCCTGTGACAATACCTCAGAAGTACTGTGGCCCAAGGGCTGATGTCCATTTCCTTTTGGCAATGGACCGCTTCTCCCATGAGGATCTGCAGCAGGAGCTCCTAGGAGGCTCCTGCCCCTGCTTCACACAATGGGCAGCTGAGATGCCCAATGGATGGACAACCTTCTCTCAGCCTGGAGTGCTTCCCCACTGGAGACTTCAACATCAGCCCCTGGGGTAAGGTTGGCTGTGGTTTGGAGGCTTAGGGATGTCCCCATCTCCCTGTGACCTCTGAGTGGCAACCTGGCCTGCAGCAAGTTGGCTGTGACGTTGGCAGAAAAGCACTTAGAACTTGCTTACAGCATAAAGCTTAGCCTTGTTGGGATACAGAGAGAGCTCTCTGCTGAGATCTGTGCTCGTGGGATTGATGTTCCACATCATATTTTGTATTCCTAATCTGCTAAAGAAGCTGATGCCCAGAGCAGAAAGCAAGGCCAGCACAACCCTGGCACTCTCACAGGGCTGCTCCCCCTGGAACAAAGTGCTGTTTGAGACAGGCTTGGGCGGCCCATGGCTCCCTATGGGGATCTCATCCATTTCAGAGAAAATCTTGGCAAATTTTTGCCTTTTCTGTCCTGACATTTGTGACAGTTCCCACATCAGGAGGGGTAAGTCAGGGACAGAACGAGCCGGGTCCTGAAGCTCCCAGCACAGTGCTAAGGCCAGTCACCTTTTCTTGACAAGCTGTATGGATGTTGCATAATTTGTAGATTAATAATTAATAACTAATGCGTGAACCTGATTTTGCTTTCCTCTCTGTTGTTGACTGTCTGGGAAATCAAGCTGGGTGAAAAAGCATTATAAATAAGGTAAAAATTGTGCTTGGGTAGTTCTTGGAGGAGATGGATGCTCAGAAGATTTTTCTAACACATGACATGTGTTCTGAGATGAACTGTAAAAGGTGGAGTTTAACATTTCTCACTTCAGTTATCCCTCTGAAAAAATGAAAGCAAATTTCTGCCTCTGATTCCCAGAAGGCTTTACAGCCAAGGCTCAGGCAGAGGTGGCCCTTTGGGCTGAGGTGTAAAACAGTCATGGCAGTGCCCAGCTCCTTTTTTTTAACTTCAGGCACTCACCATCTCCTGCATTTATCTTATAAACCTATGTTGTTTAGATTCAGATTTATTCCTGATGCTGTTTTTCACAGCATCTTGGTAAACTTTTCTGCAATCAGCTCACTTTTATTTGCATGAGTGACTCTATCCAGTGGCAGACACTTGTTCCCTTGAATCTTGTACGGGAGTTCAGCATCTAAATCAATCCCCTACCCAAAATTCAGGAACTACCATAATACTGCAACACTCCTACGGCACCACCATCAGCAGGAAGCTCAAACTCAGACCCAGCTTTTCTAACATGCAGCTCTCTCTTGCATCTTTATTAGCTGTAGTGCTCTAGGAAGGAACATCTCGGATCTTCATATGCACCTTTCCTCTGCCCAGTTTGCCTGAAAAGAGAAATTTTAGAATACCTCGGTCCTGGGGCAGCCAGGATTTGGTCTGCAAGCTCCTGCTGCCCCCTCCACTTTCTGAGGTGTTGCAGGCCTGCCACATCCTTGGAGGCTGCCAGAGCATAGCACACTTCATTTGAATTTGAATAAAGTACTGAACTTTATTTTGAGCCCTAAAATTCAAATCAGAATGCAATGAGTGCATGCCTGGAGGATGTGCATTTTAAAAAGAGTCACTGAGCTCTTTTTTAGAGCTGTCCATGTTTCCCATTTCTCTGGTTTTATCAGCTGGAGAGGAAATACGGGGGGCGGGAAAAAAAAACTCTGCATTAGAACAATTCCCAAAATATGGATCTCACTGAGAGATTTCACTGGCATTTTCTGTGACAGGGAAAAAGTGACTCCTTAGACAATATATCCTTGTTTCTTTTTCATCAGAATAAAATTTTGGTTAACTCAGAGAAGCTACCCTAGATATCTTAGGTTTAAGAAAAAAAAAGAAAAAAAGGGGACCCCCCCCCAGCCCCTAAACCAGTAAGGTTTAATCCCAGATAAGATTTTGACAACTTGGGCAGAGCTATGTTGTTTTGGAAACACAGTGAAAACTGAAAATTGTCTCAAAAGTTTGCTAGAGGAAAATGGCTGCCACACTTAGTGGGTGTTGCAAAAAATGCTCAATAGTTCATTAGAGAGAGAGAAAAACAACCACCCTGTCCCTGGAGTTATCCAGGGCTCCAAATTGGCAAGACCCACCAGGTAATCCTTTTTCAGCAGAGGTTTGCAGAGAAACTATCAAGCCAATCCAAGAATAATAAAAACGTTAATTATAGGCTTTGTCTCCCTACAGAATACATGGACTTTAATGCCTCTTGCAGGGATTTACCACACATGAGAATGTGGTATATTTTTGCTGCTCCTTGGTGCTCTTTTACTCATCAAATACTGGAGTTTTCCAAACATGATGCTCTAAATTATCTAAATGCTCTAAAAGACTAAATCCTTAGCTGGTAGAAAATGGGGTCATACAGTTAATTCCCTCTGCAGCTATACTGATTTGCACTGGCTGCAGATCAGTCCTGTTGTATTACCTAGGAACAGAGTAGAGTTGCTTTAATTTTTTTTTTCTTGTTTGATTTCAATTTCAAAAATAAAACTGTCTTAGAAAGTACATGCTTATAAGTGACTCAAAACCCATTACATGGAAACTATTTAATTGTAAGCAGGTTAGATCAGCTTTCCTGTGATAACATCTTCTGATATTGGTGTCTCTTTCTTGTCCAGGCTTAAAACTTTGCTTGCAAAATCTCCTTGTATTCCTTTGAACTCCCCTGGGAGATTAAAAAAAACCCCTCCAGTTAACACTCCCTCATTTAATTTTTAAAGGTCATGCTTAGAGCTGGCAGTTGTTATAGGAGCTGTCCTCTGTAAAGAAAAGTCTTAACTAGCCAGGCACAGACTTAACCTCAACATGGAAAAACTAACATTGTCACTAGGATATGGAGAAACCATGGTGAAGAGCTAGCAACAGCCAGACCACGGCAGAATGAGCAGTCGGCATCTGCTCGGTGGGCCTTTATCATGCAGTGTTGTATGTACGATACAAAATGCACAGGATGATTGTTGAAATGATGTAGACAAATTGACTCAAATTAGTTTAGCATGGGCCATGCAAAGTTTAAGCTTGTTGAGCCCAGACACATAGCAACAGCTCCGCGAGGCCCCGCGCTCGCGGCACAGGCACACAACGGGCACTGCAGCCCACGTCCGCGGTGTTTGCTTTTGTGCCTGCTTGCCTCTTTTCTTTCCATTTTGCCTGGCTCTAGACAGTCTTGGCAGAAGCAAACCCTGCTGAAGACTACGCTAGCACTGATAATTTTATAGAAGTACTTGTGAGCTTTAATGTCATTTTATACTTCCTTAATCTTTTGACTGTTACTTAATGACAAACAAATCCCCAAAGAACTGGGGAGGTGGGGGGAAGATTAAAAGGATTTTGAGATTGTATTCTCTGCTTTCAGTCAAACTGTCCCAAATCCTGCCAACACAATTCTCCAGTGCCCTATGACACTCCTCCCCAGACCACCAGGAGTGAGTTTCTTATTGTATTTACAGTAATCTAATTACAACAGTTCTTCAATTCAAAGCCAGCTTTGGTATACAGACTCTAGCAAGAACTCTCCTCTAGTGCAGATTGCAAACTTTAATCTTTTAAACTAACACAGAACACCCCCCTTCCCCCCAAAAATTTCTGAAATGCCTGTGTAAGCTACTAAGATGTATTCCTCCTCCCACACCCGCCAACACTTTGCTCATCTTTTTGTTAAGTTTCTTTTGTGCCAATTTACTGCCTAAGGTAATAATAGAGTTCCCAAGAGATAATATTCTGCAAGTTTATAAAATTATGGCAAAAGCAGGTTGCCTGCCAGAAAAGTTCTTTAAAAAAAATATATTTCTCTAAATATGTGTAGTTACCTTAATTTTTTTTAACTTCTCTCTGTTCTTTGTAGTTAAAGAAGGAGCTATGTAGAAAAAATACAGACTGAACATTTTACTTTAAAATTAAATATTCTCAGCTTAAAATTGTCATTTCTCAAAGCTACTTGATGCAAATCTTAAAGCTCATTAACTTTATTTAAAAGAAACAGAGGACAAAAGCAGATGAAGTTCATACATAATAAAAATGTCAAGAAAATGTAGACAGAAAAGATTGTTTTACATGAATCAAAATACAAAACAAAAGTACATCCACGATGAATTAGCAAATCTGGACATCCTTAGTGTGCCACTGCAGCCATCTAGCTCTATATACAAGTATTGCACTGTTCACTTTCAGTTCCATCACAGGTTTTCCACTTAGGGCTTTTACAGTAACACTGGGTTTACCAAGACACATCTTCAGCAAGTTTGAGGCAGCTTTTCTCTTTTTCCTGTCTGGCATTTGACTTTGTGAGTTGTGCTCGTGTACAGTCTAACCTGGAACTCACTAAAGTTAGTGAAATCTTCGCTCTCAAAAGATTAGGAATAGTTTAGGTCTCCCTCATTACTGTGCTCTTTTGAAGATATAGAGAGGGCAGAAATAATGTATTCTCATATTACATTTACAAGTGTTTCAAATACTCTGTTTGTCCCTTGGAATATTTCTGTTTTCTGTGACATCCATCAATCATTTTGCTTTCTAGTATGTTATCAGCAGTCCTCGTCATGTCAAAATTGTTTTAATATTTAATTCCACTTGTTGAGATTCATTGCTCTGCAAGTGGAAATCAGCTGTCCAGTCAAACCTCAGCTATTTCCTACTGTTTTCTGTGAATCTTGAAAAACTAGGAACACAATAGTATCTTTTCTGGTCTCACATTCACTCTTGAAACACTACTTCTAAAGCACCTTTGTGCTGTTTTCCTCCAAGCAAACTGTCCGTGGCAATGCTAAATAAATGATGCAATTGTAAAATCTTAGGATTTCTAGATAATATCTACACTCTGCTTAATCCAAAGAACTCAGAATAATGAAGTAGCTTAGAAAAGTTCATATGAAAGAGCAGCTGCATGAAAACCTCCCAACTTCCATCAAAATGTCTTGCAAATGGACAGATTGTATGTAGCAGTTAATTTCTGTGAGATCTAACTTTAATTTTAATCTCTGAGATAATAAATCTAATCCTCACAGTCCACCAATTTATCAGGTTGGACAACGTACAGAAAATACTCCAACCTTTACAAAAACAAACTTTCTTTACCAGTTTGGGAGATATTCTCATGGGAGGGACTAGGGCCCCTCCAGTGAAGGGAAATTGCTGCGTTGCTGCAGTGGGAAGTGTGGAGCAGGCATGCTAAAGTGTATGGATGCCATCTGCTGGCACTAAGGAATATGACCCTCCATCCACCCTGAAGATGGATGTGGAGGGTCAGATCTCATTTTTCATATTGGCATGAACCACTCACGTTATTCCATGTCTAAACTCATGTCAATAGAAGAAAAATTAAATTAAGATTATATAAGCTCTCCTTTAATGGGTATCCCTGTGCTTCAGAATTAGGCTTGTCAAATGTTTTACGTCATCAGGGTGTAGTGATTTAGGAATAAAAGGCATCTCTGCTTGCAGTTTTGCTGAATATCATGTTTAGATGTACTAATCCTCATGTAAGTTTATTAGACCATTGTTTCATATGCAATGCTGCATGGCAAAGCCAGATGTAGCCCAGGGGATTTAATCTCTCTGGGTCTGTGACCTTTGCTGCAGCAGTGCAGGGCACAACCTTTCCAAATTTGACACAGACATCCAAACTCACAGGACCTGAAAAATACCAAATATTGAAAGGGTTTAGCTTGCCCTTGCATGCCTGCTGGCTCCTGAGCTGTTAAGATTTACAGGCAACTCATTCTCTCTTTCCATAGCGTTACTCCAGACTCTGTAAGATGTCAGCATGGATGGAACAGTTGGCTTGGGAACCTTCCCAAAGAGGAAGGTGTGTTACCAAGGTGTGTGAATTAATCTGTATAGAAATGGGATTTATTTAGATGGTTTTGCCTAGAAATGCTAG
Organism: Pseudopodoces humilis; assembly: GCF_049639895.1. NCBI lineage: Eukaryota > Metazoa > Chordata > Aves > Passeriformes > Paridae > Pseudopodoces > Pseudopodoces humilis. Next base: position 20,785,057 of record NC_142204.1, read on the forward strand.
GATGAATTTAGAGAGTGTTGTTGTAGTTTGTAATCAGAATTATCATATTGTCATTTCATAATCAACTAGTCAGAACATTCCTTTCTACATGTTTAATTTTCTTGAGTCTATGCATGAAGAAAGGGCACCAGCTCCATAATGCACAGGGGATATGATACACTGTATTTTTTCCAAGGATGATCCATTCTTGTGAGGCTTTCCCCATTACACAGTTGTTCTTAGATGTCTTCTCTCTTTCTTTCTCACTGTAGGCACTTCATGTTGTTAGAGATGACCCAGAGCCAAGCTCACTGAGAAGCCAGTCATTATTTAGTGCTCAAACTCCAAAACAGGGTCAGAGCCAGCAGTGTAGCTAATGATGGGAAGTGGTTAATGAGGGGTCAGCAAAGGGATATGACTAATGAAGGGAAAAGGATTGCAGGACTGCAAAGTCACCAAGTGCATTGCATGGCAGATGAAAACTCTGTAAATCCTTGTAACCCCAAGCCCACAGCTGTGTTTTCACCTTCCCACTCCTCAACCTCTTAGCACAATAAGAATTTCCAAATCACCCATGGCAGGACCTGGCAAAGCTGCAGCTCGCACTGCTGGAGTTCAGGCTGACCGCACACACACACACACCTCTGACACCCAGCCTCTCCCTGCTCCACATGGAGCTCATCAGAGAGTGGTACTGGAAAGTCCCCTAAGCAAGGACAGCAATCCCATCAATTCTTTCACCCTAAAAAATGAGTTCTGTGTCTTCTATAGACTGTTAACTGCATTACAGGAGTGAGTTAGTGCTTTAAAATATAAGTAATTAATTATGCTGACATCATCATCACTGGTATTTTTATTCTTTTCTTAAATAGGAAAAAAAAAATAAAGGAAGTATAGGGTTTGATTTGAAAAATCAGGAGAAAGAAGAAAACTGTAGTCCAAATAGAGAAGAAGGGTTCAAAACTATTGTGCAGAATTTAGACCTAGTTTTGTATGGAATTGTATTTGATGAAGTTCAGAGGCTTGAGTCTGGGGTTTGTAAAATCACATGGTTTCCTTTACTTTTGAATGTTCCTTTCATCCCCTCAATATGCCAACTGTGTCAGTATAGAGTGGTCAGGCAGAGATCAGGCACTGCATTAGAAAGCTGTGATGAAGTATTCACTCCTTAGTATCAATAGGAACTTTGTATTTGAAGTAGGTGACTTGTAGTTCAAAATAGACTTTAAGGTACTTCTTGAGAGTGTTCCCAAACCTGTTTAACAATTCTCTGTTTCATAGTTGTCCTGTCATTTGTAGGAGTAAACACAATAACAGCAAAAAGAGTCTCTGGTATGCCACTACTGTGATATGCCCAACTTGAGAGCCAGTGGCAAGCTGATGGCTCTCCTGATCAGGAGCTTGCAGTGATCAGACCATTTACTGAACCTTAAGACATCCTGGAGTAGTTTATTGTTATGCTGCCACCTCTGAAAGGTACCAAGAGTACCTGAAAGCATTTGCTCATCTATAACCCAGTAATTAAATAGTTGTAACAAAATCTGGAGGTCGCTCCTGATTTTCCAAATGCTTGTGTTTCATCAGTCCACTGGGAAGAACAAGGAAGCAGAGCAAGGAGTTGAATGTCTAATTAAACTGTAGGAAGGCATCCAGTCAGCTTTGGAGAGACCTCTTGGGAGAGGAAAGCAAGGAAAGAGGTTCTCAGTGCCTTCACATGCCTGGGTTTTATCTTTGCTTTGTTTGTAACCTCAAAAACATGGAAGGACTTCTTGCTGTGTAGATGTGTAAATCTGATAATGTTTTATTTCATAACAAAAATGGAGGCATGGTAGAGATAAACCTGAGGAGTGACTTCATGCTAAGCACAGCATGTTATTTTAAATGTCAACCTCTTGGGGAAGGTTCCCATGCCAACAATTTTCTTTGGAAGTTACGCTATGAAAGTGGGTGAACACGCATCCAACTCATAACTCACTCAACCTTCCACCTGCATAAAACAGAGAAAAAAAGCTTATGAAAACACACTAGGAAGAAGAGGATGCAGCTGGGAAACAGCAAGAAGGACATTTTATTTAAAACTGAGTAAAGTCACAAGAGTTGCTGTACTTCTATGCAGCACACCACACCTAGGAGATTAAACAGCAATATTGTCATTTGTACCTGTTTATTCAAGGCAGGGATCTGACCTTTCCAGGCTCATTTGTTTCAGCAAACTTTGCTCATGCTACTCATGACTGCTCATATTCATAAGGCTTGCAAGATTAGAACATCAAATAATTGCTGATAATATGAAGACAGTGTGACAGAAGGAACAATAGTGTTTCTTATTAGGTGATTATCTTTCTTTTTTCTTTAAGGCTCTGAGAAACCACTTCATTTACTTTGATCATTTTCCTGTCAAAGGTAAATTTTTTAATTGGCCACTGCACTTCTACAGATATGAAGCTTTTCTGTGATCTCTGCCAATCTCAACGAATGCATCAAACTAGGTACTGTAGTTCTACTAAATAATATTGTAATTGTTTTGTTCAGGGTTTGTTAACGTCCACCCAATCATTTTCTCAGTCATATGGAAGAAATGCCACCCTGCAGGTTGAGCAACAGATCCAGACTGCTTCAGGGGATGAGTGGCTTCAGTTTTGTCCCTTGACCCCAAAATGACACCATGGCCTGACCTATAAAATGAGGACTATTAAATGTATTCACTTTTGTAAACACTAGTGCAACACATGGTTGAATAGCACTATGTAAATTTAAAATATTAATTAAACTGAGGCAGAGTGCCAGGTAATCACAATGCACACACACTACTTGAAACCAACTCATTAATAGTTCTGCTGCTGGAACCAGTTTCTTAATGGCTCAGTAATGAGTTGACTACAAATCTACAAAACCATGTTTCTTGAATTTTTTTTTTTAATTATATAATTATAATTTGATAATGTCTTGAACTTGTGTGTGCACAGGTAACAAAAAAGATACCTCCAAACACTTAAGGGCCCAAGACTTAAAATCTGTTAATTTTTATTCACAATTTGTATTAGTTTAACTCTGTAACAAAAAATGATACTCTGGCTCTTTTGTTCGTAGCTGGAAGTGTTGTGGTACTTCACTAGAATGTTTGATGTCTTATTTCCTGACCGCTCAGCCAAAAATACTGTGCAACCAACTCACTTCTCTGAGTTTCTTGCCTTGCATGCTACAGTCACCCAGAACTAGCAGACAGTTTCCTTTCCTATGAGACGAGATGCATCATGCTTAACCAAGCACATCTCTTCATGTGCAATGAAGACACTATATATGTTTGAGTGGGGTATGCTGCTCTTTCATCCCTGCCTGGTTTTGTCAGTAGTAAATCAGCCAGCAGCCTCACTACCAAAAAAATGTTAGATATTAACCTCCCTCCATCTCTCCTTCTTTCCAGCACTATTAACCTAGGTTACCTACTCAGGGAGCACGTTTTTAAGCTCCATGGTAGATTTATATTTGGAATTTGCAAAAGCACAGTCTTTCCCTAATCCCTCTCCATTACACCACAGGCATGGATCTGCAATGGGGAGCTTTTTACATCCATGGCATACAAGTTAGGAGATGCATCCCATAAGGTCCATCTCTGGCCTTGCCTGCTCCACTTTAGAATCTTTAGAAATGGATCAAATATAACAGCACATCTTACAAGCTTTCCTGTTGCCTTCCCTGTTCAGGCCTGCTGATAAGCAAACAATTCAGCTGGAGTTTGTTGTCAGTCACACATCTATAGATTTCACTAGACACATACCAGACATAAACCCCACAGGCTCTGCCTTTTCACAGCAGCTACCAACAACAGGAGAATGGAACTGCAAGGCTGAGGAATTCAGGAGACACTTGTCACATTTTAAATAAAGTTCTGTACTGAGATAGAAGGACTTCTTTTAAGGCTCTTTCCTAGGTTTACATCGAATCCAACACAGTAAAACTCCAACCCCAGCTGTAGTTCCCCACAGCTACTGCAGCAGGAGCAACCACAATCCTCACAATAGAATACAAAATGTATATATTTTGACCTTACTTCAATTATTTTCTGCATCTATAATCATAGTACACTCACAGACAAAATGTAAAAACCTGTAATTTAAATGAAGGAACCACTCCTCCACAGGGGAAGACAGAATGTTATATTTTCTCCATTTTAAAATCGTTAAGAAGGTAATTGCATGCTATTTCCAGTGAAAGCATGTTATTTATTTCTCAGAAAGATTCAATAATACTGAAGTCTTTTCTGAATATACCAACAGTAGACCATCTTTAACCCTGTTTATCAAAGAAATGGTCAATGAATGAAAAATTAAATGAGGCCAAAAATAGTCACTATGACAATACCTCTGCAACCAAAAGCTTTCGTTCAGCTTCAATGCTGGCTTAGCAAAGCAACATGCACACTGCTCATTTGTTTTCTACTGTCTGTAGAGATGTCAGCCTGAAGTTATTTCAGTTATTACACCTGTCAGTGAGGCTCTTCTCTCTGTAGCTGTGGCTTTACAAGGAAGTTGGCTCTTTCTGTTGGCTCAGCAAAACATTTGACTGACCCAAGTCCTGTGCTATCCTAAGTCTCCCAGTGGCTGAAAAGATGTTAATCTCTGTGATGCCTTCTGTTTTCAGTTACTAGGAGGTAGGACATCCTTCGATGCCTCATGCTGTAAAGTTTATGGATGATTACCTCTATTACAGAAAAAATACTTGAGCAGCAACTCTTTCTGCTGCCAAGAGAAGCTTCAGGCCTTGCACTTGAAGCAGAGCACCACATGCATAAAGCACCGTGTACAGCTGGGCCTTAGGACAAAGGATGAACAGCAGCTATAAGAAAATAGCCTGATCTCAAAGACCAAAAAGATGTCAACAGTTGCAGGTCCCATCTATTAGAACCAGGCAGGTAAACACTTAATAGTAAACACTCTCTGCAAACACTGAGCTCAGAGAGTTGCAGCCTCCCAGATGGAAATCAAGATCCCAGAGTAGAATTCCTGTGTGTCTGTGTAGTATTATTTCCAAAGAACATGATTAATCTGTGCACTCTGGGTGTCTCCCATATCCTGACAGAATCTGTGGTATGCTCCCTACCAGACACTATCCTCAGTGTTTCACTTGGATTCTCCCACATTGATTTCACCCATTCAGATCCAAAACAGAGAATAAGGATGTTATTCGTTAGGCAGGTCAGGAACACCAAGTCCCTGGCTTTGCTGATAAGGGGTTATCAGCAAACACCTCCAAGCCCATGCAGCATTGCTCTGATGGGTCACATTGATGCACAAATGAAGGAGGAAGCAGAGATGGTATTTTGTCTATATAACTTTATTAAACTCATGAAGGATGCAATAAGGTAGTTAATATTCCTCTGCTGCTGAGAGCAGTTCTGTTTGAGTTTCTAAACTCAAAGTACCTGTGACTTTCCTCTCCCCCTTCGCCATCTGGCATTTCCTTGTCTATCAAACTTGAAAGTCACTGCTCTTCCCCAGGGATCCTTAGAGATGTACATGGAGAGGTCCCAAAGAACAGGGTGAGCATCAGAAAACCTCTATCTCCCCAGCTATCCTCATTGGTGCAGTTACCTATAAAGCCATGCCCTTAAACCATGATTACCACAAATTTATTCTCTACAGCTGCCATGTAGGAAGCTCAGATCACTCAAATAGTAGCTGGGATAAAGGGTGCAATGTAAATATTGCTTAATATATACCTAAGTCCTTAGGATTAGTGTCATGGCTCCACAAGACGCCGCTGGCACTGGACTGGATGCAGCTCCGTGTCGGACTGTGCTACTCTGTGCTGCAGGGAGCTTCGGCAGCCTCCCCGTTGTGCCAACAGCACGGGCAGGGTGCCCTAAGGGGTCACCTCTTCACCAGGACCTCTCGGCTGAGACGTTCCCCAGCCCAACTGAGCGCCAAAAGTCAATCGCTCGCACCCCGAAACATCTCGGTCAGCTACAGCGACGCCGGCACCCCTTCCCTTCTCTCCTCAGCCCTGCCCCTACCCGGCATCTTCCTCCACCTCGGTGCCCGGCCCAGCGGGAAGAAGGTGCCCCCCAGCCCGTGGGGTCCACGGGGGTCGGGCCGGGCCTGCGCAGGCCCTCGGGAGGAGCGGCCCCTCTGAGGGAGCGGGCACGGGCGGCGGCGGCGGAGGAGGCGGAGGAGGCGGGGGCCGGCGGGTCCCGGCACCCCCGGGGCGGGCAGGGGGCGGGAGCGGCGGCGCCCCCCGGCCGTCGAGGGGCCGCGCCGGGCGCTGGGGCGGGGTCTGCGGGCGCCGGCAGGGCGGGCGGCGGCGGGCGCCACGTCGGCAGCGGGGACGGCCGGAGGAGTAAAGTCTGAGCGCAGCCCGGGCGGGCCGAGCGAGCCGTGAGGTGAGTGAGGGAGCGAAGGAGCGATGAGCGGCCGCTGCCCTCCGGCCCCGCCGCCAGCCGGGCAACCCCCGTGCGCCCTCCCTGCCTCCCCGCGGAGGATGGGGAACTTCGAAGGGAGGAGGCGGGAGAGCGCCCGGCGCGCCCCGGCGGAGCCGCCGGCGGGAGGGGCGGGTCAGGGATGCGGGGCCGCCGCCACCTGCCCCCGGCGCGGGCCCAGCCCGGCCGCCTTTGTGCTTCCTGCCGCGGCGCCGCGGGGCGGGAGGGCCGGGCCGGGCGTAGCGGCTCCGCGGCCTTGGCTGCCACGTCAGTGCCGCCGCCCTGCGCCGAGATACCGGCGGTGCCCGCGCCGGCCCGGCCGGGGATATGGGCGGGGGTCGCTGCCGGGCCGCCTCCGGAGCTCTGCCGGGCACTGCGAGGGGAGGACGCGGCGGGGACTGCGGGGCTTCGGCCGCCCGAGGGTAAGCGGGGGGCGGCTCCTCGGGTGCGGGACCGAGGGCAAGGTGGGTTCTTCTGCCCTACCGCTGCCATCCTCCCTGGGCCGGACGCCCTTGGAGGAGGCGGTCCCACCCCCAACCTAGGAGGGAGCCGTGCTCGCTTCGGCCTGGCTCCTTGATGGTCTTGTTCTCCCTCGTGAGTTTCTCCGACCCAGGAGAAGCTTTGTTTTGTGTTTTCTTCTTTTTAAACTTTGCAGTGTTAGAATGTTTGCTGTAGTAACATGCTCTTTGTTTCATCCACGTCTCCAGAGTCCATCTTAATGGACTAGGATATGAAGAGGTTTTTTGTGAGCTGTTTGGTACTAGCTTAGCTTTCCACATCCACCTAGCCTAGGCGTTTATATGGTGTGGCCTGGAAATCAAGGCAAGTTATTTTAGCCGTATGCCTGGTTCTGGTCATTGTATGAATTGCAGAGACAGCTTCTGTGGATGCAATTAAATGCTTCCTTCTGCTCATTTAATTGGGGTGAAAATGACAACTCTGAATGAGTTGGGGTGAAAATGAGTACAGCTGGAGGGGTACGTACAAGATTGCTTAATATAGCATGTAAGTGCTGATTTTGTATGCGCATCAGTTTTAAGACTGCTCAGTAAATATTATCCAGGATATTATGTAAAGCTTTCTGTTAAGATGTGGTTAAGTATTCAGAAAAGTTAGTATTGCCTCCTCAGTTTAGAAGTGGACAGCACTACAAAAATGCAGACTGAAAATTGGTCCTTGTCCAGCAAGTGACTAAGTCTGAATGTCAGGTAGGAGCCAACAAACAGGTGGTGGATGCTAGGGAAAAGATTAGTTCATTAGCGGAGGTGGAAAGGAAGTTCAGAAACTGCTTTATCGCTGGTTGTTAGGCACGGCCAGGTTTTGTCTTTGAGGGTCTACTGGAGAAGCAGGTCTGAGACTGATCGGGACTCGGGCATTAGGAAAGTATTAAAAGAAGTGGGGAAAGCTCTTCTGAAAACTGAGCTAGGAGGAGGCAGAGGATGACAGAACTGGTAAAATGGAGTTTTCATGGTCTTTCTGAAGCTGTGCCATGCACCTTACTGGAATTAACCATGTACTTCTTAGGAACCAGTTTTGGAGAACTAGAAAAGGGAAATTCTGGTTCACGCCACCTTTGATTTTATGTCTTGTAAATCATTGCATCAGAGAAAACTTGATTGTTGACATCACGTGTTCCGTAGAGCTTCTTCTGGAGCCTGATCTATTTTCTAGTTGACAGTGATGGAGAAATGGTGAATTCTCTATCCATGGTAGATATAATAGTAATGTCCTGGGCAGAGTTTAGGGTTTTTTTTGCAGGAGATATTATATTTATCTTTTGCTTTTAATTGTGGTGTGTGTTTCATTTTTAATACAGATATGTTGCATTACCTTCCCAGCTGTGTTCAGTATCCTGCATACTGTGAGCCTGTTACATACTTTACTTATGGTGACTTCCTTTGGAGGAAGTTGTAGCCCATCCTGCTGTAGGCTTGGAAGTAAGTTGTAGTTCACACCTGAAAACTTCTGATCAACTTCTTGTGGTCTTTACTTGAAAATCCACCTTTTTGTGTGGCATGTTTGCTTCCAATCCAGTCTTACTTTGTATATAAATCTTAATTTTGAAACTTGGGTTTTAATCTGAAGGCTTATTGAAATATTAGCTATGCTCTTGGTTTTTAGCTACGTGCCTGGATTTGTTTTTGTACTTTAGTGCTGTTAGCACTAACATTTCTTGCAGAAGCTCAGTCAACTCTCCCATGTAGTAACAAAGTGAAACACACATTTCCATGTTGGCTGTGTTCTGAGGTGTGTGCGATAACTAAGAGCACTGAGCACAATTGCTTGTGACGTGTTACAAGCCCTAATCCAAGGAGTAAGGCAGCAAAGCTGGTAGTGAGGGGTTGCTTGTGCAGCTTGAAGCAGTACCCTGAAGAGCAGCCATAGGTGGGATTACCTTTTTTGGCTTCATGCTTATTTCCTTGTTTAATTTGGAGAGTGGAGCACTGTTGCTCTTCCAAAAAATTTATTTCCTAAACTATCATACCTAAAAATATATTTTTTTCCATGTACATGAAATACATCGAGTTCATTCAGAAATCTGCTGCAGCTGCTGGAAGAGGGGAAGAAGAGCTGTGCATGTGTCAAGGGTTGTTTATTTTCCATCAGCTCTGTAGCCAGGCTTTCTACCTGCATAGCTGGTAGCCAGAAGGAACAAGACAGGGCGATGGATTTGTTTGTAGTTCTGTCAGGTGGAAGTTCCAGCACTGGCTGCTGCTGCTGCCATCTAGAGCAGCATTAAGCTGCCAGCTGAAATTGGCCCCATCCTTGGGTCGTTTCATTGCTGCCCACAAATATCTGAGTAGTGGCATTGAAACAAGCCAGTTTTCACTGGCTGCTGCTTGGGCCAGGTTTGCTGTGCTGAGACAGAAGGGCTTTTTGTCTGTAAAGGCAGAAAGACACCAAGAGCATCTGCTGAAACTTGGGAAGTTACACACGTCTGTAATGGTTAGAGCCCACTTCTCAATTGAAGGCTAAAACTTTACACAAATTACTGTCCAAGAACTGCAGTCTCATTAAGGAGCGTTTGAATCTTAACAAGGATTGTCGTGCTTCATAGCAATCCTCATGGCAGCACATGGAACAAGTAAAATCTTCATTGCCCAGAAGGAATTGGTGTTTTGGTGACATAAATCTCTAAAAATGTGGCATCTTAAGGCTGTACCAGGTGTGCTTCTTCTGTACTGTGGGGATTTGTATTTCCAATTCCCACTGTACACCCGTGGCAGGTATGTGACAATCACTGTTCCCTAAGATGTCATTAACCTTCTGCCTTTCTCATAGGTGTATGCAGAATACTTTTGTGGAAACAACTAACTAGAAATATTCACAATATATTCAAGAAATATATTTGGTAAGTTTTATTTCAATCAGCTTTGATGTGAATGTAATGTACGTGTAGCTGTGCCGTTACTTCTAGAGCTTCTTTCATTCAGGATCTTATAACACTATTAATGTTACAAGTAGCTCTTGAATTAAAAACCCTCTAATAAACAATTTCTTTTTTTGTACAACAGTATAAAACATTTAAGCTTTCTATGTATTTCATATTCTGAAAATATGGAAGTATGTTTTCTTTAAAATCGGTTGAGTGACTTCCATCTTTATTTTTTTAATATTTTTTTTTGTATGAAGGCTACAATTTATTTTAATGTATTATTAAGAAATATAAGTTATCCCTTATCTCTTGAATGAACAGCATCTTCATAAGCACACAGGAGGAAAAAACACAAGAAGTAGTTTACATTTATCCCTGTTTGAAATCTCTTTTAAGATCTGCATTTGCTTCCATTTCTTGACATGAGAAAAGACAGATGAAGAAGGAAACTGGAGTGTCTCAGTGATATAATAGATTTCTGCTTCATGAATGTCCCTATGAGTTTTGCTGGGCCTCGTGGAGATCCTGCTTCATTCCATGTCATCATTTAATGAAGATGTTAAATGAAGCTGGAGTCTTTTCTGCAGTGACACAAGTGAATTTGGCATCACAGGATGAAAATGCAAAAGAAAGATCCTCTTTGCTTGCTTTCTTCTTCCCTTTTTCTTTGCTCAGTCTTAGTGTACTTTGAAGAAAATTCTGAGAATGTATGAGAAGAGTTCCAAAGTTCAGGTTTCTGATAAGTATTTGCCTTGTTGCGTACGCCTGCAGTACTGGTAATTATTTTGAATAATGATTCAGTGCATAGTGGGGACTTTGAATCTGCAGCTTCGAAGTTTCCGAAGTTTCTTAACCTATAGTGTGTCTGAATGACTTAACGCTGCACAAAAGTCTTACACTTGCATCTCTGGGTCACTGCCTTCGGTTTCAGCTGAGTTGTAATCTCTGTTGGCTCTCATGAACTTTGTTTTCTCTTCTTTCTGGGGACACATGTTCAGGGGGAGGCTTGAACAGGATCCTCCCTTAGGATACACTGCAGTCTGGTGACCGGGGGCCTCTGGTGCAAAGCAGGACATATAAGTTTAGATCTTAATGGACAAAGGAAGCCTTGAGTGCTTTTACCTCCATGGTATTATGCAAAATGTAGTGAGTGGTGTCTGTTTTTCTGTCTCTAGTTTTTGAAGAAAAAAGTTCTCAAGACTGGATGAAGTAATCTGCCGCCAAGCAATTATTCCAGGCCTTTGACCTGCAGTCAATAGAAATACTCATCTTAAATCTCTGGAAGGGAGCCAGGTTTAAAACATGCTCCTGTGCATATCCTGTTCACCAGACATGCTGCACCCTGTTCAGCACACAGGATTTTTGCATCACTTTTCAGTCCTTCAGCTCTTCTGACGTATTAAATTGGATACAAGGATGCGTAACGCAAACTGTAATGCAGATATTTGAAAATTTTCTGTAGAAGTCCTTTGCTGGATCTTGGTCTTGATTCTGGGATTCCCTGGAGAGCTTCTACAGAAAAACAAAAGTACCTGAATTGCGCTTTGTGAGATCTTGAGTGCCAGGTTGTGTTTCAGGTCAGGCTGTGAGCCTTTTCTGACAGTGATGTGATTCTGTTTTCGCTTGCGCTGATATCATAGCATAGTGAGTAAAATCTAGTACAGGCTGGTTGGGCACATCTCTTGCAGCATCATAGAATCATCAAGGCTGGAAGAGATGATCAAGATCATCCAGTCCAACCACACACTTAGCATCCCTGGAGTGCTTCCAGGCACCTGTAGAAGCACCCATCAAACAGCAGTTTTCAACTTTCTGATCTGCTAAACCCCTGGAGCTCCCTTCTGCGTGGAACAAATTCAGTTCCACCAAGAGTGGTGGACTGTGACCAACTTGCCTTGGCTGCTGTTCTCAGGTGTAGTAGTTCTCTGTTGACTTGTGGGGCTTGATAGCAGCAAGTTGCCAGTGCCTGAAGAAAGACTACTGGGATCTGTCTGGTTCAAGTGAGTGAGGTATTTCTGTTGCAATTGTGTTAAACCAGTGCATGTAAATTATATATATGTGACCTTGAGGTTCTAGGAAAGGTAATGGGAAGGACTGGTCAATCCGAACCACTTTTTATATAGTGCTTTGATTTTATATGTGCTGCTATTTTTTTTTCTTTTTATACTCAATATATTTTTATATTCAGTATACTTTTTGACTAGACTAGAAATTCTGCTGTGAAATTCCCCTGCCATTACATTGCTTTGCTCATTTAGCTTTGCAGGAACTGAAAACAAACCTAACAGTCTAAACTAAACTATGGAGAGTTATGAAAGCAATCCTTACCTCTTTTGTCTGCCAGTCTGTCTCTTTCTATTGGACAGGTCCTGTCTTAATTAAATACTGGTATTGCATCTTGTACAGCAGATTCCAGGGGCTTCCTCTGAGCTGTGTCTGCTGTTAATGTTGTTGTACCCAGTACTTTCTTGATAGCAGAAATACTAAACTTTGTGTGAAGTCTCGTGACGGTTTCTAGTGTTCTACCTGTGTCTAAAACTGGTAACTTACTCCAGCTCCCCTCTAACTTGACAATCCCTGGCAGTGTTTTCTCTGTCCTTTTAAGATTAGATAATTTTTCTGAATCTCTTATGTGGAATTGTTGACAGTAACATTTTGGAAGCTCAAACAAGCAATTTCATCTCATGTTCTTTTAGAAGTTACATGCTCTCTAGATACAAATAAATTCATGGAGGTAGTTCTTTATAGAAAAATAATTTACCTCTGGCTTTACTCATTTTCCCCCATTGAGTATGCTTTAAAACTGTTTTGATCACTTTTTCATTCCTTTGTTTGAATTAAGACTTGCTAGGTTCTGGCTTTTATTTTACTCTTTTTAGGACTTTCCCTGAGGCAGTGGTTAAACTCCTTCCACGTTCCTGGTAATCATCTTCATGACCAAAATGGCCACATGTTAATTAGGAACGTAGTTGCTTCATCTTGATACAGATATTTTGATTGAATAATGTCAGGCCTGTCAGTTTCTTCTATCTAATCTTTTTTACAGTGCTTTATATTATTTCAAGTTGGAAAAAAGTGACAAACCTACATGGAATTTCACATAGTGAGGGTGATAACCTTGTATTTCTTCCAGCTTGTGTCAGGTGAATGCAAAGAAGTCACATAGTATCCACACTGGGTCTTTTCTCAGAACCTGATTGTCCTCATTTACTCCCTGTGATTGGTCAGGTTCATTTTTTAAAATTTTCTTACCCATATTTGTGATTAAATAAAATAACAAATTCTGTAATTGATACTTCTAAAAGTTGTCTCTTAGCTCTCACGTTTTAATCTTCCAATTTGTTGTGTTGCTACTCTACAACCTCCTCACAAGGGGAAGAGGAGGAGCAGGCACTGATCTCTTCTCTCTGGTGACCAGTGACAGGACCCAAGGGAATGGCCTAAAGCTGTGTCAGGGGAAGTTTAGGGTGGGTATTAGGAAAAGGCTCCCCCAGAGTGTGGTTGGGCACTGGAACAGTTCCCCAGGGAAGTGGTCACAGCACCAAGCCTGACAGAGTTCAAGAAGCATTTAGACAATGCTTTCAGGTGCATGGTGTAATTCTTGGGGCTGTGCTGTGCAGGGCCAGGAGTTGGATTCGATGATCCTTGTGGTTTCCTCTCAACTTGGGATATCATATGATACTTTCCTATTTCTTAGCTAGCATGTTTGGATTTCTGGCTTTTGATTGGCACTTGTTCAGCATTTCTGTCAAATTTGCCATCCTGGCAGTAAGTTTTTGCTTTCTTGTTGAGCTTCTTGTATAAAGGTGCCTGTGTTTTTTCGAGCTCTGAACTGACAGCCTTAGTGTTGATTGGGCTAACTCTTTATTACTCAATTTAGGCTTGTTTCTCATCCAAAGATCCATGATTTAGTATGTGGGTGCCAGTTTTTATCATGATGTTTTAATTTCATAATAATACTGTGAGGGTTTTAGTTCATTTTCCAGATGAGTCTTCCCACCTGCTTCTGCCTCCGCATTCCTTCTTCAGATCCCAGCCACTGCTTTCTCACCCAGAGCATGTACAGAGAGATTTGGGCATGGCAAGAGAACCAGGAATTATTTTTGTGGTGCTTGTTGACTCTCGGAAGAAATTAAATTATTTAGAAACTTGTGCAGAGGGAAGGGTACTAAGAACCACTGGCAGAAAGAGAGAAGGATGCTGACTGGTGTAATGGGACTTGTTTTTCCTTTTTCTGACCTTGGTGCTTGCTGAGGAGGGAAAGCAAGATTAGCATGAGGACTCAGGGGAGGAGGCAGAACTTAATATCAAGGCGTGCTTTGGTGGGGGAGGAAAGCAGGAAGGAAACCTGGACTGGTTATTACTTTCTTCCCCACCAGAGGAAAAATTCTGTAAAGCAGAGCTGCTGGGAGAAAGCTGAGCTTTCTTCTATGCTTTGCCTGTCAGGGACTGCTGCTCTAGAACTGCTCTAGGAAATAGCTTCTGATGTAAAGAAATCTTCCCTGAAATGTTTCTGTTGGAAGATTGGGTAGAGCTAGAACAATCTAGTTCTGCTGTCATCACTGCGCCCTTTATGCAGCTCTGTGACAAGATAAATTGTGTGTTTCTGTTGCAGTTCTTCCATCTTGTTTTCATGGCATTTGTTCAAATTATGCTGCAAGGACTTGTTTTTTTAAACAGTTTTCCAGGTACCTGCAGATCTCACAGGCATGCTGCTGTTGTTTCTCTAGTGGCCACCACCTCTATGATCACTAGGCTTTTCTTTTTCAGTACTTAAACATAAGCTGTTGTATGGCAGTAGCTGGTTTTGTTTTCCTACTTGTTGTTGTCTTCCTGATTGATTTTTAGGTTTGAGATGCACTTGGTGTGGTGTTGCAGCTCTCACCAAGCCTACTGATGTGGTGGAGAGCTCCTTTACTGAGTCTAGTTGAAGAATGCAAAAGCACAGTCTGATAATAAAGTAGCAATTTGACAGGACCTGCTAGCTTATCTAATAATGAAAAAGTTCTCTTTGTGAAACTTAAAATACTTGAATTTTGGATTCATGGATTACATTTATGCTTTGCCAAAAGAGATGTATAGCACATGTGAATTTCTTTTTTTAGGCAATAATGAACCAAATGGACAAAAATCAACAGGAAGTCCCGTCATACCTTCATGATGAACCACCAGAAGGTATGTATTAGTTTTCATGATATGAAGTAAATTAATCAAAAGGTCAGTTCTCTCTTTAAAAAATGGATCTGCAAGCTGAACACTTTTAACTTTCTTTTACATAACAGTAAACAAACTGGAATTACCAACCTGGGATTAGATGGTCCTGGGTTATTGTTCACTTCTGCATTATCCTGATTACAAAAAGGCCACTGAATATAACTGAGTACATACAACTGTACCTATAAATTATCGAGAAGATGGGCAGTTACTGAAGGACTTAATTTACAGATTAGTTTCCAGAGATATGAATTGGTTTAATGGGTATTTATTTCTGCTATTCATTATATGAGACAGAAAGAGCCCAGCTTCATTTTTTGACATGTTGCTGTATTCATAGTGCATGTGACTTTTATGCAAGATGTGTTTAAAAAAATACAGAATTTCATTACTGCTTCTGGAGACTGTTTTCCACCATACAATTAAAAGTGATTCCAACTGTTCACAATCTCATAGCTTCATAAAAACAACCACACACTTGACTTTGTTAATGCAGTGACATCGTGGTCTCCTGAACCAACTGAATATTAAATTTGCTATTAGATCTGCAGCGGTAATGCAGTTGCAGATGAGCAGTTTCTTCCAAGCTGTGGACTAGCAGGATTGAGCAGAGTTGTGTTTGCATAATGTGACTGGAAACATACTAGATCAAAAGCAATTCTTGGCACACAGGTTGTCTGTGTTCTGTCTGCTCTTGCTTTAAAACCAAATGTTTGGATGTAGAGGTCGGTGAGTCATGATTCCTCTCGGTTCATTGCTCTTCAGTTTATAAAGGCCTTTAAAAGTTCTGTTTGTTGGTCTGGTTTTTTTTTCACCTCAGCTTTTATATGTTGTATAACTGAACAATTTGCTTCATTTGAACAACTGTATTATCCACTAACTGTAGCAGAAAGCACTGGAGTAGCTCACTCTATTCTTAACAGCTATTGGGCAAGAAACACAAGTAGAAGAAAATGAGAGGAAAGGGAAAAATAGGTTTTCATGGAACAGTAATTCTTCATCTCAGTTATACTTGTTATAGTAGCATGGTGTGAGAACAAAAACCTTGCTCTTTTGGTGTTAAGATCCCAGAAGCATTTCTGATGGCAAATGCCTGATTGGAAGCTACACCTTAATGTGTTATCTTCAAGTCTAATTTTTGAGGCTGGATTTTGCTTGCTTAGTTGTTAGGGGGTTTTTTGCCTTAAAGATTTAATTGTGTTTTATACATGTTAAACATCATGCATAGAAAGTGAACAGTGGTGTGAAAACTAGAACGTATTCTTTATTGAGTAAGGCAATGAAACAAGTGGGTATTTTTTTATCTTCCTAGAGTATTCACTAGGTTTTCCAGATTCAGAGCATACCAGCAGAATTTGATTATCACTGGTTATTCCAAAGTTTTACTTAAAATCTGTGAGCAGCTAAGACTTATTTTCTTCTGCACATTGTTTTCTTTCAGTATGACAATAACTAGTTTGAATATGAAGTCTAAATAGATGGAGAAAGTTGGTGTATGAAAGTTAGAGGGAGTAGAATGAAGCACAGCTTATCTTAATGTGAACTCCATCCTTGAAGAGGCTTTTTCCTTTTGGTTCTGTTTCACGTGCATGCTTCAAGCCTTACAAGTTTAGTTAAAATATTGTAATACCCTTGAAAAACAACCCCATTTTGAATTTTCTGCCAGGCCTTATATATGATAAACCTACACCATCACAGAAAGACGGCCAAATGTGGATGGAAGGATACCAGATCAATGCTGGCAAGATCATCTCTCTGAACAGGCTGCCAAAATACTCCTTAAAGGAAAGGCTCAATTCCAAAACCAATTTGCATTTTTTTTCCTAAAGATAGAAGTAGTTGTAGTTTGTTCAAATCATGCTCAACAAGCTTTAAAGGATGCGTAGAAGAAGCTTTTGTGCTCCTGCTTTTTATGAGTAGTGCTATTCTAATGCTGTATTTTCTGTCTTGCAAGTGGTGCCAACCTTTGCAACCTAAGTTCATTCAAACTCTTGTTTATTCTTGGATTCCTTTCAGTGGGAAGCTGGCTGCAAAATAGCCTGGTAGAGCCAACTCCTGGATAGGGAACTTGTGTCATTTTCTCAGTGCTCCATAAATCACAGAATATTCTGAGTTGGAAAGCACCCACAAGGATCATCAAGCCCAACTCTTAAGTGGAGGGTACACATGGGGATCAGCTCACAACCTTGGTGTTATCAGCACCATGTTTAAGTGACTGAGCCAATCTCCTTAGATGTAGGCATGATCTGGTATTCTTTGGAAACATACTCTTTAGAGAAAAGGAGACCAGGGATGTGTGTCCTACAACAGAAATCAACTGGCAATAAAACTTCACAGCACTGGGTGTTTGTTAGACCTCATGGACAATGCAAACAGGATGGAAATAGAATGTGCCAGCCATTACCAGGAGTTATTTATACACCATCATGTTCTGTATTTACACCTGTGAAATAGAGTAGATGTCAAAGGACTACCTGAAGTAAGGTAAAAAAAAACCACATAAAGACTACGTTTGTTTGTTTCTCTTATTAAAGTTAGTTATGATGGATCAGTTCTTGCTTACATCAGTTCTGATTCAGTGAAATCAGATCTTAAAATTCAGTGGGATGAAACTTCACACCAGTTTTACAGGGGTGATAGCAAACCTGTTAAGTGAAGTGAAACAGTTTCTGACCAAATTTGTTACAAGTTCTATTAGTCTCATCACAAGAATCCTCTAGTGAATAATCCAAGACATTGGATTTTATAGCAGACTCTGCATGTTTCCTTCTGAGTGTGATGCTTTAAAGGATTTCTGTATGTAAATAGAAATTCTGCTCTCTGTGTGTTTGTGTTGGCAGTGCATTTTTGCTGGAGATGTCCATGTTGAAAGCTGCTGGCCTAGAATGAACCAGCAAGGGTATTACATGGCTTTAAGTAAAAGGCTGTCCTTTATGTTTTCAGTTTCTATTATCTATATCAATTTCTTAAATAGGAGACCAGTGTAAGCTGGAAGGACTCGGTATTTTCAACTCCTTTGGGCTTCACTATTCCGTATCCTTATTTTCCCTTTTTGTCAACTTTGTAGGAAATTCTCTCATTTAGGTGGCATCTTTTGCTTGAATTATTCAAGGTATGCACATAGGAACTCTGACCTTTACAGTTTTTTAATGAATTCTGAGTCCTGGCATTATCACAAATGCATTGGCAGTGCATGGAAAATTGCTCACCCTAGTTTTCATCTTGTAGTATATGGGTGCTGGGACATGATTCTTGGAATCTGTGCTCTGGATGCAAGTTGTGGGCAGTGAGGGAGCTGGGGACAGACCTGTTCTGCTGGTTCTCCTAAGGCATGTTGCAGTGGAAAGTCACTGTGTTGGCATGACTGGACAGAGGTCTCCCGTGTATCTACAGCTGGTTTTTCTTTCCTGCTGCCTCCTTGAGTAGTTGTCCTCCAAGCATCTTATTTCTGCTCCTGTCTTCCTCACCTCTTTATTTCATGTCTGTTTATTCCCTAGCTCTGCCCACTGTGGTTCCACTTGCTCTTTTCTTGGTTTCCCTCTTGTTTGTTATTTGGAACTAGGTGTTGTATGAGCATCCAAGAAAAGCGACCTGCAAGGTAAGTATAGACTGTGTGCAATGGCTGTTAGGCTAGAAAAGGAAATACTTTTGAGTAATGTTTTTTAGAAAATGCTTAAATTCTGGTGCTGAGATTGATTTTCTTGTTGTTTCTTCCCTTAGGGTCACTCAAAGACCACCCGCAGCAGCAGGCTGGCATGCTTTCTCGTGTGACTGGTGGCCTCTTCAGTGTCACAAAGGGAGCTGTTGGTGCCACGATTGGGGGTGTTGCTTGGATTGGAGGGAAGAGCTTGGAAATTACCAAAACAGCAGTCACATCTGTGCCTTCCGTGGGAGTAGGTCTAGTGAAAGGAAGTGTTTCTGCTGTAGCTGGAGGCGTTACAGCTGTAGGATCTGCTGTTGCAAGTAAAGTGCCTTTAACAGGAAAGAAAAAGGACAAGTCCGACTAAAACCAAAACTGAGACATACTCAATTCTCCAGAATATTGCATCAGTGGCATTAAAATCTGCTAAGATTGGGACCATGAGAAGCCATGTGTCTTAGACACTGTATCTTCTAACGAGTTGTCCAAGTAACTCGATTTCATCTGAAAAGGACAGAAGAAGCTTGGCTAGCACAGCGTATGAGGATTTATTAGAGCCTAGATTGAAGCTTTGTATCTGGTGAAATGTTACACTTGATAACTATAGAAGTGAGTGTATCTGAAGGAATAATACGTATTTGAATAGTTATTTACTGTATGTCTTCTGCAGTTTTGGACTAAAATGTGAATGTAGAAACTCGGTAGTCTCTGTGATGCCATCGATACGAGATGCCAATTACTGTTCTCAGTGGTTTCCACATCCTCCTGCTAAGGATCCTTCAGCTGTGTAAAAGCACTGTTGGACATACCCAGTCTTGGTTATGAACCTGTATTTGCAGGCAGCCTGTAAACTATCCCTGACTGCATTCTGCCAGTGAAGACTGGAGCAGAGACTGGAGGTGTGCAGGAATTGGAAATGAGAATGGGAGATAGAAGTGTAAAAGTTTAACAACATGGTAGAAAGGCTCAGAAAGAGTGAACTACCTTGACGCCTTACTGGAATAAAATCTCTTTTTACTAGGTGAAGCTGTGTAAAGAACTGTCCTGACATTTCAGTACAGTTCACATAATGAGCCTTAGGCTCTTTATAAATCCTTATATCTGAAACTTTGTCAGTTTTTACTGAAAACGTGATTGCTTCATCTCAGGTGTATTTAATAATATGCATCTATCTCCTACAAGTGAGACCTTGCTTCTAATGAACTTCTTATAGACGCTAGAAAAAATGACAGCCTGTGGAAACTGGGCTCATATTTGTGGTCATCTAGCACAGCTGTCTAACTTGCTAGGAATTCTTGTGTAGCTGGAAACCACTGAAGAACTAGCAAAGCTGTTCTCTCAACTCTGTGACACACCAGGTTAGCTTTTTGCTCTGTTTAGGCAAATGCAAGGAAATTTTCACTACATTTCTTGTACTTTCCACTTTGATTTTTGAGTAAAATGCAATACTTGTATTTAAAACAAACCAAAAACAGTAGATGAGGCCTTAAAAAAAGAAACATGATTCAAGTAATTTGTATACTGACAGATTCCAAATGTTGACACCTCAGACGGGAATACCTGTACATCCTCTGCAGCATGTGAGGCAAAATGCACTTGTAATGGCACAACGCAAGGTTGCCTTAAAATAGAAACCATTTGTGATCTTTTATTTGTGTACTGATTTTGCAAGTATGTCACCTCTTTAGAAGCCCATGGAAGGCATCTGTTCATGTTGTGTATGCAGTATTTTCTAAAACCTTGTGTTTCTATGGAGAACTTGTACGCTTACTTTTTTCAGTGGCTGTGGTTGTACTAGAAGGTTATATGAGGGGGACTTCTTATAAATGAAAAAAACCTGAAACATATCACTTGTCAAACTTAATCCTCTGTTCATGGGTGTTGAAAGTACACCATGTCTCAATTATGGTACTGTAGTCACCCAATCTCCTGAGCCATTGGTACTTCAACAGCAAAAACCCAAGAAATGGTGCCTGCTCCTTCTGTTAGATGCACCAGCTGCTTGGTTCTGATCTGCTGCAAGGGTGTAATGAGGTAAGTTGATGCAACAAATAGAAGACTTTTAACTATTTTTTTTATAGTCAAAAGCAAATTGCATAGAATATAGTATTGTTAGAGGTACCAGTTAGCTCTAGATGTGAGCTACCCTGCATATCAGAGGCAATTTTGCTGCAGGATATAATATAGTATAGTCTGCTCCCGTGCAATTTCCGGTGTAGCAATATTCCCCAAGTGCTGCCACTGAACTCTTTTAAAAAGAGTCACCTGTTTGGAGCACAGTGATCATTTGTGACAGTCAGCCAAACTCTCCCTATTAGTTTTTCTGTAAATGCTGAACTGGTCATATCCATGTTTTTTACTAAATTATTTTATGTTAAACTTTGAAACTTGGAGAAAAACAAGTGTGGTCTGAGATAAGCAATGTTAGGTATGTAAAGAGTTGCCAACACTTCATTATGTTTTGTTCTTAACATATCCTGTAGCTATTATTTTGAGTCTTGTAACTGAACATGGCATATGGTTTTTGTTTTCAAAGAGCTTAGCTTTGTCCTATATCCTGTGTGTTTTCCATTCACTTATGAAACTTGCTTCATCTTAAAAATTTGTTCCAGTTCTGTCCTGGCACCTGTGAAACATTAAATTGTTGCTGTTTCAGACATTTGAAAGCTTCCTTAGTTTATAAACCTAAGTTTGTACCTTAGGTATAAATCTGCCCACACTACCACACTCCAGAGTGTCTTTTATTTGTGTCTACTTAGTACCAACCAGCTCTTAACAAAAGCTGTAACTTCAGTGTATAAGCTGTGCACAGACACAGCACAAAATGTTTTGCACTAATTTTCTTTTCCCCTGGTCAGTGATGCTTGGGAATACCCAGTTTTAAGGTCATAGTGTGCTGAATGCAATATGGAACTGAAATTTTCTGGGGGAGTGAGGTTGTTCTTTTGCCTTGGGATTGTTTTTGTGGTAGCTTTATTTCACTTTCCTTTTCCCAGTCCCTGTTTCAAAAGGGGAAATGTTTATGAAGGCAGCTGGGATGCCTGACTGCTCTCCAGGTAGTGAAAGGCTTACGTACAGGCTGGTCCACAGTCACTGTGAGTAACAAAAGATGAGTACTTCAGCAATACAGTGTTTTGGTGACTGGGAACTTTCCTGAGCTTTTATTGTAAATGAATCCTGTGAAGAAGAGAGAAACAGTTCCCAGGATAGAGTTATGAATGAAGGATTGACTGACTTCATCTGGTAGTAGAGAATAAGTGCATTTCTGATCATGCTTTTATTTTGAAAGGGGAAGAGAAATTGAAACATTCAGAATGCAAAATGAGTTTCTGATAACTCAGGCTGAGTTAGTTAAGGAAATAAATCCTTTTCCTGTTCTGTTGCCACTGAAAATAATTTAAGTGATGGGAATAAGCTGTTTGAAGAACTTTATAGAAACAGACACCTGTAGAAATGATAGAACTAAATATTCTGGGAAAATACTGTTCTTATTTTCCTTTCCTCCTAAGCTACCAATCAAGTCTCTGGCTCAGTTACAGGTTGTGTTAGTAAGAACTTTGGAGAGCTGACATGCTCCTTTGTGTCTGAGGGGAAGGAGGCTTTTGAATTCAGATTAATATTGTGGTCTGCTTAATAGCTGAGCAGAGAAGGACAGTCAGAAAGTGACAAAGGCAAGTTCCTGTGAATTTTTAATATGGCTGTCTTCCCAGTTTCCTCTTAAAAAATAATAACGTGTTTTGAAAGATTCAGCATAGACACAGCCTGGTACCACAGCCTGATTTTTTTCATGATGGTGATACATCCTCTTCTTGAATTCCTGCCACTGTCACACGTGCTCCTGTTAAGAGTGGTATTTACCCCCAGAAACGCCTGTCACGTCTGCACTTGCCTGCAGAGTGCTCAGTGTAAGACCTTCAGCTGCTGAGATCTTGAGACTGCTCCTACCAGGTGTTCCCAGCCCTTTCCCAGCGCACAGCAGATAACGTGGCAGTCTTTATAAAATAATCATTCTTGCAGCCCACCCTCTGGACCAGTAATTCAATACCAGCTTTCTTCAGCAATTACAAACCACATTTTAAGAAACGGAGGCCTGGACTTGCTGCCAAAATGTGTGTTGAAGAATGCCTGGAGTGAGGGTGGTGTGTAGCTGGTTTTTATTCTGTTGTCAAGAGGGAATATGTGTGGAATAGCTACTTTAAAAAGTCTGAGAAGTAAAGTCACTGATGATCCTAATTCTGTTGAAATGATTGTCAGTGATGCTGCTATTTTATATTATCATTCAGTCCATAAATGAGAAGAAATCAAATCCGTTGAGAACTTAAACACTGTCTGATAGGTACTATTTTGAAAGCCAGCACTTGTCCGCCAGTTGTCATATGGTGTTATCTGAGAAGCAGTGTCACCTATATATTTAGAAACTGTTGCAGCTGTTTGCAAATCTGGTACTCATGTTTAATCACTAGTGGTTTACAGACTAGTTTTGTTGCACCTAACAGAAAAGCATGACATTCTCTTTTCTCCTACAATCATTTGAGACTTGAGTCTCCCTTATCTTTCCTGTCCCCAAACCTTGCTAGAAGAGATTAAGGATTATACAGTAGCAATAAATATATTTCCTCCTGTTCCAGACCTTTTGAGAAATAAGTAAATTTTGAAATCTCAGAAATGTAAAGGTTGTTATCTTGTAGCTTCTTTGCATTATGGTTTGTACACAAACATACTAGAGTCTCACTGTAGCAGTCAATGAATAGAAAATCATCATGTCCCACCCCTGTGCTTAGGACAGGGCTTTCCTGTCCAAGAAATCAAGTCTTGCTGCAGGTCAGGATCCAGGAGCTAAAGCTACTTCAGCAATAAGGAAAAGAACTCCAAGAGCTTTTCCTGAAAACAGTGAACCAGCAGATTGATGAACACTGCTGGAAAAATAATAATCCTCCTTTTGTCTTCCTCAGATAAAAATTGTGCTAATCAGTACCACGGGCTGTGGTGTTGTGCAGTGACAGAGCTGAAAATCTATGGCAGTTAATGCCCCATCAGGTAAGAAAATGTCACATCTGAGGTACTCTTAGGAAAAGGCAACCTTTATCATAACTGTAACTTCTATGATACTATTTGAAAGCATTAGAATACTATAATTGTACACTGAAGTTGTGCCTAAGACCCCCTCCTGGACAAAGTACACTGTAAGACTACAGTCTTGATTAAGATTGCTTTTCTTCCATCTCTTCTTGAAGAACCAACTTCCCTTTTAATTTGCTTTTGCATAACTTGAAGTACAGCATTCAAATTAATCTTCAATGTGTAGAGGAGCAACAGGATTAAAAATTGGTCTCTCCTTCTTTGATTGTATCTTACCATAAGTGACTTCAAAATCTTTTTTAGTGCCATTCAAACTTTCAAGATTTCCACTCTTTATATCATATCCTAATGCAGAGAGCTTTTTAATTCGGTACTGAACAATTTGTGTTGTCAACTCCAGCACCATTGGTGTCTCTCTAATCTGTGCTATAGAAATTCCTTCCTTCAGTAGTCCTTCAAGTCTTTCTTCCAAAACTGGAACAGAATAGTAGAGAAGGGCTGGGCATTTCAGCACTAATTGTTTTAGTTCTTGATCACTGCACTTGAAGGTGTTTTTGGAGAAAAGCATACTCTTCTGCATAGTGGTAGAATTAAGTTGAAAAATGAAGCCTTTAAGTTTGGATAGCAGCTGTAGAACTTCCTGGTCAGTGAAATCATTCTTTTGGAGAAATTCCAAGTTCTCCTGGATTGCGGTGGAAGTATTTAATAAAATAAATGGATTTTGGCTCAATAGCTTCAGTATCCAGATCTTCATATTTGCTTCAGAACCCCCTAAATTTAAATAATTTCTTTGTAATGTCTCTATCACAGTTTTGTTTTTCTCAACAGGATTATAGAATATATTGGGTGCACTTGTCAAGAACCTGGTGATTATATTATTCTTAAGTCCCAGCTCTTGAAAAAATAGTATGTTTGCCTTCTGGTTCTGCTGATACTCAGTAGTAAAAAAAGACTCTGGAAATTGCTCTATTAATTTAATCAGCTGTTTTTCATTCTGGCATACTAACTGCCATAAAGCTCTTTGAGAGTTTATCTCTGCTGGGGTGTGAAGAATTGCCTCCGGGCAGCGTTCTATAATGTTGGCTACAGTGGTCTCATCTGCTCCCATTTCCTGTAAGATACCAGCGATTTCTTTAACATAGGCCACATCCTGGAGAAGGACCCATTCCTTCAGTCTGCGTATCTTCGATATGTCAACTGACAAACTGTAGAGATTCTCAAGGGTTTTTTTATTTTCTTCTTTTGACTTGGTATCAGTTGTGTAACTGGAATGTATTAGGAAGCTTTTGTTTGTTATGTCAGGCCATACTGAAGAAAGCTTTGGTCCTGGGTTATGGCTCTGAGATCTTGTCAACAGAAGAGTGAACGTGTCTTTTGCACCGTGAGCGACTCCTCTCAACATCATGGAAGTCAGTCCTGTGGAGACACAACAACTTTAAGAAAACACATTTAAGGAATGAGTTAATGGTCAAGATCATCGATGTTTAGAAAGAACTGGCATAAGAAATTACTCTCCAGAGTGGTTTTAGTTACTAGTGAAAAATCCAGCTTTCACATGAAAGCAGGGGGAAAGACTATTTTTGAAAGGTTAGTGTTCTGATGGATACATTACTGGAAGAGTTATATGGATGCAACAGACTTGATGTGGGGCAGTGCTCTGTCCATATCAATGCCTGCAGTCATACAAACTCCAAACTGCCAGCCATTTCCTGCAGCTAATGTTACTGCATTTCAGATCACTCACACTGTATGAGGAAAATGATTCATGCAACTTCATTTGACAGCAATCCCACTAAATTAACAAAAAATGGCAGCTTAAATCTCTTTCTTAGTTCTTATGAATGTATTTGCTTTAACTTCTCAAGCATTATTTGGAGTGTGAGTTGTTCTTTCATGTGTCAAGAGACCCACCACGCAGTGCTGCATCAGCAGCAGTTTGTAGCATAATTTCATTTTTAAATCATTCATTATATAATTAAGGGGAAAAAAAAGTCACATGAACCTTTATGTAAGTGTTTTTCACCAGCCGAGTTTGTTAACTGAGTTTGAATAAGCACCGTGGTATTTTGGGGGAGGAAGCAAGTACACAGTAACATTTGTAGGCCTTCACCTACCTCTTCCAGCACCTAGTTTGCTACAGCTGCTCCCTGCACCAATGCCGTATTTCTGCCTCCAGGTCTCTTCCGTAGGCAGAGTCCTTGTGGAATAGGTGTGTGGCTGTGCTGGAGTCCACAGGGCCAACCCCACACCTCACCTTTGCCCAAACTCACTGCCCAGCTATCACCAATAGCACATGCACTGTCACTTGCTCTGCAGGGGCAAAGGAGCTGCAGCAATCAAAGAAAGATATCATCAAGTGTATCTTTAACTTCCTGGGGGGTGTTTTCATAACGACCCTCTGGAAGTACTGACTGAGAGGGAGAACTGCTGATCTCTGCAATACTCCTGCAAATAGCTGCTGCTGGTAACATGCTTAAAACTGCTCAAACTGAAAGTGAGAACATCTGGACAGTTGCTTTCACCTCTCCCTAAGTATAGCATGCTTCAAAAAATACCTACCTGAGCACTGCTAAATTACTTTCAGTTGTTTGTGGGTTTTTTTTTTTTGTTTGGTGTTGGTTTTGGGGTTTTTTTGGGTGTTTTTTTTTTTTGGGGGGGGGGGGGGGGTTTAGGAGAGAAAATACTGTTATGATCACGCAGTCTAATCTCCTGTCCAACTGACCTCAATACCTGTCACAGAGCTGCACAAGAGCCCTAGAATTTTCCTTAGAGCCCATCTTCTAAGAAAATAATGTGGTTTGTTTAGAGAACTTTAGTGGTAGGTCCTCTTTCTAGTTGCCAGGTATAGTTAAATATTTTATAGATGTAAATCCTTCATCTCAAGAAAGTGTACCTTTGCTTTTTTTCTGCTTCTGAGGTGGACTACTGTTATGTTACTACATCATAAACTAACAGAATATGACATAATTTCCTATATGCACACTTATGTTATTAACAGAAGCTGTTTATTGATAACTTGTCCTCTAGTATTATTTCACACCTCTAAGGCAAAACCAATTGCCTAATGTGCTGGTTGTGTCAGAAAAACCATGGCTGATGGTTTTGTCTTCCTATACCTTGTGACTTAAGAAATGCTGTCCCAAGCAGCACAACAGAACAAGTGATTTTTCCCAGTAACCCTGGAAGTACTGGAAGTGTAGGTAAGTCACAGATGTTTTGTGTGCTGACCTTTCCATGTCCTGAAAAATGGGCTGCAAACTAAATCTCTCCTCCACAGGACTGACACAACTGCCTGTGTCTGAGCACTCTGAGTAGTTCTACTGAGTTTAGTGGGTCCAGTCAGAATAACCAAATCTCTGAAGGATCAGGGTTTTCTTCTTTAATGCTTCAACTTAGCTAGAAGTGGCCAGCAAAGTGAAGTGTTGTTAAAATTGTTTGGGATGTCAAATAATATTTCCAAAGTACAAACTGGAAAAATAACCATGACTAACTTTAATGCATAATCCTGCTGTTAAACAAAATTCCTTTGAGAGTAATGCAGTCCCTTAAAATACTGTAATTTTTACTATTATAGAACCTTTTAAAAATTCTGATATAGTAAATTGTGCTTTTCTAAAATCTGACATAGAAATGGTTGTTACATTCATTTAAAATAAGCTTTACATTTTCTAAAAATGTCTGGCATCATAGTCAATTTGTCCCTTTTGTTTGTGAGGATCATCAGAACCACAGAATACTGTAAAAGAAAGAAAAATTTTATTTGCCAAAACTCATTTGACTGGGGTACTCAGGAGCCCTTGTAAAAAAGCCCAATGCAAACTACAACATGCAAAATAACATGAATGGATTTGAATGTCTTGGTGTTCTGTAGAAACCAAGAAGATCTGAGTATTGATTTGATGTATTTCCAAGTCCATAGATGACATTATCACATTTCCAGGGTATGTAACTGCTTTCAAGAATTCAGAGTTCTCTTTAAGCTCTTGTTGGATCTAATGCATGTTCTAATGCGTAGGACTCCACTGTAACTTTTTACATACTTAGATTGCTGTGGGGATTGCAAAGCAATTGAGAGATTAAGAAGAAAAACTGAGCCAGCTCAGATAAGATGCTTGCTGTCACTGCCAGCAGCACCCTCTCACCACCAAGTGTTAGAACAGCAATAAGGAAGTGAGCTAATGTTGAAGTTGCCTGTGTTCCTGCTTGCTAAGCACACTTGCAGAGACATGCATATACGAAGTAAAGGGGTGCTGTAAATTTCATTATTTAATGAGACCTCTATGTAAATCTTCTATAGGAAATAGAAACAAGGATTAACTGGTTGATTTATCACCCATGTGAATCTCTGTGTGTTTTGAGACTCAAATATCACTTTTTTAAAATTAGCAAACCCAAACTTTTACTCATGCTAGATTGTTCACAAAATCCTTCAGTAAAGATGGCAACAGTATGGCTGCTGACCACTACCATTCTCATTATAGGAAACTTAGCAGGCTGTAAACTCCTGAATGCCTAGACTGAACTTTGAACCAAGAAGAGTAGGTATCTACGTAGAAGATAGCAGTGTAGACAGGGTTTGAATGGTTTGTGAAGGAATCTGGGCTGGTCAGAGGTTGCAGTTTTGTAGATTAATGCACAGTAAATGTTTGCACTTCTGCACTTACAAAATAATTAATCCCTGCTTTGCATTAGTGGTGGAAATGAAGTAAATGATTATAAAATACATGCCAGACCAACAGAAAGCTTTCTAGAAAATAATATAGAGGATCCTAGGTTTGAAGGGACCCCAAGAGCTCAAAGCAGGGTCTGCAGGATCCAGGCTGCTTTGTCCAGTCAGGTCTTTAAAACCTTCATGGATGGAGCCCAGCTGCCCTCTGTGGGTTACCTGTTCTACTGCTCAACTATCCTCATGGGGAAAAAAGCTTTTTCTTACATCCAGGAAAGGAGAGAGATTTGAAAAGTGCTTAAGGACGCACTGCACTATTTAAACCACTGGTTATTAAGTGGCGGTGCTTTCAGCACAGACAAAACAAGGGTCTCCATCACAGCCTTCTCCCACAGCTCGGCCCTTTCCCACCCTTTGTACTCCGCTTGGGGGCGGAGAGGCAGGACGCGGCTGTTCTGCTGCAGCCAGCCCGGGAGCCGCAGGCCCATCCCGCCCCGAGTGCCGCTCCTGCCGCAGTCACCGGCGGCCGGGCCCCGCACCCGGGGGTCCCCCCGCTGCCGCGCATCCCTCGGAGCCGCCCTCGCCATCCTCAGCTCCGCGCCGGCCCCTCTGCCCCCGCGCCCCGGTGCCGGCCCCGCCGGAGAGCGGCCGAGCCCCGGCCCGCCGCCCCCGGCCCCGCTCACCGGCCTCGCCGCCGCCGCCGGGCCGCTCCACCGCCGCCGCGCGGGGGGAGCTGGCACGTACCATGTGCCGGGAACGGGGGGGGCGCGGCTCAGCCGCAGGGACGTGGCCGGCCCGCCGCGGGAGCCGGCCCGGGCTCGCCCGGTGCGGAACTGCCCGGGCCAGCGCTTGCGAAG
Organism: Pseudopodoces humilis; assembly: GCF_049639895.1. Taxonomy (NCBI): domain Eukaryota; kingdom Metazoa; phylum Chordata; class Aves; order Passeriformes; family Paridae; genus Pseudopodoces; species Pseudopodoces humilis. Next base: position 20,814,283 of record NC_142204.1, read on the forward strand.
CAGGCCTGGCCGGCACTCGGAAAAGTGAAAGGCCGGTGGATTAAAACAGCTTGCAGAGAGAAGTAGCGGGCTAAGTAGAAAAAAAAAAAAACATTTGATAAACATTTCTGAGTAATACAATAGCAATGAACGGAGCGTTTAAAAGTCAGACTACTTGAGTGCCTGTGCTCTGACGGGAAGCAGATGTTCCTTTGGATTCAGTAACACCAACATCGTGATGGGAGGCTTGCCTTACACCAGTGTATTTTCTTCATATATCACTGCCTTATTACACAATTACATATAGTCATTTGGCTTATATTGCTTTGTTGGTGGCTTTTCAGAAGTTCATTGAGCTGTGATGGTGAGAGCTATCTTCCTCTGTCTTAATTTTTTTAGCCATATCTACTTATATTTCTTATCTAGAGTAACAAATCAGCAGTCACATAAATGATTTCTAGACTAGAAATATTTTACTAGAGGTGTTTGGATTTTTTAACTAACTCCAAGTCTGCACAATCACATCTTTCAGAGAGTGAAAACCACTGCTGTCGTCTATGTGAACCTTTCTTTTGTAATCTACATGTTCAGTAGTCTGTACTGGATCTGTAAAAAAGAGCTAATGAAGAAAAGAAGTGCCATAGAAAGAAACTCTGCTCTAGGAGCAGGGTTCAAGCTTGGTCTCCTGAATAACAGCTGTTCCAAGAGCAGTTAACAAAGTCTGTGAGTATAATGCAAACAATGATGTCAAAAATATGCATCTAAAAAATAGCTTCTAATTTGTAAGAGAAAATGTACCATATACTTCCTTCTTTGTTTTTTTCATTCCATGCCTTTGTGTTATCTTTTTTCCCTTCTGTCTTCTCCCCACTCTCTTCATTTTTGCATTCGCAGTCTGGGATAGATTTGCAATATTGTTTAAAAAAAGTTATTCACAAGAGAACACTGTAGAGAGGTTAACTTGTATGAGTTCTTTGATTAACTGTCATTCTATTTTCTATTTCAGCTAAGTTGGAGTGGCTCTTCCCTTGAGATCTGACATTTTAATTAATATAGTCTGCATCTATTATATATTAATATATCCTAATACAATATTAATTATACATTAATATGTTCTTTCTCTCACTTCTGAGTCAAGAACAAACTGTCTCGCATAGAAGGCATGGCCAGATAGAGACAAATAGTGTTTTGACATAATGATATGCTAATGATATGCTGTAATTGTTATTTAGCCTGTAGCAACAAAACAGCCTAGACACTGATGCTTTTCATGGCTGCAATTTGTTTATGAAACCACAAAGTCTAGTGAGGAAGGGCTGTTTCAACCTCAGTATTCCCAAGAAGACTGGTTGATGCTGGACTTTATTCAGGGCTATCTTCAGTGTGGCAGCCTTGTGGAGAGCTAGCAGGACACAAAATGAATATGAAAAAGCAGTCTAGTCTAAATGTTTGAAATAAAAGCTGTGTTGTGAAGTGACTTTTCTTGAAAATAAGGAATTTACTTCTTTAGTGTGTTCAAAAATTATAGAATTCAAATGAGCTTGATGGACAGTGGTTAATAACTACTGAACTTCCTTTTTATTTTTTTATTTGAAAATTATTTATCAAATATTTGGCATATAATAATAAAAATAATAAAAAAACAACCAGGCAACTAAGAATGTACTTTGTATTAACTGAGAAAGCAATGTTTGACTTTAACAATGACCCCACTACTCTGGCTCTGAGTTGCAGCAAGGGTATATGATGGGATCCTGCATGTTCTTCTTGGATCAGAATGATGAGCTGTGCCATACGATTTTCTACATACAACAAAGTGATAACTGAAAAATTCATCATAATTTATGCTGTTGTTAAAGTCAGCACTCAAAAACTGTTCAGTCTCCACGTGCTACACCTTTTAAAACTAAATTTTGTGTAAGACCAAGCTCCTACAAACCAAGAAGGGGATTCTAATCATGCCTGGGGCTTTTGCATACCTTGATCATCAGGTATGGCCTGATGGTGGTGATAATTCTCCCAGGTAAGCTGTGACAGGATGAGAGGACAGAGCCTCAGGCTGCACAAGGGGAGGTTCAGGTTGGACAGCAGGAGAAAGTTTTTCATGGACAGGGTTGTTAAGCATTGGAATGAGCTGTCCAGGGAGGTGATGAAGCCACCATTTGTGGAGGTGTTCAATAAACAACTGGAAGTGGCACTCAGTGCCATGGCCAAGCTGAGATGGTGATGGGCAGTAAAAAGTTGGCCTCAGAGGTCTTTTCCAACCTAAATGATTCTGTGATTCTATTACTATGTTTATTATGTCATTTGAAGTGAGGAAAGAAAACCATGAAGGGAAAAAATCTATGATGCCTGTGTCTCTTCTTGCTGACTTCTACTTTCTGTGCATCTTAGCAGAAAAAATATTTTGGGAGAAAGAAAAATGATAGTTCTTAAAGTACTGTCTGGAATTCTCCAAGTTAAGAAAGGTCCTTACTGCTGATTTGGATCCTCTGCCTTTTTACTTGTCTTGTACTGCTTTTTATCTCTCTAATGAGACCACTCTTGCTGTTGCTACCCATTTGTCCGTGAACACTCTGGAAGCTGTAGATTTGAGCTGAAATCCACAGGTGGAGGTTTACTTTCAGACCTGCAACTAGAGCTGCCCTGTTAAGGCTCCAGAGGGTTGTACTGAATCCTGTCAGTGCGATGCCCCCGTCGGCCTCCGGTGCAGCCAAGGAGCAGGTCCAGGGAAACCCGCTGTGCTGGCAGCACACAGGCGGTGGTTTGAGCTCTGTAATTAACAGGCGTGAGAAATTCACCTTTTAGTAATGACTTTACTAACGGTGCGAGAGGGACCATTTTAACTCGTTCTGCTGCTTGACAGCCTCTTTGGGTGCGGCAGCGCCGCACGGCCGAGCGGCTCTCTCTTGCCCGAGGGTTCCTTTTGACCAACACGTCCCGACGGCACCGAGCCCTCGGCCCGCGTCACAGAATCGTCAGGGCTGGAAGGGACCTCCGGAGCTCCGCTGGTCCAGGACACGCTCCCTACGCACACGCTTACATAACCCCCGCCCGCTTCGCTTCCCGCGGGATGGGGCCGGCGGGCACGGCCCGGGGAGCGGCCGGGTGACGGGAGCGGCGCGGGCGCGCGCAGGGCGCGATACGTAACAGGCTCGGGGGGGCGCGCGCGCGCCGGCGCCTCCCGGCGGAACCGGCGCCACCGAGAGCCGCCTCGCGGCCCCGTGCTCATCCGGGTCCCGCCGCGCCGAGCAGCTGGGGGGGGGGGGGGTGGCGAAGAGCCGCCCCCCCCCCCCCCCCGCCGCGGCCCTCCGGCCCCGCGCCGCACCGGCGGCCGCGGTTCCCGCCGGGGTCGCGGGTCCCACGGCCGCCTGCCTCCCTCCCCGCCGCGGGCGGGCCCCCCCCCCCCCCGGCCGGGCCCCCCTTCCCCCGCGCGCCGCGGGTACCGAACCCACCCCAGAAACGTGAGGGGCCGCGGTCACGTGGGAGCGGCGCCGGCCAATGGGCGGCGGGGGGCGGGGCGGAGTGGCCGGCGCAGCCCAGCGGCCGGCGCAGTCACAGGGCCAGCGGCGAGGAGGCGGCAGGGGCTACGGACGGCGCTTTCCGCGGGAAGGGCGCCGTCACCGCCCAGCAGAGACCGCCGGATCCAGCGCTCTCACATTTCGTCCCTGCTCTCCCCGGCGCGGGGGCCCCGCGGGGTGATGCGTCCCCGCCGGGCGGCCGCTCCCGCCGTGTCCGCCGGGTCCTAGAGCCGTCCGCAGCGAGGCCCCGCGGGCCGCCCCGCCGCCCGTCCGTGCTCGCCCGGCGGCGCCGGGCCATGAGCGGCCCTACGGGCGGCGGCGGTTCCCGCTGAGCGCCCGCACCCGGCATGGGGGTGAACGCCGTACACTGGTTCCGCAAGGGGCTGCGGCTCCACGACAACCCGGCGCTGCGGGAATGCATCCAGGGCGCCGACACGGTGCGCTGCGTCTACATCCTGGACCCCTGGTTCGCCGGCTCCTCCAACGTGGGCATCAACAGGTGGCGGTGAGTGCGGGGCGCTGCGGGGGCCCTAATCTCCGCGTTATGTATTCGGTCACGCTGCCTCCCCGCCATCCCCTCCCCTCCGCGCCCGATTGGGCCGCCGCCAGCGCCGGCTTCTCTCGGCCGCCCTCCCTCCCTCCCTCCCCGCGGGCCCGGCGGTGTTACATATCCAGCCCAGCGCCGGCCCGGGCTGCGGCTCCTGCGGCGCACGTGGGAGGGACGGGGAGGAAGGAACCGGGAAGCCCGTGGCAGAGTGCGGGGCGGTGGGCTGTGGCTTCTCGGGGAGGGCAGCGCTTGTTGTCGCTCCCGAGGGCGTCGGTTCCGTGCCGTTCCGAACGCTGGTGCACAGAGCGGGGTTTCTGCCGGGGAAAACCCTGTGGGGAGTAGCCCGGAGGGCTTGCTCCATCTCAGGAGCTCTGGGCAGCCGGGAAGCCCAGGGCGACTCCGTCCTGGAGAAACTGTGAAGCTGCTCGCTTAGCTCACAAGTACTTTCTCAGAGTAGCGTTCCTGCACGGAACGGTATGACAAAATACCCTGAGTTGGAAGTGACCCACGAGGATCGTGGAGTCCAGCTCCTAGCCTTGCATAGAAGAGCCACAAGAAACCCACAGTGTGCCTGAGAGCGTTGGCTAAATGCTTCTTGAACTTTGGCTGGCTTGGTGTCCCTTTCCGGACCATGCAGATTTGTTCCTGCACCGTCAAGCCAGTTGTAATTCTTCTTCCTACCCGATATAAAAATGAACTTTACTGTGGAGCTGTGCCTGACGTTTGCATGCTAAATGTGTGCAGAGGTTAATAGGACTTATGTGTTTGCTTGTCATGTGAGATTAGTTAAAACATCACTAGGAATCTGAAAATTGTTACCCTTATAAAACGGTTGATAATGCAGAAGAGTTTGTGTATCATCTGTCCCTCCAATGTCAGGAACTTGAAATGCTTGTGAACTTGCCTGCCCGGACTAGAATGCTGAGAAGTTGCCTAATTATGGAACAAGCATAATGAAACTTGGCTTAACACTAGGTCATGGAAGAATGACAAAGTTTAGATACTTCATGTTTCAGTTGAGTTCACTTGAAGGATTATTCCTTTCAGGTTTAATAATTTGTATCCTAACTTATTAAATACTTTACCAACCAGATGACTTATTTCTGCAGGTTTTGGGTTTCTATTTTTTTTTTTCAAATTTTGAGAGGTTTTCTTTACATTCTTGTTTTAGAAGAGATAGACATGCTAAATATACTTTTTGTGAACTTTAACTTGATGGTTATTTCCTTGTCACTGACAAAAATAACATGAATAATTGTTATACTTCATGAATATACATGAATTTGAGATTCATGGTGTCTGTTTCTTTTATGACAGACTTTTAAATAGTTTTAGTTTTGAAGGGGTAAATTTTTTTAATAACATTTTGAATTCCTGAGGAAGCTCAGAAGTCTTAATTTTGTGGATGAAACATTAATAGCTACTTAAGTTTTAAAAGAATGTGGACAATTGGCACAATTCTAAGTGTTAAGGAAATCACATGTCTTAAGAACACTTCATAGGTCTCTAATGTGCCCCGCAGTTGAAATGCTGAACAATTTTTGGTTGTATTTTCTGAGTTGGTGAATGATAGACAAATGTGAACTTTGATTCTAGCAGAAGGAAGTTCATGTCTTCAGTGCTATTGCCCTGGTTCTTCAATGACTGTGTAATATGATCATTAGCTAATAGAGTCCTTGAGTACATTTGTGTGTGATAGATTGCTGGTTGGTTTACTTTAACAGTTTCCAGTGTTTTAGAAGGCAGCTAGTCCTACCACTGCATTTTGCATTCAAAGAAAAATGACTGGTTTTAGTTGCTGGTTAAAGAGATTGAGTTTTGGGCAAATTACAGCTCCCCTGTCCAAAGCATTTCGAGCAATCTCCTGGCACTCAAATACCCTCAAGGCACATGCTGCACATGTATTTGGGTAAAAAACCCTGCTGCCTGGTTTGTGAGATTATTGGGTTTTTTTTCCAAGTTTTAAAGTACAGTAACTTTATAGAATAACTGGCTGCTAAAGCTGTATGTTTATTATGGTTCCTCTCACTAAATTTTTATTTAGATGGACAGTTACTAGTTCGGTATGAATGTACTTGAGGTTCCAGTGGTTTTAATGAGATATTTTTAAACAATGCGGACACATGTATCCCCAATAAGCATACACAAGATCTATGATGTTTTTTGATATGCCAGTCTCATTTGACACTCTTAATTAAATGATAAAACATTTTATGTTCTTTTTCACTTGCTGGCTATGAGCAAAATTGGTGCTTACATGCCTGTTGAGTAGGGTGTTAAATTAGTCAAAAACATTTTATTTGAGACTTGGAGCAGAAGCCCTTCAGCATTAGGAAGGTGAGTCAAATTTAACCTCCTGGTGTGAATTTACAGTGGCCCTTTCTTAATTTGAGTTGATTGACACCAAGTGTTTGTGGTCCTGGTGCCCTGGGCAAAACTCTCCTCTGTCAAACTATGACTAACACAATCTACGTGAGGAAGAATGGTGAAAGAATACAATAAACCAGGAGGTTTAGTTTCCTGTTAGAATACTCTGCAGAGCCACCAGTTACTGTTTATATTAACAAATGTGTGTTAAATCTGGTAAATAGCAATCTTTCATATATAGGTGCTTTCTAATTAACTTTTCTCTTTAAACAGTCATGTAACAATCAGGAACTAATATTTTTGTGTAATTGCACTATTGAGCAAGTCTAATTACTAAGCAGTCACATGGTCTTACTGACCTCCTTTCTCTTGGCATTCAGCCTACCTGTTCTAAATTCGTGAATGCTACGTAACAAATGCCAGGACCTCCCTCAGCTCGCTTCATTTTTTTCTGGTTCTGTTCTGTTTCTTCTTATTGTTCCTTTTTTTTCAAGCTGTCAAATAAATCAAGATGTGCTTTCATTGAGACATGCTTTTTCTATGGGATGAGTTCACAGTGTTGTTCACAGATCAACACTCGAGAGAGAGAAGTTATTTGGTGCAGTAAAAGGTGATGGAGAAATGGTGGAGAGAGATGCTAAATGCTAAAATCACACTAAAGCTCTCTTAAAATTTTGTCAGCTGCCCTTAAACTTTAGGCACCAGAATTAGCTTGCATCTAATTGTGTCAACAAAGCAGGCAAGAGAATGTAACTTGCATACTCCAACAAGTTACCATTACCTACTTCTGAAAAAATGTGTTCATATGTGCTCACAGACTTTTCCATATTAAGGAGAATGGAAACTCATGCTTAACAACATCACCTAGGGGAGAGTTTAATTTAGTCCTGGTTTTAGTACAGAGTGCCAATTGATCACAGTACCTGAAAAGAAATGCAAACATTCTGTTAGTTGCTGCATAGGGATTTACTTTAGGTAATAATTTACTTTTAGTTTGTCTTTTTGAGTGTGTAGGTCTGTCTTTGATATGATAGTTAAAACACTGGTGTGCAACAGCTGATTTTATAAAGATTAATAGTTTAATCTTTTCAATCCTTATATTTATTTTTTAACCATTCCTGAAGAGAACAGATTTCACTTTTAAAATAAGAGTAATATAATTTGTTTTGTGTACCTCTTAGATTTTGTGAGAATAGTGATGTGTTCAAGATCTTTCAAAGTTAGCTGCTGCTATTATGGCTGATAGTGGTATTGATTTTGGAGAAGGAAAAAAGATATTTTTCTTTTTCCCACACTCAAATTTCAAGCAAATAAAAAATTAAAATCTGAGGAAAAAAAAAGTTTAATTTCCAGGACAATCACTGCAATTTATTGATATGTGAACTTGTTTTTAAAAGCTAATATTTAGACATCTTTCTGTAGTATCTATTAAATTTTGCTATTCTGTGCATCTGGTTTTGTAAATATACTTACAGTTTCAGCTTATGTTGGTATGATTCGTCCAGTAGAGGTGTTTGGTGTGGGATTGGTGTGAAAATTTTGTTAATAGAATTAATATAGGAGTGATTTGAGTTTCATATATGTAATTCAGGCAGAACAAAATCTGTTTTTTATAATTTTGTTAATTTTGGTGACATGCTTATAAAAAGGAACGCACAGAGATATTTATGGCTTCCCTGATGAAAACATCCCTTTGGGTTTTTATTGTGTAGCACTTAGAATGAAAATCTATTTTATTTATTAAATATTTAACATGAAACCCACCAAGGGCCCTATCACTCCCCTCAGGTGGACAGGGAGTAGAAAATACAACCCCCAAAAAATGCTTAGGGGTCGAGGTAAGGACAAGGAGAGGTCACTCAGCCATTACCATCGTGGGGAAAATGAATAGATTTATTGCCAAGCAAATCAGAATAGGGTAACAAAAAAAAACCCCTAAATTCTTAAAGTGCTTTCCTCTCACCCCTCCCTTCCTTCTGGGCTCAGCTTCACTCCTGTTTTCTCTATCTCCTATCCCTGCAGAACACAGAGTGATGGGGAATGGAGGTTTTGGTCAGTTCATCAAATATTGTCTCTGCTGCTTTTTCCTCAGGGGGAGGGCTCTCCTCACTCATTTTCTCTGCCATGGTCCTTTATGGGCTGTAGGTGGACAGCCTTCCTCTCAGTGGTCTTCACCACAGGTTGCAGGGGAATCTGCTCTGGTGCCTGGAGAATGTCCTCCCCCTCCTTCTCCCCTGACTTAGGAGTCTGCAGAGTTATTTCTCTCACATACTCTCATTCCTCTCTGTCTCCAGTGGCTCCCAAGCAAGAACGTTTTCCTCCTGTCCCATAGGTTACCCCAGAGGCGCTGCCTTGGCCAGCAGCAGGTCCTTGTTGGAGCCCTCTGGCATTGGCCTGGAAAGAGGTGGAGGAAGCTTCCAGCAGCTCTCACAGAGAGCCTTTGTAGCCTCCCAATACCAAAACCTGGCCATGCAGACCCAGTACAACCCATCATACCCTCTAATGAGTGGCTTCAGCTCTAGAGTGGTGTGTGCCACTCGGAGCACTACTGTTCACCCAGCCCATTAAATTGAGGGTGATTAATCTATGAAAAGTCTTGTAGCTTGTTTCCAGAAGTTGCATTTTCAGATGGGAGCTCTGTGGTACCTGCAGTTAGTCTGGAGAAACCCCCCAGTGCCACACACCTAGGCTGCTCACCTGCTGTCTTCCACAAAAAACATTTTTTACCCCAAAAGTGCCTGCAATTCAGCAACTCCCTCTATAATTTGTGTTATATGATCTAGCCCTATGATTTACAATGTACGTCATTGAAGCACGCTGACGTATGTCCTCATGGGTTTAATCCTGCACTGTTGATGAAAGGTTCCACCCTTGTATGATAGCACACAGCCCTGTGGTGAGCCAGTTTAGCTCATCAATCTGTCCAAAAGAGATTAATTACCAGTTTTGGTGGGATTAGCTCTATGGTAGATTGTGCCAGCAAAAAGGTCACCGTAGTAGTGAAGAGGCAAAGAGTGGGAAGGGCAGGTACCATTCCTTTCAGTGGCAGTGTGGATTTGAGTCAGATTACAGTGGTCATATCACTCTTGGCCTGCATTGCTCATGTCTGCAGTAACCAGCAGGTGTTTCTTGGAAGGGGATTATTGGTTTCTCCTGTAGTTTACTGTTTGTTGACACCCTTTGAAATGATATTGCTGAAAATAAGTATTGGCCTTTTTTACTGTGCCAGGAAAATATGCAATTTCTTTTTTGTCAAACTGTCAGAATGTGAGAAATAAGCCTGCTAGCTGAGAAATTACACTGTGCTTGTTTCCTTATTTCGGTGAATTATCTTGTATCACCAGAATCTGTAATGTAACTGTTATTCAGTTGGACAAGAAGACTGCGCTGGTTGTGTGGGGGGAGCAGGTGGTACAGCAAATTGAATTGTGCTCAGTAAATTGGTTTTTCCAAATAGCAGTTACTATAGGCCAGAAAAATTATAGTGAGCCTCTATACAATCTGGATTTTGACTCCAAGGTTGATCTTGAAGGAGTCTTAATTCCCCAGATTAAGAAATTTTGAGGTTTTAGACACCTGTTTTTGCGTCACTAATCTACAGGTTTGAAGATGTCCAGAGAAGATCTGGGTCATGTGTTCTTGATATGTAACAGTACATGGACTTTGACTATCAAGGGAGGAGTGTGGTTTTGAAACAAGTATATAGGACTTTTTAAGTCTTTTTTTCTCTTGGGACCAGTAATCTATTTTTGTTTTATTTTACAAAAGTATCAATAGATTACATTCTTCATTTGAGTAGTGCAAGGTAATCCGTCTGCATCTCATAGTGTTTCCTGCTCTGGTCACAAATGGGGGAGGGTGATAACCCCCAACAAACACCATCTGTGATGGATGTGAAAGCAGCTTTTTTTAGGTAAACAAGAATAAATTTTTTTTTTCCTTAACTGATCAGTATGTGGCAGTGTCAATGAATTGTACATCAGTTCTTCAAAGCAAATTATTTCATATATTATCATTCTCTTTTGGTCATTTTAATACAATAAAATATATTCTCCTCGACTTTGGGACAATGTCTTTATCCAAACAAATGGAAGCTACTCTTTAAATATATTATGCAAATATTACAGAAAAGTCTGTTTATCATTGTGCGCTGCCTGAACTTTTCAGTTTCTAGCAGTTTATCTTACAGCATGGAAGCCTTTATTTTCAGAAGTGGTTCTTTTCCATACTGTGTCTCAGTGCCTGGCAGGTTTTCAGGTTAGTTATATAACCTGTGATAGGAGGAAGGTCAAGCTGCCAACAAAGTTGGCCATTTTTTCAATGTAGAAGTCACACTAAAGTCTGTGATGTTATGAATTTGTATACTGAAAGAAACCCTTTGCTTTAGGGAATTTTGTGACTTTCCCACAGTGACCTAAAAAGGCAAAAGTCAGCTTGAGCATGAGTGGGTTGTGTAAGTAGTGTAAGAGTATGTGGCTTTGTGTGTTCCATGGGTTTAGTAATTTGCTTATCACACTTTAGCAGGTTTAATAGCCATACCTTTGGTTACCCCTAGAAAAGGACTGGATTTGATTACCAGGGTAAGAACTTCATAGCATTTTCGTGCAGTACATTTCACTTAGATTTCTCAGAACTCTTAATTTAATATGGAGCAAGGTTAGTTTGTGTGTTTCTGTGTACTTTTGGCTTTCCTGTTCTTTGCAATCTAGGTCAAGAGGTGAGCTATAATTGCAGTGTTCTTCTAACCCTGAAGCCTCCATTTGTTTTTCAGGTCACCATAAAGCATTTGCTTTCACTGCTTTGGAGTTTAGTGAGTGTAAATGATTTTTTGTAAGGGAATAAAGCTTCAGTGGAGGTGAAGGATAGACTGGAAAGGGCAGGTCAATATTACAGTATTCAGTTTGAAGTGTGTAAGTGGAGATGGCTGTGGCAAAAGTCTGCATGGGTGTCTATACTTTGGGGAACAGTAGAATATTGGAGTGAATTCCAATTACTAGTGGAGATAATAAAAACCAACACATGAGCTTTGTTACCATTAGTTTATACAGTAGGTGAGCTGCAGTGAAAATTTCCTAAAATATGCACTTTTCTTGGTAAATTCTGTACTTTGATTTTTGGGTTTTTTTTACTATTTATTTTTAAATTAGTATTTGAAAGGTCTAAAATTCAATGTTGGTAAATCTGGATAGGAAATAAGAATTTTGTAATACTCAGGGTTTTGGAAGTAAATTAGTAAATTCAGGCGTCAAACTGTTGCTTAAAACCTCTTTGAAAAGTGCTAGTGCAACAACCTTTTTGCAATAAGATAAAACCTGTTCAGTTTTATCAGAGGTGGAAGGGATTTCTTCCATTGAACATTGGTTAGGATGTGTCCTGCATATCTAATTTCTGTATTAAGAGGCATGTGACGTGCACCTGAGCTTTTGTGTTATGCATTGCTTCCTCCTACAACTGAACTAGAGAAATTCTCTGGACCTGTTTTAGAAATTTACTTTATCTCAGTGTTTCTTAATTTATAGGGAAGCATTTCCCTTCCTGTTCACTCTCATGCATTTCTTCTCTGCATTTCCCTTCCTGTTCATTCTCATGCATTCCTTCTTTAACATCTGTATCATTGTGGCTCTTTCAGGGATGTGAAAAGCAAAGGCTGTAAAATTCTTGCACTGAAGGTTTGTACCATTTCAGAACACAAACCCTTACCCCTTCAGAATTAAAACCAGAAATATGGAAAAAAAATCTGTTTAAGCTCAAATGGGGAAGTTGTGAAGTATGAATATATGTTATTAATTCTTCAGTGATGGAGATGAAATATATACAGTACAAGTTACTTAGGAACAACTCCCATAAGGAAAACTTGGATTTTTCTATCTGTTATGTATCCAAAGCTAAGAAATGCTTTATTTTTTTTTAAAGTAAGGAGTCTGTGGAGTTCAGTGCTTGAAGATTTTTTTTTGTTTTGTTTTATGGTTTGTTTTTTTTTTGTTTCTCAGTGCCAGAGTTCTACTGACCTTGTTGGTGAGGGGTAAACTGTGCTGCAATTGAGAGAGAGAGAAAAAAGTGATTGAAAGGACAGAAATAGGAGGGTAATTTGCATCAGAGAAATAAATAAATAGGCAACTTCTTCATGTAGGCTGCTTGTTACGTCATGCCTTGTACAGTTCATAAAACATGATCATGATCTGAATGGACCATTGCAGTTTTGCTGTGCACTAAAGTTACAGGACACCAGGGTGAACTTACCTCAGTTTCACAATTTGTGCAGTTCTGAAGTATTGGGGAAGCATACAGACAATTGTGATACTGCATTTAGAGAGCAACTGGCATTGAAAATAGTTACTGGTTTGATTTCTAATACGTTTGATTCGTTGAAGAATGGACTAAATATTGTCTTTGCTATGTTCTCTATAAAGTTTCTTTGTGTTGAAATTTTCTGTCTGTAAATCCTGTGACATCAAGTGATTTTTTCATTCTTTCTCCTTTATATTTTATATTCTGGAGATTAAACAAGCTTAATTTTTTCTAGAAGTCAACGTTGTGGCTTTTAGCAGAGATTACCTAATATTTTCCCTTTTTCCTGTCTCATGGGAGAAGCATGACTACATCTGCAAAACTGAGACATGCATTTAAAAGAAAATATTCTACACAGAAATTTTTACTATCCAGGTTTCAGAAGGGTCTTTGGGGAGGAGGTTGCATTTCAGTTTTGTTCTTTGTAAGTCTTGCTATTGGTGAACTCAAAGTCAAAGCCATCCAAGTCTTAATGAGGGTGATCAAGCCAAGGATGGCATCTGAATTATTTGTTTTATTTGTGTTGCCTAGGGATAATTCCTATACTTTCCTTCATTACTTTTCAGTAGATGACAGGCCTGGTAAAGTCTAGTTTACTGTGCTTTATCCATGTTTCTTTTTAGACAGTGTAACTGTTCGCTGTTTACTGCTCTTGCTCAGTATCTCCCAAATCCTGTGAATGCTTCCTTAAAGGTCTCTATGAGAGACTAATTTTTTATTTTTTTCTCTAGCATGCTCTTTCATTTGTATGACCTTGAAACTTCTAGTATGTAGTTTCTTCAGTTTATGACAAAGGGAAAAGTTGTAAGTGGCTGTGATATTGACAGTTCTGCTTTAATTGCTTTCTGTTTTCCCCTTTTATTTCAAGGCTTTTGTAACCTGCAGAGACCTGTGTAAAATTAATTTTCATCATTCAGTCATGGTTCTTTTCAGTGAGTAGGGTTTTCTTACTTGGTTGAAATTTCTTTTCTGAAAGCTAGTTGCCAATAAATTTACTGTTGAGGAGTACTTTATTTCAGCAGTAGTCTGTTTTTCTTCTAAACCATGAAGAAAATCATGAGTTTTTGGGGGATAATGTGGCTGTTTCTATTTTTGCAATTTAGAATTTGGCTTTCTGCATTCTTTTGAATATAATTCCACCAACCTCTCTTTTTCAATGTCAATACTGAAGCATTGTATTTGTCAAAGCAAAATTCTTTAATGCTGCATTTGAAGAAATTTTTACTCCAATTCTTTACTGCTTCCATATGAGACAGCACAATGAAGCTTGCATTTTTGGTATTGGAGGTCACACTTTGAAACAGGGAAGTGTTGCTAGTAAGCATGTGTTGTTCTTTTGGCAGCAGCCTTTCCTATTTCTTTTCCTAATTCTGTACTTTTTTTTCTTCTACTAGTGTGTCTTAACCCCAGAATCCTACAGTTTGCAGTTGTTGCTCTATGGCTTGTCAAGTGCAGTGGTAAAGTAAAAATAATTTTTAGGCTTTTTGGGTGTTTTTTTACTATTTTGTTTGAAGGGTATGAGATTTTAAGGAGCGGTTATGTCATTGTAAATGGCTTGTTCCCAAATGGAAGTGTGAGGAAAATTCCAAAAACTTTTCCACTTGCAGTACTATATTGTCACCAGTTGCAGTATTTTTCCTGCTGAACTTAGAAATTTTAAGAATACCTAAGGTAAAGTAAGCTTTGGAGAGCTTTTCTGTGTCTTCTTCATTTTTATGCTTCTCTGCATATGGACGGCATTATCTGTCAGAAGCGTTCTGTTGAGTGGAGTTTTAATTATGATGTACTTACATGGTAATGCCTAGCTTGTCTTTTCTTGGAATGAGTTTTCTTTTGCTTGGAAATATTTGCCTCTTATGCTTGTCTCTTTACTTTTACCTTGAATGAAAGCTTTTGAACTTGGGATTGAATACATTGAATTTGGGATTGAATACATTGATCAAAAAATAGCAAAGTACAGGACAGTGTGATTGATGTTTGAAGTCTTGTAGTCTTGTTTCTACAGAGATAATTATTTCCTATATTAGTTTAACAGGAGTTATTTTTTCCTTTGTCCTAAGGAAAAATGCTGGTTTTAACAGCAACAGTAAACAGGAAATTATGTAATTGCCAACATTTCTTCCTGGATTTGTGTGGTACCTTTGTGTCTCCCCTCTCCAGCGCATGCAGGGTTAAATAGGGTTTAAAAACATGTGAGCTTTACCTGCAATTCACCAGGGTTTTTCTTTTATGCAGATTTAATGTAATTTAAAGCTGTAATAAAGGCCGGTGTCCATTAGGTTGTGTTTGGATGGTGGCGCAGGAACAGGCTGTTTGTGCCGAGGTTATGTGCCAGCTGTTGGGTCTGGCAGGGGACGCGCTGTTCATGAGCGCCTGTTCCTTTTCACACCTTCCCCTTCCATTCTTATCGGCTCCTCCGGCTCTGAGCGCTGCCGTGGCACTTTCTGAGCTCCGAGCACATATTGGCTTTCATGTAACCTTTAGCCACCGACACTTCTGAATATGACACACAGAGGAGGAGCAGAACCGACCCGCTGCTTTTACCTGCTCAAATGCAGCCTTTCTCTGTCCTTGTTAGGAATAAAGTTCAGCTGTGGTACAGGAATCCTCTCGGAGCGGCTCCATAGGGAAGGAATATTCGGATCTTACTACCACGGTTACATATAACTGGAAAAGTAGGTCATTGTGGCAGGGAGTAGTCCAAACAGCCGCCCGGTTGCTGCAGCAACGACCTACTTTACGAAACTATTTTTGTTGATTCATATTGAAATGTTCTTCTTGAAAGTGCTATAAGGAAATGATCAGGTTAGGAGATATGTAACAATGGAAACTGCGTGCTTTATGGACTCCTGCTGCCTTCCTCCTTCCCCTCCGCCCCCCACCCCGTGGTCTTGCCCCCCTGATGTTGGATATAGTAGGATTAAAGCAAATAAGATTTGTTTCTGTTCAGGGTGACCTCTAATGGAGGATATATTTTTTTTTCTTTTTTTTTTCCTTTTTTTTTTTGTTGAAGGTTTTGCATAACAATAATTCCTATCATTCGTGATTATGTTTCCAGAGTTCAGAGCCTTCGTGTCTATAGAAATAACTTTAGAGTTAAAACAAACAAACTAGAGAACCACCTTTTTCTTGGAAAAGAGGATAAAATGTGTTTTGGTTTCCCAGGGAAGTGGTCACAGCACCAGCCTGACAGAGTTCAAGAAGTATTCGGACAATGTTGTCAGGCACATGGTGTGACTCTTGGGGATGGTGCTGTGCAGGGCCAGGAGTTGGACTCAATGATCCTTGTGGGTCCTTTCCAACTCAGAATATTCTATAATTCTATGAGTACCACTCTTCTGGAATGCTCACGGTTTCTCTTGATATTTCACTGCTCATATACCATTTGTATCCAACAAAGTTTATCCACATTCAGGAAGGTGGGCTTGGTGCTTGCCCCCCTTTTTTTCCCCTTTTTTTTTCTTTAAAATTGGCAGTGTTGTTGGCTGAGTCTTCTCTTTTGCTATTAATTCTAATCCACTCACAAGCAAACTGGAAAAAAGTACAGTGATTCTGTATAAAAGGATATTCTCCAATTGTCTACCTTAATTCTTTCCACAAAGTAATAAAAAAGTTGTCACTGGTGCTTAGGAAGTGAATTTTTTTTTTGGAAATCCACTTCTGTCTTCTAAAAGGAATGGGCAGATGGAGAAAATGTAGAAGTACAGTTGTTACAGTAAAGGTTTCGGTCTTCATAAAATAGTTCTTTACTAAACTACTATGACTCGGGCAGAGGTGGTTGAGTATCCTTCCTTAGTTATCAGAGTCTTCTATTTAACTGTATTATGTAACTTTTTAAGATCAGTTTAGTTACTTCATGTGATGTACCTTCTGTTGGTCCTGACCTTCAGTATTGCAGAGAACTGCTGAAGTTGTGGCAGATAGATAGCATGTTTATCTAGAGGTTATTTGGATTATTTCATCAATTGTGTCTTGAGCTATACTTCAGCTCTGTTTTCCAGGACTTACCTGACTGAGCTCTTTGCATTTCCTGCATCAGCCTCTGCATCATGAGGTGAAGAGATACCTCCATTAGTCTGCCCACAGCCTGAGATAGTTGAGGACAAAGTGGAGGTTTTCAGGATTTATACAGCTTGATAAACAAATCTGTGTTTCAGTTATCTGGTTGGGGGGTAAATGTTTTGGGTTTTTTTCCTACATGATTATTACTCAAAACTCAGATTATATCTTCATCAAGCTTACCTTGTTTTCAGCTATAAATTACTAATTTCAGCTTTGAAAGACCAGTTCAGAAAATTTTGGCATTTGGACTTATAATAGGAGCAATGGGAAGTTAAGACAATGCTGAAAGTCTGACCACCATGAGGTGAGCACCAGTCAGTTTTAATTAAGATTTCCAAGAATAGCTTCTGGATATTTTTTTTCCATTTCCAAACTTTCTACCAATTTCTGTGCTTGCTAAAGCATTTCATCTCTATCTTTAATTCTCTTTTATTAGTTTAATAGATTTTTGAGATATGGGAAGCCAGAAATAATGGATTATACCTTAAGGATTTGCAATTTATCTAGTGTAGTTGAGAAATATATTTATTTAATCCAGTATTTTATTTCTAGGAAACATAAAACTGTAAAATTTTACTAGCACTAATTCTAACCTTAAAGAGGTCCCTTTAATTTAAGGAGAGGAAGAAGGTTTTATTAAAGTAAATAAAGGGCAGTATAAAATCTGTCCTTCAGAATTAGATTGCAAGACCATCTTGTTGGAGTGCTCTTGCTGTGCTTGTTCTTTTGAAATGAGCCTTAGCTGTTACTTTCTCATGGACAGCTTAGATTGCTGAAAATAATGTGGCTGAAATATTTTATAAAGCAGGACAGCTCTCTTTTAATTACATCAAGCCTTAAGAGCTGCTAATTTAAATAAGAGAACTTGGATACATGAGATTAAGGTGGTTTGAATTTATGTATGACCATGTCTGTACTCTCAAGTAACTCTAATTTTGTAATTTGCTTCTAGGTAATATTTCCCCAGTTGTCTCCAGTACAATTTGTTTGCTCTTGATTTTCCTTTATGGATCCAACTAGTTTCTCTCTGGAGAGAACAAGCATAAAGAATTCAAGTCAAATAATAAAGACCTTGATTTATCAGATTGGAATTAGAGGATTAAAAAAAAAGAAACACAGAATATGTACATTAAATAACAGAAGACACTAAGAGAGAGAGATTTAGGAAGCTGTGAGCCTGTTAGTCTTCTATCACCAGCAGGTTGACCTTTGTAACATGAAGTAATTTGAGATGTTCGTTTCAAGTTATGTGGGAATAATTTAGGTGAGTAATGGATGCCCTTTGAATGTGAAGTTAAGATCCAGACTTCATAGAAACTAAATACACCATTTGCTGTTTGTTATGTATGGCTCACAAAATAGGAACCAACTTCATAATGCTATTTCACGGGATCAAAAATGGTTGGGGTAGGAAGGGACTTTGGAGATCAAGTTCACCCAGAGGCGGTTGCACAGGATGTGTCCAGGTAGGTTTTGAGTATCCCCAGGAAAGGGGACTGCAACTGCTCTGGGGCCTGTTCTGGTGCTCTGTCACTTCCACAGTAATGACGTTTTTCTTCATATTCAGATGGAGCTTCCTGAGTTCTAGTTTCTGCCCATCGTCCCTTATTCTGTCACTGGGCATGGCTGAAAAGAGTCCGGCCCTGTCCTCTTGACACCGCCCTGAAGATATTTGTATGCATTGATGAGATTCCCTCTGTTGTCTCTTCTCCAGACTACACAGGCCTGGCTCTCTCAGCCTTTGCTCATTAGAGGGATGCTCCAGTCTCCTCATCCACTTTGTAGCCCTCCCCTGGATGTTCTTCAAGAGCTCCTTGTCTTTCTTGAGCTGGGCAGCCCAGCATACCCCGCCACAGCCCTGGACACGTCACTCTGGATGTGGCCTCACCAGTGCAGATCATCTCCCCTGACCTGCTGGCAGTGCTCTTCCTAATTCATCCCAGGGTACCATTGGCCTTCTTGGCCAGCAAGGCACACTGCTGGCTCCTGGTTTAACCTGTTGTCCACCAGGAATCACAGGTCCTTCTCTGCAGAGCTACTTTGCAGCAGGACAACATTTAACCTGCACTGGTACTCTTATGCACCTCTCCTGTTCTCTGTGACCTTTCAAAGATGATGGAATGGATGATGGTTTAGCAATAATACCCGCCAGCTCCCTCTACATTCATGGGTGCATCTCATCAGAATCTATGGATTTCTGGATGTCAAGTTTGACTAAAGGACATCTAATCTGATCCTCCTTGACCTAAGGGAAATCTTCCTTTTTGTGGACTTTCACTCTTGCCTCCATGCTCAGGGATTCCTGGAATCTGGCTTTAGCAATAAAGACTGAGCAAAGAAAGCATTTACTAATTGTGCCTTCTCTCTATTGAGCCCATGTTTCTCTAGTCTTCTTTTTGCTACTTGTAGAAAAGGTTTGAAGAAGCCCTTCTTGTCATACTTGACAACCCTTGGTAGATTCCAGTCCAAATGGACCTTAGTATTCTTTGTGATATCCCTGCATACTCTGACAACATGCCTTTATTCCTCCCAAGTGGCCTGTCCTGTTTTCCATATTCCATAAACATTCTTGTGTTTCAGTTTTGTCAAGCTCCTTGCTTATCCATACAGGTCTTCTGATGCTTTTAATTGATTTAATAGGCATGCACTGGTCCTTAGCTTTGGACAAATGATGCTTGAGTATTAATCAGCTCCCTTGGACCCCTCTAACTTGTGGAGTCTTAACCCATGGGATTCCTCCAAGTAGGTGCTTGAAGTGGCCAAATGTAGCTCTCCAAAGGTTTTGTAATCCTGCCTATTACCCTGCTTCCTTCATCTTTGGGAGATTATGAATGTCTTTTGAATAGGACAAAAAAAGTGGTGTGTTTCCTTCCTTTGGGGAATGCTAACCTTGAAAAGTTAATTCAGCTGGAAAGAAATTAATGAGGGATGATATGTAAGGAAATTCTAGCTTTGTACCCAGTGTGCGCTAGGTTTGATTCAAATGAGTTTGTTGTTCCTAATAGAGCAGTATTGCTTGCTGTGGTTGATGTTCTATTCCCACTCTATATCTGAAATGGTCTTTATTCCTTAATGTCAAAGAAGGTGCACCCGAAAGGACTCAGCTTGGAGAGATTAAATTTTAAACATGGTTTTCTCTTGATTGTTGTTCAAAGCCCTTTCTTTCATCTGTTTTCAAAGAATTGCTTTTTTTTTTTCCCAGAGAACCTCTTTTACAGCTGTACATGGGCTTGGATGTATCTTGCATTCATTCTCTGTCACAGCTCTGCTTTTGCTTAAAGTTTATAACAGTAGTAAATATTAGGGGGAAAAAAGTCAAGTGATGCATTTGTGGTCAGTGTTTGGTTTTGTTTTTGCAAGTGGATCAGCTATACTAAGTTATGAAAGATGCTAAAGTCCTGAATTGCTCTCTAAAGGAGCTGTTTTTTCTTTGCTGACTGTAGAGCAACCCTGCAGGAGATTAATTAACTCCCACAGCTACTTCACTTAAGTATTTAGAGTTGAATAACATGAACTTTTTGCTACCTTTACAAAATGTATTATTGTATACCATTTTAGGATGTGGAAGTTGGATGTGGGATTTGTTGAAACAATGCGGTACAATGAGGGATGCCTCTGTGACCTTGATTTGGTAACAGGAAAATGCTACTGTGGCTGGCTGCCAAAGGATGCTGTGGAGTGTACATAACACTTAAATCCTGTCTGAGCTTAATCTTCTTACAGTTTCATAAGAATATACTGCTTGAACTAAGACACATTGGTTAGTGACAATCAAACAGGAAAATATACTGGTAAAATACTAAGTATTTGTATAAAGGGACATCAGGTATCATTGAGATGCTTCTCAGTGCCTTATACTCTGTTTTGGTTTTTGATTTGGTATTCACATTGTTATTCCTGTTGAAATTAATGTGAGATGTATATTTATACTGAATATATATACTGAAGTCTCCTTATAACCTAATCAAACATATGGCAAACTAAGTGTGAAAGAAAAGTGCTCTTGCTTTCTCTCTGAAGAGAAATAAATGGTCCATGATTTGTGCGATTGATACATTAGAGTCTAATGCTGTAAATTATACTCCCTCTAATGAAATGTGGTTGGTATTATACAGTGTATAATATTCTTTCTTTTTACTGAATACAGCTCTACTAAACTCTGAAAGATGAGGAATATCTGATAGCATTGTTGGAAGAAACATTTGAACAGGGTAATAAAGCTAGCAGATATTAGGCTGCCTAAGATAATTCTGATAGACAAAGTCTGGGTGGCAATCAAATACCCATAACAACATGAGTATCTTGTTTGATTGAGCTTTTCTATTGATGGGAATCAATGGCTTGGTGTGAGGACTAGTGGATAGATAAAAGGTATTTAAATAAGAGAGGTTAAACACAAGTTTGGATGGATTGCTGGAAGCTGATCAGATGTGGGTAAAATGTATTAATCAAACTTAACGGCAGAACAAGTTTTAGCACTGTTCTTTTTCACTCAAAATCTTAAATTTCCTTTCAGATTGAGGAGGCCTAGCTAAATTCCTATATTTTTGTGGGTCAGTGCAGTCTAACACTCCTGCTAATGGTTAATTTCAGAATCTGGATTAGTTCAGAAAAATTATTCTTAATGGTTTAGCACACTAGCATTTTCAGACATGAATAGCACCTGCAAGAGAAGTAATTGTATTTTAAGTCCCCTCAGTTCCCAGCAACTGCCCTCATTTTGTACGTGAAAGGATGCATATATGTGATTGTGGTTTCTGGGTGTTCATTACACCTAAAAATAACCCCAAACAAGACTTAAGGGTAGCCTTAAATGGTGTGTCTATAAGTATCCTTCTTGCAGATCTCCTCCCTTAAATAAAAGTTACCTTTTTAACAGACTGCTCCTGACTTCTTCCCTGGACAGTCTTTAATCACGTTAATAGCGCAGAACCAGGAACATTGTGTGATTTAGTGCTTGCTTTAAGTAATTTTGTTAATGGTTAACTGTTATTAATGGTTAACAATTATTTATTGAAGTTTTTGAATAGCTGCTTTGATGGTATCAGTTTATTTCAGTTGCATGGTAGCTAAAATTATAAGCTGTATTATGCAATTATTGTCAATTTCTTGCATTTAGTTTGTATTTTAGACCCTAAGCATACCTTGTATGATTGACAACAGGGAAGATTGTGGAGTTTATTGGAGTCAACTGCTAAGATATTATGTATGTGCAAGTCTTTTAAAGAATGAATTCTTCGTCAGCTTTCATGAAAGTTCTAAATATCATAATTTGATATCTCTGGCAAAATGTCTGTAATGCTGTCTATGAATGTTGCTTGCAGACTGGTATGCTTTGCATCAGCATCTTCCCCATATTAAAATAAGTAAGTCCTTTCTGTCTCCCTCTGTCATGTCACTTGTACCTCACATCGTTTGCCACTGTGAAATTGTTAGAGAACCTTTCCTTCTAGTTTACCCAGGGGATGTTTTAAACTAGATACAGAAAACTGGACTGATATGCTAATCTGATAAAAATCATCTGGGTATCTTTTTTGTCTCAATTAAGTCTTCGAGCTCATGCAATTAATTCAAAGTGAAGAAGAAAGTGCTTTCCCATTGACTGTTAGGTTGAGGGAAAAAGAAATTGTTTAGATTGCAGACTCTGGAACGTGACCTGATACTGTAGGGAGAGATTTAAATATCTTCTCATTGCCAGAGTCTGGTATAAAGTATAGTAGAGTTCGAGCCTAATAGCTCTTACTTCATAGGTGCTATGAAGAAACTTTGCCTCTAGAGCTCATATTCTGAAACAAAATACTTTCTATGAGATGGAAGTTTCATATTAATTTTTAATTCATAGACTAATTTACCATTTATTTTTGGTTTTGTTATACTGTGAAAGGAACATGTTTGTGAGCATTCTGGTGTATTTTTTCAGAGAGAAAGGTAAAGTAATTTTGCATTCAGTTAAAGATGCTGTGCTGCTTCTGCAAGTTTTAGAGGTACTAATGAGAAAAAGAGGAGGTGAAAATTTTGTTTATGACAAGTCGTTGATTCAATTATTATTTTTCTTGGTAAGGTATATTTTTAAAAGTGATTGTTTAAGAAGGTTCATATTTAATTGAATAAGGCTTTTTGCAGTGGAGATTGGACTAGATGACCTTTAAAAGTCCCTTCCAACCTAAACTATTTTATGATTCTATAAATCTGCGTAAAGGCTTTTATGTTAGACAATTTCTATTAACGCTTTAATGAAAAAAATGCCTTTAAATGTGGTATAGTATAAAAAACACAGTTGATAAAAAAATATATATTATTTGCATCAAATTTTGTTAAAACACATTTGGTTCAACTGAAAGATTCAAATATGACTAATAAAAATGGCATACCTCTTCTGAGTAACTGTGAACTGAGTGTGTGTTCTGAAAGCCAAAAGCAGTATTCTTTTGCATTGCTATTACTCTAGATATTGTAGGATCACTAGGGTTTGATTTGCTCTGTTATGTTTGAATAATGTGCTTTCTGTGAGTCTTGCAACACAAGATGTGGTTGGACTGGTTTTAATTTGTGCTGGTTGTTGCTGAGGTAAGGGGAAGTGTTGTCCTCTGGCCACCCTCCTGCTCTCTTCCTACATCAATTTAATAGTGTGAATCTACACTGTTATTTTTGTTAAGTACCTGAAAGTTTTATGGAGATTGAAATGCTGGAGTGTGATGAGAGATAATAGAGGGGATTTGGGGAACCAACAAATGGAGATTAAACAGTATTAAGGGCAAGTTTAGGGATCTTGGATGTGGAGACTGGGTCAGTGTATGTTATCTTCTTGAATAGGATTTTGTGCCAAGTCCAGCCTAGAAATTATATATTGTGATCAGTCAGATAGGAAGAAAAAAGACTGAGAAAAGGGATATAGAGGGAACTGAAATGCCAATAGGAAAAAATAAAGTTTCCTAAAATAGTTATGTCACCATACTTCATACTTCATGTCACCAGTTTCTTTCCATAACCTTTCCCTCTACTCCGTGAGATGAGTTTAGATAAAAAACAAACAATCCAATGTAACAACAACAAAATTCCATACAACCAAACAACAACAACTACTCCAAAGATACCCAGGACAATATTGCAGTTTGTCTCCCTAGTGATTTGTGAAGTATATATGAACACACATGGTCCATGTAAGTGAGATTCACATGGGTAAGACTAATGAATAATGTCTGTCATTCCAAGTTTAAAAAAAAAAAAAGAGAAAATGAAGCTGTAATTTTCAGAGTCCACATAGAATTGGCTTTGTCATGGGAACATGAGGCTCAAGTTCTCTGTAATAGTAGCATATGCAACTCTCACCTGATTCTTAAAATGACTCCTGCATTCTAACTAAATGAGTATAGAGAAGTTTCTTCTTTTCTAACTATAGCAGAGCTTTTTCAAAACTGAGCAAAATGAGAAAATTAGGCATTTTTGATTAATTAATTTCTTTGTATCTGGTTACCTTTTAGGATTTGTCTTAAAAATCTTGGTGCATATGAACTCGTGATTTTAGTAAATCTGGTTGCTCAGCGCCTTTGTCTTGATAACACTGTGGGCAGTTTCAGAGGTGCTGCTGCCCTTCCGTGGTTGCTGTGCTCCTTCTCAGCAGGCACAGTCTCCAGCTGTCGTGGCACTGCTTCCCCTGCCGTGCTCTGGGGTGGTTGCTCCAGAGGTGTTATCGCTGTGACCTGACACCTGCACCGTGTCATTACAGCAGGGTTTCTCAGGAGTAATGGACTACAGTGTGGGTATTGTCTCTTTTTTCCCCATCTTTGGGTGTAGCTTGTGTTTTATGGCAGAGGATGCAATAATGTGTGAGCACAGAGGTTAATGACCAGCAGGCACTGACTCAGCAGTTGCCCTGATCAGCACGTGCTCTGCTGAGTGCCAACAGCACTGTGAGAAGAAATGGCTGAGAGGGCTTGAGCATACATTGGTGAAATGTATATTGTTAGTAAAGAATTACAGAATGTATGTGGTAGGAAGGGACCTCTGGAGATTACCTAGTCCAACTGTCCCTGCTAAAGCGGGTTCACCTGGAGCAGGACCATGTCCAGGATGGGTTTCGAATATATCCAGGAAAGGAGACTGCAACCTCTTTGGGCAGCCTGTTTCAGTCTTCTGTCACCTTCAGAAAAGCTTTTCCTTACATTCAGATGCAGTTTCCTATTTCAGTTTGTGTCTTGCTGCTAAGCATCACTGAAAAGAGTCTGGCCTCTTCCTCTTGGCACTGCATCTAAGATCTCTGTATGAATTGATAAGATCCCCTCTGTCATCTCTTCTCTAGACTACACAGGCCCAGCTCTCTTAGCCCTTGCTCTTAAGATAGGTGCACCAGCCCCCTCACCATCTTTGTAGCCTCCTACCAGACCCTCCCCAGTAGTTTTTGGTCTTTCTTTGGCTAGGGAGCCCAGAACTCAGCAGACTCAGACCAGACTCAACACTCCAGGTGTGGTCTCACCAGGGCAAAGTAAAGGGAGAGGATCACCTCCCTCAACCTGCTGACCACAAGAAAAATATTATGGAAGAGCCACTTGTTAGACTGGAGAGAGTCCAGGGGAAAGGCGCTACAGCCTAGCACTTCTCATTCCAGCTGGATGCGAGGTAGAGTTCTTTTTTTTTCCTCTTTACTATTGTTTTTATTTCTTCCCCAGACCACTTTAATTATTGGAGTTATTTTAGTTATTATATCTACTACTAAATCTTTGTGTATGTGAACCTGTCTCAGCATTCTTTGTGCAACTACCTTTTTCCTTGGAACACTTGAAGATTTGCAGCACCCCATTCTCCCCTTTTTGTTTTTTGCCTGCTGTGCTAATTTGCTCATTAAATAATTCAGGTGAGGTTACAGCCAAGAAGCATATGTTACGTAGAGAGCTGTTTCTATAAATGAAGGCCACAGTCATGACTGTGTCCTCCTCTGGTATGCCATTTTTAGTAACGGTTCAGTGTTGTAAGAAGGCTTTGGATTAAGTTTAACAGCAGTGTGCCAACAGCTGATTATCTCTTTGTTCCTTGGGTTTTTTTTTCTGTAGTGTAGGGGTTTTTCTGTCTTTAGAATGACAAGAGACTTGTAGTTTTAGTTAAGATTAGATTATGTTTTAGTCCATTCTAGAGGTGAATAACATTGAGGGGAAAACTGAAATGACAATGTGGTTTGGTTTTATGATTATGTATTGTGGAAGGTATTACATGGTGTCATACCACTGTAAGCCAAGCGTAATTAGGATGTGGACATGCATGCATCACTAAAATATGTACCAAGCACTCAAGGTCTGATAATTATTGTTGATTATTCCTCTTAGTTACCTTTTTCTATTGTAAAATTGTCTGGTTTGCCTCAGAAAATAAATGTTCTAAATTCTTGCAGATTCCTGCTTCAATGTCTTGAGGATCTTGATGCCAATCTACGGAAACTAAATTCACGTCTGTTTGTTATCCGTGGACAGCCAGCAGATGTTTTCCCCAGGCTTTTTAAGGTAAATGCCACCTTGCAGTTGTTGTTTCTAATCCACAAATATGACCAACAAACTAATTACAGCTAGGGGTATTTCTTGTACTGTTTCATTCAGTGCAAGTTATTCATGTAAACACTGATCTATCCTTGCAGTTTCTCATTAAGGTTGTGTTAGTTTTGAATTTTTCGTCTCTAATGTACATATCACGAACTGAGCTGAGTTGCTTTTAGACTTCACCCATTTCCAGAAGCAGAATTGATTTCAAATGATTTGCTAAGTGTGGGTACTGTATAGTACTACATTTTCCTTTACAAGTTCCCTTTGTAGTACTGAAATAAAATTTTGCCCACATGAATCCACACATTCAAAGCCTGACCTGCAAAAGCAATGTTTTATTTCGGCCTAACATCTACTGTGATTGCTTTTTAGCCATTAAAGGTGATTTAATAAGCTTTTTTCTAGTTGCAAGATTGTTAAAAGAAATTTCTAGTCAAAGAAATTTCAGGCTTTTGTGGAAAAGGGTCTTATGGAAAAAAATTAAAGCTGTGAGTGATTGTTACTGATAGTAATATGTTGTCTATGGATAATAGTGTATTTAAGGTAGTAATACTGTAATAGTATAGTAAAAAATGAACAGTTGGCAAATTGAAGAGTTTTTTTCAGAATGATTGAACTGAGATGACTGAAACAAGACGGGGAGGGGGGCGGGGGGGAAGCAAAAGGAAATATCCATTTTTCCAAAGAGGTCCTATGTTCATTATTTTTAATTCCGAAGTCTTCAACACCAACCTGAAAACTCAACCCAAACTCACATTTCTGTCTTCGTTATTGTGCTTTTGTTGTGAAATGTTAAGTGGATGATACTTCTGCTGGTCTTTGCTTAATTTCCCCTCAGTGGAGATTTTCCTGGAAGAGTAGTGTGGCATTAGCTGCTGCTTGCCCACCTGTCAGATATTCAAGCTTGTTGTATTTGTCTGCCAAACTTGGTTTGATTGCATTTAAATAGAAGCAAAGGTCTTTGTATTGTGTATTGCCTTCTGGATTTGAGCAACCTGTGACAAGTCTTCTTAAATACTTTAATGGCTACTTTGACAGCTCCTGTTTCATATATTGCTGCTGGGCTGATCTTTCTATGCCTGGTAGCATTGGATTGCCACATTTTTAGAATATTCATTTTAGTGCTGAGAAGAAAATTAACTCGGAATATAGCTAGCACACAGCAATCAAAAAATAATATTCACATCTGTCTATGTCTTCTGGTTCCTCAAGTTAGTGTCTATCATATATTGGTTCACTGAGGGGCTTTTCAGGACATCCTCTGTGCTCAAACAAGTTACTGCAGTTCTTGAGGATTTTTTTCATTTTGGCTGAAGTATACCTGGAACATGCATCTATGTTTTATAATTACATCTCACAACTTCTTTTGCCAGAGCAGTAGCTGTACATCAGACACTTGCAGTGCAGTGAAGGGCTTATAACACTGAACAAAGCTTTTCAGATCATCTCTATTAAATGTCTCAAAGGTGAGCCATGATCCTGACCCTGAAAGAACACATGTGGAAAAGATAAGTTCAGTTAAGTTTGGAAAAATAACTTCAGTTAAGTCATTAACTTAAGGTAGGAGATAGTGGAACTTCTGTAGAGCCCTATCAGGTGTCAGGAGCCTGCCAGTATCTGTGGATTTCCTGGGAATGAATGTATCACAGCTATTTCTTGTTGAGGCTTTCCTTTTCGCTGTCTGAACAATTCCTTCAAAAGGCAGGACACTGATTTGTCTTCATCCTTACAAAAGTCCTCAAACACCTTTAGGCTCTTTCATTTCAGTTAAGTTTTGGCTTGTTCTTGCCTCATCCTCTTCAATTTATCCTGGTCTGTTTTCTGTCTTTAGCTCTTTGGGCTTGGCTTAATAAAGAAAATAAAATTGAAACAATCACTAATTTTTTTTAATGCATCAGTGTTGCTAAAACTGGCAGTATGAGTATGTGTAAAATTATCTGTGTCCATGATTCTTCTAATTGCCTGGTTCATGCTGATGTGATCTGGGTATATTCATATTACACAGCAGTTGTCTCAGTTTCTTGACTCCCTTAGGGATGTGACTCTGTGTCTTGGACACGTTATTTTATGGTTTTCTTTGCAAAAAGCCAGAGGAAGGAAGGGTTTAGAAAAGTTTCTGCTGCAACTTGTCAGACAGTGGTTTTATGTTATATTTATGAAATGGGAAGTAAATGTTACGTGATGGGTGTAGGAGGTTGCTTGAGGATTCAAGGCCTGCTGGGTTAGTCTTGGCAGACTTAAAGATGGTGGGATCCCAGCCTTGTTACAAAGAGCAAGCACTCCTTGGAATCATCTGTCCTCAGGGCTGGGCTTTATCTAGGAGAGAGCTGGAGTTCAGAAGTGAAATAGCACCCCAGGTGATTAGCATTGAGTGCCCTTGTCTCTGGTGTAAAGCAAATTCTTTGAAATACTATGGTGTATTAAATCAAGTCATTAAGAGTCTGAGGGATTAGAGAGGTATTTGAGTTTGATTGACATGATAACTTTCTAGGATAATATTGTTCATACTTCACCTTTCCAACTTCTTACTGTTGAAGAAGCCTTTGCCATTATTGATCCCTTTGTTCCCATCTTTTTCTTCACCTGTGGCTGCTTGCTGTGGTAACAGCATCTGTGACATAAAGAATATTAGACATCAAGGCATAAGAGCATTCTCTTTGTGGAAGACAGCCTTTTTTTCTTTTTTTTTTTAATTAAGAATTTGAAAATTGTCTGAATGAGGAGAAGGGATTTGGAAAAGGTAAAGGAAGTGTTTGATGATAGAGTGGGACAGTATTTCCACCCCTCCTCCCTTGAAACTTCAGTTCTGTTGCTAAAGCTGACAGACATAAGTAAAAAGCTTTTCTACTGAGCAAGGTTCTTCTGCTGATCCATGTTCAGAAGACTGCCTTTGTCATCTTCCTCTTCTCTTAAGGTATGCGGATCCTAAAGTTAGAGATGAGTTTTCAAAATTTGCATGGAAATTGTTCCATTACAGTGAGCACCCATGGTAATAGGACAGATGGAGCCTTTCTTATGCCTGATAGCTACTTAGATGCCAAAAAGTTGACTTTATTTTTGTTATTCTGGGTGCTATATGTGTTTTGGCTCTTTCTGTATCTCTGATACCTATCCACAGGTAATAGCTGGTGTTCCGTTCTGCCCATCCTTCCAGTTCTCCTTTCCCTGACCCTCCATCAGGCAGCTGAGTTGCTAAAGGAGCACACTTTTGGTTTGTGTTTTAGGAATGGAACATTGCAAAACTTTCAATTGAATATGATTCAGAACCATTTGGGAAGGAAAGAGATGCAGCTATCAAGAAACTGGCCAGTGAAGCTGGAGTGGAGGTCATTGTTCGAATTTCACATACATTGTATGACCTAGACAAGTAAGTTACCATTTACCTTGGATTTTAAAAAAAGGTGGGAAAAACCCCTTGGAATTTTATGTAGTATTTATTTGTATATTCTGGGCTACTTTCCACACCAAACAGTTCATAGTTAGGAAAACTACAAATTTAGGTTTTGCTTTTATCCATCCATCCAGATTTTATTACATACTCAGTAGAATTTTGAAACTCCAAAAAATGGTATGTAACTATATCTGAAATGCAGTTTTAATTTGGAGTTCTTTTGAAAATAATGTTCATCTTAATTACTTGTCATTTATAATTAATCTACTCAAACATGCCTGTAACTTCTCCCAAATAACATCTGGTTTTCTTTAGTTGTTTTGTTTGGTTTGTCTTTATTTCACTTTTTGTACACAAGTTATGAGGAAGTCCTTTGAGTTTTTTTAAGAACTATTTCGTACCAATTACCTATTCAGTAAGTAATGTGAGATTGCTTGCTATCCCTGTATTGCCTTATTTAATGTCTTGTTTATATTTTTCCACAGATCTATTTAATGGATTAGGTTAATTCCCTGTTACAGAAACATAATCCACAAACTAGTTACACATATGATTTGTCTTCCTGTAACATTAAGTGATTTATTGTGGTAGCTGCCCATTTTATTCTGTTACAAGCTGGTATATAAGCGACTGTTAGACACATGAGAGGGCAGTGAAATTGGAAGCATTTACTTTTTGAAGCCAGTAGCTGACTTCTTTTTTATTCTAGATTGATTTTTCCCTCCCACCCAAACACCTTGCTAAATAAGCATTTGGTTTCATCTATAACTTTGTAAATTTTTCTTCAAAGTTTTCCTTTTTTCCAAGATTTCAGATTTATTTAAAATGGCAATGCAAAACATGTAACTGTGTTTTTACAGCAGTCAGTGTGTATAAGCTACATGTAATTTTCCTCCCATATTAAGGTAGTTCTGATATTGAGTACTGTTCTCAGTACCAGAAGGGGAAAGTGAATTTCTTTGAATGTAAATACCATGGCCTTGTTCATGAACTAGATACTTCTGTATTTAGCTAGGATCTCTATCTGCTTTACTTACCTGGTCTTTTCTTTGCCTTGAACTGTCCGTGCTCAGTATATCCTTTTTCATGAGGGAATTTCTTTAACCCAGGCATGAAGAAAATTTACTTGGTTATAAACAGTTAATTTATGTGTCTCCCTAGTGGGGAAAGAAGGATGGTAGATTTAAAGTTATAACTGTCTGGATTACCCTGTATATTTGGGATTGTAAGATGGAGAGAGGTAAGAAGATATTTCTTTGTATGTGTAGGTGTGTATATTTTATAAGAAAAACTGTTAAATACTATTGTTATAATTGACATGCTTATTTTCTTTTTTTCTTTAATGCAGAATAATAGAATTAAATGGAGGACAGCCTCCTCTTACTTACAAGCGATTTCAGACCCTAATTAGTAGAATGGAACCCCTGGAGATGCCTGTGGAGACTATAACCCCAGAAGTAATGAAAAAATGTACTACTCCAGTTTCTGATGACCATGATGAGAAATACGGTGTGCCATCGCTTGAAGAACTGGGTATGTTCTGAGATTGCTTTGACATTTTGAAAGAAGTAAGATGTAATCTCCCACTAAAAGCACAATACTTAAAAGAAGTGAGGTCCTGCTAGTGGTTAATTGTTAACTTGATGCAATTATGGCATACAAAAGGAACAGAAAAAAAGATAATCGACTCTAACTTTTGGTTGTTTTCTGGTAAATGAAGTGTCAGGTCAAGCTATACTGAGTATTGTTTGGCTTCTTGTAGTACAGCATAGCTGATTTCCCAGGGTGCCAAATAATCATTAAGCTATTAATTAATAGTCTTTGATGCTTCATTTTGTATTAAATACACTTTGTATCTTTGTGCTTCAGGTCATTAATCTGTCGTTTAACAAACTAGTTTTAAAAAAGTGCCCTCTTTTCTTGATATACCAAAAAAGATAGTAATGAGACAATTAATTACTTTAGATGGTTCGGGGGGGGGAAAGTCTTAGATTTCTCTAAATGAAATTTTAAGCAATTGTGTCAGCTATGGTCCTGTGAATCTCCTCATCTCTTTCCTGTTTCCCCACACATCCCAAAATGCAAGAAAACATGGTATGACCTCCAAACTGCTAACAGAAGGCTCTGGACAGATTTTGGTTAACCTGTGACTGCCCTGTCTAGTCCATTTGAACTCTCACAGAATAGACTTTGTTTTTTAACGCCTTTATAAGAAAAGATGATCTCACTATGCAGTGGTTAAACTATAGGCAGACATGTTCTCCCCTGCATCTGGTGAGCAATCTTGGGGCAGGTGGGAGGGTTGGGAAAAAATCTGATTACCTTCATTTTATCTTTCTTTTGTGGCTCAAGTACATGTTTATCATCAGATTAACAATCTTTGTTAGTTAAGTTGAGGTCAGTGATATCTAGGAACGTTCTGAAGATGGCACTCACGTTTTTACTGTGGTGGAAAAGTTTTTAGACATTCTGTAAATTACAAAAGTAATTGTTGCTTGTTAGTAGTAATTAAAAAAAAAAGGTTATAGTTTTAGGATAACTTGCATATTGCAGATTTGGTAAATGATAAAGGGGTCATTTCATGGGGAAAAAAAAAATGGAAAAAAAAAAACCGACCCCCAAAAAAAACCACCCCACACCACCAGAAGAATTTGGACTGAAGTATAATGTATATTAATATAAATGTAAAGGAAAAACTTGAGTTTTGCTGCAAGTTAGAGGTATTGGATGTGCTTTGGGAAGACTTGGTCTCATACCATTTTAAAGCACAGTTTCTCTTGTGTCCAATTTAGGGTTTTTCCCAGGATGCAGTAGTCAAGTATCAATATGCTATAATTTTGTTGCCTTGCAGAGTAAGCAAACAAGCAATTTCCTTGTTTCAATTTGTCTTTCAGGTTTTGACACAGATGGGCTGCCTTCTGCAGTATGGCCAGGGGGAGAAACTGAAGCCCTCACACGATTAGAAAGACACTTAGAGCGAAAGGTATGTTTCAGATTACTGCAAGCCTGACATATCTGGGAAACATAGTTGCTCTTTTTAAGTTAGGCTGCGAAACCTAAAGGGATTTGGGCAAGTCGTGTTAGAGAAAAAATCAAACACACAAACTTGAACTCAAGGTGTTAATGATATAAATCAATAGTTTATTTTTAAAGATAATAGATAATCTTTAATATGAATTTTAGAGACAGTCTGTTTTACTCTTCTGTACTAGAAAAAACTAAATTTATTTTTGAAATAATTTTATTTGAAGCATACATTTTATAATTTTGAAGGGGAATTCCTCTGACAACTAATGTATCACTAGTTGTCTAGGTTTCCAGTGTATTGAAAAGAAAGGCACAAATAGGTCTGGAAGACAGTCCATGCCTTCTGCATTGAGTTGAATTACCTTCTAGAGATTCTTCTGTTTCAAAAGGAGCACCTGTGTATTGTAGGTGACCTGACCATCTGTCCAGTGTTTGGATTCAGTTACAGACAATGTGTGATTTCCCCCTTTGTTTCTCTGTAGCCTCTAGTCTGATTTTGCGGTGTGGGTTTTCTTTTGTTTTTTTAAGGCTTGGGTAGCAAACTTTGAAAGACCAAGAATGAATGCAAATTCCCTCCTGGCAAGCCCTACGGGGCTTAGTCCCTACCTCCGCTTTGGCTGTTTGTCCTGTCGGCTCTTTTACTTCAAGTTAACGGATCTGTACAAAAAGGTAGGACTTCTGTGTAGTCAGATATATATTGTTAGATGCCATGGTTTTCCGCTATTTCTCCTAATAAAATGTTTTTCTTTAATGATGATCTTCAGGTAAAAAAGAACAGCTCCCCTCCCCTCTCCCTCTATGGCCAGCTGTTATGGCGTGAATTTTTCTACACAGCGGCGACTAACAATCCACGGTTTGATAAAATGGAGGGGAATCCTATCTGTGTTCAAATTCCATGGGATAAGAATCCTGAGGCTTTGGCCAAATGGGCAGAAGGCAGGACAGGTTTTCCTTGGATTGATGCAATTATGACACAACTTCGTCAGGAAGGTTGGATTCACCATTTAGCCCGGCATGCTGTAGCGTGCTTTTTGACTCGAGGTGACCTCTGGATTAGCTGGGAAGAAGGAATGAAGGTATTTTTTCTTGTTCTTGAATTTCTTAAAGTATCTGTTAAAGTTTCAGATAGTCATCCTAGAATTGTTACTGTGTGTGCTGTAAGTTGAATTTTAAACCTTAAATTGTGGGCAAAACTAAATCAGTTCTGATAAACCAGGTGTGCTGAAATTTTTCCTCTTGGATCTTCCCTTTTATTGAAACGTTAAGAGTGTTTCTTGCAGTCAGAATAGGTCTGAAATTCTCTTAAATTTGAGATTTCTTCTTAAATCTTTACAAGTAAGCATGGATAACTATTGTAATCTAGATTTATTTTTTTCCCAGTCATTCTGTGTATGAATAATTTCTTTTCATGTCTTGCATCTGCTTCCCTGCAAAGGGGAACAGAGAAAACTGAGAATGTCCCTTCAGCAATTTCTGTCACTTTGCCCAGTGTTAGAACTGTGAGTAAAGGCAACATGATTTGGCTGAAGGCTCAATGCTGTTAATTTTAAGCAAGTATAAGATGCTGAAGTTCAAATTTAATATGTCACGTTTTTGAGGAAAACAATGGAATAATTTATTCTTGCTAATTAATTGAATCAATTTTACATTTTTAGAAGGGTAGCATAACTTTTACTGAGCAATAATAATCTATGAAAAATTGAGAATCAGAGAATTTTATTTTTGAAATCTAAAAAAATTTAATTTCCATCAGGATTTTGACCCCATATTTCTATATGTATATAATCATAGGAGATTTCCTTTCTTAACAAATCAGTTGTAAGCAAACACCTTTCAGTTTAAAAAAATTTGGTTACTTCTGCAGTTCACAAATACAGACATTGAAGATTCACATACATGGGTAACTCATGGGTATATTACAGATAAATTACTCTGTAAATTATAGATACATGGCAGCTTGTTCTTACTTTTGCAATAATACAGATTCATGAAGGCCCCAATCTTGTGCAGTGGAAATATGTTCAACTCAAACTTCCTTAGGTAGCAAAAGTTAATCTGGCCTTCCATGTGGTGTTATTTCCAAAGTCTTACTACATGGCAGCATCTAGTGGAATAACTGTGTGCTAACACACTTCCTGTTTAAAGATCTTGTTGCATTATGAGTCACCATCTATTTGAAATGTTTTTTGAAAGCATTTTAAGATAAATCCTAGTTTTTCAAAACAAACTTTTTTCCCAAGTAGTTGCAGATATTTATTAAAATATACTTTTGTAACACTTATTCACTGTGTACTGTGGAATGAATGCCTTATTGAGTATATGGAGAGAGAGATGGAGAGATCATTGTTTAATGGTATTATTACCTTACTTAGATCTTATATAGGAATTATATTAGTTGAAGTTGGGTGGCAGTACCAAGGTGCTGAGTTTTTACTGCCTTAGCATGAAGACAGATGGTTGCTTTGGAAAATTTGGAAATGGAAATCAGAACTTGCAAAAATATGTATTAAATAAGTATCTGTTCTTAAAACTACTTCTAGGTACACTCTTTTTATAAAAGGTCCTTGAGCATTGTCCTTCACAGAATGAGGCTTTGCTCTGTTTTTTGTCAGTCTGCATTGCTGTGATCTGACTGAGCAGATAGACTTCCTTTTGTACAAATTGATACTGTCTGTGTTGAAGATGAAAAAACAATCAGTGCTGGAAGCTTGAATGTTTCATAGCTACTGAGCTCCTGATTTAAAGTAAAACCCTTATAAATCTTTAACTTTCTCATGTTTTGTTGAGGGTTTTTTAAATTGTAATGGGGTAGCAAATTAGAATTAAAGTGTTTGGAAGATTTCTTTTTTTTTTTTTTTTTGGTCTTCAGACCAGAATTCATTATCTGTCACACCACCCTTCAGTGTTCTTGGTGGTTCATAATGCCTCCAAGAATATGAATGTGTTCTCAAAACTGTGACTTGCTAGATTGACTATTTGCTTTTAAAAGCACAATTTCTGCATGTTTGTTCTGCCCTGAAACTCTTGAATTCTACTCTTGGGATTCCTCACGTAGTGAAAAGTGCTGTGGAAGTTGAGGTATTCAGACCAGCAATTTGAATTCAAAATGTACTTTGTATGTTCCTTTTATATGTTTTCTGGAATTTTGCAAAGTTTACTCAGCTGTGATGTGATGAAGCAATTCTGAAAACAGCAAATGCCACTTGGAAGCCATGAGTCTCCAGCCGTCCTTTGGGGATTTATTTTTCAAGGATGTGTTTATGTAAGATTGTGTAGCTTCCTGTGATGTTTACAGGATAAAATCCCGGTTTTGATTTTTTTCTTTTGTTCTTGGGTTTGGTATTAAGGCATTTGTAATTGCATATTGAGCATTCTGTGAATGCTGCCAGGTAGGAAAGAGCTTAAATCAGAAACTCGGGAGCTAATGCTGAAAGAGTAGGTGTACTGAAGGTGTGCCATGCCTAGACTAACTTGTTGCACTGCTTTCATAAGGTCTTTGAAGAGCTGTTACTTGATGCAGATTGGAGTGTGAATGCTGGAAGCTGGATGTGGCTGTCCTGTAGTTCCTTCTTTCAGCAGTTTTTTCACTGCTACTGCCCAGTGGGTTTTGGCAGAAGAACTGACCCAAATGGGGATTATATCAGGTAACTCACAATCCAGAAATTGCAGTAATTGATTCATGGGTTGCTTAAATTACCTAGCAACTTTATACTTAACATGACCTTTTTACCTTTTTGTTATTTTTTTAAAGACGTTATTTGCCAGTACTTAGAGGTTTTCCTGCAAAATACATCTATGATCCTTGGAATGCCCCAGAGAGCATCCAGAAGGCTGCAAAATGTATTATAGGAGTTAATTATCCCAAACCAATGGTAAACCATGCAGAGGCAAGCCGTCTGAATATTGAGAGGATGAAACAGATCTACCAGCAGCTTTCACGATACAGAGGACTGGGTATGATTATAGAATATTTGCTTTAGTTAGTTATTTAAAACTTCTCTCACCTTCTAGCAATTAATAATTTAGTCTCATAGCACTGAGAATCAGGTCTAAGTTCAGGGTGGTGACCAGGGTTTGTATCCAAGTAAATATTATATACAACT
Organism: Pseudopodoces humilis; assembly: GCF_049639895.1. Lineage (NCBI taxonomy): Eukaryota > Metazoa > Chordata > Aves > Passeriformes > Paridae > Pseudopodoces > Pseudopodoces humilis. The sequence goes on from NC_142204.1 coordinate 20,851,095, forward strand.
GAGAAAGGAAAGAGTTTGAGGGGAGTACCTGTCCAAAATATTGCCTGAATTTATTTTTCTGTGGGTGTTTAGAAGTGTTTTTGTTAAGTTGGGCCTTTTGTGCATTCTGATAAGCTCTTGTACAGTTAAGTTTTAGCAGCAGTGATTAGAAATTTAATATGGTTTCTAACTTCAGTGATACTGTATCTGCATATGCAAATGATGTTGCAGAAGTAGGTGCCAACCCAGCCCCTGGTGGATTCTTCCCCTTTGCTCCAAGAGGTAAACCAGGTGCATTGTACTGCTCAGGAAAGTGTGAACAGTCAGTATGTTCAGATATTAATTGCTGCACTTAAACTCAACATACTGGATATGTGTAACTAAGGAATATTGGAAAAGTGATGCAGAATATGATGTAGAAAAATTTAAGTTAAGTAAATGTGAACTAAAATTGTTTGGCAAGAAACAGGAAAAGGCAAGACAGAGAGGTGTTCTGTCATAAAATAAACCACTCAAGGTGTGAGGGTGGAGAATTTGCTCTTGCAAGGGAAACAGAATGCTGCACTTGATTTTTTTTTTTTTTTTCTTCCCCTCCTTGCTATCTTTCTTAAATATATTTATTTTCATTTTTAGGTCTTCTTGCAACTGTGCCTTCTAATCCAAGTGGAAATGGAAATGGTGGCCTAATGGGCTATTCACCAGGAGAAAGCATTTCTGGTTGTGTTAGTACAGGAGGTCAGTCAAATTCTTTCAATACGTAGAATTATTGGGACTGAACTACATGAACTTCTTTTATAATGCCCTTGCCATTTTGTATTATAAAAAAGAACTGCTTTCATATGACAATTTTGAGTGCAAATCACAGATATTTTCTAATTTATTCACTGTTTGGTAGTATTTGTTTATAGACATTGTTAAATTATTTATTTGATCTCAAACACACAAACATTTTTCACCTATGTTTTTTTCCCCTCCAAAAATTATTTATTAACTAGTATCAAACAATTTGATTTCTAAAGCATTTGTATGTTATTTTCTCCTAGAAGTGCATAAGCATCCTGATATTTATAATAAGGAGTGACTTATGACCTTTCAAGTGAGAATTATTAACTTTTAAAATATTCTAATGCTGGTGTTAGATTACATACTGGAATTTATTTCTACAAAATAAAAACAAGAACAGTATTAAGATTGAATTAACCCATAGTGTATTTTAAATACTTAAATACTATATACACCTTAGACTCTTCAATATAAAATGATACAGCAGAACTGGAAATCTGCATTATTGCAGTTATTATTACAGGTTTTATATTCTTCATAGGCTTTAGTCAAGGTTAGAAGCAGATTGTGGAGGAAGATGGACCTTACTGTTCTTAGCCAGTACTGTTGTCCTAAAGCTTTCAAATACAAACTCCTTAAAGCTGGGTGCTTGAGCTTTTATTTCTTATACATTTAGGACCTGTATAAAACAAGAAGGGTTAATTTTTTAAAAATTAACATTATGTGCACTCTTTTCTCTTTAAAATGCATTAATGTATACAGGTACTTATGCATTTCTGATGTGAAAAGCTTTCCTTTTGTAGGAAGTTCAGTGAATTTTGGAAGACAAAAACTATTAGAGCTTTGGACCTATAATGAGGTGGTTTGAAAAAGAAAGTTTAAAAGCCACAATAAGCTGCCTATCACTTGAAGACAGGGGTAAACCCCCCACATTTTAGATCCCAGAACTGGAGTTGTACCTTCTGTTATGTTTAAATCTTCTCCCTGCCTCTCCAGGAGCTCAACTGGGAACTGGTGATGGTCATTCTGTTGTTCAGTCATGTGCCCTGGGAGACTCTCATACAGGAACGAGTGGAATTCAGCAGCAAGGTATTATGGCAGTGCCTGTCTGTAGAGGATCTCCAAATCCTTGCAGCTATGGAAAACCAGACAAAACATCAAAATAGCATGGATAGATTTTGGGTGACAGCTGCTGTTTGCAACATGAACTGACCTTGTTTCTGTTCTTGAAGCATAGAAATTATTTCTTAGTGTGGACTTGCTTATCTTGTCATTTTTATCCTTAAAGTGCTCATCTAGAGAAGTGTTTGTATGTTTTGAGTGGGAGGGATCGCAAGTATGACTAAACAAAAAATAATAAACAATATCCTAGGCTACTTTAAAAGAAACTGAAAACCAGAAGTTCACCTTCGGTATTGCATAGCAAAATTTGTATGTTATCTTTTCCTTGATTTCACTACCACTCTTTCCATATATAATTCAGTTCCACAGTTTTGTGTGGATAGTTTCTAATTGTGGAACCAAATTTTTGTTAACTATACAGAACCTTAAGCTGTGGTTTGTGATAGATCCAATTTGCAATGAAATTTAACCCAACTGTTTGTTTCTTTGCAGTCTTAACAGAGGTGGTGTGTTTACTGATCAGGAAAGGCTGTAATCTGTGTTTTGTTTAAGCACCCAGAACGTAACCGGAACACGACAACTGTTCAGCACAAGAAACCTTGCAACTGCTTCTGCTGATTGCACTATTCATGCAGAACACTCAGTTTCAAGGTTGCCAGTAGATAGTTTACATGAATCAGAAGGAAGTTCTCATCTTTCTTTTAAGTTACTTGCTTTTTTTGTTTTTCCACAACTAAGTTATGCCGGGGATTCATTAGCATTGCTATAACAAAATAATAAAGAGGATAAGGAGACTTGGCAGAAGTAATGTTTGGCTATACAAGCATTCTGCTTGTTGCAAATATAATGCATAAATATGTAGGCACTAAATGTTGTTCACTCTGCAGATATAAGTGCATATATGTTTAACTGCTGCAGACTACCACGAGGCTTATTTTCCTTTTGCATAAGTACTCTTCTGCATTCAGGATAGTTTCTGGCAGGATTTTTCTTGATGATGGAAAATAAATCAATTGGCTCCTTTTTGTTGTTGTAAAGAACATAATTTTACACTTGCTTGCAGCTCTTAATTTTATGTAGTATAATGAATATCTACTGTATCTGAACAGGTTACTGTCAAGCAAGTAGTATCTTACACTATGCTCATGGAGACAATCAGCAATCACACTTATTGCAAGCAGGTAATTTAAACAACAACAACAAAAAACCCCCAAACACTTTTCTTGGATATATAAGGGTGCAATAGAGTCTTAATGTAAACACTGATTTTAAATTATCAGGAAGAACGGCCCTTGGTACTGGCATTAGTGCAGGGAAACGCCCAAATCCAGAAGAAGAAACTCAGAGCGTTGGACCAAAAGTCCAGCGACAGAGCACAAATTAAACTGGTAAGATCTGAGGCACCTTAAAGTTATCAAAGTTCTGTACAAATTTTGTGTCTGTGATAACATTCATGTCACTGCAATGCAAAGGATCCTGAGCTATTGCTGTAAATAGTTCTTTTCTGGGGACTGTACAAACAGTACGAAATTCTGGCTCTAAGAGTTTGTGAAGTATGAGATAGGAAGCAGTTGCAAAAATAGAGCCAGACTGAAGATTATCAGACACAGATCCAGGTGTTAACGAAGGGAAGATGGATAAACTGTGGATTTAATACATTAGCAGAGCTGCTTAAGTAGCTTCAGTTACTCTCTGCTTCCACATCTCACCTGAAGTTGTGCCAGTAGCATTGTTTGTGTGAATGTATGGTGACCTGAATCAGGAGACTAAGACAACTTAAAGGGAAGAGCTTAGGGCCTGGATTAGTTTAGATATATAAGTGGACTAATCGGAACGTGTTTCAGAGAGATACTGCCAAAAATGTGCAAAATGCTGATGTGGTTCTTGAGTGTGAAGATGTAGGGACAAGTAAGATTTGAAGATGCGAGCCTTTGTCATTGGTCCGTAATTGAAGCAGGTTACTCAGACTGCCCAAATTTGTCAAGCTATGATGAAAAAGACTTGAATTTGGAGAAGGCATTGTAGATGGATACACACAAACAGGTGTGAAAATGTGGAGAGAGCAGCAGAAAACTGGAGAAGGAGGTGTTCTATGTGTAAAATTATTAACACAGAGAAGATAAGTCGATTGTGGTTTTTGGATAAAGTTAGGAATAGGATAGAGGAAAGAGAAGGCCAAAATTGTTATACCTCTTCCCTCAGTATGCTTGTTTTGAGAGGAACAAGGAAGATGGCCTGAAAAGAAATAAGATTAGAGAGTAATTACTAAGGAGGCAAGCCAAATAATTGAGGACTGTCTGAAATGAGGGGACAGGATTTCAAAACTGGGAGTACAGCTGCAAAGGTTAAAGGTGACTGAGATGTTAAAAAAACCAAGTGGAGCATTGCTCATTATGAAATTTGAAGAATAAATAAGAATAGCACAACAAGCGAGTTAATAGCACATGGAGAGACATTGTTGGAACTGGAAAACAGGGAATTCATACAACAAGTTTAGGAGATACATTTATCATCTCTAGAGATAAAAAGGGAAATTCAGTCTACTTCATTTGGTTTTGACAGCAAGATCTAATTTTGCTTGTTATACAGTGGCAGCACTTTGTCAAAGTTACTGTGGTGCATTAGGAGCAATTGTGTTGTACTGATTTGATTCAGTACAGAGCCACAGCATTGTTTCCATAATGCTGTCAGTTGAGGAAGTGAGCCGAGACCTTAGTGAGTGATCCATCTGCTATTTTCTCACATACTGGAAGCCCTGTAAACTGCTTCTGTGTTGTCAAACTGATTTCTGTTACTTGGATGGACCTGAGTGGAACATAATTCCAAGACAGTCTGTGTTTCAGTAGCTGTCTAATCCTTAGTATGTGTAGATTCATTCAGCATCCATGTTTTGTATTGCAGAATTCCTTAGGTGCTCGTGTCTGTGTAGAAGAAGTACCTGCAGAGCGAACGTCTGGTTCCTGTCTAAGCTCTTTTTCAATTGAGAGACAGGTTGGAGGGGTTTTTAGTTTGGCAGAGAAGATGATTTTGTTAGGGGTGTTCAAAGCATCCTGCAAAAGCATTATAGTCAATACAAACATCAGCCAAGATCATACTCAAAAACACTGCTGGCAAAAGGTTGTGCACTTCTGAATGGCACTAAAGTACCAGAGCACAGAGGCTTTTGTTGGGTTTCTCTTATTTTGTTTCCTTGTCCTTTTAGCCTCTAAGGTGAGAAATAAGAATTCTGAGTATTTGGGCCAGTACAGACTGGGACAGGGCTTCCTGCATTGAGAAGGGGGGAAACAGTATTGGTCCCCTGAATTACTTCTGTCTTCAAAGACTCACATCAAACTGCTTAAGAATATTTTTTTTCTTTTTTTCTTGCAGCTTGATTGGAAGAGAAGTTTTCCACTCAAAGAACACATGGGACAAAATTCCTGCTACTCTGTATTGGAGCTAAAGTGTTGTGAGAGTTCATGTTCTAAAATTACATACTTTTTCATAAATTATTTTCAATTGTTCTCAGTTGTTGTAAACAAGTCCAATTTTTGGAATGCATTATTTCTAACTGGCATTTCTATGGTTTTTAACTTTTTAATGACTCTTTCACAAAGGGCAAATTGAGTTTTGTATATAAAGTATTTGGTGAAGAATTTGCTAACTTATTGTAAATAAAAATATTCATGATTAGTGATAGACCCATCAATATATTTTTGATAATCTTTCATGTATATGGTAGTAGGAAAAGCTATAGTGCTGTTCTGAAAAACAGATGAAAATAGAGAGTTGGAAGTTTTTAAATTGTTATTATTTTTAGATTCCATATTTGAGCTCTGTATGATCAACGTCATATTTTCATAATGTAAGTGCTTAGGACTGTGTTTAATCAAATACAGTAGAGTTGTAACCATAACTAATCACATCTGTATATAAAACACATGCCAATTTTAGTCAAGTTGTAAGATTTTCATGTAAATGTCCAGTCCTTGTATTTCTCAGTTGCCTTGTTCAGTAATGACATACCATGTTAATAAAAGAAAATTGTATATATAGATACATATGTTTGTCTTTTGTGTGCTCTATTGCTCCTGCTTATATTTCCAAACAGAATCATTTCAGGAAAGAAGAGAAATACTCTTTTTAGACTTAATCTGGAAGTCACAAACAGTGAACTATATTACCTTTTACTTTCAATTTTCATGATACTGAAGCAAAACAATATTCAAATTATCCAGACATTTTTCTTTGAACTGCATGTATGTATTCTGGCCATTAAAGGGTTTTCACCCTTTTTAATGTATTTATTAAGTGTTCCTTCACAATCTAGGTGTTTGGGTTGGTTTTTTTCCCTGGCTATAATTACAATTTGCTTGATAGCTGTGAAGTCTTTCTTGCAATGCATTTAATTTGCTGCTTTTTGAGGCTGTTGATTTCAGACTTCCATGAATGCTTAGTCAATACTGTCTCAAATGTTTAGAGCAGTTGTATCTAACTGTTTTCTCAGACCATTAAGATCTTTGAAGAAGCAGCATGAATTTGCATATTACTAGGTTAATTTCCTACTCGAATGGGTGCCCAAGTTAAAATCCTAGAACATCCTGAGTTGGAAGGGACCCAGAAGGATCACCGAATCCAACTTCTGTCCCTGTGCACCACTATCCCCAAGAATCTCATGCACCATGTACCTGAGAGCATTGTCCAAATGCTGCTTGAACTCTGTCAGGCTTGTGCTGTGACCACTTCCCTGAGGAGACTGTTCCAGTGCCCAACCTCCCTCTGGTGAAGAATCTTTCCCAGACATCCAACCTAAACCTCTCCTGACACAACTTCAGGCCAGTCCCTCAGGTCCTGCCACTGGTCACCACAGAGCAGAGATCAGTGCCTGCCCCTTCTCTTCGTCTCACAAGAAGTTGTAACTGCAGTGAGGTCTGCCCTCAGTCTCCTCCAGGCTGGACAGACCAACTGACCTCAGCTGCTCCTCACACGGCTTTCCCTCAAGGCCCTTAACCATTTTGTGCCCTCCCTTTGGGCTCTCCGAGAGCTTTAGATCCTTCTCATTTTGTGGCACCCAGAAGTGCCCCCAGCACTGGAGGTGAGGCTGTCCCAGAGCAGAGGGGACAATCCCCTCCCTTGCCTGGCTGGCCATGCTGGGTCTGATGCCCCCAGGACAGGGCTGGCCCTCCTGGCTGCCAGGGCACTGCTGGCTGGGGTTCAACTTGCCATCAACCCCCAGGTCCCTTCCCGTGGCACTGCTCTCCAGTATCTCATTTGTTATTGGTATTAATTCTAAAGCGAGAGGAGTTAATTATCCTATTCTTAGTATCACATTGGTGACTTCTAGACAAGGGGCACTTCTGTGTACTGGTTTAAAATTCAGATTAGATTTTTGGGTTAATGGCATATGCAGCAGAGTTCTTGTGGCAGAATAAACTACCATGGTGCTAGATTTTAGATTACAGTTGTTAATGTAAATATCTCTGCATACTGATTTGTATACAATGGCAAAATCAAAAACACCACTAAGAAAATAGAGGTATGTCTATTGAGGTAGACAATGTTTGAAATTGATGAAAAAACTCAGTGGTGAGAATAGAGAAGCAGATGCTAAGTATTTTCCACAGATCAATACAAGTAAAATGGAAGGGTTCCCTAGGGACATACATAATAAGGAGAATAAACAATTCATTTTTTGTTTAAATAGTCTTGAAAATAGAAAAAAAAAAATAGGCCTAGACTGCCTTAAGACATGTTTTACTCTGTCAAGATAATGCTATTTTTTTTCTGCTAACCTTATATTAAAAAAAACATACCTTCTAAATTAAATATTCCACCTAAATTTTTTTAATTATTAGGCTATGAAACTCCCACAGAGAAACTTCATCAAGTTAAGAACTTCTGCTTAAATATTACCTTCCCCTAACCACTCTAAAAGTTTAATAGGTGAAAGAAGAAATTTCCTAAGGAGTTTATTTTTATGGTAAGTAAATACGGTTTATTTTTAATTCCCCCCTTCTTAAGTGCTGAAGTGAGTATTCCTCTACTTGGTGTAGGCAAATCCTTGTGTTTGCAGAGGAAAAATCTGTGGAGAGTGCTGTTTCACTTGTGTGCTGGCTTGAAGGAGTTCTGGTGTCAGGACTGGGGTGGAAAAAACAGTCTGTGATTAGTTTAGTGTGTGAGAGAGAAGTTGCCTACAGAGTAGCAAGAGCCTTATAAAAGCCCTTCGCCTCATATTCTTCCCCTCCAACCTACTAAGTGCTGTGACCACACAAATAAATAAAGGGCGAAGGCTTTGCACATTAAAAAATTACTAAAACCATTGCGACATAGGGTTTTTCTCCCCACACCCCCGTTACCCAGTTGTGATTTTTCAAGAAGCAGGACATGTGCTATAAATCCAGTATGCAATAAGGGCCAGGATGTCGTTGCTTATTAGATCTCTACTCCAGAAATGGAGCTTAAAATATGCCTCAAAGTTCTGTTCCCAAGGGATTTAGCTGGCCCTTCCCTGGGCTGGTAGGAGATGGAGAGAGGAGAGTTTGCAGACTTGTGGTTTTTGGAAACAAAAAAAACATACTCTGGAAGCATGCAGGAACAACTTTAGGGGATATTTGGGATAAAAAAAAAAAAAAAAGAAAAAAAAAGTTTTAAAGTGTCTTCAAGCATTCAGAACTTGATCGTTTGCAAAGGAATTTTGTGGGACCCGTCTTGTACTGGTGCTACCAGTAGAGAGGTTTTTTGAAAGGAGGGGAACAAAAGGAGTTAAAAACTCAAAGCCCTTGAGGTTGCCGGGGTGTGTTTGTGCCGGTGCTGGCTGGGGCAGAGTTAATTCACCTTTTTTGGGAGCTCCTGGCAGGGAGCGGCGTTGGATTCGTGCGGGAAGCGCGGGTTTGTTGTGGCTGGGCCGGCAGGGGGCGCTGTGAGCGCGGCCCTGAGGGAGAGCCCGGGCCTGGGCACGGAGCGAAGGCAGCTGCTCGTCACCCCGAGTGTTGTGGTGACAAAGCACTCCGGAGAAGGGAAAATACGTGGGAATTATAGAATGGCTGCATAATAGCTACCCTCTGCTTCCCGGGGAAAGAACAAACCTCTTCTTACTCTGGAAGTTGCTTTTCAGGAACGCTGCCGTGTGTGCTTGCCTGCACAGAAATACAGTCTCTTTTTCAAATGCACTTTGCCTGGAGATTGTTTCCAAAAGCCAGTTCTTAAGTATGGTCGAGCTATTACCTATTTGAAATGTTTACTGGGCTGTTGCTGGCCCCGGGGAGGCTTTTTGGACAAGAGCATGGAGCCAGGACACCTGAGATCCAGGTTCTTGTGTGCTCCATCAGAAGCTAAACAGACTCATGTAAGGATCTCTCCATTCCCAAAACCTTCGTGCACAGGCTCTTGCTGGCAGCCGTGTTACTTTGGATTAGATTAGATTAGATTAGATTAGATTAGATTAAGCAAGAAACAAAGAGAGCCTCCTTTCTCTTCTTTGTGTTTCTAATTTCCGATAGAAAAGTGTTCTTTGGGCAAGAGTTGCTGCCCTTAAAGGACTAAGCAAATGAAATTCTCACACTTCACTCACTACCTCAGCTTTCAGCTCCAATGTTTATTGCAGGTTTTTTTTTTCCCCAGAAATTTAAAGTTTCAAAAGTGATGAAAATTTCTGAGGGGGAATTTGCATTGATACAAAAAGCACAAGGAAATTAAAAGCAGACATAGAGAAATAATTTTAATGTTGATTTCAAGGGATCTAAGCTCCTGCTTTTGAATAGTGTGCAACGCAAATGCAAAATTAATTCAGTATTAAACTAAAGAATGCAAGTAGAGTTGATTTCAATATTTATTTACAAAAAGACAACAGAGGCATAAAAGAAATGGAAAAGAGACTCAGAAGGAGATTCTTTCCTTGGGATGCTGTTCATTTGCTTGCTTGCAAGAGGTCTTAGTGAAAATTTCAAAAGCCAAAACTCTTAAAGAAAAACTGCAAGAGGCCAAGGTGCGGCCAATGTGCAGGACTGCATCCTACAATCTGTGGTAAGTGGAAACTTGTGCACCTGATGCAAGGTAAATTATACTTTTCTCTGCTTTTCCTACCCCTGCTAATTACACAAAACAGAAGAAGATAATCTTATTAACTATGACTGTTCTGACTGGGAGTAACCAATAAGCATATTAGTTAATAAGAGCAATTTATAAGCAGCAATTGCAGAGAGGGAGAATTTTCTTCCGGTCTGTTTGGCTTTTTAGAGCTTCAGACCATGTGGTCATCACAAGGTTTTTCATTATCTGGACCATACTTTTTTATCAAGTACCCTTCACCCTGACCAAGCTAGGAATATTTGTAAGCAATGTGCTCTTTACCTGATAGTGGTGGAAACACAGCCCTGTTCTGAGGAATGGCTTGCACCAACAAACATCAATGATATTGCATTCAGACTTCAGAATGGCTGCTACACATCCAGGAACAGGAGATTTCAAGGAAGCTTGGGAAATGGATGGAAGGAAGATGGTGGAAGTAGGAAAAGATTTTTGCAGAAGCCTTAGGGAGGGAAGAAGGACAATTAAAGGGATGGTGCAAGGAAAGTTGCCATCTGAAGGAAAGAAGAAAAAAAAAGGTAAGAAATGGAAGTCCATTGGTAGGTAAAGGTTTATGGATAAATTTACCATCCATTATGCCTTGGCTAACTGGATAATTGTTCTGTTAAAACATAGCCTTTTTTTAAGAGGGTGAAGAAGGGGAGGAAATAATCCTTGCAGGTATTTTAGGTGCTACACAATGTTACGAATTTCTGAAAATATTTGCATTGCATAGGGATTTCCAAGTGCTTGTGGATTTTGATGGATTTGGTCCCAGTTCTACTGCCAGCCCCTCCAGGAAAGAAGAGTTCTGGGGTAGCACACTGGGCTTTTCTCCCTTCTGCAGGGGAGCTGCCCCAGGTGCTTCAGCATCCCTCTTGTGTGCTCAGCAGAGCTTGTCTGGGACTTAAGGGACTGTCTTGCCTCATGCAAAATGTTTGCATGTGTATTTTTTTGCAATTAGTGGAGTCAGGCCTTGATTTTATTTGTGACCTCAAATGCTACTAAGCACTTACTGATGAGGGGTCCCTTCCTCTGCTGTGGCTCCTGTTGCTAGACTTCTGCCTGAGAAGCTGGAGCTCATCAGAGGCTTTTTTTTCATGTGTGTTGAGGGTGAAAAAGCTGGAATTTTAGATACTTGTAGAGGCTGTGGTGTTGTGTGGTTTTGGCAGAGCTCTATATAAATACATCCTGCAGCTCTGCTCCTGGGTAGCAAGGGGAGCACTGAGGTGGCTGTGCAACAAAAGCCACTTGCAGGGCAGAAATACCTTGTAGTCACTCAGAGTAATTCAACTTCCAAGAATGGTTCTTAATTCTCCCTATGGTTCTCCTCCCTGCCCCACTGTGGCCCAGGTCACCATAGGGAGAATTAAGAACCATTCCTTAGTTTCTTGTAGCTGCCTGGTCTTGAGCAAACAGCAGCTTGCTGGGAGACACCTTCCATTAATGGGGTTCTTAGTGGGCTCCAGACAAGACTTAGAAGCCTGCAAATGGTCCCACTTTGGAAAGCACTGGCTTAATCCTCTGGTTTAATGCTGAAAGTGTAACATAAACATGTAAAAACCCCAAATCAGCTCACAACTGGTAATGGCAAAATCACCTTAGTGCAAACTTGAAGGTATTATCTGAAATATTTGTTGGGGGTTTATGCTCCATACTATAAAAGATCACCCAAAGTAATGAGGCCTGTAAATAGAAGAAAAATTATTGAAATGTAATCTTTATGAAGGTGTAGAATTTGTATTGCAAGGCACTTTGTCATGTACTTACAGGCCTAATCAAACCTGTGTTTGTAGATCCAGATAAAGAATAATGCAATTTTGAAACCCCTGAAAACAGCACTGCTTGATGAGCTCTCATTTAATTCACAGTTTGCAAACACCAAAAAAATCCTGGGCTGGTTCTCAGGCTACATGTGTATGTCCCTTGGAACTGGTGGGCTGGGAGAATGTGCACTGGTGAAAGAAGACACTCTCCTCTTACTGCTGTTGTTAATATATGTGGAAAATCCTGCCAGAAATGAAGCCATGGGAGATGGGAATAAGCCAAGACTTTCAAATTTGAACACCTGACCTCAGGGTCTAAATCAGATTTAGATGGTTTCTAAATAATTGATGACAGCCAAATGTAGTCAGTCTCAGTTTTGAGCTATCTGTTTCTCATCTAACACTGATAGGCACATAGCCTCTTTCACACAGGTGCCATGGGTGTGTAGCTCCTGCCCAGATTCAATCTAGTAACTCTTTACTTGGGCCTCTGCTGGCACACTGACAATCTCCCCATAAGCAGGATAGGCAATAAAATACACAGGAGTGTGAGTTTGCTGTGAAGTCTGTGTCCCAGGTTTGTGTCTTCCCCACCATGATGTGCACAGAGCCTGGAGTCTTTCCTCTGGCTGCCCTAGCACATGCTCCAAGTTTAGAGAGTTCTCTGCAGGCAGAGCCAAGCCTCAGTCTGTAGCCCTTTTGCATTGTTTGGTGGGTGCTGTTATGAGTTAGTGTGATTTATGTTTTACTATCACTCCTGCAAGAGCTGGCATCATTGTATGGAGCATATTTACAATGGAAAGAGATTCCTGTGGCTTCACCGAGGTGGTGGTGGATTCCATTCCCCATGTAACTATTTTTATCAGATGATCTGGGATTTTATCAGATTTTTATCAGATGATCTGAGTTTCTGTCTCTACAGCTATCATGACATGATGCATTTTAATGTGATAAATATTATGATCTGTAAGTTTCTTTCAGTATCCAGTGCCTGAAAAAGGAAACCTAGGCCCACCCCCACCCAAGGAAATCTTTCTAGTTTGCAAGAGCACTCATTTTCAAGCCAATCTCTTCTCCCAGGACAGGAATAAATGAATGGGTCCTTTTTTCTCTGATGCTAACTGCAGTCTGACGGTTGTGGTGTCTCCACTGGATGCTGGAGGCAGGCAGGGGTGTGATCTCTTCCTGCTGGAATCCCTGCCATGCTGTGTCTTATGATGAGAACTCGCTGGCAGAGTTTCTCTACAAGCTCTCTCTCTAATTTTAATTTGTAGTTCTTGTGCCCATCTACACACAGCAGACTAGACTGTGCTGCTTCTAATTAAGAAGCTAATTTCAAAATATCTCTTGAACCCTTGACCTTCAGAATTCCCTCAGATGACACCCCTCTGATCTACGGAGGGCTCCCTCATGGGTTGCCACTCGTCATGCAAAAATAGGTAGGCTGTAATTTACAAATATTTATAAAGTTCTGTTCTGGGTAGTTGAAACTACTGTTAATTGCTCATGATTTCAATCCAGACAGCTGGTTTGTTTTTTTGTACTGCTCCCACAGGAGAAGTTTCCTTTCTCCCTGCCTCAAACCCCCAAAGGCCTGATGGTTTGCATAGTATATTGTCTCTCTGTGGAGTTCTCAGTAGCACTTGACTGAGTAGCAAGGGCGACCACAGCTTGTTCCAGGCATTGAGACAGAGGAGACAATATGTAAAGCTTTTTGGCTTTGAAACTTTGGGAATGACTGCACCAGGAGCTGAGTGAGCACAGGGAGGAAGCAGAGTTGTCTGGTGGGGCTCTGAGCGACGTGTTAGACCTTGTTAGGAGGGTAGATGTTATAAAGCCTCTTAAATGGTAATCTGAGGTTAGTAAGGATCCACCTTTTCCTCAAACTAAATCTCTGAAGGTCAGAAGGGATATTCTTCACTGCTGCAGAGCACATTTCACCAGAAAATTATGCAGGAATACATAGATCCCCCTGGAAAGCCAGGAAGCAGGAGTGGCATAGAAAGGGAATAACAGGAAAGTTGTTAATACTTTTCCTGAGAGACATGTAAGAGACAGTATTGGGGGCAACAATAAATCCATAAGGTAATCAAAGACCATGTAATTACAAGAATGTTGTGAACAATTTAAACACAGCAAAGAACAAAAAGACAGAAGGAAAGAAATCTTCTCTATACACACATATATATGAGTGTGTGTGTATGGCCTTGTATATAAAAGGAATAGAGGGTCAGTAAAAGCAGCAGTGCTCTTGAAAGGAAAGATTGATGAACTGGATATTGCTGTGGAATGAATGTCTCATTACAGATAGCAAATGAAAAATGGTCTCTGAAAATGGGAAAAAAATTAGGAGGAACTGAACTAAATTCCAGGCAGCAAGAAAGTCAAAGCATCTTCATATAAGTGGTGAAATTACTCCAGCTGCATTTGTGGAACCACGGCACTCAGCAGTGGCCTCCTCCAGCTCCATGACCCTCGCAGAGGGAGCAACCTCTTCCACACAGCTGAAGCTTGGGCCCAGGAGGAATGTCTGGATTGGGTGCAAGAGAGGTGAATATGGGCTGTGGCATCCAACATGCAGGGTCTAGAAACCAGAGTGGTTGCCTCTATAGCTTGGCAGGGGTTTCACTCCCAGACCTTAGTTGTATCTTAGGATAGGCAGGATGCAGCTGGAAGCAGTGTGTAATGGAGTCTTCCAAAGGGTAGTCAGTCATTCCTGGGTGACCTGATATCTTCTTTATGTCAGGACATTGTTTTGCAAGCAGGGTGAACCAGGCAGGCTCAGTCTCCCCACTTCACGTCACGGCTTTACCAGCCCTGCTTGGCCAGCAAGCCTGGCAGCTCCCAACCCTCAGCTGTGTCTGGGGAAACAGGGAATCATTAGGGCATGAGGAATAACTCAAACCAAGCAAAACCTAAGTAGTCTACAGCAGGAGCCAGCAGTGTGGTATCTTTCGGTCAATTCATGAATGAAGGAATGAGAATATGCCAGACCCAAAGTCCCCACAGCAAGAGGAGATGCCCAGTGGTTTGAGCTTTTGGTTACACACTCATGGCTGCACAAAATTCAGTGCATTGTGGTGCCTTAGGCTCATGCTAAGTGTGACATATATGATTTAAGTTACTTTTTGTTTCAAAGAACTGCTCATTTCAAGATGTATTTAGGAGAAACACAGTAGGTTAAACAAACAAAAAAAAAATCTATCCAAGAAGGAGGGTTATGTCTAAAGAAAGCTGGAAAAAACAAACAGATCAATAGTAATGTTGATAAGTTTTAATTGCAACACACAGAATAAAATGGAATGAAAATGCTTTAGATAGAAAAAGAGTTTATTTCAACAATTATTTCTAATATTCATCCTATGCCTGTTTATATTTGATATATTTTATGGAGTGAAATGTCCTCATTTCATTTTTAAATGTGGCTTCATGCAAATGAATTGTACCATCCACACATTTTTTTAAAAATAAAAGACTTTTGTAGCTAGTGGTTGTATTAATTAGGGAACGATGGTGGGAATCAGGGGAACATGCAAATATGTCCATCTGCTATGTATGGAAATCATTGTGTTGTCCGTTCCTCATTTATTGCTGCCTCCCTGTCTTTAATGGCCAAAGCTAATGACTACACAACTACAGAAAACACCAAGGAGACAGAGTACACCCAGTAAAACCCTCCAGCCAAACTGAAACTCCCCATAAGATCTCCATTAATTAAAATCTCTACAGATGGGTTCCCTTAATTGTAGGAAATGGAATACAACCCCTATAATTAACTCTCCGCTCAAAGGTTTTTTTCCCCCCCCAGCATCTGGAAGGAGCAGCAGTGATTGTTTGGCACCTCGTTGCTGGAGGGCGCGGCTGACTCTCCAGAGTGCCCCACTGCCCAGAGCCCCAACAAAACCAGTCTCATCTCTTCTCCCAGAGTCCTCCACAAACCACCATGCTGCACTGGGAGGTTTCTGCCTTTGCATGGGTCATAACACCATAACCGTATCCACTAGCACAATGCCTATTTCTCCTCGAATTGGAGAGAAGTGTTTTCTACCCTGGAGGGCTGGAGGGTGATCAACTCTCAGTATGCTGCAGCACACTGAGAAATGTCAAGATGTGGAGAAAGTGGCATTGAGGGATAGCCAAAGAAAGCTTGCTGCTCCCCTCAGAGCAGCAGGTGATCTTGGGGCAGACCTTGCCTTATAAGTTTTGTGGAGCATGTCTGTGTGGCACCAGCAGTACACAAGGAATGTCAGCCAATCCTGTGAGAATTTCTTCCTGTTTCCTGACTTTATTGTTTCTTCCAGAGCAGCTCTGTGTTGCATTTTCTCTCTGCTCTGTAGTTAAAAGACTTTGCCCAAATCTTCAGATTTCTGTCCTGGTTACTACCTCTTTCTTCTCTTCTGTCCCGCTGTCCTCTAGTTATTGCCCTTCTTTGCACACTTCATGTCCAATAATCATCTCAGTCTTATTACTCAGAGAGTTGTTTTCCCTCCATTAGCTGATCCACTATCCAGCACAGAATCCCATCTACTGTTCTGCCTTTCTTCTTCCATCTCCTTGAGTCAGTGTGCCAAAGCAGGGCACAAAATGCATTCTCCCCGTGGCAGCTGTAAAACTGTGTGTTTTGTTTTGCTCTTTTCCTTTTTGCTGCAGTGTGAGACTGTGGTGCAGTGAAGAAAACATCCCAAGAAGTGTAAGGTGGTGCCAGGCAAACTGAAAACTGTGCTCTGGCTTCAGGCTGCCCAGCATCCCTGGTCTTCTGGGACACCTTGTGTGTACTGCTGGTGGTGACACAAACTGAGGCATTGGGCATGGAGAGACACTGGTCCCTAAGGGAACTGTAAGTACTACCAGGAGCAGCTGCTGCAGAGAGCACTTTTCTACATGCCTTAGCTAAGGGTTGAATCATCATCCCTGATGTTAAATGTACTTGGGCTCTGCCATAGGGTGAACCACATGTGTGGAAGAAGTGGTGGTACCTGCCATACATGGTGGTTTTCAGCATCAAAAAAATGTATTTCTGGCCACGTACCAACTCACCTGAAGAAATGTGCTGCTTTTGGGGAGAGCCAGGGGATACCATCTGAAGAGAGGTAACACTCTAGGAGGGTTCCAGTAGACCTCTGGGCCTAGAAGCAAAGCAAATATTTGAGTTCACTCTGCAGATTTCAGCCCTTCCTAGTATCACTGTGGGACCTGGAGGATTTACTGCTCTCCTGAATACAGGGCAGTTCTTTAGAGCTACTTTCTGCCTGCTATGACTAGCATGGGTTCTGGTGTCTTGTCTTGGAGGAGCTTCCACACGGATCCTTTCTCTTGGGGCTCTCAGGTGTGTCAAAGCTGTTCTCATGGGAGTGTGGGACCAGCTGCAAAGCTGATGTGCATGGTGGCTGCAGAGGCTTCCACAAGAAATTGCAGCTCCTGCACAAGAGCACCATGGAGTGCAGAGAGCTGCCTTCCCCTTGCCAAAATTACTAAGAGAAAGGCCTCTGCTGGAAGTTCAGAGCACATCTAGTTCACAACTATCACAGACAAACAATCCAAGAGAAGACACAGTCACGCATGAACCTGAGGCAGGTGCTCTGAAACGACCTGGTGTTCTGCCATGGACTTGACTCGGGAAATGTATGTCATTTAATATGGGCTCTCCAGGCCAGCCTTGACCAGGAGCAGCACTTTCCAAAGGGAAGAATATGTCCACAGAAGAAGGGTAATATGAAAACAGCCACCAGATTTCCCTTTTAGCTACTCAGTATTTATTTTACTGCAGTGTGCAGTACCTGCACTGTACAGATCACTGGACACTTGTGCCGAAGGCATTTCCATGTTATGCAGCGCAGCACTGTATAAGGCAGATGTTTTACTGCTGCTCCCGATGCAAGAAAGCCAGTCACTGAAATACTGATGGCTTAATGTTCATATGTCTTTGCTTTGGTCTGCAGCAGCTTTGTCAGAGTTTTCAATCTATGGCACTTGGGTTTTTTCCTGATGTTTGGGCTGAGTCAGTTTAGGAACCCAACTCTGCTTTTAATCAGTGTTTTATAAAAGAGGGTTTTTTTCCCTTGGAAGTAAGTCAAGCATTATCAAGGTATCACTGAAGTCCCTCGCTTCCTGAGATGAGCTGTCAGCTGCTATGAAACACTAAGGTCTGCTGACTACTCTGCAGACAGTTTCAGGCATTAAAGAATTACACATTTTGCTCCTTGTAGACAAGCCAGACATCCTTCAAACTGCAAAGGTTCACCTTCAGGATGGGCAGCACTTTTCTGAATTGAAGGAGGATCCCCGTGCTTGTGTCCACACTAACCTGCATCCATAAGGCACTAACCTGCATCTCATGGGGACTTTGTCCAGTTTTCTACATTCACATATTCAAGAGCAATTTGGTTCATTCAAAAATGATGGAGTCCTCAGACTACATCCTCAGAAATTACATAGCTACTGTAAAAGGGTTTCACTGCAAGTCAATTTTGAAAACGGGACATGCCTGACAAAATAAGAAATAATAATAAGAATAAGAATAAGAATAAGAATAAGAATAAGAATAAGAATATGGGACATCATGCAGTGGGACATCATACAGAGTCCCAAGATGTCCATTTGTCACACTCATTGAAGATGATGTACTGTCGCTGTTGGACACGAAATAAGGAGTGTGAGTTCAGTTCCACAGCAGAAAGAGGATCATCAGTAGGGCTTTATTTTCACCTTTTGGCTCCTTTTTATAAGGTGTTCCAATACAGGTTTAACATGATTGGTAAAGGGAACACCTCTCTAGTCCCATTGGTGGAACAAGAAAAAACACACTCATCACAGCTCTACAATATTGTTTTGAGAACTAAAATTATTTACAAAAACAGTCCTTGAGAGAGAAATGTTCTCAAGAAACTTTCCCTTGGGAAGAGGAATTTTCACTGACAGGTTGAAAACTCAGACTCAGAAAATGAGGTCCACAATGTACCACCCCCTTTGCTCTTGTGCACAGTATTTACTTTCTATTTCTACACTCTCATCTCCTCTGGGCTGGCCCTACCTGGTCCTTCTCTCTGAGAGCCCATAGGAAGAGCAGTCCCATCTAAGCCATTGTTTCTGAATGCAGTGTTCTTAACAGAATGAGTTCATTCACCTGGCAGAGGGGTTTGTAGAAAAGTGCAGAACAGCATGTGGGGTGCAGCAGAACAGGTGTATGATTTACTAGAGACAAATCTAAACATGTGTTTAAGGGCACTGCTGGGTTGCTGCTGTAACCCCTCAATCACCAATAGACATGCAGCCAGATAATTTACCACCAGTCTTAATTGTACATAATATAGGATAAGCAAGACAAAAATCCCTTGTTTTTTGCTCACTAGCAGCGAGCAGTGGCTGTAAGCTGAGTCCCACATTGTTTCCTGCAGTCTGCACCACCCCAAGGGTGCCACAGCCTCCTCTACCCTGCATTGAGCCAGAAGTGGTGTAGAGGCACAGGTTACCTGTCTCCAGAGGGCAAGTCCTACTGTCACTGGATGGCCTGTTCTCTGAAAGGCTTGAACTGCTCAAAGGGCAGACTTGCTTCTCAGTGACATAAACAGCGCTTCTGCACATGCTTAAAGTTTGGATTGTAGCATGGGTGGACTTTCTTCATTCACTGCTTGCAAGAAGACTGATTTTAATTTTTTTAATGCTTTTACTTCTACCCAGTGTGTTTAATCTGCAGGAATGTACCCAGCAAGGGATTTTTCTTTATAGAGTTTAGCTAGCTATTTCAAGAGACTACTTCAAGAAAATTGCTATCTCACTGAATGTAGCCTGTAAACCTATCTGGTGACCTAATTAATTTTGCTAAAGTCTCTCTAGTAGAAGCATTTCCTACACAAAGGCAAGGTACCCACTGTCACCCAATGAATTTTTAAATGCCTCTGGTTTTTTTTCATTTTTCTTTAACTTTTTTTTTTCATTTTTATTTGTTGTTGAGCCATCAGATATCATGACTGGAATATAAACTTTTCTATCCACTGCCTGTGTAAGAGTGTAAAACTGAAAGTATTGATTCAATTGTACACTCAGTTTCTTAGAGGCTGTCTAGTGGCTGTTGCTTTTCTACTGCTTACTGAGTGAAAAGCAATTCTGCTTAGTTTTTCCTGCAGAAGGTATCCTGCTGGCTTTTCACACCAGAGGCTTGTTCCCAAGGAGTGGAGTGATGAAACTCATAGGAGTTTCATCACTGATTTAATTAATTTTTTGTAACTCTTCATTTTGTAAGGTGGGTTATAAGCAGTAAGGTGACAGTCTGATCCTGTCTGTACTAAAGTCAGCATAAAATGCTAATGGATTTTGGTGTCACTGGGTTAATTTATTCATTGTAACTGTATTTGCAGGGTGGTGATGACTGTGCAACAGCCCTCATACCTGCCCTGGCATAGGCATAGACACAGATTCTAGTCTAAAATCCTTATCCATAATCATGTAAGAAATCACTAGATTTAACAGACTTACCAACTCCACAAAACCAAAGCACAGCCTGGCAGTTTTCATATCAGTCATTCAAGGAGTGACCTGTGCATGCCCAGGCATCTCCACCCAGAATAATTTCTTAGGTGTAAAATGGCAGGCTGAAATCATCCAACATAAAAGGAAACACAGTGTGTCAAAACATGATAATCTTCAGACATTTAACTTATCAGTTATTGGAATGGATACCTGTCTTTCCCAATGATCTCTCTGGTGAATGGAAACTACTGCTTTTTTTCTTCAGCTTTGTCCCATGCAATGCTATAATAAAAAGTAAATAAAAGTGAAATATATTCACTTCTCAATTGAGTAATGCAAACTTTAACTGTTTTTCATATACCAAACTAGTCTTATATATTTAAATCTGCTTTCTGTTTCACTTTTTACCATTGATGTGTTACAGTAGGCATGAGCCTGACATAGAAAGGCAAGGAAAAAGAGCCTTGCATGGACTGTGCTTCTGGCTAGTTTGATTCGTTGATGTCACTCTACATCTTGACTTGCTCTCCCTCTGACAGTACGTAATGTTTCTCACATGAGACTTGCTCCTTTTTGTAGTCCTGCTAGGGAGAATTGTGTGCAGTGGCATTTTTATAAATGTTCATGTATGCTAAATGAGCCATTCTCAAATACAAGCCATTTGGTCTGAAAGGGGAATTTAAACCTGGGAAGAAGCAATGGGACTAGAAACACTGGAGAACAGCAGTACTTGCCACTAGCTAAATGTAGCGAAAAGATAAAATTATTTTGTGGAAATAACTCCACAACTCTTTTCAAAACTTCTGGGGCCAATCTCATTAATATTTTTAATTTTGTGAGGTTCCAGTGGAAATATTGATGCACAAGAAGGCACAGACTGAGAGTCAGTGACTCATCAGTCTTATTTTATAGATTGCCTCTGCCTCTCAGTTCTTCTAATCAAATATTCATTGCAGGGAAATGCCCTCCCAGTGCATCCTTGCTGGTTTATTAGAATCCCCTCACCTTTGGCTCTCAAACTTCTCCCACAGATCAAATGGAGCAGACTTCTGCTTCTTACCCAGGCAAATCTTCCAGCAGCTCCCCAGGTCTGTACACTTTGGGCGATATTGAGCCCGAGGTGCTGCTGAGATCCTGCTGGCTTTGCTGTCAGCCACGGGAGAAGCCATGGCAGCTTCCGACTGAAGAAAATCCTCTATCAGTGCTCAGAGCCCTAGCCTACAAACTCAGTGAAAGTTGTTGAAATTCAAAGAGGACTAGTCTCCTGTTGGAGTGAACTGGAGCAATGGCAGTAAATTAAAAAACAAACAAGGAAATGTACCGAATCACACCACTAACAAAAAACAGCCCACGTCTTCTCCAGCTCCACAGATAACTTTCCATGTGGGCCTAAGTCAAATGTAAGCAAAGTCCAAAGATTACATCTACCACTTTTCTCTGATCAAGACAAATTTAGTCTAATGTTATCTGCCTTTCCTAAAACCACATTGCCTTTTGGCCTCCTTTTGTTTCTGCATCTTGAGTATTATTTTCTCCAATATCTGTTTGAAAAAAGTGTACATGATAGAGGTCAGACTAATGAACTGTACTTTTTAAACTACTTCTTTTCCCAGCTCAAGATCTGACCCCAAATCTTTATCTTTCTGTCATTTAAGTGCCTGCACAATTTCCACTACTTCTTGTATGTTAACATACATTGCAATACATATGGAAGATATGCTTAACCTTGTACTGTCAGTATACACAGGTTTTCTGGCTGTTCAACATCAAATAAGGTTTTCAAGAAGTTGAGCCAGATGCAGTTTAAAACTCTATCATCATTGTTACATTTGTACCTATGACTGCCTCTGCTTAGTTACTGCCATTTTATCAATAGTTAACAAACATAGGTAAAAGTTGGAATCTGTTTCATTTATTTGAGTCTTTCAGATCAATAGGAAGAGTGTCTTTGGGATTTTTTTCCTTTCCTGTGCAAAAATCAATTATTAATCAAAGCAGACTAGATTTCATTGAAGACCTGGCTTCCTGCAGCATGATACAGTATATTTGTTAAAGGTGCATTCTTTCTTAAACTGCTGCATGCTAGAGTAGCTTTTAATTGCAATATGAAATGGATCTCCTGGTAAAGCCTAAATTAGTGTAAGTGTGTGTGGGCTGCAATGTTTTCACATGCAGAGAGTATTAGCGTAACTACTGAAACTGTGCAGAGCAGGCTACACAGATGGTCCTGTGGGATTTCAGCAGAAAATCTGAAAAATTGTCCTGCTCCTCTGGGGGTGGGGCACAGCAGGAACATTCACCCCTGTACAAAGGACAAATAGGCCCCAAATCCAGATTGGCTTTGGAAGAAGAAGTGGAGGCATGACAAAAGCTGAATTTCAAGGTTGGGTGTTTATTTCCTGCAGACATTTTTGGTGACCCTCACTCTGGCTAACAAAGAACTCTCAGCCTGCCAGGCCATGCCAGGACTGGGGTTATTGAGGGAAATAGGGATGTGTGCCTGATCAGGACTCAGACCTTGCATCGACATAGAGCAAGCAGCTTCCAGTATTTGTTTTAAAGCTCTGTTGGCTCAGTTGAAGCCATGTCTGTCACGATAATTATGTTCAAATGCAAGCTAAAGTAACATAAAGACACATTTAGAAGGACTATGAACCCTGTCAGAATTAATAACTGAGGCCTCACTTCCTTTATTATTTTCACATGCTCAGTTTATTGAATATGTACAGAGAATGAATTGAAAACTAGGTGCTGTATTTGTGAGACATTTAAATTATGTATTAGTAGCTCGACACTGTGGTTAGCCATTAAATAAATAATCGCTAACAGACCAATTCAGAATGATCTATTTCTATATTTATGTTTGTGGCCTAAGAGAGGAAATGGATGCTTTTCAATGAGAGAAAAAACATCCATCCATCATGGGGTCCTACAACTAAGGTAACCAGCGCTAGTATAAATGGTATTTCAAAATACAGTATCAAATGGCTTTCTAGAATCTTCTAGGAGTGGAAGGTAGCCAAGTTTCTTTGTATTACCTTTTTGTTTTCTATATGATGTATATTTTCATTTTGAGAGAAATATAGGAACAGTTTGTTGTCTGGGCTTTTCTTTTCTTTTTCTTTTTCTTTTTTTTTTCTCCCTGTAAGAAAATTGGTTTTTGTTAATTAAATTGGAATTCATCCCACTGAAACTCACCTGCCACAGAGCTCAGCAGGCAGGAAAAGGCAGTCCTGCTGGCCTTGGAAAACAGTAGCAATGTTCCAATTAATTGCAGTTGGACCAGAAAAAATGGCACTTCTCACAATGACCTCATGGTTTCAGTGTGTGCACTCAATCGTGCATTTTTTTTTACAGCTGCAGCTCCTGGAGTCATGAGAGCCCTGATGCATTTCAGTTGTCCTTGTCAGAAAGAAAAGAGGGGAGGAGTTTCTCCCTCTACCTGTGGATGAGAATGAAAAAGGGGTCCCTTAGGACTCAGGCATGAGAAAGTATGTAAAGGCGTCTCAGGTTGTCATGGTAAACTTATCCCACAAATGTTTTTTTTTAATCTTTGCATCATAAATTTGAGAGACCGGAGGTTGTTTGTGCTGCAGAATCAGGCCCTGATTTTCAGACCTGTAAATTCAGTTATGCAGGTGACTTTCACAGCTGATGAGAAAAATGCACACCTGGAATGTACAATCCTCAAGCATGTGACTGACATGGAACCTAACTTTTCTGAAGTATCCTACCCCAGCCTCTGGGCAAAATATCCTGTCTATCAGAACACCTTCATGTAAGTAAAATGTAAGTTATTAAAGACGAGGCCCTTTTTGAATTCTGCTCTGTGTTTTGATAATTGTATTATTTATCTAATTTACATCTCAGTTCAATTGAGAGAAGTAATATTCAAACTTTTTTTGGGATTTTTTGGGTTAACCAGGTCTTCTGGTTAATTTGAGGTTTCCATTCTTAACCCTTAGCAGAGTGCTGTAATTGCAGCAGTAAGTGCTCTAAGGGAGTCCTTGGCTTTGGGGGGTTACCTTTCTAGGGGAATATGTAAATAGAAGAAGCATCTTTGTTGTTTGAAGAAAAGGATGTTAACCTGCTAACTTCCCTCCAATTTTATGTGCTGACCTCACTGGGTTACATCAGCAGAGATCTGAACCCATATGGGAAACCTGAGAAGCTATATCCAAGTGTCAGGAATAGGACCTCCTATATTAATAACTTGTAAATACAGGAAGAAGCTGTTCTTTAGAAGGAAGAAAAATTGCACAGCTCTGTATGTGAATGATAGATCTGTTACACTTGCACAATTTCACTAAAAATTCTCCTGGCAAGAAAAATGCTCTGGGAAAGCATTCCTAAAAAATCCAACACTGCCAATAGTGTCACCCATGCAAACACCACCTCTGTGTGTGTCATCATATGTAAATCGTGCATAAATGTTTAACTGAGATAAATGTTTAACTGAATATTTATGCTATTTTCCTCTCACCCTGAGAGCTGTTTGCATTAGTAAACAAATTCTAATGTTTATGTACACAGACACCCACTCTGTCTTGCTCCACCATTTAGCTTTTATTCTGGAGAATTATTACCTTGGGTGATGCAAGGCTGCTACAGTAGCTCCACTGAGGGATGCTGCCTCCCAAAAGAGAGCTTTACCAGTGGGGTCAGATGATAAAAACAGGGTCAGTGCCATTTAATGGATACCTAAAGCTTTTTTAATCAAAAGCAAAAGGCATTGCCATGGTCTATCTATGATTGGAGGAGATACAGACAAGGATAGAAAGGAGGTCCCGCACTTTCTCTGAAAGTTAATCCAGGTAAAACAAGAATTGCCTTTACAAAAGAGGAAAAATACTGCAATTAGGCACTTGGTATCCACAGGGTCCTGGTGAGCAGAGGAGTCCACAATGGTTTATGCAGGTGGGTACTGTGTTCCTGAAGGCAAAGCCATGGCATGGAAGCAAGAGGTTTCCTTGAGGTAGGAGAGATTCTGGAGAAGAAGCAGAGAGGAAAAGAATATTTTGTGATTCCACACTTGCTGCTTTTTTCCCTTGGAGCCCTGTGCATGCAACAGAGAAAGTTGTGAGGTGCTGACTGAAGTTTCAACAATTTTCTCCTCTCTCTGGCTGGTGAGTACTGTTGTTAAAATAGACTCTTTCCAGCCATCCTCCTCATTGCACCTAGAAACCACAATAGTAAAAGTGGCAGGGATTACCTTCCTCTGACTGTGAGTTACTAGGAAACATTATCTGTTCCCTTAATTTCTGTCCAATCTTTTGTTGTCTATAAATTATTTTCCTTGACCCCAAAGGAGAGCACTGCACTGGGTCTGCAGCATGCACCAAGTCTAGTCTTGTGCTCAGATGTTGTAGTGATGGGCTATATTTTAAAACTCGGTGGCTAGAAGAAGCAGGCTACATAAATATGTTAGAAAACCTGCAGAGTGTGTTTGTTGTTTATAGCTGAGTTAGGGCTGTTTGCAGGGGAGTGCTTCTGTGCTGTGGGATGTTGTACTTTGTGCTGAAGGACATGGAACATGGAGGGTTGGAGGACTGGTGTTCACCAGGTTTTGCTAGGAAAGACTCACCTTGGTGTGGTTGTGAATGATGAACCTGCCACAGAGAATTTCAAGCAGCTGTCAGCAGATAAGTTGTGAGGAGGAAAAAGCAGTCACTGGGGGATGCCACCTGACGTTGGTATATGTCCTCTCAGCTTCAGCCCTGCTCATTTCAGCCTGGTTCTGGGGGCTGATGATGGAAACCAGCCCAAAGGCAGCTCAAGCTGTGGCAAGAGCAGTCTCATCCCTAGGTGAGAAAACCCACCAAGGCGCAGTCCCTTGTGAGCACAAGCACAACTAATCTTACATGGCAGGGGCCTTGGCAGGGTGCTGGGGGGTCAGCAAGGTGGCCATGTGTGCCTGGCAGTGAGAAGCAAACTCTCTCAGAGCAGTTTTGCCACTGATTTTAGCAAAGCTGGGATTTAGGCACTGGTGGTGCCACATGAAGGAGAATGCTCCCATCCTGCACAAGCTCAGCTGCTCTGTGAGATGGGTGTCCTACCACAGTTTGGAGTAAAAATTTGGGTACTGGAGATAGCAGACAAAGCACAGAGCCATGGTGAAACAGAGCTCTGTTCTTCCATCTTTACACAAACAAAAGTCCCATTGAAATCTGTAAGACATTGAGTCCTCTGATTGAAATATATATATATATAAATACATGTAAAAATTTGATGTATTACAGTTTCAGCTCTACATTTTCCCTTGATTTTAATTTTCTCTGTGGAGTTCAAATACAGAGTGTTCCTTCACAGCTTATTTTCAAAGCCATTTTTTGACTTTCATATTTAAACTTATTTAAAGCCCTTAGATTTTTCTCCCAGCTGTGGAAAGCAAAGACAGGAAGAGACAGAAAAGTCAAAGACTCTTTTACAGTCCTGGAACCTTTAAAGAGCATCCTTTAAATATAGAAAAAAAAAAAACAAACCACAATAAATAATGCTTCAATTTTTTTAAAGAAAGTTATCTTTTTAATACAGCCTTTTCCCGTTTTAAGGGTATGAAATAATTAAAGTGTGTATATGCATAATTATGTTTTGTGTCTATACCTGCAAGTATTGGGGGGGGGTTTCTCACTTTTGCTCCTGTTTTCTCTCTCTTACGTTACCAATCAGGCCCTGCTTCCCAAACAGGTGCCCTTGGAAAGGAGAAATATCTGAGCTTAGGCCAGAATCACTGTCCTTGTTCTTTGGCAAAACCAGGTTTCTCACATGTGTCACATGCAGCACATGCCCTTCCCAGGCAGGTGACTTTCTCAGGGATTTCAATCAGCTAGGATGTGTGTTGCTGTCTGAGGTTTTCTTTCCATCCTTCCCTGTAGCTGATGTGACTACTTCAAATTTTCTTTGCTTGTTGTGGAGGGAAAACAGCCAAGTTTTTCATTCAAGCAGATTTGTGCAGAAACAAGCGTGTGTGTCAAGGTGCCTCTCCGACATCTGAGCATCCCTGGGTGACTGAAGCTCTCATTAAGGGGCTGCAGTCTTGGTCTCACCCTCAGACCTCAGGTCTTAGGAGCCTATGGTGCCTGAACAAGCTTATTGAGTGCAGCTGGCAGAGGCAGATGGCAGATGCAGAAGCTTGTGCAGCAGTTTTTGGGCTCTAAATCAGAGACTGGACAGGTAGAGGCTCTTGGGAGCCCTTTGCAGACTGTGAGGTGAGGGGACCATGTCCACTAGCAAGCTCTCTAGCGTTCATCTGCCCCCTGCAACCTGTATTGCTGTAAGACGCCAATTCACTGAAACACTTTGCAGGTGTTTGCCTGTTTTGGTAACCATTCGCTTGAGTGACCAATGGTGAGAGCACCCAGCCCTGACCTGTATTGCACAGACCATGATTTCACCCTCCAAACCTATGCCCAGGTAAGGCTTTTGCTTGCTCTCCTAAATACCTCAAGAATTTTTATGTACCTAACTTCATCCTGGGCAGGGACTAGCAATGTCTAAAACTGCACCTTTTTTTTCCCCTCTCAGACAGTAAAGTTTTATTTCTTTACCTGCCAAAAAAAAATCTGAGAATTTTTATATTGCAAAACTTGATTTATTGTATCACATTTCTCCTGTACTGTACTTCCTCCTTCAAAAGCCTCTTTCTCTGTAGTTCTTCAGACAACTTGTTATGTTTATAAATATATGACATTTGGAAGCGCAGTGGCTAGAGAAGAAGGCAGGGAAAGAGGCCACGTTCCTCCAGGACAGACACAAACAATGTTGGTACTGGAGCCACCCAGACTTGTGGGGTGGGGTCTCTTCTGATTTGCTTTTCAAATGCTGGAAGCTTTGTGCTCTAGCAGGAGCAGTTGGGTTTGCTTTTTCAAGAGGAAAGTAAACTCTTAAGAACCCTAAGCTCTTAAATATTGAGGTGGAGGGGTATCAATCAGACAGCCATGGGAATGTGGAGGTCATCCTGGAGGGTTGCCTCCAAGGCCAGTTTCTCATAGACCCTTCTCACCCTGGATAAGAGGGGGATTTCTTTCCATGGAGAAAAGTGCTCTAACTGAAGTTGGGCAGGACAGCTGTCCACTTAAAAAGTTTGGAGCAACCCAAGGCGCTGCCTAGTGCTTCCTGTCAGCAGCTGTGTAGCCTCCAGGTCACACAGGTTATTTTATTGCCCTGAAGCTTGGAGGCATTGCCAGGGATGCTGTTTGGTTAATATAGCTCAGAAGGATGATGAGTTAATTCCTTCCTCCTTAATTTTCTCTAGATGAAGCATTTATTTGTGCAGTGTAATTAGTGGGGGGTTGTGCAGGTGTCTGCCACCTGGAGCACACCCAGTTCAGTCAGGAGACTCAAAAATGGGCTGTGAGACTCACAGAGCATGAGAAGGAAGGTCATACCTAGTGGGAATAGCACCTCAAGAAGATTCCTGCTGCCACCCTACTCACAACTTGCCCTGAGTCCTTGCCTCCCAGAAACAGTAGTTGCAGTAGCAGTGTAACCCACTGTGTGAGGAGGGATAGTAGAAGGAGATGAAGGGATAAGGGCACCATGGAGGAGTGGAGGAGTTTGCCCCTCACTCATGGAATGGACATATTTTACAGCCCACAGTGGCAGGATAGTGACACTTAGTTGTTTGACACCACCATTAAATTTTGATTCCACTGGCCAAATCCATCAGAGTTTGAGAGAAATCTAGGAGTCTCAAAGTTAACTATATGTTCTCAGCAGATCTCTGAAGAGACGCATTAAATTAAGAAGATGAACCCAGCCATGGATCTACCAAGGGGATCTATGCTCATAGCTCAGTCTACCTGATGCTGATCCAGCATCTTGCCCATCCATATGGTAGTGGAAGCAGAGGGTGGGAACTGATTATTGCAAGGATAGTGAGGATTGATAGGGAACAGAAAATGTAAATCTGTGGAACCACTGGTTCCATTAATTTCACTGCTTTTTAAATGAGGGTGTGGGAGAAGGAGAAAGAGCAATCATTACTTGGATGCTTATGATTATTAGGACAAATCCATTAGAGCCATGAAATTAATATTCTTAAATGTGTTAAGTCTCTCATAAGCCACTTTTTTTTTTCTCTCAGATATTTTGCTAGATTGTTAAAAAATAATTAGAGGCCCAGTTAAAGCTCAGGGTAGCCAACCACGTGAATAGGACTGTATATGAGCAGAAGCAAACCAGATAAAAGCAGAAGAAATAGAAGGAAAATCCAGACAGGTATAAAGAAAGTGTTTTCAGAGCCCAGGAAGGGGAGAGAAGCTGAATGTTCTGCCTGTGTATGAAATACAACACTCCAGTTAGTTTTTTAAGAGATACTACCCTGAAGGGGCTGTTGTGACTTTATTTCTTAAGTGTGTCAGAGAGACACTTCTAAGATACTACATGTATTTCCACTCCCTTTTGTGACAGTTGCAGATTCTCAGCAATGCTTGTTATGAAGACTTGTTCTCAAGTGCCTTTTAAAAAAAGCTGTGGAGCCATACTTATCCCAATTTCTATGGGGACTTGATAGATTTTCTGCATGTTATACGGCTCTCAGCATCTCATGAGCAACTCAAGCATTTTCTATTTAAAAATGACACAAACCCACTTCCCAAATCAGAGTTTGAAACATGTCATTGAAATAGTCAACAAAATGTTAGTTCTTTATATTTTAAAAACTAGTAAACATGTTCTGCTCCTGCAAATGCAGATCACTCAAGTGCCAAGACTACAGTCTGCAGGACAGGACTGGGAACCCATTTGTCTCTTTAATATGGGTGTTAGGGTCTTTTTCTGCATCACCTTAAGTTGGGATCATTCATAATAGGTTGTGTAACAGTACATGGGGGCTCCATTTGAAATTGGTTTTCCTTGGAAGCACTATCAGACAGGTTTGCTTGGAAACACTCATATTAAAAGCACAGTCTGCCTTGAGGATCTTCTCCCATAGATATATAAGATGAAGGGTGGTGGGGGTAAGGAAGGGCCCATCATGTCACTGGTGAGCCTGGTAGTGGAGGCAGGGAAAACAGCAGGGATTTCCTTGGTCCTAGCCCTAAATCGCTCCTGGAGTTGCCTCTGAGAGACCTCCCACCCCGTCTTGCTGTGGCTCAGCTGGTGGTGGCAGGACCAGGAGCTCTTGCTCAGCCTCTTTTTACTTTCAGTAAAAAATTTCTCTTTCTGCAGAGCCTTGGGGCTGACTTGCTGATTGGAGAGAATTGCTTTTGCTGATGGGCATGCCTTGGGATCTGCTCAGCTGGTGGCACTTGCTTCCCTCAGTCGATCTGAAGCAATGTAAAACACTGTGCCAAGCTCTGCCAAAACACTGCACATCTGCCAGGCGTTCTAATTAGAAATGATCAGGTTCTGGAGGGGTTGTGCTGCAGAAGGCACTGGTATCCATCCAGGTCAGCTCAACATTTGGGGTACTGCTTTATTGCCAGTACAGCTGAAGTTAACCCCTGGGCGTGATGTTGTCCAGGCAGTGACATTGCAGTGTGGCTGCACAGGCTGGGCAAGCAGGCAGTCCAATTGGTTGTGCAGGTGCTACACATGATGCACTAGATTTGACATCTTGCCATAATGTCCTTTTGGAACAGTTTGGGGGGTGAAAGTAATGGGTGTAGGAAGCATCACAGTCAGTCCCAAAAGATTGAAAGCAGAAGCCCATGCAAGCCAGAGCAAACCTGTAATGTTGTCCAAAGCTGTTTTAATATAAGGCTCTTTGGTGCCTCTGGTTCCATATGCAGCAAGCCTATGGCTGCTCTGGTCTCTTGTTTGCTGGATGAGCATGAGCTGGCTTTGTTATGTAGCACCATTGTGACTGCTGGTAGAGCTCTCATTCACTTTGATAAATGATACACTGAAACACCACTGCAATTTTTCCATGTGCTTTCACAGCACCAAGGTGTTTTTTTCAATTCTTGGGTGACTTTCTGTGTCCACACAGGAAAAAAATCAGGGAGTTCATTGTCCACTACTTGTGAAATAAATCAGAAGTCTTCCTCCTATACAAAATCCCCAGAGTAAGTGGGGTGTAAGTGCTGTAAGACAGAGTTTGGAATCCCTTGGGCCTTACCTGGCACATGGTATGCTAGAGAAATCCCTGAGCCATTTACTGCTTTTTGGAATAGGAAGAGGGATTTAAACAGGGCTCATAAAAATATTTCCTTTTCACTTTCTGTTTCAAGCTGGTGCTCCTTGTCTTGTCATCTCAACCTCCTTACTGATTTGTCTCTTTTTTCCTTCATACCCTTATCTCTGAAATTGTTTGGACAATTAGCTGGTTTTTGTCACCTTTGGTCCTTTTTCTTAAAATCAGGAATGTTAGATACATGGAAGTACTCATGGATAGCTCCTTCTCATCTTTTCCTTGTTCTGACAGCATTTCTTAGGTCTGTCTCACACTCAGACCCATTGGCTTTGTAATACTGGAATACGGCTAATAAGCAGTATGATTTTTATCTAGATTAGTGTAAGTGATTATGATTTATTTTTACCTCAAAGGTGGCATGATTTTGGGAGCAGGGATGCTGACCTTGCTGTGGCTGGAAAGGATCTGTGCTGTAAGCAGCACTAAAAGCATAGAGCAGTAGCCTTCTCTTCCCTGCCTTGTCTTTAGTAGCTGTGTGAACTCATTAAGAATTGTTTTCCCAGTTATACAGAACACTAAGAATTAATAATAATCTAGAAGAATTGTAATTACTTCTTCTGCTCTTCCTGGAAATTAGGAGTGTTGCTACCCATGTTTACCTCAAAGCATTGAGATTTCTTTTTGTACCTCAGTAAAAGTGCACAGACAACCATGTCTCTGTTCTGGTGTGACAACACAATTAGAAAATTGTATCTTTAAATACCAACTTAATCTAATCTGGGACAAAAACAATAAAAGGCTTTAATCATAATTGCATGGTGCCTGCAGGCTGTCACCAGAGGGCAGAGACAAGGTTGTTCATTGCCACGTGTGGATAGTTTAGAAATTAAATCCCCTTTTCACAAAGGCAATAAATTCTGTTCTCACTTGTGTCCTTTCCAAATATTTCAGCTCTGTAACCAGATAGCTCATTTCATCAGCATCTGTCAGAAACTTTCTCTTGCTTCTGTCAAGCTATGTACAAAGGGGCAAGGAGAAATGTCTTTATAAAACTACACACACTTGACTTTGTAACATCACAGCTTACATTAAATACTAGCTCTAAATATAAACAGGGTGCTAACTTTTCCTTCACAGGGATTTTTCCTCTGTTTTGTATTTATAGTGTACACACTATGAGGATTCATACCACCCTGGGTATCTACAGCAAGTTGGTGGGGGGGATTTACTGGGAATGCATCTTTGATCAAAAACTGCTCTCACAGATTATATGTAGAAAACTGGTATGGTTTCAGCTAAGAAGAATATGGGTTTTAAATCCCAAACCAGTAAGGTACAATTTGTACACTGCCTACCCTGTGTAGAAAAGGCAGATTCTGAGAACTTCTCCATTTTCCATTACCTAAGTTGGAAAGACAGTGAGGGTTTTCAGAGCGTAAGTGGCAGTCTATGAATTAATTTCTGTTCTGGAGAATACTGTGAGGATTTCAGCACCAGGAAACCAGCTCAGTCTCAGACACTGAAGCAAGGCACATAAAGTTACCCCCCACTCCATCCAGGCACACCCCACCTTGACAAAATCCCTGGCAGCAATGGGTAGTCATAGACTCAAAACAACTCTGTCATTTCCACTTGAGGACTGGCACATGGAAAATCCCAGTAGAAAGAGAATGGGAAGAAGTGCCACAGGCTGACTGTTTTAGAGAGAAAAGGATTCCACCAAGGAACTGGGACTCTTTGGAGTAAGAGGCAGAAGTAGGAGACTTGGACTCCCTGTGTTTCCTGTAAATATCAGGGACCTGGCAGCATGGGTACCTGGTGGAAGGCAGATGTGCTCAGTGCTCTGCTTTTCCATGGCTGCACACCTCCTTGTTGTAATTTATAAACAACTTGGTTTTGTTTTTTGGAAGACGCTTTTAAAAGTCCTTGCAATTCTCCCTGCTGGTTTCCTGGATAGCTAAATTGAATATGAACATCTAAGGACTCTGCACCTTGGGGAGGCTGAAGCTCCTGGATCCAATGATGCCAGTCAGGAAACATGTGCAAGAGACCAGGATTACAAACTGGACCTGAGTGTTACTCATAGCCTTGGAAGGAACAAGGCAGGCTGGCTCCAAATGACAGCATGGGAGTAAAACGGAATTAATGAATCCTAGAGCACAAATTAAGTATCTAATATACTTTTTATTTTAGCATATATTAAAACATTCAGCTCTGTATGTATTCCTCTCTGAAGAGCGAAAAAAGATCAGAAGAATCCATGGTTTGGAAAGGATTTCTCCTGTGTTGGAACTCCAGTGATGCAGAAAGATCCTGGGTGATAATTGCAGTATTCCCAGATCTTAAAATCTACCACTCTGCACAATGAAAACAAAGAAGTTAAGCTGAAATAGGATAATGTCCTCAATGTGACACAGACGTCTCGTAGGAGGCTAAGTGGGTATACAACAAGCAGATTCAGCATCCAATGTTCACCATGTTGGTACAGCTGTGATTGGCTTTTTTGCCCTTGAGTTCCCTCTTGCTCCCATCTCCTGCTGGTTTGGTGGTGAGCAAAAACATTAGCACATGCAGAAGCTCATCAAACATGGGAGTTTGGCAAGAAGACAGAGCCCAAAAAGAGCAAGGGAACCGTGGCTCTTTCAGTGTGTCTGGTTTTAAGGAGATACTGGTGCAGGATGCACTTGAGAACTTGAGAGGCAACACTTGTGATTACTTGCACTCCTGAATTCAGGTAGTAACGTTTCCCTCTCCTTCCTCTCTCCACACTGCTGTTGGCCATGACACTAGTGCCATCCCCAGGGGATGTGTTTTTCCATGGACATCTCTTTGCTACCGGCTTCCAGACAACTCCATAGTTGGAGTTGCTCCTCAAGTAAAAGGTAGAGGCTCCATCCTGCTCTCTCCTTTTCATCCATCCTGTTATTTAGATAGCTAATATGATGAGGGGTCAGATACTTATATATTTCTGAACTTATATTTGGGATCAAGAATGGAATAAAATATGTAGGAAAGCAGACTTGCTCTTTCACCCATCCCCTTCTCCTGATCTCCTAAGGACTTAATCAGATTTTTGCCCACCTTACACCAGGATATTTTATTTTTTAATTAGAAAATACACTAGCTCAGGCAATGGAAAAAAGAATTGAGAAGAGCCTTGTCAAAACATATTACAAATATATTGTAGGGTAATGTTGTTCTGACCTGCTAGCTAATGTTCGGGATCTGCATTTATTTATTTATGCTTACATCTCTAAACCTTAAATTTTCATAAAATAAGTCAACTATAACCCTGATCACACTTACCTGCCCACAGTTTTAGATTTGTTTCCTGGTCATGATATTGAACCACCTTAAAACAGAGGCAAGGTAGTTTGACTGCAGTAACAATTTATTTCAGTGCTCAGTCAGGCTTGTGTTATTTCTCAGTGCATTTTTCCTGCTGAACATCTATTACTTAGATTTTGGATTATTGCAGTGTCTGTAGCTTTTTATCCCAATTGCTATTTTGAGCTGTCTCCCTACAGCTATACCTTAGTGCAGCTTTGGTTTGGGAGAAGTCTCGTTACACAGAGCAGTGCTGCCACGCTGCAAGATGAACTGCAAAAAGACTGAAGAATGCTGCTTATTTTGTTTTTGCTTATTTTAGTATAACTGAGCCCAGTTTTTCACCTCATGACTATGGAGATGGAATTTCTGACCCAGCTTGCTGCTTCCACACTCTTGGTTCAACCAGTCCTTCCAGAAAGTTTCTGTCTTCTGAGGTGGATCCAGAGAGGTAGGCAGCACATGGCTTCTGCCAGTGAAGTTGATTTCTGCCAAGTACCACTAAATAACCAGATTTGGAATCTATAAATGATCTCTTGGTCTGCTGTTCATCACTTCAACACAAGGGCTTAACTGGAGTTAAGCCTTCACTCAGCAAGCGTGGAAACACTTTTAATCAGAAGCAGGAATCATTGGACCAGCTTGCCAAATCAGATTAGGAGCAGTTTATATGACCATTGTAAGTATCATAAAGTGCCTGGACATGGGATACATCAATATATAAACAAGATACCCCTGATTTTTTTTTTATTATTTTGGCCTGCAACAGTGAAAAACATTTGAAAGACCAGATCCTTTGTAGTGCTGAATATCCTCAACTCCAG
Source organism: Pseudopodoces humilis (assembly GCF_049639895.1). Lineage (NCBI taxonomy): Eukaryota > Metazoa > Chordata > Aves > Passeriformes > Paridae > Pseudopodoces > Pseudopodoces humilis. The sequence continues at coordinate 20,886,482 of NC_142204.1, forward strand.
CTGCACTCCTTGAAAGCCAATGTGCTCAGTGACTCCCCAGGAGGCCTATCTAGTAGTAGCCCCAAGCTGCTCTCCCTGCCAGGGAGCAGTCACTACCACCCCAAGAATGGAAATTAAAAGAGCAACCTGACTCCATTGAGAACCACAAGACATTCCTTGTATGTGAATTTACTTCATATTCAAGATTTCTGCATAGCTGTGCTGCCACTTACAGAAACATGTTTTCACAGCTTAAATACATTCACCCCTCTTGAACCTCAGATCTCTATTTAGGATTTGACATCTCCTGAAGATCTTCAGGACCCACACAGGGTCCTGAATATATGTGAACTAAGCAGTGACAGGAAGAAAAAAAGCCACTCCTGGAAATTAAGAAATAACTGAATTTAGATCAAACACATGGAAAGTTTGGCTTTTGCCCTAGAAGGTTAATCACTATTTGGAATTTTTTGCCGTGGGAGATTCCTTGTGTAATTGTTAAAAGGAGAGATCAAAACCCAACATCGTCTTTTGAGTGCCAGTGTCATGCCTGGATAAAAACAAGCTGGATCAGCCCTAATGATATTTGCTCCCAGACATGCTGCTGAAGCTCTGACTACATTTGGGATAGGAAGGAATTTCCTCATGCGGTGAATTGGCATTGTCTTGTTCTCGTGCATTGCTCAAGGACCATTTTTTGGAGTCTGGTTTCACATTCTTTGACTTTCTGCAGCCTTGTGATCAGAGCTAAATATTTGTCTTTTCCCACCACTAGGCCCTGCTTTGTTTCTAAAGGTTTCTTCTGCTTTACCAAACAGGTATGGATGGATTTCATTTTTCTGCATTACAAAGATACTCTAGCAATGGCAAAAGTAATCTACATTATTACTTACCTAGAAATAAGACACAGGGAAAGGAAAAGGGCACAGGGAATAAGCTGCACAGTCAGCAACAACCTTCAACTTCATTCTCTGGAAAACAAATGAATTACAGGATGCTCTAGTGTACAGAGGTACGGTCAAAGTACCTGTTGTGCTGGGCAGCAGTACATGTAAGGAGCAACTTCTCTGCTTTCAAGTGTGAGTAAATCACTGTCATTGTTCAGTATGAAGCAAAGGAAATATTTGCTAAACCTCACAGTTAATGACAAAATTCTTTTCTTATTCTCTTGCTGTTACAGATATGGAAATGGTCTGCAGGTCTGATGGATGCTTACAGCACATTTGATTACTTTTGCTATTTTAGGCATATTAGTTCCAGATCTTTATGAGCAACCCCAGTCCTTTCTTCTGGTATTCTCAACAACCTTTGTGTACTTGAGCCTAGCACTATGCCAGTGTGAGACTTTGTACTGGACTGGCTGGGAGCAACCTTTGACTTGGGTCAAGTAGGGCCAACAGCTTGATCCAGCAACAGCTGCTTGAGCCCATGCTTCTCTTGCTGGTTTTTTCTGTTCTGCAAAAGTACTCTTGTTTTAAACAGCAGTCTATGGCTTGCTATACACCTCAAAAACCTGTTGTTTGAAACCTACCAAAACAGATAGCTATGCAAAGCCTGTCTTGTGAGCACATGAACGTATGAGAAAAGTGACAACAGAAGCACAAAGAGAAGAGTAAATTGAATCTTTCCTCCCAAAGCAATATTAACTTCATCATGTTGTAATAGTAAGCAATGTTTACATCAGTTCAATACCTAATTCCATTAGCTACAGTTATACTGGTCCATCCTGTGGAGTGGTGGGGCACTTTCCCAGGGAGAGCACTGCTGTCATCCCTTCTCCCTATTGCCTTGGCAGTGCGTGTTTGATTTTAATATCAACTCTGTTGTTCATGGGCTGACCCATGGATCAGAGGCTGACAAGGATGCTGGTGCAGGACAGCAGCCCCCACACAAATCCAACAGGCATGACCACAACTATGTGACCAAAAAAGTGCTCATTGCTGCTGTTGACTCCAATTATCACCCAGAATGCAAAGCTTAAAGGGCTCTTTGACAGGCCCCAGATCACACTGAAATCCTTTCATTTAGGTCTGCTTTGCCCCTGTCCTGCTGCTGCTGAAGTCCATGGCACAAATCCTCTGCCCTCAGTTGTGCTGGAGTATTTGTCCTGCTTGGTCAAAAAAAGGAGTAAGCTGTGATGGTGCATAAGAGGCAAACGGAGAGGCAGGAACTACTGCTCCTTTCATTGTTTTATTATTGTTCATCATTTATCATAATTGTTGTTTCACTGTTAATTGCTGTTCATCTGAGGAAAGCACATGGAGCATGTTTCCTATTTGGAACTGACAGAGAGGGAGCATCTCAAAAAACCCCTAAGGATTTTTGAGATCACAAACCTTAGAAAGATAACAAAATTAGCACACATAATTCCCCTTGATTTTCTTTATGCCTGCAGACAAAGTTAGCAGCAACCCCTTGTTTGTAAGAGTTTGTTTTGTCTCCTCAACCAAAAAATCTGGAATGGTAAGTGTTAGGTCTGATTTATTATTGTATATCTTGTTTTTCTTATGGAAAATATGTCAAAATTAGAAACAAATTACATGAAAACATCATAAATTACAAAAGCTGAACACTGAGAGCAATTAATAAAAACCATTTTTTTTCTTTTTTTTATAATTATCTAAAAGTAAGACCTGAAGACTGTCCCTAACTGACTCCATTTTAATACACCTTCACTCAACTGGGGGGATGGTTTAAGCAGCTCCCTTGTGAGGTGAATGATGAAGCCCAAGCTTGGTGAAACTTCACAGTGTGGTCTCTGAGTGTGGTCTGCAATAGAGCTGTCTGTCCTCAAATGAGTTCTTCTTGCGTTACAGTAACTCAAGCAATTCTGGTTGTCTCCTAGATGCCCGCTCTCATCTATTCCTGGAATTAAATTCTAGACAAGTAGCACACATTTTAATAGAAAAACATCTATTTGATCTCCAATTTTTTTTATTCTCATAAATAAATGTTCATTTCTCTAATTTCTGTTGCTTTTTTTCCCATGCACCCCCTGCTTCTCCCACACATTCCAGCTTGTGACAGAGATGCTTCTGTGATGAAAGAAATTAGGACCTGGGAAGAGGCAGTCATGATCTGGATGCTTCAGAGGATCATCTTGTAAGTAGCTTGTCTTTATTGTCTCATGGTATGAACATGAATCCCTGTCCTTGTTAATCTGGTTGATTCAAGAGGTAGAAATGGGGTGCACTTGTATCAATGGGTTATCCCTAGGGCTGAAGAACGAGACTACCCATTACGTATATTTGAAAGTCTCAGTTACTTATGTTCTCAGCAAAAGCTTCTAATTTTCTCAGCTCTTTCTGTAAACTCAGCATAAAAGGATTGCATAATGAACACAGTGACTCCCACAACTACTGTTTACATCTGTCAGCTAATCCTTCCTGTGAGTCAGGCGGTGCCTACTGGGTTGGGCACTTGATTGGGATTAGAAACTCATTATTATGATGATGCATATTGCAGTGCTGCCTGGAGACCTCAGCAGGATTATGGCCACATTGTGCTAGACAGCATGCAGACCTAGACCCTGTAGCCTACTATTGCTAGAGCCCACACACTCTAATTCTGGATTAGACCCCATTTCTTCTCATGGCCCTTGGGGTAAAACAGCTAATCCTGTTCTGTTTCCATATATTTTCAGGGGAGATGATAACTCATTTCGTACCATCAGTCAATGTCTGTAACCACCTGCTTTTGGAGGAGAATACCAGGATGATGTCACCCAGAGGCTGCAGGTAAATATTGCAGCACAAGTGGGAACCAGCATTTTCTCTGTTTGAGTGCCTCTGCTATTCAGTGGAATGGTTTTGCAATGGAAATTTGAGGCTTTTCCAGCAGTGCTGCTGTACCCAGAGAATATGCAAGGTGAAAAGCACAGCAAGTCTTGAGTTGCACCAAAGCTGTTTGCAGCCGTGAGTTGTTTGCTGAGCCCTTGGCTCAGTGAGTGATGTTAGAATCTCCCTTCTTCCCTCTCAGGGCTGCATGTGTCCATCCTAGTGATTGGCCCTTGTTGTGTAGCAGGCAGACTCTCTTCCTCAGACTCTCCTCCTCCCTGTCCTTTCAGGCTCTAGGTGATCCTGCTGCTGTTTCAGGTGCCAGCACACCCTGTTTGTACTCCATCTGTGCACTGCCACAGCCATGCACCTGTGACTGCAGCTAGGCCTGATCCTCGTCTGTGCCTGCTCTTCACTCACTGGCACCTACTGCTCTAAAATGTTGCTTAAGTGTGAGGCTTGACAGGGATAAGCTGTACTTACAGTTTCTGGCTGACCTTATAGTTTCAGGTCAGGGTGGACTTGACTGGATTTTATCACCCCATAAAACCTGCTTCTTGTCTGTCCTGGGTGGTTTGCTAAGGTGGCCATACAAATAGCTTGGAAAATGGCACTGAGTCATGTACAGGTAAAACCTTGGAGTGTTGTCCACTACCTCATTTCCCTTGCTAGGAATACTGCTGGTCAGTGGGGCCACTCTGCAAGATGGTCCTAAGGAAGAACAAAGTTGTCTGAGACATCTTTCAAAGACAGGAGCAAGGCTGGTGCTTGCTGAGGAATTCTTGAACAGTTTCAGCTTCATCTCTCTCCTTTTTAGGCCCAGAATCCTTCTCTCCAAACTATTACAATATGCTGGCATTGTTACAGCCATCACAGGCTGGAGCTGGGACACATGGAGTTATCCAGTTGTAAACTTTTTTGTCTTATGGGAAATTTGAGACTTAAACACTCACTTGGTCTGCACCTCTTTATTTGAGACTGACCAGTCTGAATCACTTTCGAGAAACTATCAGTAGGAGTCTCAACCAGACTTAAGTTCCTATCAGTTTAATTAAAGAAGATCACTGGAGAGACAACCCCTGTGAAATGCTCCCATGGTGTAGAAAGCTACACTGTGAGTGCTCTCCCGAGTTATCACCATAGGCTGCTATCACCAATGTAATCAGAAATGACTGAAGAGCTTAACTTGAAACTTAGACATCAACACATGGAAAAGATGAGACAACAGTGATTGAGGACATCCATTCTATCATGAGAGTAACTGAAAAGTAAACAGGGAAGGCACTGTAAGGTGGACCAAGACACAGGTAGGAGACTTGGTTTCATCAGGTTTTTTTATACAATATGGTCAAGGTTTCTACATACTGCTCCTATGCTATTATAGGCACAAGTCAGTCAGTAAAAGCCTTCATAGCCAAAGCAAAGTTATACTCAAAGACTTTACCATTCTGTTGCATTCTAGCTCTTTGCTTCAGCAGCTTTTGAGGATGTGATACCACATGAATGAGGCTGGATATGAGAAGCTGGGAAAAAACAGCAGGGAGAAGAAAGCATGTATGGTCAGCACAGAGTTTACTTCTTGCTTTTTCTTCTAACTGGTGAGTTAATGGTACTGGCCACAGTGGTATGGACTATACCAGGTCACCTTTGGGGACCAAAATGCATTTGATAGATACATCTTCCATAGTTTTTGTTTTGTCTTCACAAATTAGTGTTTATAGAAACTAACCAGAAATGAGATTAGTGCACTGCTCCCATGCAATGCAGGCTTCAGGGTTTAGGCAGTGTTCTATGGCTAACAAGAGCCAACAAGTTATACCTGAGTCATTCCCCTGGGTGAAACATGCCCTGGACTGACGATGACATGAGCCAGCTGAGCATTCTCGTGGGAGATGACAAGTGTCGACACAGGGGCAGTCATCTCCCATTGTGTCTAACCAAGCAGAAGTTGCAGAGGAAGAGCCACTGAGGTGACTGATCTTAATGTTTATCCTAGTGGTGATATCAGACTGCCAATGAGATTAGAAGGATGACACTTAATGAAGTCCTTTGGTAGTGGGGCAAGACTTACATTCTTAGCATAAGCTTCTTAGGAAAAGCTTCTTTTACTTAGCATTTATCACTTGTAACCAATGTTTTATTGCATTGATAGCCATCCTTAAAAATATTTTAATGTTCTTACCTGTTTCATATATTGACATACTCCCTTCAATGTCAAAAATATTTTGAGAGAAAAAGACTAGACAACCCGAGTTAGACCTGCTTAGTTATGCTGACATAAACTTAGTGAAACTTCCTTTTTGACCAACAAAACAGGGCCTAATGTACTTTCTGAGTCACTGTGTTTCTTCCTTCTGGAAGCTGTATCTAGCATATGGTGACCACAGATTTGTGGACCTTACTCAGGAGAAGCTTACACTGAGCTTAGCAGGATCTCTAGCTTGAGCATGAAATAGCAAATTTGATCATGTAGGGTAAAATACTGCATTTCGTCAAATATTTCTTTGGTCCACTCCCTTCCAGATAAGCCAATCCAGACACAATCCTTCTAGCTGAAGTAGTCCTTTTTTCCCTTTCTTTTTCCCCCCTGCACAAGCTTCTCAGGTATACAAAAGGATAATGCAGTGTACAGTATTGTCACTTAACGGTGACTGTAATGTGCACTGCGCAGAAGAGTCTCAGGGAGTTGTACAATGAAATTCTACAATAATCTTAGTAACGAAGGGCAATTAAGAGAAGTAGTTAACCTATATTTTTCTACCCTACTTTAGGAGTCAACTTACACCCAGGATTTCAAATACTAGTTGGAAGTGCATCACATTGTCCAGAGGCATAATTACAGAGAGCTGCAGTTGTCTTTATCACAAAGTTTTAATTAGCAGAACACATTAAATAATCAGCTGATACAGATCTTAATGAATCATTTATAGGCCTACATCTAAGACAATTATATATGTAGCTGGTCATACATAATCATTCGCGTACTTCTGGGCTTATCTGAAATGGAATATGCATCATCCTCATGTGATGTAAAGGTGAAAGGGACAGGACAAAACCAGGGCAACAACCTACTTTAACCAAACAGCTTTTGCCTGGACCATTGTTGACAAGACTGGGGAGGAAATATGAATAGTTCTCTTCAAAAGAAATCTGCCTTGAGGAAAAGCAGCAGCTCTGGATTCCTGAATTGTTGTCTTGTTTGGGTTTTGTGTTTTTAAATTGACGTGGTTGTCCCACCTGGACACTTTATGTGGTGCTGCTCAGGAATGAGGGCAGATGCACACCCGGCCAAGAGCAGGGTTTCTAGGGCAAGCTGGGACTCTGGTGTCTGCAAGCCATGTCATGCCACTCTTACTGTGGCTCCCTGACAGCCTAGCCTGCCTTACATGTGTCCCTTTTTAATCCAGCACTCCTTGCCCAGAAGCATGGAGAAGCTCCTCCAGAGCCACCACTGCAGACCCCTAGCAGCCAGATCTTTGCTCCACCAGGGATGTTCCCAGCTCTCTGGCTCCACCAGCTTTCTTGCTGCTTAGTATAGCTACATGAAAAAAGTGGGAAACGCACCTAAGCACCCAATTGCTCTGGGGCTAATTTTAGCTTTGAGCACTGTTTCAGGGTCAGATTTTCATAGCATTTGTTTGTGACTGCTCCTTGATAATTAAAAAGACATGTATGTTGTCTGTTTGGCCAAGTGAAGGGGGCATGGGAGCGGCTGGCTGTGAAAGCACATTTATTGCCACTGCCCATTTCTGCAGAGTTCAGTCAGAGTATGCACATGGCATACTCTGGAAGACATGGAAACAAATCAGTTGTGGTGTAAAAGGTGTAACATGCCTCTTTCTTCCTTTTGCCTAGAAGATGCAGCTGGTCACAGGCAGGCTGCTCTCCTTACTCAGCCCTGGAGCAGCACAGTCCAACTGATGCAGCGTCACTTGGGAAACTTGTTTTTAGGAGAAGTCTGCCAGGCTTCAGGATACATATATTGGGCATGGTGCCAGTCCTGGATATTTCAGGAGGTTTATCCCTCCCGTCCTCTGTGCTGACCTCTATTGTATACTTGCTTCTGCCTCACCCTGCCCCATGGGCCATTTTGGTATCTGCCTCAGGTCCTTGTACAATTTTGAGCTGTTTGTTTCATTTTCTGTTTCTTTAACAAGTAGTACTTTAATGACAGATTGCTGGTAATACAATTTGCCCCAAACCCCCCCAAACTTATTGCATCAAGTAGACATATTTGGCCACGGTCTTTCTTGTTATGTCTGACTTGGCCTACTCTGCTTAGTTGTAGCTCCAGTAGGAGCAAAGCCTGTGTTTATCAGATTGCAAGGCAAAACCTAGCAATAAACAAACCATTGCAAATGTATACTTGAAAAGATTAAGAGAAAAGTATTACCAACCCATGTAATATTGTAATCCAAAGTACTTTAAAAGTAGCATTGAATAATTTTCTCAATTATCCATAGAGTCTGCTGTTAACAGGTTTCCCTGGTTCCCTACCATCAGAGGAACTTGCTGATCTCTGCAAAACTTCAGTTGAAGTACAGAGTTCTCCTTAAAATTAGAAGGCTTTTAAGAGTTAATATGTTAATCTCCTGATATACCACAGCAGGCATCTGGAATAGATCTTACTACACTGTTTACACTGTGCTTTCCTTTCAAGGTGGTTAGAAGTGAGGGAGCACTTGTGGCAAGAGCTGATGTGGTGTAGGGCTTGACAGCATCTTTCCACACCTAGTTGTTGCTTTTGTGGAGGAGGGAGAAGCAGAGACTTCCAGTATGGCTCCCAGTATGGCTTTTCAGCTTCTCCCCATCAGGGGAGGAGGCTGTCACAGAGCAAGGGGTGATCCCATGCTCAGTTTTTCCCAGTATGTCCAAGGTGGTGGAGGTTTCCTTTGCTGCCTTCTCCTGGAAGAAAATAAGAAACCTAATGTAAGAGGCTTACTTTCTGAGGCAGAATATAGCTAGTATGAGGTTCAACCTTCTGAGCCTGGGGGCACCTATACCAGAGAAGCATGACACATGCTCCATCCAACAGGGCAGCTGCTGGGAATGCTCTCAGCACTGTGTCTGAGGGCAGCCTACGTGCTGAAGCTGACAGTCACTCTGGATGGATGGCTGTAATAACTTTGTGCTTTGTGGCTGCCGCTGTTTTTATCCTCCCAATTCCCCCTGGAGGTGGGGAAGTGCTGTTACTCATTTTATAGGAAGAAATTGAGCCCTGGTGTGATGAGGCCACACAGGGAGTCAGCAGCAGAGATACTCTGCTATCAGATCCTCCTCTCTTTCCTTATCAGCTCTGTCTGATCTGGGTGCACAAGTAAGATTTGTGGAAATGGCTCCTGAGTGACTGTGAAGAGTGGGAAGGAGCCAAGGAAATGGGACGAGCCTGCTCCCAACACCAAAACTAGGCTGCCTGAAAGCCGTCAGTACACTGAAAGATGACAGCTTTGCTCCAGTGCCATATTTTCAAGTAGAGCAGATTTTTTGCCAGTTCTCGTTAGACTTTCAGGATTGGTTTTCCAGCCACTGCCAACTCTGTCTGGGCACAGGTCCATGTTTACTCAAGCTCCACAGCCAGAAATATGGTGAGCTCTGGTTCATGCTAGTGTGTGGTTGTGCTGAATGCATCAAAATGCGTCACCAAAAGTCACCAGCTACATAAAGTATGAGCCATGGCAGGGAAATCAGAGAGTATATAACACAACATTGTGAGCAGAGTAACAGCTCTGGAAGCCAGAAACCCATTTAAAACACTCTGAATTTTAAAACCACTTTATCAGAAGGCCAGCTCCTTAAAGTAAAATGCTTTTTTTTTTTTTTTTAATGCCCTGTTTTGATTTCTGAGATGGATCAGAAGCACAGTTTATTTTACAAGAGCCAACGGTACCAATTAAAGCCTGAGACTTTCAAAGCAGCACATGGGACTCAACTACACATCTTCCATTAATTATCTCTTGGCCAAGTTAACTCTGCACAAGTAATATGTCACAAGCTCATTTTCTGTCACTAAATTCAGCAGATATGACCTTGATCCTTTCTGGGAGCACACCTTCTCAGTAATAAAATGCTGTTTTATTGCAGGCACTATTTGAAGAATGCCATTTTAATGTCAGGTTATGCTGAAGAAGAGTCCTGCTCCTGCTTTTTCAGACCTTCTGAAGCAGGAAAGAACTAACAGCCTGCACTAGACCTCTTATCAGTGCAGAGCTTGGACTAAATGTGTCTTTGTTGACCTTCTCCTCCTCTTGCTACAGCAAAGAAATTACCTTAGTTTCAAAAAAGCTGACATGTAGGTACAGCTGGTATGTATTAGCACTTCGGTTGTATATTGCTGGAACACAAATAATTTGGCAGCTGTGATTTTACTTGCTTGACTCCTTGATGTATGTGCTTAAAAAGTTTTGGGAGCAAGTACTCTGGATTCCAAATCCAACATTTTGGCTTCCATGGTGAGGCAGCTTTGTCCTGGGAAAAGTGTCCTTTGCCCCTTACAGCCATGGTCTGTGATCAGACTATTGAACTAGGACTTGCCACTGTTTTCCACCTTCAGAAATTGTTTCAGGTTTTTATGCTCCTGTTCCCTCTCCCATCCTTCCATATAAAATTCGGAGGCTGAAAGGAACCTATTTCCAGTGCCCACCTCTATGCATTAAAACCCAGCAATGCATTAACTGCCAGCAATGACAATTTATGCATCAGCTTGCTCTGCCACAGGTTTTTTCTGAGAAGGAAAAATAAAAAATGCTCAGTTTGGAATAAACCTGTAACATGTGTGGGGTTGCCATTTCAAAAAGAAAAGGTGGAAAAAAAGCAGGCACTGGTGTTAGCCGTATCCTTGTCTTACCCTTCACCAAAAGCAGTGCTGACAGAGCACAGTGTTGAACAGGCGAGTACATCACTCAGTCCATCTGGCTGTCCAGTGCCTCTGAAGACAACAGCTGGCCTCAAAATAGGAAGGAGGTAACCTGCTGAGTGAAGGTGTCCAGATAATAAATTAGCCCCAAAAAACCTGAGAACAACAAGAAAGAAATTACTGCCCAAAAATTTAAGATAAAGGGCTGAGGATTATGCTGTGTTAAGTAGCCTCTTCTGTGGGCAATTATCACCAGACATCAGCAGCAACACAGCAGATTTTCTACTGGCTCCTGGGAGGTCCTCCAGCAAGATGGACATAGAAATTGTGAAGCAGTGAGAAGCACCTGAGCCTCAGCATTTTAGAGGTGATTGTACTTGTGTGGGTTTGTCCTGACAGACACCAGGTAGAGAATGCACCACGTGGCTCAGATGGGGTCTGCAATCCTGTTAGGATGCTATGCTAATTCAGACAGTATTAATGGAAGGCTGCAGTTAGAATTTCTTTATGTGAATACCAGTGGGTTTACTGTGGTGTTTTATTTTTTTTTATTATTATAATAATTGTCACTGCTTGTAAAGGATCTGCTTTTTCTTTTACAACAGCTATTTTGAGACTAGGAAAAAGCTGACTTGGAAGACTTGTTCCTCTTGCTGTGCAGGCACTGACCCAGGAAGAGCTGGATGCAGAGCCCAGCTGAAGCCAGAGCAGCTGTGTGTAAGTGTGAAGTTTTTCCTCTCCTGGAGTCACAGTAAGATCAGAGGTGGGATTGTTTGCCAGTGGTTGCAACCTAATTTCAGCTTCTTGGTTATATGCACTGGACTGTTACGTTTATCTGTGTGCCACAGGGGCTCTGAAGCACCCCTCTGAATTGCTGTCACAGTGTGGAGGATCTCTACCCCCCCATTCATCCACAGCTACAGTCACAGAAAAGCAATCAATCTCTTGGACTGACAAAGCTGCAGAGGCTAAAAGCTTCTGTTTCAAGGTTATCAAGGATGCATATTGCACTTTGTTTCCTCCACATCCTAGAGAGCCTTTCCTAGAAGGGCTCTGTGATGTGCTGCAGCAGGGCTCTAGACCTGGTTTCCCACAGGCATAAATATGAGTGCAGGTGAGCAAAGGCTGATAATGTCTTAACCAAACCCATGGGTGAAGAAATAGCTGCTTGACAGGAATATATTAAAGTGAAATACACTAAATATTCTGATGAGCTGAAACACTACACCACTGGGAACTGTATACATTTGCAATAGAGTGCATCCAGTGAGCAGTTAAAGAAAGTAAAGATTTTGGGAATAAGAGGAAACTTTTTAAGATGATTTCTAATAAAATCAGGCTTACAGAGTCATATTATCTCTCTCTCCGCTGGCTTATACCCTCCCCATTCTCCATGGTAACTTTTGTCTCTATTAGGGTCACTCTTCTCTAGCAAAGACAACAATGATCCTACGAGGTCTGTAAATGCCAGCAGTGCATCTGGGGAGAGATTTGGGGAGACGCTGCCTGTGGACAGACAGCATTCATACAGTTCCAAGTTATGCTAGAACTATCAGCCATGGTTCTCTTTTTTTGGCTGATGTAAACTTCCAGTGATGGTTTTCAACCTTTTCTCAGGGGAATAACCTCTGGTTTTCTCTGCTTCCTTGTGAATAATGGAATAATCTTCAAAGTCTAAGACATAGGTTGGCTTCACAGATGACTTCCAGGCTTATCTCAGTGTCTGTTTTAAGCCAGGAGAAATATTGGTAGAGTCTGAGGCTGGCTGGTCTTGCCTGGCTCTTATGCTCTCGGGAAACCAGTTATCAGAAAGAATTTTAATGACTCTTATGGGTCATATGAAAGACCAGAGACATCAGAGGGAATTCTTAAACAGACTTGTTTTGAGCTTTACACAATGATTTTGCCTGTGGTAGAAATATAAGCCCCTGCATGCTGCAGAACAGTTTGGCTGATGGATGCTCTGGGAAGATGGTGCTGGGAAACGCTATTTCTGTTGCTGGTTCTTTCCAAGGGTGGGATTGCATTTGCTGCCTGTGAAGACAACCTAGCTCAAGGGTTGTGCTCCTGCCCTGTGAAAGAAAGGGCTGCACATCACACTACCCCTTGTCCTTCTGGATGGAGCTATCTCTGGATTTCTGGCTTAAAAGCTGAGTGCTGGCTAGGGAATAGAGGAAGGTCAATGATCATTGGAGGGATAACTAAGACAGTAGCTTAACTTAAAGCTTCAGAGAGCTCACAGTTACCATTAGGAGGAACAAGCAGTGATGTCTTATTGGCATATCTAATTAGAAATTGCTGGGAGCTACTGGACTGGACAGTCTCTTCAAATGCCAGCAACGCTGTGGGAGCTGGATGTAAATGTTGTAATTGATATAAAGATGGAAGCTGCTCCACTACAAAGTGACATTTCAGATATTATGGGAATGGATGATCTGAAACATCCTCAATGAGATCTGTTTCTCTCAACTCTTTTGACTCCTGTCAGAGGTGCATGTTCGAGCTCTTCTCTGGGCAGATGGCTTCTGCAAATAGAACCGGCTTTGAAATATAAAGTTTTGCTGAATTCGTTATATGCCTTCTGACTTCAAAGCTTTGTACTTTACACTTTAGTTTTAAATAGAGTCACTTGGCTGCTTTCAGGCCTGTTACATTGGAGGCAGGTGCTGCAGTGGATGTTACTGGTGAGGCACAGCAGTGGTGCTTATTTGGGGTACACTGATGAGCTGTATGCCTGCCTTACCTCTGCCCACATCCAGCCAGGAGGTACATGATTCCTACAGTTAGATGGGCCTTAGGGAGCTCTCCCTGTCAGGGACTTTCCTGTTTTTGCCACTCCTCAAGGAGAGAGGTGGCTGCACTAACCTGGCCCTGCATCTCCTGCTCTCCCAGGGTACAGAGAGCTGTGCAAGGAGGATGGGATGGAGTTGGGATGGTGTTTGTAACAGGAATTGTTCTGCCCATCTAGGCATGAGTTCTCTTCACTGAGGACTTCACAAGAAGCTTCTTTCTTGAATGGGAGGATTTTTATGATCTAATCTTTACAGAGCTTTATATTGAACTGACCTCCTGGAGCATGATGGTTTTCCACATCAGCTCAGCAAGTGGATACCAGTATTCAGAAATTACTGTCAGTATAAAGCAGTCATTGTGACTTTGCTTTCACTGTATGTACTACAACTGAAGTGATGGGTTTTAGGCATCACACGTCACACTTTTAAGGAGTATTGGAGCAACTTAAAGGGATACAAGTGGGAGACCTTTCTCTTTGTATCTGCTTGCTACACAGAGAGTTGACATTTTGATAGCCAGAGGTTCTCTGGGAAAAAAAAAATAAATATTTTGGAGACTGAACTATCAGCTTAGTCAAATTGTTCATATGCACAAAATGGGAGGAGAAAAGAGCACCCAAACTTCAAAACAGCTGGACCATTATTTTCAACATCCTCTGACTTGCCACAACTTTATATGAAAATTTTTCAGGTTCACTTTGAAAGTTTTAAATGCTCAAAGCCAAAATGTTTAAACAATACAAAATAGTTGCTTCATCCACAAACTACTATTTTATAATTTTTAAATTATTTTTAGAACTAGCATCAAGCTTAAAATCTATTCTTCACCCTGTTCTGGTTGCCTACAGCATGTGGGTAAGTTGGAGACAGAACTGAAAAGTGTTTAAGCAGAAAAATTAGCTTTTTAACCAGAACCTCCTCTCTCAGAAGCTGGATCCTTTATGGATGATCTAAACAAGCAGTACATTACAGCTTTCAGCACTCCTCCGTGTATTTTTGAACTGAGAAGCTTTTGTCGCATTTTTGTCTTATCGGCTGTACATTATTAAAAATGTCAACTCTTTCCAAACCTTTATTGTTTCATTGGAAGGATTATTCTTAATTTCAGCCCTGGAGTCAGTTTATGTGTGGTTTGATCTTCTGTTCTTCCTTTTCATACAGATGCTATCAGCATGGACAGCAGAGCAGCCCTGTCATACAGGATTAATGGCAGAATGTGGTGTTGCCTCTGTAACAATAATGTCATACCATATGAATAAACACTGAAATTGGGATAATTTTTCTAAATGTTTCAGCATTCTAAGTACAAAGTAATAACCCTGTCAGGAACAATATTCACTGCTGTCTCATCTGGCTGTGCTGGAATTAGTGGCAGTCTCCCAGAAAGAACACAGGTATGTCAGTGTTGGAAACAGAGCATGTGGCTATATTAGAGCAAAAGCAAACAAATCCCTTGTTCATAGTATAGAGAGGAAACTTAATACTGCTTGGAAAATCAGCACTGCTTTGAATATAGCATTTGTCTTGGTTTCCTCGTGAGAAGGATAATGCAAAAATGGGAGATAGATAGATTAGATAGATAGATAGATAGATGTATATGTATTAGTATATCAGACAAAATGTGTTGTAGATTTCAGCAGAAGATGAAAATCAGAGTCTGTGAAATCAAGAATAAGAGGAGGAACAAACAGCAGACAGGGAGGAAAGTGTTACTGAGTACTCTCTGCATTAATAGAAAATCAAGGAGGAGCAAAGCCTTGATGAAGCATGAGACTTAAAAATATTGCAGTTCACCTTAAAAAAACCCAGAAATAATTCTGAGGCATTGCAGGGGTGAGGGGAGGTTGCTCAGCCATTTTTCTGATTTGTTAAACAATTTGCCTCTAGGTTTCTATGCATGTTCATTTGTAGAGGTGCCAGCCAAAAGATGTTTGATGCTGAGAAAATTGCAAAAATCTAGCTCTTCCTAGCTGCCCCAAGGTCACTGCTTAGGGTGTTTAAATTTTGGAAATGTCAGTTGGAGACACTTGCATAGAAAAAATAAATGCACAATTACACTGTTTATCCTATTGACTCAAAAACAAGTTGAGCGCTAGTCATCTTTGAAATAAAATCTTCCTCCACAAGATATTGCTGCCCAGTAGCATGTGTTACAAAGCTTATTTAAGACTTCTTTGGAAGAAGCCAAGATCAGACACTGCCAGAAATCAGATATTCAATTAAATGGTCTCATGCTTCAAGCCAATATGACAGGGGTGCCTCTTAATGAAAAAAAAATAAATTGCTGCTGTGGCAACATGTGGGAAGAAATGATTATGGAGAGAGAATTTTTACATTAGCAATGTAGTTTCATGGATGTAACAGTAGGATCTGAGAAGTACAGCCATGAATGTGGGCAATGTTTCCTTGAGCACTCTTCAGCCTCCAAACATGGGAAATTCAGAGGAGAGACAAAATCATCTGTATTGAGCTTTGCAAAAAGAGGTTCCACCTAGTTCCACCTACGGCTGTCCAAGAAGCGGCACTTGCTGGGGCTTTGAGCGTTGGTTTTAACAACAATGCAGGTTTGTGCCTTCACTCCTGCTCCCCCCTTTTCCTCATCTGGCTATATCCACCTAGAAGGCTGACCCAGGTCTGAACTCTATCATAGAGTGGAGCTCATGCCCTCCCCTTCCCCTTTTGCTTTCTCCACACTATTTTTCCCATCAGTTCAGCTCTCTGCTGCCATTTGTGGTGCAACCAGTGTCCCCAGTGTGGCTGGGGGATTACTGTGCTGGGGCAGGGACATACTCTAGGGAACAGAAGATTTTCTGTGCCTGCGGGTGAGTGTGTGAAGCACTGGCTTTTTTATTTGCCTTTGGATCTAATTTCCTTGGTTTAGCTATTGTCAAGCAACTGAAAGGACTGACATTAGCTGCCTGGTTCCCATTAGCAAAGCCACTTTTAAATCCTGTTGCAACCACTTTGTTTTCTAACATGTAACTAAAGGCCTTTTTACCACTTTACATGACTTTCTGCAATTGGAGCCATGCAAACAGAAATCATGCATATGCATCTTGCTGATACCAGTATTTTGAAACCCTTTCCAAATACTTTTGACAGTGACTGCAGAAAAGCTTTCCTACCTGTAAGAATGTGTATATTGGGCTTTCTCCCAGAAGTTGTGAGGGGGGCACAATATGTGCTGCTGGATTATTTTACCAACTGAATAAATGTCATCTCTTTTCCAAATAAGAAACTTGGGCTATGGCAGAAAAATTATTTCAGTGTTTAATGCATCCTACACATCCTGAGCAGGAACTTGGTGCCTTCATAGGGCAGGGATGCTCAGACATGTGCAGACAAAACACCATTGTATTTCTTAATGTGGCAGGTTTTAACTGTCCAATACTGTGCATGCTTTTTCCTGGTACGATTTGTCTTTTTAAAACCACAGCTGAGACCAAGAAGAATATGCAAGGCTTTTACAAAATCTCAGGCTGGACCTCTGATTTTAGGCCACATGATTGAAAATCTGAATCCTGGGTTTTTACTCCCCACATCCCCTGTTGTTCTGGAGGATGATTTGGCTATATGCTGTTTTGTTTAAGGTGATGGATTATTACAACTGAAAGCCTCACTGAGACACACGGTCCTTCTATCTGCTGGTCTGTCACTGGGGAATTTTTCATTCACAAAATGAGAATGTACCAGGAGCAACAAGTCTCCTCAAGAAATACATCATGAGGCTTAAAGCATAAAGAAGGAATCACATTCAAATAAAGGCTTCTGCTTGTAATTAGGAGATTAGTTAAGCGCTGTGCTCTGCAGCTCTGGAAAAGTCATAGGTAGCAGCTGAACTGCCCTGGGAAGAACTAATAACCACCCTGGCACATAGGAACCAGCCTGTGTCAAGCTGTGGGTGCTCCCTGAAGTGCAATGTCGTGTGGACTCTGATGAGATTGTCCTTCAAGACAGCCACCATGCCAGCCTCACTGTACTTGGTGAGTGTGCCACAGATGTGCTGTACAGATGGTGACCCCAGGGAGTTCAGCTCTACATGCTGATCTGGATGCCCAAGCCAGTGGGGCTGTGCAGTGTGTGCAGCACCCTGTGACTGCTGAGGCTGTGCACCAAGCTTCTCCACCAGTTCTTTTTAGAAGAAAATATCCATATATACCTATTCCTCTTCTTCCTCAGTGTAGGACTTTGGAAAAGGCCAAGTAGTGTCTACCATCCCTACAGCTCCATTCCTGGACAGAACAGGGTCATCACGGCTGCTTGGTACTCACAGCAGACCCTGGTACCCAGCACTTGAGGCAAGCCTGTGGCACACAGCTGCTCTCTTCACCAGTCGGTGAAGCACGTCTGTCACACACCCTTGTTAAAAATGCAAGACTTGGGCCGTTATAAGAATTAAAGCAATGCACTTCTCTTTGACTACACTTAAGTGTCTTTTGCTTTTGTGGTAGATCCTCTAAAGCTTTAATGGGCGTTGACTGGTGATGTCTGGGGTGTGTAGAGGGAGGGTTGGAAACAGACATTTTCTTAACAACGAAGTAGCAACTGGATTTGGACTGGCTTTTGGCACAGCATAGAATTAAGCAGGTTTCTTCTGAAGCTTTTCTAGAAAAACCTTAAATTCATTCTCCTGTTTGCCTCTTTGCTCAGTGGAGTACAGAAGGTGTTCTTTTGAGCTTGCATGGAGTTTGGGATTTTTCTTTCCCATTGTTAGCAAGCAGGACAGTGCTTTTGTTCCCAGACAATTTTTAATTTTTAAAGCTGATGAGTGCCTCACTTTGACAGAGTGTTAAACATTTAAATGTGCCTTCTTAATATCAGACTCAGATGGCTCATCTGGAGAAGTAATCCCCAAAACAAACTGAAAACAATTCTCTTCATATGCAGAAAGCTTGGCCAAAATAACATTTTTCCTTCTGTGATCAAAGCAGAAACTGTAGTTTGGTTAATGCAATGGGGTTAGATGTTTTTTTCCTCCCTCTAACATAGCTTCACTCAGTTGTCAGCCAAGAGATATGTTTGGATTTTTCATCCCCATGTGGATTTGTGGGAACACACACTAGGAGACCAGATCAACACTGTAATAGTGCCTGCATTGATCTCACACAGTGTTTATGTGGACTCCCGCCATCATTCATTTCTTCTCTGGCATCCAGTGGCCATAATGGATTATTTTGTATAATAATAATGATAGTACTCAGCTGTTGTCCAGCATTTGCAAGGCACTTTATGTAGAAGGTCAATATAATTATTTCCGTTTTACTGTTGGAAAGTATAGGCTCAGAGACACAAAGTGATTTGTCCAAGTCCATGAGCACCGAGAGGTGTGAGGATTCAGGGACTTCCTAAGGGAAGGGACTTTCCTAACGAGGGAAATTCCTAAATTATTTCAGGGACTGAAATTTAGATGGGAGTCCAGATGCAGGCAATGGGTTGTCACCATCACCACAGAGCTTCTGTGCTTGGGGGCAACAAACTTCAGGCACTGTGAGTCTGTGGAGAGGCATTGTGGTAGTCTGTGGAAACTCAGCTGAAGAAAATCACAGGATTAGTCTTTACCAGGGCCTAAACCATTTGTGCTTACAAACCGGGCCCCACCTAGCTTGTGCAGCATGTGTGCAGCAGCCACTTACGGGCACTTTCCAGCACACAAGCCCTGCCCGCAGGGGACAGGAGCAAGGGCAAAGTGTGTCATTAGCCTCGTGACATTAGCCACAGTCCTTGTAACTACAGGATAAAACCGTGTGTGTGCTTAACCCGCACCTCCTCCCAGGCCTGGGTAAACTCCTGTCCTTTATTTACAGTCTCCTTCAAGCATCCAGCAGCTGTCAGTGCGAGCCCGTGCCAGCCCCTGTTTCAGGTACCGGAAATGTTATTTTATCTTTGCAACTGACATCAGCCTTGAGGTATTTCAAGATGTACAATAGGGAACTCTGAAAGGAGAAAAAGTTGCTTGTTTGGAGAGGTGTTTTGACAGGTTTCTAAATGAGATACAGGTCATTTGAGAGCTTCTGATGTGAGGGAAAAATGGTTTCCAGCCCTTCTCACTGTTTCTGCAGCGCTTGTTTCCCACCCTTCAGGCATCTGCAAATGCAAAAAATACTGAAAATTACAACAATTGGAAGAGGCAGTTTGGTAGCTCATATTTCTTAAAGTACGTGAAACTACATGAAACTACAGTAGGTAGCTGGTTGTATAAAGTGGAAAAAACATAATATCTGTGTGCCCCATAAATGGTTTGTCTACTCCGAGTAATGCAAGAGAAAGAGTGGGAGAGGGTGGAGAAAAGTGAGGATTATGGGTTGATTAGAGGGAAAGATTTCCCACAAACATTTTATGATTTGTTCCCACCTTCACCATCTGTGAAATCAGGTGTCTATAATAACTTTCCAGTTCCTGAAAACAGCTACTCAGAAGCCACACTGGGTTCACAGGAAATATTTGCTCTCCTGTGGAGGCCGCCACCCTTGCAGGGTGAGTCCTCAATTATCCTAAACCAGTCATAACCTCGTGCAAGTGCATTCCCCAGAGCAGAGACCTGGCCTTCCCCAGAGCAGAGACCTGGCCTTCCCCTTCCCATCTTCCCATCTTCTTGTGCCCGTAATTTCTGACTCACCAGGGACCTGTGCTGGACCTCACTGCACCATGTCAGGGCCCCATGCAATAATGAAACACACCTCTTGACAGAGTTCAGAAATGGCAGTTCTCGTTGTCTAGTGCTCTCTACTGTTAATCTTTAAAAATTACTGTTAATCTTAGAAAAAAAAATATATTTGCATTATATGTTGCTACGTGTACCATTGTTGTTGAACCTGGTAGACTGCAGTGATGTGATACCTCTGCAAGAAAAAGCATTTAAAACAATATGAGTTTTTCTGGAGCTGGTTCTTACTTGATTTGAGCAAGCTGGGTGGAGGCTTTTTTTTTTCTAATTTATTTAAGAGCATTTCAGCAATACTTTTGGTCAGTCAAAGAATGAACAGAATGCTGTAATGTCTAAAAAAATACAGAGCTTTGATCAACTTTTGAAGAGAAGTCAAGCAAAAGAAGTTTTAAGTGCTAGGACAAAGGAAAGGGATTGACACTACATTATACTGCTCAGTTCTTTAAATATTATACCAAAATCTCTAGGTTTTGTTTTCTTATTTTCAGAAGGAAAAAAAAAATCCACAAAAAACTTCATCTTAAAATGGCTTCTTTTTTGATTTGTCTACAAATAGAAAGTTCCCACTTTATATCAGGGAATTATTAGTCTCTTAATCATGCTTTGCAATAGGGTAGGCCTGCAGCTCACTAGCACCTCCCCCAGTTATTGCACGGGGAAGGGGGGAAAAAAAATTTCTGCCTGCTTAAATAAGAGTGATGTAGGGAACGTGTTTGCGAAATCCCCTTCTCCTGGAACTGGCCTGGAGGGTGGTGGTGTAAGAGCTGTTCCCTGCTGAGATGGCTAAGGCTGCTTGTTTTGCCACCCACCCACCCATGAGTGGATGTGGTACTGAGGCCACCAGACATTCTGGAAGCAGGACCTCGGACGTGGCAGTGTGTACGGTGAAGATGGGAGCTTGTGGTGCAGAGGAGAGCTATGTGAATGGCAAAGTTTTTGTCTACCTGCAAAGGAACCCTTACGAAGAAAAAGCAATAAATGGGAAAACTGAGAAAGTCTTTACCTGGGAGTTTCCATCGTCAAATAGTGCTGGCTGGGAATAAGACATCATGGTTTTTTAATAGCAGAAATGTAAGAAAGCCTGAAGTGCTGGCAAGAAGCAGAGGTGTGAATGGATTTAAAGATAACCTTCTCTAGTCTTTTTCTTCTGCTCTGTTTTAAAAGAAGACCCCATGAGACGGGACAATGGAGAGCATTATGGCTTATATCTTTCCTTTCCTTTTGCACATGTGCCAGAGGGAAATGTCTTGATTTATTGTATTCTACAAAATATTGTAGAACATGTTCCTCCTAAAATTGCATGGACAACAATACCATGAAGAATAGCATTTAAAACCTACAAAATATTTATTTTCTTCTAAAATCAGAACTGACTTTTAAATTGAAAACAAAGACAAATGACTACAACCCCTTAGGGATTGTATTCAGATGCACGGCATGACACATCATGGGCCTAGTGAGGCCACAGCACTTGTCACCTCCTCACAGCATCAGGATGCAGCAAGCATGGTTAGACTGTGAGGCTGAACCCCTGCAAACAACCAGCAAGTCTGAGCATTCTGCACCTTGAGAAGATAAACTGTCATTGCTGAACTACCAAGTAGGAAGAGGATTTCACTGGTGACAGAGAGAAGCAATTACTTAAAATGGTAGAGTAACGTGAAACAGCTTTATGCTGGACATTCCCCCAAGGGAAGACTAAAGGGCTGGCTTACTTGACAGCCACTGTTGATCTCAGGCACATTTGTCACTTCAGATTTCACCTTTAAACTGTTTTCCCATATACTCGTACACATATCCCTTATGCAGGTTCGTCGTATTTTGGATGGGAATGAAAATTACCACTGGCTGAACAGACTTTCCTTGTGTCTGTCCTCTGGGAAGCCTGCTATTCCTGTTTCTTTTGGTTCTGATCAAAACACAGTATGTATGTATAATCTTACTGCACATAAAGCATGCAAACACTGTTACACTTTTTGGAGTGGTATAGCACAATGTGAGAAGAACCTATACTTGCTGGCTGGGGCTAACTTGTATTCTGCTTGGCTCTATATGCTTTTAATACTGCCTAAGGGTAAACAAGACAAAAATGCTGGTCCAGACCACTAAAAAGGTTTGGTAGCATCTTTTTATTCTTTCCATTTGTGGCAAAGTTAGATCAGTGTTAGGAAGGCTGTTTTGAACAGTAAGACTATTTGGACTTGGAAAGAGAACTCCCAGGGAAGTTCTAGAGACTTTGTCATGGATGGTTTAAAGAAAAGTTTCAAAACCTGTCAAGATTCATGTAGAGATTGCAGTTGATCCTGTCTTAGAACAAAGGACAAGACCCAGTATCTTGTAAAGATAGCAAATACTTCTGTGTTGGGTGTGCAGAACCAAGGTGCACTTGTGAACTGGTGGTAACGAGTGCCCTTGCCTGCTGTGGAAGTAAGTTTTTAAAGCAAAGAACTGCCTTGGGAGCTCTGGCCCTGTCTTTGCAGTGAGGAATCTCATCTTGCATAGCCATCGACAGACCCATTGAGTAACTGAGCGATTACAAAGTCCTCTGTCCCCTGGCATAACATCCCCATTTCTGGCAAACAGCTGTTGAGAAACTTTCTGAGATGAAGATTGCACATGCACCATTGTGTTTAACAGCTACCAGTGTCTTTAGCCTCCAGGAATTTGTCAGAGCTCTTTCTGAAATCATTTCTGCTCTTGGCTTCAAACTGTACAATAGCCATGGGCTCCACAGCTTTGTTATACGAGGCAAGATTTGGTTTAGGCTGGCAGTTTCTCAGAGCATCCTCAGCTCGTGTCTTTTGAGAAATCTCAAGTAATCTCTCCCTTCCATGTCAGGCACAAGTCAACACATCTGTTAGGAAACTCCACTCTCAGCACACGGGGGCTGCAGGAGGAAAGCAGGGAAGGGTCTTGAGCTCAGTGGGAAGTTGATGCTGCTGCTTTTGCACAGGAGAGGAATACAGGCGTGTGGCTGCCCCTGGCTAAGCAGCAGTCAGCTGGAATATAGGGGCAGCCCTGTTCCTTAGTGTCTGCAAGAGGGGAAGCTGATAATTGAATGTTGCTCCTCCGTGGGGCAATGGTTCCTGCTAAGTCCTAGCCAGGGGTCCTAATTCAGCTTGCTGCTGAAATCAGTAGGATGGAACTGATCGGGAAAAAGCGGCCGGTGTGGCACCCGCCTGCCACGTGTTCTTCCCTCCCACTCAGGCTGGAGGCACCACCGGTGCTTCCCTTCCAGCTGGCAAGCCGGTGGCCTCATTGCGTCACTCATTCCCACTGCTTTTGGAGTTGTGTGTGTTTGAGGAACAACACTAGAGTCATCTCCCTGAGCCTGCTTGTCGAAACAGTTGGCAGCAGTCTCCCACTGGTCCTGCAGGGATGGTGATCCCTGGTGCCAACACTCGGCTCCTTTGATGGGTGTGTTCTTTGCAGCTCACTGTACACATGCTGCGGCCCCAAAGGCTCCTCTGCCAGAGATGTGCATTTCACACCTGCTTTACTGCTACAGGAATAATACACCTTTGCTTTGTAAACGAACTGCTGTTTCTGTGATTAGAAACACTAGCACTCCGACTTCCCCAGCAATATAAGCAAGGCCCTCTAAAGGTTTGCTGCTTGTTCCTAGCAGCTGGAGATAGCACTGGGAGATCCTGCAAATTCTGCTTTTGATCTGAGCTGTTACTGCAGTGCAGCACATTGAATTTTGAATACAGAAATTACATGGAGTGGCCTGATCCTAGGTGAATTGCTGCTCTGTCTGGCAGCCTGTTTGCTGTCGTGGTTTTGTTACTGCTGGCAAAAAGATGCCTTTTGCAGGCAGTTGACTGGGTGGGGAAGGAAAGCATTGCAGCACTTGGTGTTCTCCCTATAAAAATGGCAACTTCCCATTCACTTAAATTTGCCCTAAGCACCTTTTTAAAATGTGGTTCAGTTTTCCTCTTTCTGAGTTTTAGCTGGCACTTATCATCTTGGTATGGTACTTAATCAGTCCCTGTCTGAATTGTCTGTAAGAATAATTGATGTTCCTGTCTCCAACAAGCTGAAAATTGTTTCCACCCAGCCTTTGACATATAAAGGGACTTTGTTTTCTGCAGTGGGTGTTCTTGTCTCCTAGGCAAATGACCCTGGCTGTAAGGCTTGCAGAATGGAGTGCAGCTGCAGACAGACACCTGCCCTTCCTCCTAGGCCAGGAGAGGTGTGGTGCCCTTTCTGGATTAAAGCTAAGGACTGTCTCCAGAGCTCATCCCATGCAGGCATTGTACATGTTGCAGGGGTGGGTTTTGCTCCAAACTGTTTGATCTTGTCTTTTCTGAGGGTGGTTTAAAGAATCCTGTTTGAGGAACACTTTCCAAATAATGCAGAATCTCACTTCAGGATGCAGCAGCCAGCGTATCCATACCTGGGCAGGTGAAATTCTTTGGGTACCAAAAGATCACCAGAGATCCAGACTGGTCACGCTGAACTTACTCGAACTTCAGCCCTTTCAATGGGAAGGTAATTAGTCTTCTGAACAAATGAGTCAGAAGTTCTTACTTCCACTTTCAAAAGCTTAAACTGGCCTAGTGCTGCTGACGTACCTTTGGTGAGTCTGAGTATTGCAACATCTTCCAAGTGGGTAGTGTGACTGGGAATCAAACTGCTGTGTGCAAGGTTGCAGCTACAAAATCTCTAGTGAGACCCAATATTTTGCTTTCTGAATTAAAAAAAAATAAAACCCCAACCTCTTTAGAAATCCAAACTGTTTCTGAGTCAACCATAGAAATGCCTGAGTCTGCATGGTGGACAAGACAACTGTCCACTTCTCATTTATCCTATTCATCTCAATGCAATGTTGTAGCCTAAAAATTATGCAGCACCCATGGGGGATGTTGACTTCTGTAGCACCATTCTTCAAAGGCTGGTGAACAAAACACTCACTTCTCTTGTTCCATCCTCCCTGGATGCCCACCTTGTGTCTCTATGAAACCCTACAAACCAATTTTACTAGAATACCTCCCCAGCTTGAACTTTTCCTGAGTTTGACCTGCTCTCATATGCTCAGCATGCACAGTTGTGGAATTCTGTGAGAGCATAAGGACAGAGTCAGGTGGAGTAAGAAAAACAACTGTCCTGAAGGGTTAAGTCCTGATGGTGCTTTCCTTCTACCAAATGGAAAGGGGAATGTTGAGCAACCACTGCACTGAGGTGGTGAAGACAGCAGAGGGCTCTACTGCCAGATGTAATGCTGGATTGCTGCAAAGTCCACAGGATTTTACTCTCGAGGTATGCTCTCATTTTTGGTGAGCCAGCCCCAAGACAGGCTGTTGCCAGCAGCACAGGCCTCAGCATCTTACTTCACTTGTGACAGTGGCTTAAGTTCAGGTTGCTCCTGTTCTCAGCTCTTCTACCGTTTATCAGGATGGTGGTGTTTGGGAAATCTGTGGAAACCCATAGTGCATACTGCATCTTGTGGAAGGGCCAAGACTGTGCTGAGAAAGCAGTTTTTAACAGCACTTGGCTTCATTTGGAGAGCAACCCCCTCTTGGTGTTTTTGGTGGTGTCATAGTTCTCCCCAGCCTGACTGATAAATGAGCCTACCTGTAGTTGTGCTCATGCCTTTCCTCTAGGAAAAGCCTTCTGATTTTGAAGGAGTGCCAGGCTTGCTTGGATGGGGAAATCTCTTACATGACTTGCCTTGTCTGTCCAAGAATTTTGGCTGCCTCTGTTGGCATGATAGAGAAATGTGTTTGCTAGGCTTTTATACTTAAAGGGATAGAAATTTGCTGGTGTTTTACACTTAAAAGGATGTAAGATTTCTTCAAAACCAGAGCACACAAACATATACATTCTCAGTCTGTTGCCTGGGACATTAGTCAGGCAACTCCTAATAAAGCTAAATCCTAGCAATACAAGATTAAAATACATCAGTCGAGGATAAATTGTCTTGCACAAAACAATCCTACTGTGCATAGGAAATGTGCCCTAAGCCCAGTACAATTCTTACTTGTCAAAGCCTTCAGGATACTTAATGGGTTAACGTCAAGAATGTCAAAGGGTTTTATTGTACTTGTTTTAATTATTTGGAAATTGCTCTTCCTGACTCGAGAGACGTCTGGGATTCTTACGTGGCAGTTTCTGCTTGATTTCAAAACGTCTGTCTGATGAGACGTGCGAGTGCCTGCGCTCTCTGTAATTTGTTTATAGCTACATCAGGGAACTGCTGGTGTGAAAACCCAGCGCGGGCTGGAGCGGAACTCTAGTTCGCACGCCTGCGGAACGGCGTACATGCACGTAGCAGAGCCGTGCTGTTCCCAGCCGCGGGGACAGTGGACACGGCTGGCCGCACTCCCCCGGCTGCCGGCGGGGCCAGGACCGCATTAACACATCTTCGCTTTGCAGCGCAGAGTCCCAGCCGGCGCGGTGCTGCCCGCGCAGGTCGCGGCCCCGGCGGGCTCCGCGCACCGGCAGCTCCGCGGGCGGGCCGCGCCCCCTCCCGGCCCGCGCGGCGCGGAGCGGAGCGGCCCCGCGGAGCCAAGGGAGGCACGGCCGCCGCAGGGCGCCGTCCCATTGGCCGCCGGGCGCGCTGTTTTGCATATCCCCGCCCCCCAGGCATCCCCATTGGCTGGGAGCCGGCGGCGCTTTGCATGGCCCCGCCCCCGCGGCCGCTGGCCGGCGCTGCGCTGCGGTGCGGTGTCGGGCCGGCGGCGCAGTGCAGGAGCCGGAGCCGGAGCCGGGCCGGCAGCGGAGCTCGGCCGGGAGCAGCGCGCAGGCAGCACCGCAGCTTCGCTGCCGTCTGGCGGAGCGGGGCCAAGAGAAACGGCCGGCGGGAAACGCCGCGCCCCCTCGCTGCTTCTGTTCCCCCGCGTCCCCCTGAGCCGCTCCCCGCCTGGGTCCCGCGGGTGCAGCATGAAGTGCGGCGATGGCCCGGAGAGGTAAGACGGCGGTGAGGACGCTGGAAGACCTGACGCTGGACTCCGGGTATGGTGGTGCGGCGGACTCGGTGCGCTCCTCCAACTTGTCGCTGTGCTGCTCGGATTCGCACCCCGCGTACCCCTATGGAGGAAGCTGCTGGCCGCACCTAACTGACTCCATGCACAGTCGGCACAACAGCTTCGACACCGTCAACACCGTCCTAGCGGAAGACTCCGAGGTGCTGGACTGCGCGGGGCAGCAGTGCTCCCGGCTCCTGCCCGACCTTGAGGAGGTCCCCTGGAGCCTGGAGGAGGTGGAGGCACTGCTGCTGCCGCCGCCGCCGCGCCGGGAGCCGCGGGCGCCGGTCGCCGCCAGCCCCGGGAGCCGGGATGCGGCGGCGCGGCTCTCGACGCTGGTGAGCCGGGCGCTGGTGCGCATCGCTCGGGAGGCGCAGCGACTGAGCCTCCGCTTCGCCAAGTGCACCAAGCACGAGGTGCGGAGCGCCATGGAAATCGTCCTGGGCTGGACGCTGGCGGCCCGCTGCACGGCAGCCGCCCTCGGCGCTCTCTCCCTATACAACATGAGCGGCAGCGGCGGCGACCGCTTCAGCCGCGGAAAGTCGGCCCGGTGCGGACTGGCCTTCTCCGTGGGCAAGTTCTACCGCTGGATGGTGGACAGCCGCGTGGCCCTGCGCATCCACGAGCACGCCGCCATCTACCTCACCGCCGGCACCGAGAGCCTCTTCCGCGACATCCACGCGCGGGTGCTGGCCGGTCCCGCCGCCCCGCTCCCGCCGCCCGGCCGCCCCCCGGCCGCCGCCGCCGCCGCCCCGGCCGAGAAGGAGAAGGAGGGCGGAGAGGCGCCCCGCTTCACCCTGGAGGCGCTGGAACAGACGGTCAACAACGACCCCGAGCTCTGGGGCTTGCTGCAGCCCTACCAGCACCTCATCTGCGGAAAGAACGCCAGCGGTAAGTGCGGCCGCCGGGCGAGACCGGGCGCCACCGACCACCTGTTGCGCCGGGCGGGCCCCCGTCCGCCCCCCCGGGTGCTGGGCGGGCCCCCGCCGCACCTGCCGCCGGGCCCGGGGGGCCGGGGAGGGAGGAGCGGTGCGGCTGCCCCTGCACGGCGGTGTCCGGCCCGGGGAGGGCTGGACGGGAGCTGCCGAGCATCCCCCGAGCCGCTCTGCCGGGGCTGCCCGCCCTCCTGCCGCGGCGTGATGGGCGTGAATTGAGGGGCAGCTGGCTGGGTGTCGGCGAGGGCTGGCTGAGAGACAGTGGTTCAGAGCTTCAGTTTTCCACAGGAAATGGCAGAAGCGCAGCTGAGCGCTTGCAGGCGAGATCAAACTTTTGTTACATATGCAGTGGTTTGGCCAGCGATTGCGTGGTTGGCGCTGAAATGCAGTCTTTCTGGACAGATTTCATTCATGTTGCTGCATGTTTACCCAGAGCTTGACACAAATGCAACACCGTGATGCATCAACTTCCTGGTCATTTTTTCCCTTCGTTTTTTAAACGATGAATCTAATATTTTTTATAACTTATCCTTCGGTAGAGTGGCATTCCAAAGTTGATGTTCCTTATTTCAGCTCCCTCTGTTTGTTAGGGAAGGGAAAACGGAACGAGACGTGTTTCGGGGAGGCAGAGTTAAAATAGGGTGTTTTTTTCATATCTTCTCCTAAGCGTGCACAGACAGATACAAACATTTGTATTAAGCTTAAATTCAAAATACTTGTCAAGCTGAGATGCAAATATGGGGGGGGGGGATTGAAGAGGAAGGGAACTGGGAGAACAGGGGTAACTGGAAGCCCAGATCACGTCTCCAGATAAGCCTTGTTAAGTTGTTATAGCCACAGAGGATGCGTTACAGCTAATTTTCTGTTGTCTTAAGGCACCTTCTATCCCATAAGAGACCCAAAGGAGGATGCCAAGTGGGAGCAAAAGAAAGGGGCAGATATTCCTCCCTGCTATAAACAGATGTTGCTTAGTTCTATTTCTCTGGTGGTTTTACTCCAGCAGTGGATGTCCTCCCCAGAGGCTTTGCTGAACCACCCCTCAAAATTCATGTTGCAGGACTCTGGTGCGTTATTCCAGTGCTGGTGCAGGCAGGCATGGCTTCCCCAGGAGAGCCACCGTTGTTTTTTTCCTCGAGTCCTGCTATGGTGTCTGTAGGTTTCAGATGGCACTGTGTTGCATTTCTGACATTGCAGCACTGGCTGTGCAGGCTTCTACTGAGCCTTTCATTTCGTTTTGCGGCTCTCTCTAACTCCCTCTGTATCAGCTCAGTGGATTTAAATCTACTTCATTCTGACCCTCATTTATCTCCCTTCTAGGGACACAAAACAGAGTTTTCATCTCCATTTTATTGTAGTTTTAGCTGCCACAAATCTCCTTGGTAGCTCAGTCTTGAGTTGAGCAAATAGCATTTTTCAAAGATGTTTGAATCAGACCCGTAGCAAGTTGTCCATTTTGTTTTGCCTCTCTGTGTCTCCCTGCTTTCTGTGCAAATGCCTGTAATGTAGTTTTGTTTTTTAGCATCTTATAATACATAGTTTGGCATCCTCTTAAATATATTTAGAGTTACAGGTCAAGCAAGAGTCAGGCCTCCTTACAGTAAAAGCCATTTTTTACTGCTGTAAATATTTATTCAGATTTAATCCAAGGGTTTGTTGCCTGCTCTTAAGTACTTTCAAGGCAACTAAACCAAGCATTATAAACCATTAAACACATCAGTCTGTTTCTTCGCCAATGAGGTATGCCTGTTCATGTAGTTCTCATTGTTTTGGTGTCTTGAGTGCTCCATGTTTGGTTGCAAATGTTTCTTTCTCAGGCACTTAAAACAGGTGGGGAAGTCTGATGGGAGAGATTATTTGAAACTGCTTGAAATTGTTGGGGCACTCTGTGGCACAAAGCTTGGACTGCTGGAAGCTGCATCTCTATTTAGTGGCCTAACCACGAGTTCATCCTTCCTCTGCCTCAGTACTTGAAACACCATGATAGCACAGCTTAACAGGTAGCAGACTTCTCACATCTCTTTGCACTTCTCCAGGAGAAGAGACAGGTCTTGCACTCCAGAGGTTCAGTAAGCTGGGGTGTCATTTCCCAGCTGAGTGACATGTGAAGACACAAGCACTGGAATCAGTGGATTTGGTCCATCAGGTGTGGACAAGAAGCAGTGGAGGGGTCCTTTCTGGAGGTATCATGGGCAGTGTGATTTGAGTGAAGGTGGGGGATGGAAAGCAGTGCAGAAGCAGACTCTGTAGCAGCAGCTTAACTGCAGGCAGCTTTTTGTGGGGAGAGGGGCCTCTCTCTGGGAGGCAAATGTCAAAAATTTCCAGGCTAAATTCAGCACCTTAAAGTTCATCCAGACTGTGAAACAGGCAACTCGTGAAGGTCATAGGATGCAAGTATGTAAAGAACATAAGTTTGTGCATGATGCAGTCCAAGAGATTGCTCTAACGGAGTTTGTGAACATGAGTGTTGGGGAAGATGGTCTGAGGATCTGCAAGACACAAACCAGCCTTTCAGGGCTTCCCTGTAAGAGTGTTTAGTGGTTTTGGCTGAGGTTTTCTAGCCTGATGTCATTCTCAGTCATCTTGGAAGCTGTAGATCACTATTGCAACCTTCTCCTTCCTATAAATTATGGTCATGTGCCTTCAGACAAAGATGTTTGAGCCGATCCTTTCTATGGGCCATTTCCATTTTCTGCTGGGCTTCTTTTGGGTGTGTTTGGCCTGTGCTTGGACAGCTGCCTCAGTGGGAGCCCCACTCTCCAACAGGAGGCTGCTCATTGCTCTTGCAGGGTCGAAAGCCTGTGGATGAAGGTGGTGGCACTCCTTCATGTGTTGCAGGCAGCAGGCCACATGTCCTTGATAAGCTGGTTGATAACCTCTTGTGTGGGACAGGGCAGGGATGACAAAGGCAAAGCAGGCGATGCTGTCGGAGCATGGCAGCAGCTGCTGGCATATTGACTGAGCTTATCTTTCTGATAGCTGTATCAGAAGGAATAGACCTTAAAAGCATTCTGAGGTAGTAATTTCCACCCCCCACCCCCCCAGAATTTTGACATGATGGCTGAATGAGAATTATAAACTTTACGTTTGGGATTTCACTGAGGCTTAAATGTTTCAATTACGAGCTCTGTCTGAACAGCACAGTGCATGTTTCACATCCTATAACAGTTGCACAGAGTGTTATTTCCCTTGGAACAGTGGGAGAAAAATACTTTGTGCTCAATGAAAGGCAGTAAAAGCTGGCACCTCTGCGGTTTAAGCAGTATTATTTTAGTTTCTTTATTGCTCATCAAACCCTTACTTTTAGGCCACATCTGAGAAATGCTTTGAGATGAATAGGAAGTTTCCCCAGGTCTTGGATCGAGTGCAAATCATTTGAGTAAATCCTTGTATATTGTTTTAACTGGGGGGTTTGGATGGCAGGTCCAAGTAGCTCAAAGTCACCTACTTGGTATTATGGAGGTCCTCTTTCAGTGGGAGGAGGGATGGTATTAGACAGCACTTGAATTAATACAGAGTTAAGAAAATAGTTTTTTCCTGTTTCAGTCTTCGAGGGTCTCCGTGTCTTTGTGGCAGGACTTGTGGTGGCAGGGACACAGCCAGGGAGCTGGGGAATCATGGGGTGTTTTCTGTGGAGGAGTCAGCATGCACAGCTCTGCCTTGTCTATTTGTGTACAGCTTCTAAAAATAGTAATTTGGAACCCAAATGCCTCCCTGTGGTTTCTTCCTCTTCTTAATATTATTTAGAGAAGAAGATCAAACTAGTTAGAAACCCAGGATTAGGTCAGGCTTGGCTGACACGTGTCAGCTAACCTCAGTTTAACCTCAGCCTCTTCTAATTCAGGCGAACGAGGGGGACTCCAAGCAAATGAACAGTACCAATATATTAGCGCAGCTTAACCAAATCAATAAGTGCTTTTAAATTTTGATATGTATGTATACATTCATGTGTGTATGCAGAGATCATACCTTCCTTTTACTGGCAAGCATGCTGTTATCTGTTACTTCTCTGCTTTTTGCTGTAATTGAACCATTCAGGATGCCATTATGGCCTTAGGGGCAGTGTAACAATCAATCTAGAACTTATTTCAGCTGGGATGATACTGGAATCTCTGGGCTTAAAATGGAATTTTGTGCTATTTTCTTGGCCTTATTTTAAACTGTAATTTCAAGAATATATCTCCCCCCCATCTCCCCATAAAGTTTCCATTGTGTTTTTTGCTGCTTAAAAAGAAAAAATGAAGTTGTAGTTGAAGTTTCTTATATGTGCCAATGTGTTATACTTAGACATCTTTGCTGTTTTGTTTTTCCCATCTGTTCCAGGGCACTTGAGTCCCATGCCAAGAGGTTGGCATGAGAGGTGGTGCAACAAATGATGTGTATTTTTGCTTGATTCTCTTACCTGACAACTTCCCAAGCAAACTTCCACACCCTCTTTGAACAAGTTGTATGTTTGTCCCCTCTCCATTCCAGGAGGGAGAGTGGGACAAACCCCCAAAGGGAAGAAGGTTTTGCCTGTTTGTGGGCACTGATGCTGGTGGGAGCTGGGATGGCAGCAGAGAAACCATGATCCTTCTCTGGGGTGGGGTGGGGTGGGTTGCTTTGGCACCTGGTATTGGCAGGAGTGGGACAGGAGGATAATCAGCATGTGTGTGCTTCTTGAAGACCTCTGTTGCCTTGAGAGGGCACCTTGAGAAAGGAGTAGTGGTGGGACTGGGAAATAGAGACCCATCGGGAGGTTGAGGTTTGACTGGCTGGGTGATGGTGGTTTGTTTCCCCTCTGGATGTTCTGATTCATGTAATCTGTTCTTATGAGTCTAACATTAAAAAATGTTAGAGTTATGAGTCTAACATTAAAAAAAAAAAAAAAAAATCCCGGAAATGGTTATACCCGAAGCACCCAGGATAATCATAAAGCTTATGTTTGCCAATATGATTATTCTTTTTGTCATGTTGGAAAGTACCTTAATAACATTTATAGCCTTGGCTGCACTAGGGAGTTTTCAGGCTGCATCTACATTACTTAGTTTCTGATGTAAATGAGGCTTTGGAATGATGATTGGGAAATGTGATTGTGTATACAAGGAGCATGTTAGGGGAATAACAATATAGTTTTAGCAGTGTATTGGGTTCCTGGCTTTCTTGCTGACTGCTGACAGGCTTCATGTAGTTTTGCAGCCATCCTGTGAGCTGATGACATAAGGTGCAGGTGAGCATAAGGGACAACTTTGCACCTTTTCCTAATGCTACTGCAAATGCTCTCTCTTCCACTTCTCAAAGTTAATAAAAATGAAAAGGACATCACTCTTAGTGTGTTGGTGTTTCTGCAGTGTGTGTCATACCAAGCAGCTGGTTGTCAGTCACAAACCTTCCACATTGTCCAGAGTAAATACCCAATAGTGCAGTGGCTGTGAACATCTACAGCCTGAGCCCTTTCTCCCCTGTCCTGCTTAGGGGTTGAGTTCTCCTATCTCAGAAGTTAGAAAAAAAGGCTTTTGGTCTTCCCCTCTCCTTTCCCCCAGTTCAGGTATGAAAGAAGAAAGCCCTGCTCAACGAGATGTCACCAGAAGAGGACAGAGCTGTTTCCTGTAGCACATGAGTGTTGGGAAGCAAGTCCTTTGCGTGGAATAATTTCTTCTGGCCAATGTGTAGTGAAGAAAGAGGGTGGGGGGCTCCTTTCAGGTGGTTTGCTAAAATTAGCAGCTTCCATACAAAATACTTCTGTTGCTGGCCAGCAAAGGATGTGCAGGAAAAGCAAGGAGGGGATGGATGAGGGAGTTCATCACCAGGCTGTGTTTTCTTGCAGTGAGTATGGTGAGCAGCAGCACTGCCACCATTTGAGTCCCTGAGCAGTTGGCATTCTGTGTACTCGTGGGGGCTGAAGTGGATGCTTGATGGGTGGTGGATCACATCAGTGCCTGTTCACTTTCCCAGTTTCCTCCCAGGTTCAAGATTCCTGCTGCCTCAGTCTCCCAGGCTGGGCTGTCATGTCCAGCTCTGCCATCCTGGCAGTCCCTTTGCTCTGTCTGCAGGCTGTTTGCCCAGGATATAGGAAGCTTTAGCAAGGTATAAGGAAGAAGTAGAGACTATTTTCTTTCTTTGCTCTTGTCCGTGTTTACTTGCTGGCCAAAAGCAACATACTGCACCATCTCTATAAATCTGTAATTACAACTGTTATGTACCTGATAAGTATTTTAAAGATTTCAAAAGACATAAAGTGAAAATTACGCCAGAGCTTGTGTGGCCAGCTTATTAACCTCTGGTTACTTTGCCAGAAGTGTTCAAATAGGCAGCCTGCAAAAAACACAGACATTGTGAAGGACTATGCCAGCCAAATGGTCACATGTGGCTGGTTCTTGGTCTGCCCTTGCTTTCAGGGGTTTCCTACAACAAAGAGTTTCTATCAGGGGCCACATTTGTCTGGGAGTGCATAACCTTCCCTTTTCCCTAGAAAGTAACATAGTTATTCTGCTGTTAAAGGATGTGAAGAGATATAATCTGATGTCTAGTCACTCCTTTTGCTTTCCATAGGACTGCATTTCTCTCTTGCAAAAACAGAAGAGAAGAGGGCACTGATCAGGTGAAATGAGTCAGTGAGAAGGTGGCTGTGGGCTTGTTTTGACAGCAGGAGTGAGGGCTGTGTTCCTGGGAGCAGCTGAAGAAGAAGGAGCCGCAGTTGGTGTGGATCAGTTCTGCAGCATGGATGAGGCACAGGCACGCTGACACTTTGCTGAGGCTTGTCTGAGTTACTTTACTTAATTCAACGTGATGTGCTGATGCTCTTGAATCATCACACTTCCTGACTCTGGCAGTTTGTGGATGAGGAGAAAGTTGTATAGCATGGTTATGGGACATGACCATTTTCTTGGGCTCCAGTGAAGAGGTGTGTGTCTTCTAGAGGTATTTTAACCTCTTCCTTGATTCCTAGGCTGAGTTCATAGTAAGCAGTACCCTTTTTGGGTGTAATTGTTCCTGAAAACAACCCAAGAGGCTTTATAGTATGGTTAAGAAGGTATCTGGTGGTAAATATGTGGACCAGCTTGGAGGCTGAAAAGATGCTCAGGAGACTTGGAGTTTCCCACAGGGATTCTTTTGGCTTATCACTGATAAGGAAAAGAAGTTGTCTGTGATTTAGTTTAAGCAGTACTGGGTTGATAATAAGGAATAGGACAAAAATTAGACACCCTGTACCAAGAGACCCCAGGACAGGTGATTGTGTGCCTGATGAATCAAGCTGGCAGAGGTGGATTAAGGAAGAAGGATTTGTTCACCCCATCCAGTTCCAGGCCATTTAAAAGCACAGTGTTAGACCTGGTGTAAATCCCTGTGGATGGTGTTGTGTGGCTGGCTGATGCTGGTGCTTGGTGGGATGTTGATTTGCTTGGTGGGACCCCGGCTGGTGTGACACTTGGGGACTGAGCTCTTCCTGCCATGCTGCTTCAGGCAGTAATGGATGTTGGTACAGGGATCTTCCAAAAGTTACATGGAAGCGCAGGAGACAGGTAAAGCTCCTCCTGTGGAGGTTTAAGGCAGCTGAAAGCGAAAGTGCAGGGAGGGATCAGTGCTGCAGGGTGTGTGGGAGGCGGTGGGACGCTCGCCAGGAGATAGGAGCACACGGAGGCGTTGCGGCTGAGCCGTGAGGGACTGGTAATCCTTCTGGGTCAGCAATTTCACAGCCTTACGTGGCTTTTCCAGAGCTCTTGTGTGCATAGACCTTGCTCATGTGAGCAGCACATGGACTTCACACAGCCACAAAGGTCTTGGGGCAGGCTGGTGAGTGAGCAGGCGAACAGGAACCCCCGAGAAGATTAGAGAAGAGGCCTCTTCAATGACTGGATTTGTGTCCTCAAGTGCTGTGGAGTAGCACCTGGACCTGCAATTTAAAATTCATAAAACCACCCTGTTTTTAAATTGCACTGCTATGAAATATTGCTCCCAGGTGGGGGAAGTGAGCGGGGCTGGGGTTGCAGCAGAGGTATGTTGAATGTATTTGCATTTTTGAGGCAGTCGAATAATTGAAGGAAACTTTGCATCCTGCAGTGTTTCGCAGTTTCCCTGGCCCTGTGGTAGTTTTGGATAAACAGTGTTGGGCTCTAGTGCCTTTGCTTATGTGTTGTGTTTGGCTGTGATCGAGTTGCTACAGTCAGGGAAGGTTGGCTTTTTCTTGAAAAGAGCTAAGCAAGTCTTGCGAGCCTCTCTGGGATGTTGCCTAGCAGGGGTTTGGAAAAATAAAGGTTGTGGTGCTGTGGGCCATAGGTACTCCCCAGACTGCAGGTCCCTTGCCCCAGATGAAGCATCTTCACTTCTCTGTCACCTCTAAGCAGTGAATGTGGCCGGCAGCAAGGCAAGCTGCCACTGGGGAGGTGGGCCAGATGCCTGGGGATGGATGCTGGACTCTCAGACCTTCAGTGGGAAGTGCTGCCAGAAGAAATGAGAGAGATTTCAGAGGTCAGAGTAGTTTTGGCTACCCACTGAGATGCTTTTCTTGTGGAGAATGCTAAGAAGATTTTTTTTTTTCTGTAATACAGGGGTATTTCTTTGCATGCCAGCATATCACAGCAATTGGTTCCACTGAATCATTTGCTGTAAGTCTGAGTAGGTAGAGTAGGTAGATTATTTTGCTCTGGGTTGCCATATAGCAGAGACAACTTCTAGGGACTAGATGCAGGTACCTCTGATGCTTTTATTTCCCTAGATGCTTTAAGGGTCACAAGACTCAGTACCTTTTCACCAGGAAAATGTATCTTTGTGCTACTTGTGTTATTTAACTTCCTTAGTGCATGTCTTGTGTGGGGTGCTGTATGGTGCAAGCTGCTCCAAAGGTAGTGCTAGACCCAACTCTGTAGTCCTTGTTTGGGCAACATTCCCACTGATTTTGGTGGGACAGCCTGTCAAGCACCAAGATAAATTCTTGCATTTGGTAACAAATTAAAGAATTAAAAATTAAAGAAACTCCTGGGTCAAAGCTGTAGGCCTGGATTTAGTTTTGCTTAAGATAAGCTCTTCCAAAACTGAAGGTAAGTATCAGTACCTCACTGCAGATATTTATTCTTAATTTGAAAGGATTTTTTTTCCTTTGGTTCACTGATTAATGGTGTTCAGCTTAAAGATTGCACAGTGCAGCCTGTGAGGCCTTGTGCTACCTGGCTCTAGCCTATTTCCGCTGGCCCACATAAGAAAAATTCTAAAAATAGTCCAGTAGTGTAGGTTTTCAAAAGTAAATTAGATTTTAAAAATAAGAGGTTCAGTTTAATTATCTGGCATGCTCTCAGTAAGGAGGGGGAGGAAGAAGGGTTTCAAAGTATACAGTTCCTCTAACATGGAAAAAAACCCATCCTCAAACATAGGTCGGTACTTAGGACCTGCTGTTGCTTTGCTGTTGTGCTTTACCTGTTAACTAGTTCTTCATTATACCAGTGTGCTCACAAAAAAATTGCCTTCTGTTTCTGGAGGATGAAAACAGTTTTGCAAGCTGGCTGAGTGCAGGGACAGACACCAGCAACATGCAGACTCTTTTCAATGAAAAATACCTGCCTGTGGGAATGTATGATGCCTTGCTTCCATCTTAAAGAGCATATTTGGTAAAGGATGGGTAAGACAAGGAGGAGTAGTTTGAAATATTTTACGGGTTTAAATGTAGGAATGACATAAACACCTATGTAATGCAAAGGATGCTGAACTTTGGTAGCAATGTTCTTGCAGCAGAATGCTGGGAGCCAAGATAAGGAACTTGGTGACGCTGTCTGTCTGACACACATCAGCAGTTAGACTGTGATGGCTGAATGCTTCTAAAGCAAGATTAAATACAACAAGAGAAAAACACCCTAGCCAAAACTCATTCCTCCTTAAGTGTACAGATAGGCTAACTGATCTTCAGGAAGGATCTATGGGCTGTCACCTCTCTTCAGCACACAGAAACTGCCTATGCGTAGGATAATTGGCAGGTTTTATAAGGAGACCTGTGGTGATGAGAGCCCTCAAACCACAGAGCAGATGGGGATGCTGATGTCTGCCTACTCTGCCTCCTCTGACCAGGGATGTCATGGGGAGATGCAGCTTGAGGTTGTGGAGGGAGTTATTGCATGGGTGGGAGAACACTGCTTTATCAGGGCTGGTGAGGTTTTAATTACAGGCTGTGTGAGGCAGGAGCTGGTGAGTCACAAAGTGTTTTCTGAGGTTTGGGGCTGGAGGCTCAGGTGTCAGCCACTATTGCAGGTGACTTCTTTCGCTGAGTGAGGAGCCACAGCAAAGTTTTCCTTTGGATGGGACCCTGTCCACCACCTTTGTCAGCCTGAGATGAGATGGCTCCGATTTGCCCACCCTAGGGCTATGTTTTGGGCTTCCCTGGAAGTTTACCTGGAACCAGGCTGCTGCCTGCTTAATAGGTGCTTCTCATGCAAGCAGTACAAACACACCCCAGCTGCAAAACTGGCTACAAAGCTGGCTGCTGAGCAGATTTAAACCTGTACCATTGACTGCTTGTGCAGTCAATCCATGTTGCATACTTCTGACAGTGCTGGTAAGACATTCGTGTCTGGAGTGAGAGGATGGAGTGCAGACTTGGGGTCTTTAGGGTTGGGATTTACAATTTTCTGGTCTGGTCAGGTCTGAGATGGGTGAGTCCCTGGGAAACATCCTTTTTCTGGGGCAAGGACAGCACTTAGAGGGAAGAGGTGGCAAGAAAATGAGGACTTGTTAGTTTACTTATCCTCTTGACTGTGACTTGAGAAGCATCATTGCGGTGAGTTCTGCTCTTTCTTCCTTTAGAGGTTTGCGGTGCTGTTGACATTCCACTGATACACCAGAAAAGTTGTTGATATTTAAACATGAATGTTGGCCATGGCATAAGGAAAAATGAGAACAATTCAGCACCCCACATAAAACATCCTCTGAGCCTGGAGTAATTAGTTTCGTTTCATAGCCTGATTTCCAGAAAGAGAAAGAACAGAACAAACAGCAGAAAATATAATGAAATTTGGGGGTGGGGGGCCCATGGGGACTGTTCTGTGCAGTGATAGTCAACCACAGTGGTGTTATATCCAGAAAGAAGGCACCTGGGGATTCTGTGATTGCACCATGCAAGGGACTGAGTGACAAAGTGGGGACCTGAGCAACTGCTGAATTTTTTGCAGAGAGCCAAGATGCAAGACTGAAAGAGTAAATTTAGAGTTACTCCAAAGAGCCTGTTCCTCTTCCCAGCATGGTTGGGGTTTGTGGAGCTGTGTAATTGCAAAGGAGTGGCTGGGAAACAGCGTGCTGGGGTTATGCACATGGAGACTATTTCTAAAGATTATATTAGTCCTATATTAATAATTGCAGAGGAAGTACTGGTTTGTGTGTTAGCCAGAGCTTTGCAGGCATTGCAGAAGATGTGGTGGGTGTTGCTGCCCTTTCTGCTGGAGAGCCATTCGCTGCTGATGGGCACTGCAAACTGAGGCTGCTTCCTGCAGTAGCACACGAATAACCTTTATTGCTTTGGGTTGTCCTGTGAATGAGTAAGAGCCTCAGGACTGAATGTTCTTCTGTTCTGAGCTACTTTCATGATAACTTCTCTAGGTTTTCTTTTGCCATTTTGACATGGGCAACTCTTCCTTCCTTGAGTTTCATATGTGCTCTCTTCCTTAGGAGTGGTGACCTTCTGGATACTGCTCCTTTTCTTTCCCCTTAAGTTCAAAGAAGTTCAGTATTTACATAAGCAGCTTGCTTGCTATTTTACTGCTTTCTGGCATAATCTTTCTCAAATGCCTTTCTGAAAATAGTCTGTCCAAGTAAAAATATGAGGTAAAAATATTCACTATTGAAGCAGAGTGTTTAGAAATAGCTGTAATTTTGAGTTGTATCATACAGAAACCCAAGCCTTTGCAGTTGATTAGGGACAGGTGTTTTAACTTCTTCTGCAGCTGTTTTTTAAGTTGTTAACTGGAATTTTTGACCTACTGAAAAAAAAACCCGAAACAACCCTCACTAAATTTGGTATCAGGGCTGTATAGCACTGTGAACTTGGTGTAAAGCAGAAAGAAGGCTAAAAGCACCACTTCATTACACTGGATTGTTGCATCAATAATGTAGTAATGTAATTTCGTGGAGGGAAAATAATGGGATCTAATGATGTGACCAGTGTGTTTACTGATACTGTAGCACAATTAATTGTGGCTTTCTTGCAATTAAGTGCTGCAAACAATTTCTATTAAAAGTGGATGCATTTGAGCTCAACTTCCTCCATCCAAGGACTTTGACCTCACTCTTTTGGGATTATCGGCAGAAAAATAAAAAAGTGTCTCATGATGGGAGTGGTTTTCCATCTTCATCATTATAGTGCTGTGCCAGAGGCTGCTGCTCTGCTTTCTTATATCCATGTTTTGTGACAATTGTGGGGACTGACTGACCAGGGGGAAAAGTGCCATGGTGGGGCTGTGGACTTCAAGGCTTTGCCTGCATGTGCTTCCCCGTGGGATTGTGGATAGCAGGAATGAGGTCTAGGTGGAGGTCTGTCATCTTTCTGACGTCACTGGATTTGTCTGAGAGGCTGGTGGTGCTTGGCTGAGTGCTGTATCCTCAGGGAAAGGTTTGATCTCACTGAGAAGAGCAGCTGGTGGCGGCCCCTTTTGTGAAATCCAGGCATGGTATGGGGAGGAGACCCTGGGGAAAGGGTGAAACTGTGAGGCAGGGTGGGCTGCTCAGAGAGTGAGCAGACTCCATATTTTATTCAATTGTGGCCAAAACCCAGGGGTGGAGAGTGACTGTGTGTTTGGGTTGGCTTGATGAATGCTGTTTCTATCTTTTTTTGTCATTCAGCATACTCCTGTGTTGCTTCTCCAATGCCTGACAAAAGTTCAGCTTGCTGCCAGCCTTCCCTGCCATGGGGAAAATGATGTAGTCTCTCCTAAATCTCTGGTTTCCATAACACTTGAAGTTGTTAGTGGCCATCCTTTGTGCTGTAGTTGTTGACCAGAGGGGTGGAAATCTGCCACTGAGTTGGAAGGTTGCTGGGGGATGGTGGAGTAACTGGCAGGCATGTGCCACCACGTAAAACTCATTTTCTTAGAAATGAGGTAAGAAACGCAACTTCCCATTTTGCAAGGATTTTGATAAATGGGTCTGCATGTGCTCTTCCATATTTCTTGCAGACTCCCTGAGCAGTCACGCTTGTGTCGCGTACAGAAGACAGAGGCTTCCAGGAACTGCAGCTCTGGCTCCTGACAGGGTGGGTTATAGGCACCGCCAAAGATCCTGGTGTCTTTGGCAGGCAGAGCTCTGGCTGGTTTTCTGTCGGTGGATTCCAAGATGTTTTCCCACTTTCTTTGCTGTGTACTATGGGTGGGAGGGAGGATAGAGAATAGAGGCAATAAATTTCTCAAAGTACTTTATAATGCACTTTTGTCCCCCACTTTGAAACTGAATAGGGTGTTTTTGAAGAGATTTTGAGTGACAGTTTTCTCTTGGAAGATTTATTTAGTGATATGAAATGAATGAATTCTTCAGTCTCATCTTTTAATTTGTTATAAAAGAGCCAAAATTATACATTTAATCATTTTCTAACCACACACTTTCAAAACGGTGTTTATCTGATCTTTTTACCACAGAGGATAATTGGCTTATACAAAACTGAGTATTTTTCTGGTAGTGGGTTACTTGCTTTAAAGTATGTATATAGCAGCTTTTCTTTAAAAAAGACTATGCCAGGGAGAGGTCATACTTCAGGTCATACAAGTGACAGCGAGCATTTAAAAAATGGGACACTGCAAGTAACAGAGAGGAAGAGTTGTAGGTGATGTGATGTG
This sequence comes from Pseudopodoces humilis, assembly GCF_049639895.1. Taxonomy (NCBI): domain Eukaryota; kingdom Metazoa; phylum Chordata; class Aves; order Passeriformes; family Paridae; genus Pseudopodoces; species Pseudopodoces humilis. Next base: position 20,928,227 of record NC_142204.1, read on the forward strand.
AGCTTGGGACTGGGACTAACTGGGAAGATTTCCCATTTATTTACCTGAGAAGAGGAGCTCAGCCTTTCACGGGGATTTGCAGGAGTTTTGCTGGTAGCACTTTCTGTTAATAAACACTTGGCTGTACCTGGAGGTGCTAGGTACAGACAGACATTTAGTGTACTGCAGACTACCTGTAGATGCAAGTCCCCTAGGGAATGGCAAACTAATGGTGGTAGTGCAGCTTCCTCCCTAGGAACAAGGGGGAGCTTCTTATGTGCTTGGGCTATGGGCCAGGCTTATTTTTTCTTGGATTTGCTACATGAATTTGGTGTCAGCTTTCTTCCAAAGAGTACAAAATTGTAATTTATTTTATTTATAGAGCTGTGTGATTTATACCCTGAGATATGTCTCAGTGGTTTCAAATTACAGAGAAGGATGGAAATACTGGCTGATTTTTCCCTTACCCTGTCTGTAGACTTTCAGCAGCAGGTCCAAGCCTAAAACTCTGCAGCTGGTAATGAAAGCACAATTTAGTTTTGTGACCTCAAGTATTACTGCAAACCTTCTTGAGATTTCTGCTTTTAATATCTGGTGGTGTGCTACAATGATATGTCTTAGCCTTATCATCAGTGTGAGAGAAAATGTGTTCAGTTTCATTTAGGTAAATACATCATTGGGCTCATCTAGTGGCTAAAGAGTGGGAAAAATCCACTGAAGTCAATATAACTGTGTTTAAAAAAAAGAGAAAAGGAAGAACTCATCTACCAAATGAGTCTGTGACCTGATACCTTCTCGAGTTATTGAGAGCTGACCTAGATGTATGGACTTGTGTTAATCACCGTGTTTTACTGCTGTTTCTGTTCCTGAAGTGTGCTTGTTGGAGAAAAACATCTTAAATTTGAACTTTTGTACAGTACTTCCCTCCTTAGACACTTCTCAGTGATGCCAGCCTTTGTGTCTGAAGCGCTGCTGTTGATGGAAGCTGTTGGTAGAAGCTGTGGATGGAGGCTGTCTGTAACACTTGAAGTGAGTGGCCAGTGGGGACATTAGCACATAGGATGTCACTGCCTTGGCATGCCACCCATTTTTAAGGGCAGCTTCCCCAGATATAGCAAATACTCTACAGTCCAGGTTGCCTGGTGCCTTCTCCCGATGAATGCAAGTGATTTTCTGACAGGAAGCCATTTGAGGCCGTCCTGCTGCCTCAGGGTGCTGGATAAGCTGTCAGCTAGTGCCAATTCACCTCTGTTTTACATATGTATATGAGGCGTTGGGAAACACCACCTCCCTGGAGCATGTACCAACCAACCTTGTACTTGTGCAGCTGTTTCAGTCTGGGGATGTTGAGGCTTGCTGTCACCTCACTGCTCACGCAGGAAAGCACCAGTGGCAAGTGCAGCTGTAACTAGGGAAGGAGTTTGATGCCTCTCATTTTGGTGCAGTAAGAGATGCCTAACTGTGGGAGCTTTTTCCCTGGTTCTTGGGAAGATGGAAGGGATGTAAAGTAGGGGTAGGTACTGCCTTTGCATATGGAAATGGTGCATCTCCTGACATGCCCAGCCTGGCTCACTGCCCTTCATGAGCCCCGGGCTCTGCCAGGTGGAAACCATGCAGAGATTCTGGGGAGCTGGGGTCTCTGTGCTCCCCTTTGTCCTAGCTGTGAGTCTGGGATGCCGGTGGGCTGCTAAGGAGATGCTCTGTTGGTGTCTAGCTGTCTGTGAGCAGGATGCCTGGCTTTGATCTTTTCAAAGACAGTATCATGGAAGCCTAGTAGAAACCAAAAGCTTTAAGTGCTTTGAGTTCTTCATCTCCATTGCAGAGCCAGACCACTCCTTTCAGCCCTGTGCACTATGTAGACAGTTCTGAAGCCTAGTTGCTTCCAAAGACCTGGGGCCAGGAGGAGGCTCTTTGGAAACCTCTCTGCTCAGAGGTGACCTTTGCTGTCAGCACTGTGTCCCCCAGCTTGGCAGTGCTGGGAGGCTGGCACCATCCCGTGAGAGGTTCTCAGGAGGTCTGTGAACTCTGCATGTTTTCCAGGACTGTAGCTGGGCCTCTTTACAGCAGCTAGTCACATTTGGAAACTGCACCTTTTTATGGCAGCAGAGGGAACCAGAAGGCTTAACAAGTCCTGTTGACTCCTCCAGAGAAGGAAGGAGGGATTTATGGTCTTTAAATAAAAGCAATAAAAGGCTAAATATGTTTTCTGACTTGTGTGAAGTGAATGCCTAAACTTGGAGGAAACTGAGGGGAGATTTATGCATCGTGTGTTGTCCTGCACGCATGTGAGTGATTCCTTGAGAGAAAGTACAAGTTAAGGGAAGTGGCAAAGAAGGGTGGATCCCTGCAGGAATAGCAATTACCATACTGTGGGAACGAAGGACAGTGCCTCATCTGTTCTTGCACGCATGCACTGAACCTCGAAAGACACCTGGAATCTGAGCAACATTTCAGGCCAAGACTATCCAGAAAATCCAGGCCAATCTATCCTGAAAAATAATACATGGACAAGGGGAATAACCTTGCTTTTCTGACATGATGTGTCAGGATCAATACCTGAAGCAACAAAGACAAGCAGACTCTTCCCTTGCAATGTATCATTATTCCTCTCTGGAAAGTGTGTGTGTGCCTGGATGAAGGGTATGTATGTTTGCATTGCAAGGATCCGAATTTGACTGAAATTTAAATGTCCACATTTGTATTTGATTGCTTGCTGTCTGCTAGCCAGCAGCAATGTGGAAATTAAGAGATCTGTTTGACAAACTAAATGGAATTTCAGTTTTGGTTGCTCAGGAACTCTGCTGTGAGTGGCTATCATACTGACTCGGCACTCCCCCCAAAAAGTGGGTAGCAGATGTCTTAGATCACTTCTTCAGTGGGGCCAGCTGTTGATGTGCCTCAAAGGAAAATATGCAGTTGTTCATTGCATGGGTTTGGCAAATGATACTGTGCTGCCTGCATTTGAAAACCTGGCTCAGCATCCACTGTGGTTTGTTTGCAAGGTGTTGGTGGTACCTGAGGCAGTGCTGCTCCACCCCCTTGCAGAGTGTGAGCTGGTACAGAGTCGGGCCTGTAGCAAGTACAATTGTCAGCAGGCAGTTGAGGGTACACTGAGAATTTGGAATAGTTCTGTCCTTGCAGTATTTCAGTGATGTGCCCATAATTGCTTCTTTAGTTGTAGATGTTGGGTTTGTGATCTGTAACAAAAGACAAGGGAAGCAGGAAGGAATGAGTAATGTTCCTGTGACAAAAGCAGTGGCTGAATTCCTGTGTGTGGAATGAGTCCTGGAGGTTCCTTCCCGTCCTTCCCTTCTGTCACCCTGCACTGACTGAAATGCATGGGAATTATTTTCCCTCTCTGCCTTGCTCTTCCTCACGTAGTGGCTGCATCTTGAGTGAGATAATCCCATGTTTCTTGATCGGGTGGTGCTGGGCTGGCTGCAGATCTCTGCAGTTGCAGTTACAGCAGGTGATAGGACATTGAGTGCTGTGCTCTGCCGTGTTCACTCCTCCCTTTCCTCATCCATCAGGGTTAGATTGAATTTGAGACTGAAACACGTAATGGAGGATAGAACCCTTACACCCATATGTAATGTATCTGGGGAGCAGTGTTAAACCCCATAGTGTATCTGCTGCATGACTCTTCTAGCCCTTTAAGGGTGCCTGGAGGGAAGGATCAGCTTTGCATGGTGCCCAGGAAGGTTGCAGAAGATACATTCAGTGTTTCAGAGTTTCAACAGTTTTGGAGGTCGATTGCTTATTTTTACCCATGTATGTGCTGCAGGAAAACAACAAGGTTGGCTTTGGAAAGGCAGACATATCTACAGGGGAATTGCCTTCCCACCACCTCTCTCTTGCTTCAAAGTATAAACAGCAGAGGCAAGAGCAGTGTCAAAAAGCTATCAGTGGGTACAGAAAACATGTCAGAGTGCTTCCCGCTGTGCTGCCGCACATTTGACTGGAAGCCATAGCGGCAGCTGCCTCTCCCAATGCTCCCGTGGCCATGTCCCTTCTGCAGTCGTTCCTCCAAGGCACTTTGTGACACGGCCTTTGGCCTGCATATCTGCTGTGCACCTTCCCAGCAAAGTCCAAGGCAGCACTCCCAGGCTCTCCCAGGGAGCAGCCTCTTTATGAGGTTTCTGCTTCGCTTCTAGTTTTGGATTGTGTGTTTCATTTAAAATCCACAAGTCATGGAAAGTAGTGGGGCTGATTTGGGATTTTTGCCTGAGGTGTAACATCCAGCCTTGGATGTTCCTTGACTGTCACGGCGATTCATCCTTCGAATAAATTTCTTAAACTGAGACTTTCTGTTGTGTTGGGAAGTCTCACCTTGTGCCTGTTTCACCAAACAGGAGGTAGCTGGAGTGGCAGTGTCACGTACCATGCGTGGTGCAGCGTGTTACTAATCATCGTACACTGTACATTCCATACATTCTGACTTGCATTTGTTGCTAATTAGGAATTGCTGTACTGCTGGTGGTCTCTGGCGTTCCCTATGTATCATCCATAGGGTACACATCTGCCAGAAGGTGATGGTTTTTCCCAAAGAAGATCTAAGCAGCCACCTCCCCCAACCTCCCTGCAGTTCCCCCAAAGTTTCAGACTTTCCTGGATTCAATGTGAAATGCCTGCAGGCATAGCTGTGAAGAGTTACAGGCAGCCACTGTTGCTGTGGATGGAGACCTATTGCAAAGGAAAGTTGGGAATGCCAGGCGGTGCAGTCCAATCTTATCAAGGATTAAAAGAGGTTTTGAAAATAGAAAACAAGTGTTTATTTAAGTGGTAAATTCTTCAATGTGACTTGTAAAGTGCTGTAAAAATGCAGTTGTCCCTTTAACAGTGTGCAAACAGCAACAGGAAAGGGAGCATTTAGCCATGTACTTAATCTATTTCTTTAAACCTCTGAAGCAGCAGCGGTGGGCTGTCCCCACTGTGCTGCGGTGTCCTGAGATTCCCTGATGTCTCTGGTACCCTGCTGGGTGGTTGATTCCCCCCATACGGGTCCTGTGTGGTGGTGATAGTGTATTATGAGGTGGTACAGCTTAGCATGGGCTATGATAATGCTATTTCATATCCTTTTGAGATAATATATATAGAAATGTTTTTAGAAATTGTGTAAAAGTGTTGTTCCTTCTAAGCAATATTTTTCCATCCTTTCCAAGTCCATCCTTTTTCCAGTGTGTGGAGAGGTGAACTGAGTGGAGATAATTGCCGTAGCCATATGGGCCTGCAAAACAAGTTGATGCACTCCATAGCCTGGTTTTCCTATTTTTGAATTTGTATCAGTGCTGCTGAAAATAGTTTTTTCTTTAGATGCTCTTGCTTCTGCTTCTTTGGGATGAGACAAAATATGTCCATAGCATTTAGTAACTTTTAACTTTTGCAGTTTGGCTTCTGATGGTTGAGTTGCCTTAATTTTCTCTTGATAGCCTTTCTATCTCATCCTTCAGATAGGATGAAACTTGAGGTGTGCAGGGATGGGGTGGTGCTGCAAAAGTCCATTCCTAACTGTGGCCACAAAACTCCTGATTAGTTAGATCTGGTGAGTATGGTCTTACAGGTTAGACATAAACTTTTAATGTGTCTAACATCTGACTAGGCTTGGGATGGGAAGGAAAAAAGCAGATGACTACTACAGCACCTAGTGGAGGGGGTGAAAATAGGATAAGTGGGTTTTGGCTCCATTTCCAGTTTCTTTTCATAAATGGTTGCTGAATATGTGTCATGCATGAAGTTACCTCAAAACCTCATGACACCATGCAGGTGGTTAAAAGGGCACAGTGACCATCCTGAAAGTCCTTGTACCGTCACTGAAAGATACAGGCATTTCCAAACACTTTCCCTTCCTCTTAGTGCTCTGCTTTCCCATCCCTGTGACTTTCAAGAGCCCCTGGTGCTAACCAGAGCCATGGAAATTTGCAGAGATGTAGGATGTCAAGACTGATGGGGTGGAGTACCCTCTTCCTGCAGCTCCTTTGGCAATGAGTCTGGTAGGACAGCCAGTGCTGAGGCTCCCTGCCACCAAAGTACCTTGATTTTGGCATCACAGTGCAGGGATTTCTTACTAGCATGTGGCCAGTGTCTCCCAGTGCGTCACCTGGCATTGTTTCTAGGCCTGCATCGTCTGGCGTCCTGGGAAAAACCCTTGATGGTTGCTCTTGGAGAAGCAGAAGTTCCAGGGACTTCACTGAGAGCAGAGAAAGGCAGCTAAAAAGAGATGCGGGGAACAGCCCAGCTTTTGATAATCCCTGATTAAGCCACTTGGCACCAGGCTGATCCCCTGGGCTGCTGATACAGCAGTTGGGAACAGCCTCTCGGGGAGGCCTGGGACTTTCCAAGAAGTCAGGTTAAGGGTAGACGTGCTGCAAACACTCCCCCCTCTGTCACTCTGGGAATGCCTGTCACCCCTGAGCACAGGGGCGAGGGATGGAGGTATTTTCATGAGGGCCATGAACTCTCTAAAGAATGGGCGAGCCTGAATAAACTTGTTTTCTTGATCCTGCCTGGACAAGGTGAGCTACCTTTTAAAAACACAAAGTACATGACAAGCACTTGTAGCTACTTCTCCAAGAAACAGAAGTGAGTGTGTTGTGGGCCCTTTGATCAGCAGCTGCTGTGGCGGCCCTGGCCTGGCTTTGAAAACCCCTGGAACTTGCCAGAGCTATTGAGCAGGTCACGCATTAGCTCTGGGAAATGCCAGGCGTTGTTCTTGCTGTCAGTGTGTCCCTTTAAAGCCAAGGGTGGGGTGCCGTGGGGGACCAGTCCCCTCCCCTGTGTGCTTAGCCCCACTTGTGAGGCAGAGGGATATGCTGGGCATGATGGGGAGTTTCCTGAAGTGAACAGTTCTTAATTATAGAATTATAGGATGGTATGGGTTGGAAGGGACCTTAAAGAACGTATGTTTTGACTGCCCTGCCATGGGCAGGGATAATAATAATGATGGTGCAGGGAGCTCTTGCTTGCTGGTGTGTTATTAGGGATGGTTTATTTACGAAGTACCTCTGCAGGTAGTGCAGACAATGTCAAATAAAAAGCAATTTTGAGGTAGGGTGCCAACAGAAGAGCTGTTTGGTTAAGTACCAGGAAGTCTGCACCTTGGCAGCTTGGTCTGACACTATTTTACCATAACCTATAGAAATCTTTATTTGAAGCTGCTTAGGACTTTTCATATATTGTGTTTTATTCCCTCCTCCCTGCCTTATTGCTAAATATTACTATTTTTCAATTATGCATGAATTGTCTTCACTTCCTCTTCTCTCCCTGAACTATAAGCAGATTTCCCCAAAGCCCCTGTTCTTCCTGAACTGGCTGATCCTCTTGGTGGCATCTCCCCAGTTGTGCCTGTTTTCCTACTCCCATCCCCTCCTACCCCCCTAATCCTGCAGCCTTTGACACAAAATTTTGATTTTTGGAGGTATACATGTCAGCCTTGGCTTCCAGCTCCACTGAGCTAAATCCATGGCAGCAGGGGAATGTTATCCAGGTTTATGCTGGTGTAGTTGAGCAGAGACTTCACCATTCCCTCTGTTTTTGTGGGGTTCTTGTTGAAATCCATCCTTCCATGTATGTTTCTAACCCCATTAGAAAAAGTAGTAAAGATTGCTTAATTAATCTAGGATTCACTCCCTCCAAGACGTGCTTGTATTTGGAAGACATTCAGGTTTTTCTGGGCAGAATTTTTCTTTACTGAACTTTTCTTTTAGTCATTGAGCTGGTTTATGTTGTGAATTTTATTTCTTCTAATAAAGCAGTTGATTGGAATTTCCTAACTCTGTGTCTTGGCCCATCACTATGTTATACCTCTTTTCTACAAACTGTTTATCTCCGGACTGCTTGGATCTTGCTGGTTCCATATGAGCTCCAAGACTTCTCAACAGCAGTTTTATGGTCTTGGTATATATTTGGTTTCTTTAGATCCCTTCTGTGCATGTCATTTGGTCTTACTGAGTTGTAAAGTGGTAGTCTAAATTTATCCCTGAACTCCTCTGGGTTCAGTAGATGTTTGCTATAGAAGGAATTTGGCACATTGATTAAATGGATATACTTCCAAATCTCTTTCTTTTTTCCCTTCTTTTTTTCTTCTTTTTTTTTTTCTTTTATTTTTTCCAGGCTTCTCTAAATCATAAATTTTATCTCTTGTTAAATACATTTGTGTCCTTTGTATGGAACACACAGGGAAATAACTACTGAGTGCTTCATCCATCTGGATTCTTGTTATGTGATTCCCTGCCTTGTTGAACAATAGACCCATTCTCTCCCCTATATTTTCTTTAGTTATATTTATAAAAACATATACCTGTTTCCCATTACTCTTTCAAGCTAAAAGCAAAACAAAAACCCTACTGTTTGTTCCCTTAGCATTATACCTTATAATGTTTTACTTCCAGCATATATTCAGACTTTTAACTTCTTTCCTTTCCTCTCTCATTTCTTTTCTCATTTGAGAAATGAGCTTGCTTCATGCCAAGAGCCAGGGAAGCCATTTATTTTAACCCACTTGTTCCTCTCCAGCAATGGAATTGCTTTCACATGTATTTCTTCAGGTTATCCTTCAGGATATCTCATCCTCTCAATTTTGAAATGCAGGTCATTGTTTTCTCAGTTTTTTTAGTTGAAGATAAATCTGTTTTCCTGAAGAGAGATTGTAAGTCCTTTCCTTAGTACTTGGCTCACGCAAAAGGGTCATCAAGATTTTTATTCTAGATTTTTAGTAAACACTTTCCTTCTAGAACTAAATTTAGCATTACCTCATGTCTCATTGCATTTCCCATTGAAATGTGTTATCGTTACCTTCACAGTTCACAAAGTCCTCTGACCTATATATTACAGAATGGCAGGTCTTTCCCAAGAGCTAGCTCAGCAATTAAAATTTCCCACCGGCACAGATGGTTATGATAATAGGACATCATATATTTATATATAGAGAAAGTGAGAGAGAAGAGAGAGTACTCCTGCGTTTTCAAAGCAGTGTACAAACATTAGCTAATTAACCCTAATAACAGCTCTGCAAAGAAATGAAAAGTGATTATTCCCACTTTATAGATGGATAAACTCAAGAAAGTAAACTAAGTGATGTGCTAGAGGCCAGCACAAAATGTCATTAGTGGTGGGTGGGATGAGCTTTGAGGACCAAGAACTATCCTGGGAAGGCCAGTGTTCAGCACAGCAGGTTGCTGAATGCCAGGTGAGATCTTTCTTGAAATCCAGCTGCTTGATACCTTTTGTATGGTTTCAAATAGTCCCTGGCGTGCTCATTTATTTACGAGTTAAAATCATTATTTTCAAAGCTTGTCTGTTGCATGGCTTGCATTTGTCATCACCCTGAAGCCAGAAGAAATGCTTGGTGCTGGAAGTTTACTTTATATCCACGTTCTTTGGTGATGAGAACAAGCACATTTGTGTTGTGGCTGTACTGAGGATGTCCCTCTGGTTTCAGTGCAGGGAGCTCCAACACCATTTTCTACACGTGGCTGCTGTTGGAGTAGAAACACAATCACTGAGGTTGTTGTTGGAGGCTTCAACCTCCTGGGGAAAAAAAAAAAAAAAAAAAAAAAGTAGTTGAGTTTTGTCATCTTGTCCACTTCACCCATGTGGAGGGGTGTGTGTCCCAGTCTCATGGACTTGGTCTATATAATGAAATAAAATGTGTAATACAGTATCATTTTATAAATCTTTCCGTAACTTGCCTGTGAGTTTTGCTTTGTGAGAACTGGACAGAAATGTTGCATTGTGTTGTCAGCTGCTCTTTTCAACCTCTGCAAGCAGCCCTGTAGGTAACCTGTACACTTGCAACCATTCCTGGAATGTCTGTCTTTCAAATAACCTTCATCTCAAGAAGCATATGCAAAATCAGATGCAGAGATCACAAGCATTTTGGGAAAAGATGGTGGAGTTTTGAATGTTGGTTGCTTTTTAATTTTCGGTAAGCGTCTGGCTGAACACCAAAAAGCAGGATAATACAGTGTTTACCCTCTTGTTATCAATCTCTAGCAACAGCGATAGTGAAACTTCTCCTTGGGGAGTTGTCCTGGTGAGGGCACAGCAGGATCATTTGAATTGGAAATGGTTGTGCTAGCTGAATTTTTCTGTGCCTAATGGAAACTACAGCAGGGAGCTGGAGGAATAAAAAATAACCCACCTTTCTTTCTCTGCGATGCCATTGTCATAACTTACAATGTCACGCAGCCCAGTTTATCCCTTGTTGGCTTTCCCCCCAGAAAACAGGGAAGTATGCAAAGCTGTGCTTGATGATGAAGGGCTCTTACTCACTGTCCCACCCTCTGCACAATAGAGATGTGCTCTCAGCAGCAGGCATCTGCGAAACCCCAAATCCCTCCTGGAATGAGCGCTGCTCCCGTGCCCAAGAGCTGGACCTGTGTGTGGCCACCTATGCCTGGCACATGTCTGAGGGCTTCCCCTTGGTCCCTGCTGCTCGGGGAAACCTGTCTCACCCTCTTGCCATCGCTCTGTGAGCAGGTGAAGCTTTGTTATTCCTGTGCTTTAGAAGGAGGGGAATGTTTCTGGGATTCTCGGGGAGTAGAACACTGGTGGATGCCCTGGGAGACTGTGCTCACTGTGAGCTTGGGAGAGGGTGAGGGGCTGAAACTGCTGCCTGGAGCCCTGCCCAGGCCCTGGGTGGCTGCAGCCAACAAGGGAGGAGGCAGAAAGCAGGGAGCTGGTGAACTTCAGGGTTTTGTGCCACAGACCCAGGCAAGGAGATGTGAGGATGTGCTGCTGTATCCTCTGAGCTATGGTTATAGCCTCATCACCCTGTGGGTGCTGGCAGGGAGGAGGACCCTGCTGGGGCTGCTGCCATCTTACAGCAGTGGTCTCTCTCTCCATCTACCCTGGGCTTACTGCCTTTAAGAGAAAATTCTATGTTGTGTTAATCATCCTTGCTTTGTGCTCAGCTCGATTATTTGAATGGGGTATTTGGGATAGGTGTAGAATTGGACTTGATAAAGCTGAACATGAATTTCGTTCATGAAGGAGCATAAATCCAACAGTGCTGCTTTTGGAGTAGCCTCTTTTTGGAAGGAGATTTCTTTACATCTGACTGGTTTTGTTTGTTTGGTTTATAATTTCCCAAAACTCGGCATCTGTGAAGTTAGTTGCATGCATTAGGGACTGTACTGTATGTCTGCTGGTTGGTGTCAAGGTCCTAGAGTGACATTACCCCTCTAGGTGGGCTGGATCTGTGAGATGTGTACATCACCTGAACCAAGGTTTTCCATTGTTTCCTAAGAGCAGTGTCATGTGCTGCTGCCCCAAATCCCTGCTTTACCCATGATTTTGGTATGTGCCCTAAAGCTTCCTATGTGCCTGACCCTTGGGGAGCTGAACATCTGGCTGGGATTGTTTCAGCGTGCTGCAGCAAAGGGATGAGCAAAGGCTGTGAAAAAGCAACGCACTGTGAAGCGGCATCACAGGAATATGTGGGATTTGAAATGGTCTCTGGAGCTGCTGCTTATATGCAGAGTTAAATTAAGGTTTCTGAAATTCAGAGTCAGGAGGGAAAGGGGTTTACTGGAAGGTGTAGCTCACGAGAGCTCATTACAGAAGCCTGGGTAAAAAGGCTCTTAGGAATCTGGTGGACTGGTTATATGAAATATTGAGGAAAACCAGACTCTATTCCAAATTTTGCCCTTAAATATGCTCCTGTCCTCATTAAAGCCAGCAGCAACCTTCCATATACATCTGAGGTCAGGGTTTTGCATATTAAAAGAAGCAGGCTTAGGGTGTTTATTGTTGGTGTGCAGAATTGACTCTGCAGGGGATAAATGCAGTTTACTTTCCTCTGGTCTAACAAGAATGCTTCAAGTAATTGCATGTGCTAGCAGGGGCTTAAAGCAAAATCTGAAAGAAAAACTCACATACTTAAAAAATTAAAGTACAAATAATAATTTTATTTCAAGGTTAGCATTATATTTTTCATTCTGCAGAAAATTAAGATTAAAAAATTGCTTTTTATATGGGACTAATGGATTGGTTACATAATTTGAGCAGATCTATGCTCAAGCTGTGAAAAATCTTGAGACGTGGCTGTACTGTGTGCAGGAATATTGACAGTGTCTCTGTAGAGTTTTCTATGCATTAACAAGCAGCCTGAGCAAGAGTAAGGAGTATAATACCCAGTTATCTGAAGATGGCAAACTGGGCATGTTTTTCACGTGGCAGCAGCAACTGTGAGATGGAAAGTGCAGAAAGACCAGGACAGTGAAGAAGGATGGGCAGCTCCTTGCAGTACTGGAATTAGAATAGGTGTGTAGAGATACTAATACACTTGGGGTGAAAATAACTATCAGACAGAAATTAAAAAGAGATTATTAAAATGCAGAGGAGCAGAGAAAGCCTGAGGATACCTCCCATAACTAGCTAATCAAATGTGAGTATTCAGTTTGATGTGCTGCAGAAAGCAAATGTTATTTGCCTTTCAGGACTACAAGAGAATATGACCAAGAGCAAATAATGCATTCTTAAGTGGACCTGCTTAGCTTTCCTGTGTGCTGGGCTAAAATAGGATGGGTTGTACTTGAGGCAGCATGAGAAAAGACCTGGATTTCTTTCTTGATGTTGGTTATGCCAATGGGAACAAGCTTTGGCTGGAAGTCACACTTAAACTTATTGCAGGTTCTTCTTCCAAGGAATCAGCTTAAAACTAAAATCACTTTGGCAGTGGTATTTTTCTTAATTGTCTGCCATGTTTTGAAGCACCTGGGAAAGTGGAAGAGGAAGTGATGTTTGATATCTTGTTTCTTGGCTGAGGGGTCACCCCCATTGCTTTGATGCTTGGGTGCACTCCCAGCTTTAACAGACTCTTCAGAACCCGTGCCCACTGCTGTCATGGATGGGTTAATTCTTGCTGCCTGCATTGCATCAATGACAACAAGGGAAGCTTTCCTGCTTTTTTTTTTTTTCCCCCTGCTATGCTCACAAGGCAAGAAAGGTAAAAAGTCCTCTTATCTACTCACCCATGGTATGGAGAGACAAGTGCTAAGCCCAGAAGGTAGGGCTTCCAAGGGTTATGGCCAGGCTACCTGCAAAGACTTGCTCTTCTCTTTTCAAATGATCTTGTATGTCAGGTGCATTTGCTGAGAACGTGTGCCTTATGGCCCCTCCAGCTGTTCCTGTGTGCTTGGATCCTGCAGAGGTCACATCTCCTGTTCCTAGGTGTTCAGAGCTGGTGAAGATTAAGTGATGGCTGAGTTCTTCTTGGACAAGAGTTACCACAAGCCCGAGTAGTAATTTCCGACGGGGTAACTCAAGATAAACAAGCATGGATTAACTCAGTTAGTAGGTTTCTGAATTGAATCTGGGTTACTGTGGTTTTATTCACCCTATACAGCAGCCCAGACCCGTGGTTTGTGTCTTATGCTGGAAACTAAAAGGAAGTGGTGCTTCCAAGAAGCTCCTGTAAATATAGGTTGATAGTGTGGGATTTTTCTTCCATATTCATCTGTGATATTGCAAAATGTTTTGTATGAAATATCATTGAAGGCATTAGTAAATACCTCTAACACTATTGCTTTGTTGGTTTGCAGTTATCCAATTATTCCAGCAAAACCCACTGACTGTGAGGAGGTTTTTAACTGAAAAAGCAGTGTGATGAATGTGTAAATAAGGGAGTGAGATGTCATCAGCTAGTTGACTTGTATCCTTCTCTGTTATCAGCCCTTTTTGCCAGAATTGCTCTGTGGGCACTATCCAGCCTGCTGGCAGTGAATTTGCTGGTGCACAAGAGCAAGAGGGACCACTGCTTTCTCCCTGGTAGTACCACAAGGTAACCTTCAATTGTGTGAGGCAACCAGCTGCTGAGACTTTTTGTTTAGTCCCTTTTAACACCCCAAAACCCCCAAAAAACAAATAAACAAAAGCCTCCATCAACACCATCCAAAGTTCTTCAAATCAGCTGTGGGTTTTTCTTCTGCAGCAAGATGGACTTTCTTGCTGGGCAGCTTTTATCCTGCACCTTGAGACTCTTTTAGGTTGACCTGGTGCTTGGGACTGGCTCCTTCAGCCAGTCTCCACGCTACATTGCTTTCCAACATTTTCTGCAATTACCATGAATGTTTCTGTTACCCTCTTTCTGAGCTCCTTGATCTTACCTTCAAGCAAAGCATGGGACTGTCATCCTGGTTAGACTGAAGGTTTTTGTAGGACAGTTTGAAGATTTTCCTGGGATGCTGAGGCCTGATGAAGTCACAGAGCACTCTCAATGTTTTGAGCCATAAGCAGGCTTGGTGACTACATCTTGCAGGACATTGTGGTGATGGAGCACCCGCTTTGAGTTCCTCAAGGCTCAGAGTGTCCACTGGAAATGACATTGTATTTTCCTTTTGATGGGGTGCTCCCCTCCTTCCTCCTGAGTTTAAATCCTGTCCTTGGAGCCTACTGCAGTGGCAACAGCTGAAATATAATGAAAGAATGTTTATTCATTCAGGAAGCCTTTCAGGGACATAGAAAAGCATTTGAGGTGACTCCCTTCCTTTTCAATAATTATGTGTGAGTGTTTTCACGTATATTGAAGAGGCTGAAACCACTGCTGACAGCTCTATCCTCTGTATTCTGATGCAGTGTTCAGATAACTCCCTCTACTTTGAACCAGACTGCATCCCAAGAGAAAAATCTCTCTGGGAATGAAATCGGGCAGCTGGACTGTATCATTTTATATTGTCATTTGAAAGAATAATTTCTCTGCAGCTGGGACTGTTCCTCTGGAAGTAGTGAAGGTTATAATTTACTTAGCTCCAGCAGGGCAGGGGATGATGCTCAGCCACACGCACAGTCTTATTGTTTTCACAGCACTGAGAAGCACCATCTTCTCAGGCTTGGAGCCTAGGGTTTAATACAGCTTATGAGAAATGGCAGCTTTGGCAAGAAAATAGAATAAAAGTGTTAATATGCAATGCCTTTTTAATTCCCACATGAGGTGAAAATTAGCCTCTTTCCACTTTGCAGGAAAAATTTCCCAAGAGTGGATCTGAAGAAAAGATTGTTCCATTTTTACTTAATATGCTGTATTGCATTTACCTCGTTGTTATCAGTGATTGAAACCGAACCTCAATTGTCAAAACAAGCAAAGTGTGTTTTGGATACGTGTGGAAGGGGGTCTCTGTGTGTTGAGTTAATGCTTGATCCTGGGTGGTCGTCACTGACCTTCCAAATGTCCACCTGCTCTTCCGGCCTCTAGGTGGGCATTTGTGGTCACTTGTGGCCTGAGCCAGCTCCCAGGTATGTCAGTGGAAAAGCTCTTGTTGATTTAATTTGGAGCTTGGGCCCCCCGCACTTGAGGATGCTGCAGGGTTACTTGTGTAGAGAGGGGTGGGACCTAATACTCCACCCTGAAATAAACTGTTTTAGCTTGACATCCAACGCCGTGCTGCAGGCTCCATTCTTGAGGGTGATGGGAAGTATTCTCTCACCGGCAGTGCGCCGGGGAAACATTCTTGCCCTTCCTGCAACAACTGGCCGGGGAAAGCACCTGCTGGGGGATCCCATTGCCTGGTGTGCTGTTACTTGTGCTTTAGTCTGTCAGCTGTTGTGACAGAAGTTACAATTACTGGCTGTTGATGCTGTGGGATAGGATCAGGTTGCTCCTTACGTGTTGGAAGACTTGAATGCATTGGTAGATGCTCCCATATATAGTGTGCTCTCTGCTTGATACAGAAGTGTCCCAGCAAGCTTACCAAAATAGTGCAGGAGGGGAAGGTACGCAGCCAGCTGCTCTCTCCATCCCAATGTGGAATGTGATGGTTCTGGAGATGAACGCAGCCATGCCCAGCTAGGAAAGTCAATCAGAGGTCAAGAGAGAAGGACCCAGGTATGGAGAGCTGAGAACGTCTGCCGTGCTGCAGCTCTGCAGGAAAGGCCTCTGGGCCAGTGAAGTGGTTTTTGATGGACACATGGAGAGGATGTGGCTTGGCAGAAGTCAGGCAATGAATCAGATGAACACCAGAGGTCTAATCTCTGAGGAGCATTCTGTGGCCATTGGCAAACCCTTTCTCCTTGCAGAACCAAGGACAACCAATAGATCAAGAACTACTGCAGGAGCCAGATAAAACTTTGAGTTCCAAAAGATAGACTTTATACAGACTAGCATTCAACAGGCTGATACACTTGGAATTGATTGCAAATAAATCTTTTTTTTTTTGCACTGAAAGATGAAATAGTTATTATTTTTTCTTTTTTTCTTTATTTTTTTTTTTCCTATTTGGCAGAAGTTGGTTTTTGTATAAAATGACTGGGGGCATTGCAAGGGTTCTGAAGATGCAGGTATGGGTGGTCATAAGCATCCCTAATGTTCTTATATAAAAGCACAGTAAATACATGTTCATGCATTAAAATGTGTATAGCAACACATGTATTTATGCCAATTTAGCAAATTGTGACAGTAAATTCTTTGCATCATTAAAAAGGGGAAAAAAAGCACATGTTGTTTCCACTTCCAGCTGGCTAAACGTGGGTTTATTTTTTTCTGGCTAGACTGCTCTGGAAGCTTAAGTCCAATATTTACACACACTGCTTGTGCTAGAAGTGATATAATCCTATTTCAGAGCAGTTTAGTCATTTATACCAATGTAGGTTCACAGAGGTTAGATGATGCAAACATAAATCAGCAGAAGCTGGGTTCCAGTGAGAGTTTAAGTTTTCAGAGCCCTGGAAGGCACTGGCAGTCATCTTAATGTGGAAAACTAACACACAGGCCATAAATATGCTGAGTGCAGTGCTTTTTGTGGCCATGAGCAAAGCATATATTTCTTTCATTTTAGAAAGGAGCTATTTGTATATGTTTATGCAGCATTTTATGTTGTCACTGCCAATCTAACTTCCCTCTGTCCCCTTTCTAAGCTGTTATAAATTGACCTCTCTGCTCCCCCATCCTCCCACTTACTCTTTTCGGGGGATCCAAAAATATGACTTTTTTGGGGGGATTGTACTGTGCTTAGTGGAGGTAAATACCTATTTCAAAACGTAGCAGCAGCTTAGGAGGCGTGTCATGTCACTCTGCTGCATCTTGTACCATGCACTCACATGTTCTGGGCGTGGTTGTGCCCCACCTAACCAGCTTGCCCTCTGTGGAGGCTTCCTGTCCTCTAGCAGATCAACACTCCTGCACAACTCAGGGTGTCTGTAAACTTAACCTTAGTGATAGCTCCATGCTGCATGAACCACTGTCTTTGGCTCCACTTGGAGAGGCTCACATTTATTATACCTGGGAAAGTGTCACAGAGGAGATGCGCCTGCTGTGCTGGGCAGGAACTTGCTGCAGTTGCCCCCTATCCCTTTAAGTCCCTGTGTCCAGGTGTTCCTCCTTGCCTTTGTAGTGTTTTCTTTTCTTCTATTCCAAAGACTTTCGAATGGATCCTGACTGCTGCTCCTGTGTGGGACCATGAGGGTCAGTCTTGGTGGTCACCGTGGTACTTAATGTCCTATCTGCCCAGTATCTTTAATTCAGGACTAAAATCATTGCATTCATCAGGCTTAGCCTTTGGCTATTGAAGGAGCAGATCCCTCTGTTAATAAACTGAAAGGAGTACAGCTATGAAACTGTAATGCTGTGATGTGCTTACACCCCATGGCACTCCAAGGAAATTGGTGTAAGAGAACAGAAACTGGGCTCTGTGTTATAAATGGACATTTTGGGGACAAGCTCATGAGGTGGGCAGAATGGTCCTTCTCTCTCTCCTGTTTCGTTTGGTTTTTTTTCCTGAAAAGTTGTTAAAGTAGCAGTGTGCTTGTAGGGCTCTTAAAATGCCAGTGCTTGTGAGCCAAGAGAAAACACGATGTGGTGAGCTTCAGTAATAAGTAGCTCCAACAGAAGGATGTAATTGTGCTGCTGCTTCTGGTGACTTCATGAACCACATGAGTGGGCTTGGGCTGGCTTCTCACTACGTGCCTCAGATGGGAGGCGCTTCAGTGGCACAGCTGTATTAGAAAATTACTCCAACAGTACTTTGATTGCTTCAGCTCAGTTTCTGTGCTTCTTACTTGCAGCTGTCTCAAACCCTCCCCTTCTTCCATCCAAGGGTGATTTGATGCTGTATTTCACAGCATCACAGTATCAGTATGGTGTGGGTCTTCAGCTAGTCTTTTCTGCCATTGTGGCTCTTCTTGGCTTCCTCACCAAGCCCCCTTTCTGGTGTCTCTCTGCTTCCAAATGCTTTTCCACTGCTCACCCCTCAAGCAGCTCCTGCCTGTGCTTTGGCCTTCAGCCTTCCTTAACTGAAAACGCTGATTTTTGTTCTGACTATGCGTTTGTGAACATTTTGCTTGTGCAAAATATGGTACTACCTAGTGGTGCAAATTGCCCAGTCTGTGTTCAGTGATGACTTGACAAAATCCAGCCTCTGGTGCAGCAGTACTTGTGCATTCATGGTTTGTGTCTCAGCACACAGATGCTGGGGATGTGCTGCACTTGGTGCTGCACACAGAGGGGAGGCCGTGAGCAGCGGCTGCCAGCAAGGATGCAGGTCTGTCACTGGATCCTGTCACAGGGGGATCTGTTTATTTCAGAGTGGTTGTTGAGGTGCCATTGCAACTCAAAACAGGGTGATATCTCAGATGCAGGAAACAGCTGGAGAAACACTTCAGCTGAAACTGGAGGTCTTAATCCATATGAGTTTCAGGACAACAGTGGGTTGGTGACTCTGTAAGTTTATGGCTTCATGTCCCTTCCTTCAGCAGCTTTTCTTCCCACCCACCCATCCTCCTTCTCCAACCCCAAGACCTCGTTTCCATCCCAAATTGCTGCAGAGCGGTCCAGAAGGAAAAGAACCCTCTTTATGTGCTCAGGACACTTGGCTCTCAGGCTGCTGCTGCTGGGAGCATTTCCACCACTCTACACCCAAATTGCTGTGCCAGCATCCTTTGACACTTTGATCTTGTGAGTGACAAATAAGATTAGTTTCCTCCTTTGACTCTTGGGGGAGAGCCGATGAATGACTACCACTGAGAGAAAAAGAGATCATGGCATGAGCCTGCACAACAGCTCTAATCAATAGGATTCCTTTCTTCAGCTCCTAGGTGCCAGAAATGTGGATCTATGCTCTTCTTGCATAGCAAACCTCTGCTGTTACCTGCAGATGGGGTGGGTTGGGGTGGCAGTAGCTTGGCTGGAAGCAGTCCCATACATGGGATTTACTCAGGGCCAGGGTTGAGCTGGTGGGCTTCTGGTGTGAGATTTCCACCAAGGTCAGTGGATTTGTTTGGGTGCCCAGGTGGGAGCTGGTTCCTATGCCAGGTTACATCGAGTTAACCAAAAGCATGACTTCAAACCAGTTAAATTTTCCTGTAACTTACTATTTCTGGGCTGCCTGGGCCAGGAGATCTGCATTAGCTGAGCTGGGATGGTTCCTTTTGCTGGTTTCCTTGAATTGGGACACAAATGTGTAAATCTAGTGATGGGATTATGGTCCAGGGTGCCAGTTTCCATGGGACTTCCACCGAGTTCAGCTCACTGAACAGTGGGTTCGGCATGGCTTTTGTGTGGTACTTAACAGAGCTGCTAGCACTGATTACCTTCACTTTTTGGGAAAGAGTGCCTATTTAGAGGGAGGTATAACAACTGTGAGCTGCTACATACTGCTTGATGAATAGCAAATACTGGTCTGCATACAATCTGTGCTTTGTTCCTTGGTTCAAAATTTCCATTTTTTTTTTTTTTTTCTGGGGGTTTGCTGATTTGTAATGTGAGGTATGACCCGTACTGTAAGCTGCCTCCCTGTCAGGAAAAAACCCTGATAAACAGATGCCTGCCTCTCTCAGCTCCACCAGCTGTTGTGCAGACTGACAGCTAAGGCTATGTTTTGCATCTTCCATGGGGAACACTTCATGATGGGGAGTAATTAGCATTAATAATAATTAAAGTTGGATAAAGATAGTTTATATGTCTACAGTGCATTAATTCTGAGAATCTCGAAATGCATGTAGTCGTGGGTTAGCAACCTGGAATAAATTTTGATTCAGCTGGAGTTGATGGCTTTAACCCCACTACTCCCTAATAAAAGATGTGTGAAAGCTGGGAATAAAAGCTTGGCAATTTTACTTCTCAACAACAGCAAGTTGTGGGTAGCACCCCTTCTACCCACACAAGGCTGCTTGTTGTGGATTTTATTTGCTATCCATTAGAGTAGCTCTTGCACGGGTCAGCAGAGATCCATCGCTATTCCCGCGAAGCACAGCTCAGGCAGGATGTGCTCTCTGCCCCAGGCAGCCCCACTGCCCAGCAGCAGCAGCGTGAGGCTGCCCTGGTGTGCACCCCTGGCAGACACCCCTCCTGGGAACACCTGCTGGCTGCCCACAGAACTGGGGTGCTCTTCGGTGGGGTGGCAGTGGCGGGCTGGAAACGAGTGGGGGGAAATGATGGGGCTGCTCGGGAAGGGGACAGTGAAGGTGGTGACAAAGCTGATGTGCTCAGCCATAGGCTGTGGGTCGTGAGCTTGTGGAGAGTACCCAGAGCAGAGCTCTCAACAGCCTCATTTTACTTAATGAACAAAGCCTTGTGAAGGCAAAGATTCTTTCATTGGATCTGTTCCCTGTGTTTTTTTCCTAACGCTTAGCTGTGCTTTACGTGTTACTTGGAAAGCTGAAAAGCAGGATCATGTCTATTTATTAATCTTTGCCTAATAAAGATGACTACCAGATATGTACTTTGGCCTTAACAAAGAGGTATAATTAGTGATGAGATTAGACATGACCTGAGAGGAGGTGCTTTGCTTAGGAAAATATTCAGCGATGGCATATAATACAGTCTGTCTGAGGCACCACATCCTCCCTGGGGGCCTTGTCTCGAGCTGAGCAGTGACCCTTCCCAGCACTTTGGTGCCGTAGGAAACACAGGAAGAATATTAATGATAAGGGGATACACAAAGCAAGCTTTGCCTCAGTCAAACAACGCACTGCCAACCTAAAATTATTCAGCAGAAGTTTAGTTGGCAAAGTTAATAATTTACGGCTCTGGCTGATAGCACTCCATGCAATAGCGGTGTGTTCAGCAGCCCCAGACCTGATTAAATATGCATGGACTCATTGGATGCAATTTCAGTGCAATTAGTGTATGAAGGAAGAAGGAGCTCTATCCTTTCTGGAAATGTACTAAAAGGCTCTGGTAGTTCTTTCATGATAACATTTTACAGGATAGGAGTTGTTCCACATCAGCTGTACTTAAGTGCAGTGATTTAAGGACCGGCTGCCTGCTGTGTTATGTGCCATATGAGAGGACAAGTACTCTGCGTGTCACTAGGCACAGAGACTGGAAATACTAAACTAGTTCAGGACTAGAGGAAGCTTGTTGCAGTAGGTCTTCGAGCTTTGGGTGCACCAGATTTGTGTGTGCCAGCAGTGAGGAGCACAGCCCGGAGAAAGGTTAAAAAAATCATCCATGTACTTTCTTTTTCATTTCTTTTCCGTAAAAACTCATGTATTGTGCTCATCACAGGCTTCTGAATGCAGGCACTTAAATACTTGTAGAAACTATTGAATAAGAAAGGGGAGAAAATGGCACTGGATGTTCCACAGTCAGCATTGTCAGCATCTGGGTATGCATGCTTGGCAAAACAGCAGGTGCCCCAACAGCTTTCCTCCCAGAGCCACATCACCAATAGTTGAGTTTCACCCATCCCCAGCACGCCCAGCTCTGCAGATGGAGACACGTCTGACCAGTTTGCACCAGTTGCCAATCTGGCTTATTCTGTTGAGTGACCAGGGAAAATCCTCACTCTTCTCCACAGCTTCCTTCATTCCTTTCCCTTCTCTCCCCTTCTGTCTTGTTATTGTTCCCCCTTCTCAGCACTGGCTCTGTTTGCCTTCCTTCTAGCTGAATGCTCTTCAGTTTGCTGCCCACTTGTGAGCTGTTTTGCCTGAAGCTATTCCATCTTCCTGTGTTTGTGGCCTGTGTTCTGTTCTCCAAAATACATCATTTTCCTAGCTTTTCACCTGGTGGTGGTTTAAGACAAGCCTCAGAAGGGCTGGATTGCCTTCAGATGTGGTTTCTCCCCTTGCAGAGTCACGTGCATGGGTAGTTCCCTGTAGTGGGTTAAAGGGGGTTCAGGATGAGAAGGGTGATGTGGGCTATGGACATTTGCATGGTTTGTAGCACTGCACTCTGAGCCTTGCAAATCACCAGTGCCAAAAGTGCCCTAGTGTCAGGGTGGAGAGAGCCAGAGAAGGACTGGGGCTTGAACAGACTGCTGGGGAGCATCTAGTCCAACACCTGGCTCGAGGCAATACCGACTTCAAATTTAGGTCACTTTGCTCAAGGGCTGTCCAGTCGAGTGTGTTAAATTGAAAGAGCAAGAAAAAGAACCTGTGTTCTGCTCTGCAAATAAATATGTAGTTCAACTGTTTTGGCCAGCGTAGGTGAATTGTTCAGGCCATGGGAAGAGCTTTCACATTTTTGCTTTGGTTAAAATTCTGAAGATGTGCAACCTGTATTTACTGGTATGAGTTCAGACAGGTGTCTGCTCACCTGGTTGTTTGATCTTGGTGCCTTGTTGTGGCTGTCCAGCAGAGGCCTGGGTTTGTGTTACTTTTTGCAGCTTGATGGTGTGGAGAGGGGGACAGCTGTTTGGTCCTGAGCACAAAGCTGAGGCTGGGGGCTGCTCATTCAGAATTGTGGTCCTTGCATCCCCATATCTACATACACACCTACCTGAGAATTTGGGGTAGCTGAACGCCACCCTTAGTGCCCTTTGGTTCCCTTGAATATTCAAGCCTCCAGTTCCATCCCTTGGTTTCCCAGTCAGTAATTTGGGGATAACAGAGGTGTCTGCTTCTCAGAAGTGCTGGCAGGATTAATGGGTGAGTGTTTGGGCAGCGCTTTGAAGAGGAATGTGTGTGCTGGTGGTGGTGCAGGGTGACAGCTGGTATTTGCTCTGCATGTGCAGAGGGGAGGATGACTTGAGCCAGCTATGGGAAAACTGCAGTCCCACTAATATTTGTAGCATGCACAGAAGAGTTTGTACCACCCCAAAATAAGCACATGTCCCGTTTTCCACACCTATTACTGGTCTTACCTTGCCTTGCAGATGCAAACATAGCTCTGCTCACACAAGCTGCCTCTCTGCCTGTGATGGCCTTCTAGTGGGTTGCAGGCACCAAGAATGGGTTCAGGAATGGTATGTGTGCCAAAATGGTGCTCAGTCTACTTTTTGGAGCCCAGGAAAGGTGGAGTTGAACATATGGTGTCTAAGTCAGCTGTAACACCTGCAAAGGCCCAAGAAGTCACTCTGTTTCTGGTACTTTGGAGAAAGGTCATGAAAATGGCTTGCTCGCCATGGGCAGAGTAACATTGACCTTCATCAAGCATTTAGTGCTTTTCATCGTAGAAGGTGTTATTCTCAGCTGCAAAACAACCCTTTGAAGGAGGGAGGAAGTTAGGAAGATGCAGAGCTCAGGCACCAGCCAATCCATCAGGAATTGCATGGAAAAACCTGCAGGTGGGCAGTGCTTGAAGCTAATCCAGTGTGTCTGCCTGCTGAGCTCATCTTCATTTCTCCCTTTGTCCTTGGGCTCTGTTGAGAGACAGAAAACTGAGTGATAACTTGGGTCTGTCCCATCTGGGTGTCGATTTTGGAGGTACCATGATGGAGTTAAAGGTGGCTGGTGGTACAGTCAGGGCTTACTAAAAGAGAAGTCTGGAGCACAGAAAATGGGGATGAGAGGCAGGCAAGGGAAGGCATGAAGGACCAGGGAATGATGCAGCCTTGAATGGCTTTTGGCTCATTTATGTCAGTCACCCTTTTTAAGTCCATGCAGCAGGGTGTTGGCTGCCACTTGCACGTTAGCTTTGTGAGGGGAGTCTTAAGCAAGAAGGTAGAAGGAAAAGCATGGCCTGATGAGGAAAGAGAGTAAAAGAATCTGTCAGCAACAAAAAAGAAAAAAAAAATGTTTATCTTAAAAGTTTGGGCTAGAACGTTTGTAGCTCACAGAAATTTTCATTTGTGCATCTAAGTATTTTTAAAAAAAATCCAATAATTGCCTTTTGCTATCTTAAAAAATGCCATTTTAATTCAATACATTTTCTATGTGTGTATTTTGTTTACAATCTGAAAAACAATTTAAAACAGGACTTTATGAAAAAACAACTAGATTCAGCTTTGCAGCTGTCTGTCAATTATTTATTTTTTCTCTTCCCCTAGGAAAGGATTTCCCATACTTTATTTTTTCATGCTGCTACTTCTAGAGAATCTGATCTTTTCAAAGAATTAGCTTTTGCACATCTGGCTGTCAGTAGTACTTGTGTGGTTGTTGGGTTCTTTCCCAACACGGGAATTTCCTTGAGTTGTAATTGAATGAAAACAATGTGAGTTTTGTGTGTAAAGCTGCTTTAGTGGTCCTAAGTAGTCTGTTGGTTGTTTTTCTTCTAAAACAGTACTTTAGATATTATATTTCCAGAAACGTCCTTCCTTGAAGGAGCAATCATAAATAATAAGGTTTTCATGGATGTTGAATGGATAGAGACTCTTGAAGTATCTTATAAAATCCTCTCCTTTTCCTCCTGTAGGAATAGGTTGCTTTCTTTTGCATGAAGGATGTGGAGATTACAGAAATAGATTGCTTGACAGGGTGGACAGGGAGTTAGCTGTTCCATTGCTTTACAAGGCATTTAATAGCAATTTGTAAAGCTGAGCAGTTCTCTTTGCAGCATTTTTCTGTGGTAAAATCGTCTGGTTTAAAAATAGCCTGAGAGTTTTCCTGAACATTTTTATAAAAATTAATTACTGCGATTATTCATTAGCAAGGCATTCAATAACAGAATGAAGTGTGTATGCAAGGAACAGATTATTGTCTTTAAGGTAAAGATACATTCACATTAAATTTTACATAAACATAAACTGATACATAATCAAATAGACCAGTTCTATTGAGGTTCTGCATATTCAGAAGCTCTGAAAGAGACGCTGGTTCGTATCTTCCATCAGTTTTCAACAATGCAAGCACGTAAATCATTTTCCCATGAAAATTAAAATTAGAGTTGCAACATTATTAATCTGGTTACTTAAAACAACTTTTCTCAAAAGCAAGAATAAAGCAAGGAGCTATTAGTTAAATACTGGCCTGCAAAACCAAACCAAAACAAAAAGCAGAATTTTTCAGTGGAAAGCATTGGTTAGTTGGGACCATGGGAACTGTTTATCTAATGATGTAACTTTTTGTACAGCGGTGGTTTAAAAGCATCGTGTAGGAAAGATTTAAATACTTCTTTTATTTCTAGAATATCAGCTGGTAACTTGAGTATAAACAAGAAAATGCAAGTTCTTCAGCCACCTAAAGCAAGGTGATGCCATCATGTAACTAAAGTTGGGGTTATTGTGGATTGCAAGCAGGAATGCGAGAGCCCAAAAAAAAACCCAACAAATCGGTTAGTGTTTTTTTTAATCCCAAACCATTGGGTGTTTTTGATTAACCAGTTATTCCTGGCCTCTCAAGGGAGAACTTGGGAATTCAGACTAAGAAGAAATAGCTAAACAGATGGAAGAGATTGACATTGTTCTGTTTCACATCAGCTTGAATGGTGTTGGAACAGAACTGGTGTGATTGAAAATGTGACCACAAAGTCTCCCTTTGACTGTGGATTTTAAACCTGCTTCCTTTTTTGACAGAAGAAGAAGCACTGAAAACATGCTGCTGTTGGTATATAATCTATGGGTTTTTTTCTTTTTCAGTGGTGTTTGCTGATGATGATTGTAGCCCACCAATTCACTGAGCTGGTGCTCGTGACTATCTAGAACAGTGACACTATTGCCAGCTTCGGTGATTTTATTGCTAGTGTTCCAGGGGCTGTTTCCTTACTCCCTCTAAAGTCCCAGCTACTGCCCTGCAATTTCAGAAGAATTCCTGTGCTCATTTAATTTTCTTCCTTTTGTAAAATCCACCCCCACCACCCACATCAATTTTTAAGATGCTGTGGCTGTGCAAAAGATCTCAAAAATATGAAGCATGTGTGCTCCAGAGACTCAGAAAGCTGACAGCAAATAAAAAGAATTATGGTTTGAAAATATATACACTGGACTTTTTCAGCCAGTCACACATTAGAGGGGAAGAGGGTGGCTGGCAGATGAAATAAAAAACACTGTGGTTGGCTGATCTGAGCCCCTGACCCCATGTACTTGGTTATGCACGTCAAAGAAGCTTTAACCAGGCACATTGGGAAAAGTGTTGGAGAACATGTTAAATGTGAATGCATTTCACATTTTGTTATAGACGAGGTTTAAACAGTCTTTTATTTAAATAATTAACTGTGGCATCCTAATGCTGTTGCCACAGTTGCCTCTAAAACATAAGCTTTGCCCAAAGAGTAACTGATTCAAGAGGCACTGGAGTGTCATCTACTTCATCTGAGTGGGTCCTCCAGGTCATAAGGAAAATATATAGGGGGTTATGGCAGGACTTCTCTGCCCATGCTATAACTGCTGAGTGGATTTTACCTTGGTCTCAGCCTGGAGAGGCTGTCAAGACTGTCTCGGGTGTGCTCAGGACCAGACCTGTGCAGAAGCTTTCTTTTACCACATCACCCAAAGAGATGGGTATCCATGGAGCCATTTTCCCCCCATATGTCAGTGCTAAATTGATGCAGGTGGAGACAGCTGACAGAAGGATTCATGTGCTATTTAAACTCTTGCTTGAAATACCAAAACATAGCTTTATCTCCTTGATGTATATAGCTGCATTTGTTACGGACTCCCTTTTTCTCCCAAATCCTTATTAAGTGAGAAGCATCAGTAGCTGGTAATCAAAGACATGAAATACATTTATTGTTTTAAGACTAACAACTTGCTGTACAAACCCATGTCTTGGTCCTCAGAGAGAGGACTGAGGCTTGAACCTCCATCTCCAGCTGTGAGAAGTCTGCTTAAAATAACCAGATGGGTTTTTTTTTTCTATCATTTCAGAAGTGATCCTTGATATTGGATACTTTTTTTGAGAAAAAAATCCACCCTGTGCTTCTGGGAAGTGACAAATTGTGCTTTTTGAAAGCCAGACCTCTCCCAGTTCCCATGGAATTGGCATTCAAAGTCACTGGTCTCTACTGAGCAGCAGGCATGTCGGATGCAAAGAAGGGTAATTTATTATGCTTTGCTTCCAGTGCTGCTTCCTGTGCTGTATTAACTTTTGGGAACTATTGTTAATCTAAATGGATATTCTAGAAAATAGTCAGAGGGGATCAACAAAAGAAACCGTAAAAATATTTGGAAGCAGAAAACGTGTAATAAAAAAGGCTGAGGATGAGCTCTGTGCAAAGATTCGACTGAGGAGACACAATATCTACAAGTACATAAAGAACAGTTTCAGAGCGGGCAGGGATCAATTATTTCCAGTCAGTTGGGATATAAATAGTGATGAATGAAGCAGCAGGGGGAAAAAATAGGTGGAATGAATGGGAAAAAGATGAAGATTGCTTCAGGAGGGGCCACAGGGCCTCCATTGTAGATGCTGCAGGCTTCTGGAGGCAGGGATTGCCTGTTGTGGGACACAGCCAATGGGGACCACTATGGGTGGCCCAGGGCTAGAATTTATTTTAAATCCAGATCCTGGTATTTAGGATCTTGAGCACCTTCTGGATTTGAGGTGCATGCTGGAGTCCTGCCAGTGGCAGCGGGAGCTCAGTACCTCCTTTCCTCAGACATGGCCCAGGTGACATTTGCCCAGAAATGTAACTCTTCATTTTTCGTAAGCTGAGATAATTTCAAAGTGAGTTTTTAAATGGTAAAATGAAGCCAGAGCACTGAAGGAGATGTTTCCAGTGGCAGCTAGAGCTTGAGGCATTAGTTTCAGGTCAGGAGCTGTGTATTTAAAACCCTTCAAGATGGAATGACCTGGTAGTCAGCAGAGAAGTGTGAGTTGTTTGCAAGAGGTGGAAGTTTTTTCTGATGTCTCTGGAATGAATCCTTGGGTGCCATGGATATAAATAGATACTGAGATATTAACCTGGTCAATGGTGAGGAAAATGCTAGTGATAGAGAGAAATGAATGATTCCATTTAAACTTTCTTGAGCATTTCTTCTTTTTCTGTACGTGCAGCTCCACGCACATGCTGTCATCTAAATGAGCTAAAGAGGTCTTACACGGGTCTGACTGGTGTCAGGTGTTGACTTCACTTGAAGCTAGGTGTACTAAACTCTGGTAAGATCAGGCCTTTGGTAAGGATAGTTTCTGAGCAGACATCTGACTTGAATAGGTGTTTACTATTATGTAAAATACATATTTGCTTGTTGGGTAGACTTCATTTTGTTGCTACCTGACATGCTAAAACCAGTTTGGTTCTGGGAGAGTTGTGAGCTTGTCCAGTGCTCTGGGGTCAGTTTGGGTTTTCCTGAGGAACGTGTTTTTAGGGATGTGTAGCCATGCGTGTTTGAACAAACCAGCCTTGTTTAGACAAAGGTGTTCCTCTGCATGCTGCTGCTTCTGGGAAGAGAATGAATGGGTGAGAGATGGCAGTAATTCAGCTTCAGCAAACATAAGAGGGAGAGCACCTTGTGTCAGAAACCATATAGATTGGTGTGTTTATCACTATTGACCCAGTGTGCTCACAGCTGCACCCAGACTTCATACCTGTGCCAATTACCATCCATCTCACCTTTCTCTTCAGCTTCATTGTAAGCTGCAAAGAACCAAGACTCAATTACCCGATCACTGCCATAGAAGGCAAGCTCTTAATCTTTAGCATTTCTCATCCAAATGCAGTTATTCTGATTGCTGCATTTCAAGCCTTGCTACAGATGTTAACCCTCTCCTACCGTCTTTTTATTACTGCTCTGCAGAGCTTTTAAGTCCCCATCTGCTGCTGTAGCTCATGGTCCTATGGTAGTATTTTGCTTTTGATTTTTTCCCATCAAAAGGAAGCCCTGGACTGAGTGAAGGTCTTTCAGAGGCTGTTCAAACTTAAGTACGTGCCTTTGTCCCACTGACTTCAGTATAGCATAAAATTACATGTTTTGATACCCAGGAAGACCCAGTCCTTCCTTTTGTGAAGCACAGTCTGGAGATGATGGAGCTCAGGAAAATGGAAATTACAGCACCCATGCTGTTTTCATTCCTTTTCTTCCATATCTATTTTCCTTAGCACTAAAAATATACAATGCTTCATTGTCTTGGAAACAAAAACAAAACAACCTTTCTTTATTCATGAACTGATGTCTGTTTTGAAATCTCATCAGGATGGGAGGAGAAGTTAAAAAAAAAACAGACCCATCAGTTAGTTTATTTTCTTACTGGGTTGTTTTTCACCACTGGGTGCTGCTGGTAGAAATCCTGCAATAGGCATTGTAAGGGAAAACACATTTTGGGAGACTTCCCAATTTAGCACTGTGATTCAGCAGGATCCTAGAAAAGAAGCCTTGGTGTGTGGTGGAATGATGAGCTAAAATCAGGCAGAGGGGGAAAAAAAACCCAGCAGAGCCTCAGATGGAAAATGAGTAATTTGTGATTAGTCGTTAAAAGAAGCTTTCTCAATGAATTTGTGTGTGCCTGTGTTACCCAAGCACAGATACCCTAAATGTCTCCTTGACAAGCCCCCTATGTCCCCTGTTTGTCCCTGTGTCCCCAGGCTCTGTCCAGCCCCCTCCCGTCCCCCGTGCTGCAGGCGGATGAGAGGCAGCCAGCCTGCTGGCTCCGTCTGACCCTCGGTCTCACTGTCAATTTTCATTCATTTTGGAGAGCCTCGACATTTTGGAACCCATGTTCTCTCCCTCAGACTGGAGTGAGGGTGGTCATGGGTTCAGAAGGGACCCCAGGGGAGTGGGGAGGTGTGGGACTCCCTGTCCTGGGATAGCAGGCTGCTGTTGAGGGGCCCAGTGGGGAAAAACATTTAGGGAAATTTCTGTGTGGATGGAGAGGCAATGATTGAGCTAATGCAGTCAGTGAACTATATTGTATTTATGAGAAAAAATCAGAAATATAAAAACAAGAACTTTTCTGGAGGAAATCATGGTGAAATTTGGTACTGTTTTAGAAACAATAATGTTTCATGTTAAGTGGGAGATTTGGCTTATCAATGTCGTTAATTTTTTCATTTTGTATTCTCCTGAAACTATGTCTAATAACATTTTTTATTACCTTTTCAATATTGTTCTTTATCGTGATGGTTTTACTTTTTGAGACCATTCTGTGTTTTCCAGTTAAAAATTAATCTTTTCCTTAAGTTTCCTCTCTCCTTTCATGTTTACTAGATGCTGTCGAGACAAGCATCAAAACTACTTAGTTATTTATACATGTATTTATAGAGATTATGTAATTTATGTCAGATAATGTTTTTCATATGAAAGTAGTACTAAACAAGTCTTATCTTTCAGGACATAGCTGCTTGCCTGGGGATGAGGAGAGACAGTTTGTCGCATTGCACAGTGGCCTGGGTGCCTTGGTCCTAAATGGCCAAGGAAGCTTGAACATCCTTGGGTGCCCTGTGAGGGCTGGCAGCACTTACACAGGATTGCTCAGGATCTGGCAGGACTGTCCCCTTTTGCTGTGTCAGGTATTGCTCACTGCTGGAGGCAGAAACCTCAACCCAGTGACCTGCTGTGTTAAAGTGAAGCGTAAACTTCTCTTTATCCACTAGACACTTCTTACATATTCCATAGTGGGGATCCTGTCTCTGCCTCTGTAATTTTAAAATGGAGTATGCAGTGCAGGTTGCAAACTCTGCAAAGTCCTTTGACTGACTTCTTGCGCTTTGGGACTTTATAATCTGTTTGCAGGTTGCCAATTCATACATCTCTGCACTGAAATTTCCCAAGAAGGTCAGCCAAAGTGATGCTTTTGCGTAATTTATTTATTTTGGAATGGGAAGGAATTATGTCCAAAATAGCTCAGATATTTTCAGGAGTGAGATTAAGAGGAAATAAGTTGCCTGGCCCAGGTGAGATATTTGTGGGAGTAAGGAGTTGGTGCCTGGTGGCAGGCACGCCTCCTCCCTGTCCTCCCCAGGATCTGCACAAAGGAGGTGAAGTGCAAAGCCTTGGAAAAATGTCATGCAGGGATTAGACCACATTTGTTTGCTAGCTTCTCCCTTTTGTCCATCCTGCTGGGCAGTGGCTGTCCCTGCTGGGGCAGCCCTTGCTGCTGGCCTCCTGGTGCCTGGGGCAGGCAGAGGCGCCCTTGCCTTGCTCTCTCAGCTGCCGATGTCCCCGGCACAGCATTGCCTGAGTGGAGTCACGGCTGTGGTGGAGCTGCCCCTGATGGCATCACCCGGCTGCTACGTGGTGCTCCCGTTCTCCCTGAATTCTCCCGGGTTTAACAGATGTATGAAGTAACACACAGATGTTGCGTGCCTCTTTGAGACAAATGAGTCCTTGCTTGGATAATCTGGGAAAGCCATAATTTATATAATTTGTATTTATATCCACAACCTCTCTGTGCATTTCCTGGCCTCAGTGCATTTCTCACTTCAGAGCTTTTATTGGGCTCAGGTGCCTGGGGTTCCCCGCTGGCTGTTGCAGTCGTGGCCGGCGGGTCTGGGAGCTTCTCATCCCGTTCCCAGCAGCTCGCTTTGCCCTTGGCTGGGCTCACAATCTAACAGCAGTTCTGCCTGCTAAGAAGGGATGTTTTCTATTTGCAGCCTCCTTGTGCAGCCTGCCCTCATAGCTGCCCTATAGTCTCTGAGCAGAGTGTGATCAGCAAATTGCTCAACCCCTTGCCAGGGCTGTGCTTGTTCCCAGTTACTGCAGATCCCAGCACAGCAGTGGCTCTGCTGGATTAGCTTTCTTCCTTCAAGAGAGATTCTTGATAGGTGTCTGCTGCTATTTCACGGTCCTGTTCTCTTGTGCTTCAGTTCAGAAGTGCAGTTATTTTGCTTCTGCACTTTTCCAATAACTGAGTAATAGTTTACATTTGCTCTGCAATAAATTTAATTTTCAATGTATTGGCCTAGTTACATAAGTGATCTGAATCCCTCTGGATCACTCTTGTACTTGCTTTGTATTTACTACTCCTTTCAGTTTCATGTCATCAGCAATTTAGCAATTTTACAGCTGGTTTCTCCAAGTAATTTATAGACACTATCAAGGGTGCAATAGATAGTGAAAATTTGCTGTGTAGGTCCTACTCCGAGTGTACTACTTTTGCAGGAGCAAGAGTTGTTGACTGGGAGGTGATGGCAAATACTCCCATCTCAGGCAGCATGTACATGCTGATATAATTGGGAGGTAGTTCAGCCATAAATTTTAGTGCCAGCATTGGGGAGTTTGGTATTGATGCCTCTTGACTGTTTCCAGCTGGGTACCTATGCTGATACATATATATAAGCTTTTGCAGCTGCATTAACTGCAGACACCATTGTCAGCATCACCTTGTAGGATGCTTGCAGTGAGACAGTTAAGTCCTTCTCTAGGGAGATAGAGGCATTTTTTCTGTTTCTTCTTTGAAAGGAGTGCTTCAGGCAAGGATGCTATATCTCCGTGTTCTCCACAAAATAAGAAAAGGAGCAGAGATCCTAAGAACCACCAAGTATCTGAAAGTCTTCAGTTTGGCAGCATGAGGACTTAAAAAAGAAGTAGGGGGAGGTCAGTACCGAGCTGCTTGGACATGTCTCCTGTAACCACAGCTGTGGGGAGCAGAAACTGCTGAGGACTGGGCTGTTCTTCCCTTCCAGAGGGTGCCATAGCTGCTGCTCCCTTACTGTGTATAGCAGGAACAGGCTCAGTGCCCCAGGAAACTCCAGCGCCGACGTGTTTCTCATCCTTGTGTGTAAAACCCACGACATTGCTGACCTCAGGGCTGTGATGGTGGATGTGAAACTGGGGAGATGACTCACTCCAGCTGGTAATTCAGGCTGAAAGATGGGGTTCCCCAACCTTTCTTTGGCATTTTAGAGGTGTCCCCCTTCGTCTCTGAAGAAAAGTTAAACCCAGAGTGCCCCAGCCAGTCTCACTATTGCTATGTAATGTCAAGGACATTCTTTATGACCACAGGCACTGAGGGATGAGTTAAAACAGTAAAATTAAAGCTGATAGTGGAAAACAGTGGGGAATGCAGGTCCCTGCCCAGCTGGCTCACACTTCCTCTTCACGGGGGGGGACGACCTATGCTTAGAGAGATTTTACTGCAAACGTTTATTCTGAAGGGCAGCAAAACAGATCTGTTCTTGTGCGGAATATTAAACGTTGACATTAAGTAATAATTTAACGGATGCTAAAAGTTTTTAGTGAATAATACATGGGCTTCCCAAGTGAGACTCAGATTATCTAGGGGGAAAAAAACTCTCTCACCTCTTCTCTAGATGAGAGCAAGATGCATCGTGGGTGCTGCATGCATCAGCAGAAACCCGTTGGGTACATGCTGATGGAGAGCAAGCTGCCCTGTTTCCAGTGGGAAAGCATTACAAGTATCACAAAAATTTGTTTTGAATGTTGGTAAAATTTGCCCCCATTTCAAAAGAAGAAAAAAACCCCAAAAACCTTTGAAAGTAGTAAGGATATTATATAGTTCTAATTGCTTTTCTTTGCAGTTTGAGAACAGTGCCCTCACTGCCAAACATGCCTGTTATCACTGGTATTTTCTTTTTGCTTATCTATGCATAACTGTGCCATGTTTTCCTGGTGACATTTCATACCTGGTTTTGAGGCTCTTTGTTTTGCTGCTTATGCTTTGCTTCTCAAAAGGCACGAGAAAAAAAGTTCAACCTTCTAAGGTACAAAATAAGCCTCTTAGCATCATAGTATCAAAAGAGTGATCAAAGGAGAATTTCAGGTCCTTTTTCTGGTTGATTTTCATGTCACTTTCCAGTTTTCCATTTGCCTAAGTAATTTCTCAATCCCAGAGCTAACTTTCTTGATTTCTCAGTTGATTGGAGCGTTGCTGAGACAAAGAGCAGGGGTCTGTGAAAAAGCACCCCGGTAATTTAATAGATAGCACAACCTGGGTGTTATTTAAAACCCAGCACACATTCAGTTCCTCATAGGCTTCCAACAACCACATCAGTGGCGGTTTTGGCCATTTAGTCAGGGAAATTCAGGCGCGTGTACACTCAGTGGTAGCACTGAGGAAAATGTCTGTAAATGTATAAAAAGACATTTATCTACCGGTGCTACTACTATTAAGCCAGCAAATACCTAATTTCTGAGGTTTCCCTTCCAAGTGCAGGCTCAGTACCCTGCCTTGCTGGGTGTGTGTGGTTTTCTTTGTCCTACATTCATGACTGCACCCTGCCAGTCGTTAATGGGTCACCTTGGAGGTGCCTGCAGACCATTAGTGAGGAGCACAGATGCCTCTCAGCCCCACGCACCTGCTTCTGCCCACAGCCTGCCCTGCAGCAGCACTGCCCACACCCATCAAGCAGCGATGTGGGACTTGTTAGAAACCTCTTGTGGAGTTACCCCCCACCTCCCTGCTCCCTCCTTAGTTTTACATGACCTGGGGGAGGCTGAATGCAAACAGGACCAGACCTGCCAAGGGTCAAAGAAACGAGGCAATCAAGAAGGCAGACTTTTCCCAAGGGGGTCGGACTTGCTGGCTGACAGCCGGGATAATGAAACTGCTGGGGAGAAATGTCAGCTTAAATGAGAATGTGCAAAAAGCCAGTTATTGCAGCAGGACTAGTGGGCCGTGGCCCTTTGCAGGACAACATGCTGGTTTGGTCTCGCCAGTGGTTAGTTTGTAATAGTTACAAGGGTGATCGCTTGCCAATGTAAATAGTTGGATAAACAAACGTATAGGGGAGTGACTGTGGATGTGAAAACCCCACTCTTTATTTAGAGGATGTGAGAAAATGTGTGGCTCTGATCACATTTGCCGGGGAAGTGACCGCGGGGGAGATTCGGGTGCGATGAGGAAACAGAAAAGTTTGCCTGGAGGAGCAGAGCAGCTGAGCCCCATGGCACGGGAGCCAGGGATCCTGCCAGAGGGTAGTGCCTTGGTCCCTGGGGCTGAAGGGCTTTGGGGCCATTGCACCCATGTCACTTGCAGGGCTGAGGCTGTGGGGACAGAGTAGTGATTTTTGTGGCTGCAGGCAGCCCTGGGGACCCAGCTGGTGAATGAGGGGAGGGGGTGTTTTTTTTCCTTTCCTTCCCCCATCAGCCTGGCCAGCCTTTGCACTGAGCCCCAGGGGTTGTGTGGAGCCTCCTCCTATTGCCTTTCCCTCCACTCGCCCCCAAGGGTGATGTGGGGTGAAGCATCCTTTCCCCTTCGGGGTGGGATGTTTCTCTGCAAGACTGGTGGAAAACCAAGGGCAGGCTGAAGCTTAGCCAAAAACTTAGCAGTTGTGTGCTAAATTTGTAACCACCAGGAGTAAGGGTGCTTTAATTCAGTGAGTCATTGCTTGTTCTTATTAAAGAGGCTGTGGGGACAGCTTTTCTGGCACACGTGGCAGGGTTGAGGTGCAAAGGGGAGCTGCTGTGTTCTGTAGCCAAAGAACTGATCCCAAAGGCATTAAACTGGCTGGAGGAGTTTGTAAAGACATTTTCTCTCAAGAGGACATTGATAGCCCAGGACCAAGCACCAGAGAATTGGTCAGGAGTGATGCTGTTGTCTCAGGAAGGTCCTGTCTGCAGGTGGAACAGAGCCATCCTGCCTGGGCACCCCGTGGGGCAGGAGCTGGAGGGCCCCAGCTGGGGAATGTGGGAATGGGGGCAGGATGGGTGTGCTGATGGCTGTGTGTTTTTCTCCTTCAATTTCCTCTGTTAAGACAGGGAAATACAGGTTTTTAAGTCAGAGCGTGCTTTCAGTCATCTTTTCTTGCCCCCCTGCTGTGGCAAGCAGAAACTGGTAATTTACTTTCTAGAGCTGGTCCCCAAGTGTGTATAAATAGATGATGTCTGAAGGGAAGAGCTTTAGAGAATGGTGATGTTAGGCTATTCTTTTTGAGAATTTAGGTACTGTTGAAGTACCTGGCCTTACCTTACTACAGTTAAACTTTTTGAGGATGGGTAATATTATCCAGACTTCAGAATTTGCAGTAAGATGTGCCATGGATCATGTTGCCACTCTCTTGCTGGTAGTGGTTTAGTGTGTGACATTGCAGAAAAACCCTGTTAAAGTTGGGATGAAATTTCTTAACGTTCAGTGCAAGTACAATACTCAACAGACCTTCTCCTTGTAGCTTATGCTGTTGATTTAATAAATTATTGATTCTCTTTTGGCCTGTTCTTAGCTGCTTAATGTAAGACCCGTTGCATGGTTATGTTTTATTAGGGTCTGGGATCTTGTCTATGTTGGTGCTATTTTCTGTTTTGCAAGGGTAGCCAAGAAAATCACTGAGAAAAGCCCATGAAAAATTGGTGTCATCTGATTCTGGCCTGTACATTAGTTGACCTGCTTTGAATCTGTAGGTTTGGTAGGATACCTCTTCAAATGAACATTTAACATAAATAATTGCATTCAAAATAAGCCAAGGCTTGCCTGAGCA
This sequence comes from Pseudopodoces humilis, assembly GCF_049639895.1. Taxonomy (NCBI): domain Eukaryota; kingdom Metazoa; phylum Chordata; class Aves; order Passeriformes; family Paridae; genus Pseudopodoces; species Pseudopodoces humilis. Next base: position 20,964,540 of record NC_142204.1, read on the forward strand.
CTCAGTAAATCTATGTTAGATGAGTGAAAAGCAAGGTGCAGTGTTCTGCAAGACAATAAAAAGGAGGCATTAATAAAGACTATCTTTTTATCCAGTAATGTTTTGCATGAAAATTAATTATATGTAAATACATAAAAAGCTAAACTGATACTCACCTAATCTTCATTGCTAATTGGTACTCCAAATAGCTGTATTATGTTTGATAACAGACTGATTGACCTGAGCAAAGCTTGTGTATCTCTAGGATAGAGACAATTGAATTGTCATTCAGAAAAATGCCATGATGATTGTATCATATCCTGTACTTCAGAGATGCTTTCTTCAGTATATTTCCTTTAGTTTTGAATAGGTAGCAGTGGACTTAGTAATAATGGTGCCATAGTTAAAATGTAGCCTTTATGTGGGGGTAGGAATAGGTTCAGGAGTCACCACATTCTGTTCTGCAAACAGACTTGAAGACTTGATCCACTCCATCAGAGAGGATGATGAAAACTTAAATTAAATTAGCTGTCAGCATATTCTTTCTTTTTAATGCTGGGTGGATATCTAAAACTGGCACATGTAACAGCAGCATCCTTAAGATGAGCAAGAAAGATGGAAAACACAAACTTGTACATAAATTTCTTGGATTCAGTGTATGCTCGCAACTGAGAGGAAACGAAAAGCCCCAGGGTACAAAGTGCCACATCTTTGTAGCTGGTCCAGAGCTTCAGTATTCAAACAGGTACTTGGGTAGTTTTTGGGTTTTTTCTGTTATTCATTTTCCTGTAGAAAACTTCTAAGATTTCAGGTGCATGAAATACAGAGTTCTGGAAATTCCTCAGCAAAGGCAGCAGTAAGGGGATAATAGAACTAAGTCTAACTGGAATATTTTTGGCACTTCTCTAAATAATTAATGATGCTTAAGCTGAGCTATTTTGCTGAGATGTTTTTGTCTCAGGAGCATTATATTAAATTCTGATATTCAGGATGCCTCCCTCATCATCTACCACCCCATCACTTCCAAGGAGGTGGTAAGAGGTGTATTGGGGTGAGGAAGGGAGGAAAATGGGAGAGAAATAGAGAAGCTGTTCCATACAGTTTGTTGTGTCCCATGTTGTTTCCCTGCTGCTAGTTGTGCCTGTAAAGCTTCCGACTTAGCAGGCAAAGAGAGATCCCAAAGAGGTAAACTAAATCTGATTCTCAGCTTGAGAAGGTATTTTTCCTGGAAAAAAATTCTAATGAACAGCTGCTTCTTCTTAAGTAGCTTGGAAACTTTGGGACCTGCCCTGAAGGATAGTATTGGTGTATCCATATTCAGTGGTTTTATAGGAAAATATCTTTTACCATGTGGGCAGGAGTGATCCTTTGGGTGAGAAGAAGAAATCTAAGAGGAATCCTTAATTTGTGGCTGTATCATACTAAATGCAGCACAGAGTAAAATATTACTAGATTGGAGGAGGTTTGAGATAAATATGTTGCCAGATAACTCCTGTAGCTAAAACAGATAGGAAAATAACAGCTCTGTGAGCCATCTAGCAATTGAAATGTATTGAAAATATGCTCAGATGGCTAATCTGAAGATCTAATGGGCCTGCTTATAAATAAAGACATTAGAGATTAAGCCTCCAGGGATTAAAAACAGGGCAGAAACCTGTCCTCATTTGGGAGACTACTGCTGAAAGGTGGTGTCGAGGAGTGAAATGCCAACCTGAAATCTGCTTGCCTGGAAGGATGGTGGCCATGTTGCATGCAGGGACTTGGGTGGATTGGCTGAATGAGAGTTTGTTGGTGAAAGAACAAATAAAAAAATCCAAAAACAAGGATCCTGCCAAAATCCCTGTTCAGCACCATGTAGGAAAGTGGTACCCAGTACAAGTGATATCTCCCAGAAAAAGCCCTGAGCTGAGCATCACTGCACAAGGCATGCATTGCATGCTGCCAAGCCCTTCTCCCTTTGACAAACCTAATGCACTGGTTCTGTTTCTTCAGCACAGTGTACATAATGCTCCTCCTGACAAGTCTCCTACCTTGGATCAGCTAAAAAGTCCTCATAAGCAGGAAGCCACATTTGGCAGTGAGTGTCCTTGGCTGCTTATGATGGTGGGCTTTCAGAAGTCTTTTCTTGGGTGTTGCTAGTATGCAAGGAGTGATTTTTGCTTTAGACCAACATATTTCATAAACTTGGAAATGAGGCTCCACAAACAAATTTCTTTTTGACCGCTGTCAAGGAGTTTCTGTAGTTTGTTTATCATATCTGTACTAGCTCTTCAGAGAGCCTGAGAAAGGATGGTTTGGGATGTTATCTCCTTCCCCAAGCCTCTGTTTGCACTGAAGCAGTATTTTCTTGTTCCCCGGGGACAGCAAACAATGCAAGCAAGTGCTTGGAGCAGATGCTACTGCAAAGGTAACTATGCTGTCATTCCTTTCACCTGGAAGTGTACTTGTGATTTTGGGATTACATTTGGGTGAAATGTTACTTGATGTTTATAAATGCACCTACATGCCAAATTGTTTTTCTTTTTTTTTTGTTGGGTTTTTTTTTTGTTTTTTTTAATGAATGTCCTCTAGTACAAAACAGAGGACAGACAGAGGTAGCTGAAAATTGGTCATATTGTCTCGTTGTCAAAAAGAAATATCCTCAGTTCCCATGTTCATCAATGATGGCTTTCCAATCTTCTAAACACCCATTTTTAGTGGAAAAAACAAAGAGACAGACATATGGATCTGGAAGCTAATGCAGTTCCAGAGCCTGCTGAGCTCCTGGCAGACACCTCTGTCAGATAATTTCAGACCCACGCTTTCCTCCAATGAGTTACTTCTCAATCCTCTGGAGTCCTTGCTGTTCTTCAGTTTGGGTAAGATGCTCTGTGACCTCAGGTAGTCATTAAGAAGTCAGTGGGTATATATCAGGTGGAAATCTCATGGCAGTTAAAATAGTGCTGGAAGGATAGGAAAATCATGAGCACTTTGTCTGGGGTGTCTGTACCTCCTGTCACCATGACATGACTGGAGATGGAAAACCAAGCTCTGTCTGCCTCACCTTGCTGTGCAAAGTGGGGATGTCACTGTCCTGAGTGGGAGGCTGGTTGATGTGCTTTGGGTCCCGAGGCATGAGGGTCTACGTTGTTGGTGTATTTGTTAAAACCTTGTTTGTATTCTTTCACCAATGATGTGTCTGTGTTTAGCACTAAACAAGCAGTGCATATATATATATTATGGGTTAACCATTTATGTTTATCACATTTATGTGATAACAGAGTTACTGGTTTGCCATTTTGAGCTTAAGCAATACCAGCCAACGAGAGTTTGGAAGGCAAATCATGTTCCTCCCAACTTCAGTCAGCATTGTCCTTCTTCCTGTCCTTGCCCACAAACAGGAGGAACTTTTCTGTTCTTGATAGTGACATTTACTGTTTCTCAGTCCTGGAATCTGTCATACACTCATAAGAATAGCTTGAGGAGTTATTTCAGGAGTCTACCTCCTTACACCCGCTAGACTGTCTTTGCCACATTTGGCAGAATTTGCGTATTCAGTTTGTAAAAGTCTAACATGGGAAATTCCCCAGGCTCTCTCAGCAAACCTGCCCAGGGTTATCTTTACCACTGGAAAAAAGCCTTCCCTAATGCCTAAATTGGATCTTCCTTGCTGCAGTTTGAGTCCATAAGTTTCTGTTCTGCACACTGTCATTGTGGAGAACAAATTGGTTTGTTTCTATTTGTGGCAACCTTTGATGTGTTTGCTGACCTCAGAGCAAATCTGATCACTTCACACATCTCTCACAGGTCTAGACCTTTGATTATTCTTCTCCTCGTCAAAGTGTTTCCTTTAGTTAGCTGATCTTTTGTTCCAAGTGCAGGTGGCACAGATTTGGGGTTTTTTTTGGTAACACTAGTGTTTTAGATATGTATGAGTTCTATTTGGTTGACTCAAGTAGCTCTTGAGTCTTGAAAACTGTCTTTTATAGACTGTCAGTCAAGTTGCCATTCTATTAATTTCTTATGTCCTTATTTCACAGTTTTGCTGCCCTAAGAAATCAAGCTCTTACTTTTGAAGGTCAAGGCTTCTAGGAATATTCTGATCACTTGTTTCCTTTTGAGATAAATGCTGTGTTTTCTTTCCAGTTACAGATGACAGCAGTTTATTAGCAAGTGCATCACAGTATTCATGCATAAAAATCATGGGCAAATGGAGGGGGGGGAGGGGGTGGGGAACAGTCTACACAGTAAAACATTGCATGATCCAGTAAACTCAGTGTTCTCCTTCAAAGTTTGTGGTAGTCAGATGTTACCTGACCTGTTTCCTGTAGTATTTACTTGAATGGTTGCTTTGCTTCCCACCCATTTGCACAGTAATTTCTGACCTCTTTATAGTGGCACTTTATAGTGTATTACCTGTGAGGTCTCTGCAAATGCTGGCTGTCATCAACTGAACTGTGAATCTCTGGTGCAGCTAGAAAGTCTTCAGGAAGTGAAGAGTTTTAAACCACTCCTCTCCTTGCTCTGAAAGTCCTTCCCTTTTCTAAGGTAAATAAATGCTGTTCATACTCTGTAGCTCTGAGCCCCTTTCCTGGAGAAGCACTACTCTTTGTCCTCAGAGTTTCATCAGAAAAGAAACAGTTTTAGGTATTTTGATTGTGATATGCCAGTTGGGGTGGCTACTATTATTTAAATACTTTGATGTTCAAAACAGACCACGTCTGATGACTTTGTTGTTAGCTATTCATTAAATGGGGTGGTGAAACCCAGAGTTTTTTTGTGTGATAAGAATTTTTTGCTAAAGTGAATGTAGCTATAATTACATTTTTTTTCCCCTGTATTTTTTTCTCTTTTCAAAGTGGAGGATGTTTTAACAATAAGCATACATACAAAAATAATACGATGTGAAGAACATTGATATGTGTGTGGAGTTGCACTTAAATAATTTACCAGACAATGCAGGTTATAAATTACTCCCTGTCACTCTGAAAAGCTGCTTTTCTACATTCTACAATGAAATTATTCACAAGGTTGCAGAACACTTGCAAATACTCACAGGGTACCATTCATACAGAATGGCAGGTGAAGGAGGAGTAATAAATAATTACAGGGTCTTCTTTGCCTTGGTGAGTTTGGGATTGCAACACAGCAGCTACCTGGCAAATATAAACTGGGCTAAAAATATTTGCATAAATGATTTGTTTCATAGCCATGAATGCTTAACACACTGGGAACCATTGTGAACCTCATTGAAGATCACATGAAGCATTAAAGGGTAAATATTTAGGTAAATAATGTGCAGGCAGCAATTGGACAAGATTTAGGTTTGCTGCTCTATGAGGCAAGTGCTTAATTGTCCTTGTAATGTGCAGATGAAAGATCTTGACTTATTTATTGTAAGAATTTTAAAAGAAGTGAGAAGGTTTGCTGAGTCTTTGGGGAGTGTTGTAAACCTCCTGTAATAGAGGGCTTGCCTTGACACTTACAAAAGACAGCAGCATGTCCAGGTGCATTTTTAGAGTGCTTTTATAAGGATGAGTTCTCCCTTGGCAGAAATGAGGGGGAATTTACTTGGGCAGAGGAGGCACAGTCGCAGTGGTCTTCTTGTCTCTCTGTCAGGACAGAACTTATGTCAGAAGTGACAACACAGTAAGCTTGGGGGTGTTCAAAACCCATTTGCATTCTCTGAATTTGCTTGCCTAATTTGGCTACAGGTAGTGGTATTTTGGTGCTAGCACAGGAGAGGTGGGGCCTCCCAGACAAGTGCAGGTTCCCACCCCATCCTTGGGGGTACAGCTGAATTTTAAGCATGATGGAAGTCCCAGGGCCTGGCTCTCCTTGCATATGGGGTGGGGGTGAGTTGGAAGGAGCTCCACACACACGGTGACACTCAAAACCAGGTGCTGCTGATCAGCAGGCAGCATTTGTTTGCAAACCTTGAAAAACTCTTACTTATCCTGATTTGGTTTTTTTTTTAAATTTAAAATCCTCCTCTGGGAAGTTGATGGCTTTCAAGAGCAATAACATGGTTAGAGGGGTGTTTGATGTTTTTTAGGTGTGATGGGGAAAAATAGATGGATATGAAAAAAAGTTGTCTGTAGAGAAACTTCAAAGTTTCCCTTTGTCGGAAGCAAATCTAAAAGTAAGTTGGCACTGGACTTAATCAGTGATTTTTTTTTTTAAATTTTATTTTACAGTTCTCATAAGCAGTTTGTCGTCTGGCATGCAAAATGTCTTGGGTATTCTTTTTGGGTACTATTTTTGTTGTTATTTGGGAATTAAAGTTTCTGTACCTGTAACTCACTTCTAAACGTGTAATTTCAAAGAATACCATAAATTTCCTAGCCTGTTGGTATTGCAGGATTGGAGAAGAATCGAATGTGAAGTTTTATTAACTGGAGTCCTAGCAATTTCAAAGATACCACTTGTGCCAGAAGCTTTTCTGACAGGTCTTGTTCATAATGGCCTGAATGTGTCCAAGACAGCGTGATCTATAGCTTTTAATCAGCTAATGGATTGAACCTCACAGTGAAACTTGGCTATATTCAGGCAGTTTAGAATAGAAAGGATTTTGCAATTTCACAATTTTCAGTCTGGGACAAGTTTCTGAGGGAAGCAGCAGCATCATTCCTCACCACTGGTGAATGACAAAGCAATGTTATAACACAGAATAAAAGGCTGTGTTTAGCTCAGCTTCACCGAAGCAACTATAGTGGCCTTTGCCCTTGTCCTGGTTTAGGATTTTGGATCTTTATACAGTTCTGTTTCAGTCCAGCTATGGGTAAGAGCAAGTAAGGCTGAGCAGAAGGAGATTACCACAGTTAAGGGATAGATTTCCGCTGTAAAGCTTTATAATCCATGCTTTTCTCCTAGACTGAAAGTTCAAACAGGTGAAATAAAAAAGGTCATGTGGAGAAATAGGCAGTGATTGGGGTTGCCACATTTTGTCCTGGTGCTTTAGTGCCAGGGAAAACGAGCTGCCAGGGAAGTCCAGCTATGGGAGATGAGGGAATGCAGGAGGCATGGCCAGGAGTGGCACCTTGGTGTTCATGTGGAGTGTGGGCCCCCTGAGACCACTCAGGCAGATAGACAAATACACAGGGTGTCTGAAGCAATACACTGGAGTCTGTACAAGTCCCCTTGTCAGAACTTCTTCGTGTCTGAGAGCTTTTCATGTTGATTAGCGAGGTTGCATGTTTCCATATTTAGTTGCTGTCAACTCTCTCCTTTTGTCTCTTTGTTCAAACTTCCAAGACCAGGGAAAAGAAAAAGTAAAAAAAAGAAAAGAAAAATCAGACAGGTTGATTTAGGTTTTGATGAGTAGGAGTTGCTAAGGGATAGGAGGAGTCATTCCGCTTTGAGCAGAGTGAGAAGATGAAAATTGTCCTGTAAATATAAATTCACTGACTTTTACATGTGTGTGATGAAATTCCCAAGCTCTGTGCAAGTAGTCATAAGGTAAGATGAACCTTTCTCTTTTTCCCCTTGCTGCTCTTCCCTTCTTTCTAAAAAATAAGTAGGTTACTGACCTCAGTATTGGCTAGCACTGGTTCAGGTGATACCCTGGGTGCAGGTGATGTTGTTTGCAGCAACACTTGGGTGTAAAATGAAGCTGGCTTGCCCACCCTTCCAAATTCTGTGCCTGTGGGGTAAAACCTTTCCTCCAAACAGTCTCAAATACCTTAAATGTTAAGTGTGACACTTAAACCTGTCATTGCACAATATTTTGGGGTTGGTTGGTTTGTTTGTTAAAAAAAGCAATAGAGAAGTTGTATTCCTTGATAATACCTATTTTTTAGATTGGATGATTTTTTATTTTTTGGGAAGTTCAGTAGTCCCTGCAGAGTGGGGTGCTGAGAGGATTGTTACAAACACAGGCCTGTCAGGCACTGGGATGTGCCGGGTCATGGGAATGGTGTGGTGTTGCTGGTGGTCCTGGGAGCATCCCGACTGCCTCCCCTTTGTGCCAGGAGCAAGGTGGCTCTGTGCAGGAGCCTTTTGTGGGCATGCCCCTATCCCAAGCCATCACTATGTGCAAAGCAGGACTGAAGGTGCTGGAGAGCTGTGGCAGAGGTGAAGGAAGAGCAATGGGTTCCCAGGGTCTCCCCTCTACTCAGGCAGGCTGTGGCAGCACAGGACAGTCCTGGGATGGAATGGCTTTGCAGACAGGGCCCACCCACTCGCAGATCTGCCCCCTACACCCCTCTATTTTGGCAGGGTGATGCAGAAGAAGGGCTTGGTGGGGAGCTAGAGTGGTGCAGAACCTCCTTGTCCCTGTCCCAGTCCCACTCTTGCATCGGGATAGGTACGTGAGTGGGTGTTATATGGGATTGTTTTACAAGCTGTTACTGTACAAGCTGGAACACGCTTGAGCCCTTAATTAAAATGCCCTAGTTAGGGGCTGTCTGCATAGAAGCAGCCCCATTTTCCCACATAAGAAAGGCTCATACTTGAGCTTTCAGGGAACCACCCAGAAAGACGGATTTTAAAGTGTCACGGAGAAACTCGTCTTCACAGAGCATCGTCTGTGAGCCAAGGTAATATGTGCTTCAGGACTGGCCCTGCCAGCAGCAGGGCTGTACTGAGCCTCATGTATTATATGGAGAGACTTTTTGAAATGATGGGTGGAGAAGGAAAAAGAGCAGGAATGAAGTCTTGTTCCACACGGGGCAGGAGTGAGTCACAGCCCACCTTTGTTGCTGCTGTGACAGGGCATTTTCCTGGCCCATGAAGTATGTGACAGTAAAGTCAGTGCATCTGGGCTTCAGATAAAATGGGAAGGGAAAAAGAGTGGTGGGTGGTGGGGAGAAGGTGCTGTTTCATGGTGTTGCAAATGTGAGACCCGTGACCAGTGAGAGTACCAGTATCACACCCAAAGTCTGCAGCAGATCTGACATGAACACCCCTCTGCTTTCTGCAAAATTTGTCTGTAGAGGAGAAGCAGTGTTTGATGAAGTGGTTCTTTGATTTTAAATGAGAGTGAGTAAGAGTCTTTTAGGGAGAAATTAAAAAATTGTCCGATATCAAATTCTCTTGAGGGGAATGGATGTATCTCTCATCTTGATGTGCTTTCATGGGAATACGGTCTATTGCTGTTGGAGTTCAGTGATCTGTACTGATCTCTGACTCGATACAACACAGGGCGGAGTGACCTTTTCACATCCCTTCTTCTGGGACAACTACCATACCTGGGCTTTCATAGTAAGCAGTATGTAGAAAAAGTTGTGGATATGATTTGATTTTAGGTTCTTACTGCTTGTCTCAGAAAACGGTACATCAGAAGCTCTGTAGAGTTTGGTGGTGGAATTGGGTTGTGCTCTGCTGATGGGAATTAGGGACCTCTGCTGATGGGGAGCTAGAGGACCATCTCACACCTTGGGTCCAAGGAAGCCTGGTGTCCCCACAGTGAGAGGATGCCAGGGATGGGGCCAGGCACTGCCACATGCTGAACCCAGTGTGTGCGTGGTCCTGTGGGTTAGAGTGCAGCAGGTTTGGCCTGCTAAAATCCCACACTGGGAACTGCTGGGGCTGCTGCACTTACACCACCTCAGCATGAAGGCCTGTCTGGGCACACAGCTGTTCCCGGCATGCAGGCTTCAGCTCCTTGTTTGTAATGAAAAGGTTTCCAAACATCCCCTTGCCGGATTCTTCCCATCTTAATGCGCTTCTTGGTGAGGTCATAACTTTCCCAGAGGACTGAGGAACAACCTCGTAGTGGAGCAGAGAGGGAAGGAGGGCTGCACAAAGCTGCATGGGTGCAGGCTGAGCCCCGCAGATGTGTCCCTGGCGCTTGGGCAGTGTGGGGAAAAGCCTGATCATCCATCAGGAGCAGGAGGGTGGGTGTCATCTGCAGGCACTGAGGCTGTTGCATATGGAGGTGCCTGTGCTGGCTGCCTGTCTGATGTCTGTCTGTCATCTCTGTGCTGCAGGCAGATAGATGGACAGTGAACCCTCATCCCTCAGATGGACACCACCTATGAGAGATCACACTGGCAGGCAGATAAACTTGAATATTTGCACTTCATGGGAGAGACTGGTCTGGAAAGTTTGTGTGTAAAGCTTGTGTCCCCCAAGGTGTGTATCAAAGGGATTGATCTTTTATAGGATGTTTCTGTTAGTGGAAATTTCAGCAGACCCCTCTCATGGCTGGTCTCTGTTGGTTCCACCTGTTCCCTTAGTGTAGTCTACAAGGGATGGCGTGCTGGGGAGGGGACAGAAAATCCATTCCTGTGGGAAGTTAGCAGGGGTGGGATTTATGCCAGGCTCAGGGTATGGCTGGACTTTTCTGTACCACTCCTGAAACTCATTTAACACCAGGTGCTTTCCCTTGTCGAGATAAATGAGATCTGGATGGATGTCTCCTAGCTCTGTTTTTTGCATGTGGGAGCCTTGTTATTATCCTTGAGCAGCTGTGGGTCTGTGTTTGTGTGCATGTGGTTTGCTGACCATCTGCCAGCGTGGCTAGGTTTGGGGGCATGAGGGAGGGGTTTTAGGTGGATTTTTCTGATCAGTTCAGGTCACAGGTATGCAACCCCTTGGCATTTTTAGTGGGAAGACGGTGCCTGAAAGATCTGTGTGGAAACTGAGCTGCGGGGTCAGGGAGTGCTGGGGAAACCTCCAGGGAGTCACAGGAAAGCACTGTGGGTGGTGAGCAGAATTGGATGGCATGTCCCTTTGGATAAGGGTAGGGATGGGCTTGAGTAGATGGTTGTGGGGTGATCCAAGACTGCCTGTTCAGTCTTCAGCACAAACACCAGGATTTGTCCCATTTAAGTCCAGGCACTTGATCACAGCTTTGGAAGGAGGAAGTGGATTTTTTTATCACCAGCTCTGTGGGAAGCAGCAGGGTTGAAGCCTGAATCTGGAGATGGTTTTATCCAGCTTTTGTCCTGCCACAGGGAGAGTCTCTTCTTCAGAAGAAGGTGTTCTCCAGGGAAACCATGTCTGTGGTGGAGCAGGTGCCTTGGGCTGTGCCCTGCAGATGGCAGAGGGACTGTGGTGGATGTGTTTTCAGGCTGCTCCCCTCTGTCAGAGCTTGGGAGGAAGACAGAAGCTTGAGCCTGGCAGAAGTAGGAGGAGCAATTATTGGAAGTACAGTTAATCTTTCTTTAATTAGAAGACATGCTAAATTAAAAGGCCCAGGAGTGATCTCACAGATGCTGGCTTACTGAGGGATAATAATTGGTGTGAGAATCAAATGTTTTGCTAAGCTTTGGATCTGCATTTGATAGTATTGTTATGCTTTTACGTATGTCAGTTTAAACTGAGAGAAACTTGACCCAAATAGAGAGCTCAAGCTTTGTGTTCTGTCTTCTTCAGGACTCATTGGATAGGTTGACTTAAACATTAATGATAAAGTGATCATAAGAAGTATTGTGATCATCTGTTGTCTGTATGCTTGGAGAAAATAGCAGCTAGCTTTAGAAACCTCTGGAGAAGAAATCTTTCTCATGGCAACCGTGGGCTTAAACTTTTGACAGCAGCACTTCTGTGTAAATTTCCAGCAGGATAAATCCAAGCTGTGAGAGGCAGGATGTTGTTTGCACAGAGCAGACAGCCCCTTGCTTTGGGTATCAGACAGCAGAGATGCCCCAGCTCCGCTCAGCAGCAGTCAGGAGAATCTGCCATCTCCTTTTAAAAGTACATCAAGAAGTTTTTCTCATTTTATTCTGGGGTGGTTTAAGGAATTCCTCTGCTGCTTTGGAGGTGGGGACTGGCTGTTACACCCAGGCTTTGGCAGTCCTGCAGGACAAGTCAGTGTTGCAGTCCCTTTCCACACCCCTTGCTTCAGGGCCCCAGGGCAGCTCTGAGCTTATCAGAATATGGTGTGGGGCATCACCCTTCATGAGCACACAGCAAAAGGCAAGCACTGGGTCCTGTCTGGGACTTGCCTTTTACATGTAAAATTTAAGTCACCAATTTGTTTTGGATGTGGCATAGGACCTGTACTTAAAGTTAGTAGGGAACAGCCGCTCTTGCTTTATGTGATATCAGTGTTGGTGAGGCTGTGCCTTAATCAGAAAAAAAAAATCCTCTTTTCATGCACAGAAGCATTTCTGTGGCTATCCTCAGAGAAGATAGAAGAAGCACTTCCATTTCTTTTGAGGGAGAAGCACAGGGGTGGAAAGGATGATGGTGTTCATGTTTGAAGATCACTCATCATGCTGGATGTGCCTTCAGCCTGAGTGTTCTGCAGAAGAACTTGTGGCACATAAGAAGGAAGCTGGTGGATTTTTATGGACCTTTGAATTTTGAAGCAACTTTAAAATGCTTTCTATTACAATCTGAATCTGGGCAATGGTGTTAGACTGAACAGATAATCATAGAAACTTGATTGATGGTACTATTGATAGACATAGTTACAAGTAAATAAGGACAGTTTTTTTGAAATCAGCTTTTCAGTATAGTAACACATTCAACCCAGTGCTTTTCTGACTTAAACCAGTTTTATACTAATGTTTACATCAACTGTGATGTAATTATTCCCAGTTTACTCTGGTAAGTGAGAGGAAAATCGATTGCGTTGTATTGACCTTGAAATGCGCTAATTACTTGCTGTCTTGGGCTGGGTTTAGTGAAGAGCTGCCCTCTATGTCCCACGGAACTTGTTTCTTTCTCCCTCCTACTTGCAGCAACCATGGATATCTATGGTTTAACTGCTAAACCAAAGGTTTCCTGCCCCTTCAAGTTAAAGATCTTGACCCAGAGCTTTTCTTTTGGCAGTCAGCATTGTGACAAAGGGCAGTTGCTGTTTTCACAGGCCTTGACATGGCCAGGTCTCACATCCCAGGAAAAGAAAAGTCTGGGAGATGCTCTTGGCATCTTGCATTTGCTGTGCAGCCTGTGGGAGGAGAGTCCTGGCAGAGCCTAGAACTGGGTCAGGAGATTGATGAGTGGGGCATGACTGGTCCCACTGCTGCCACAAAGTGGAACTGGAAAACTGTGAGGTTCCCAGAGCCTCACCCCCACCTCAGAAGCACCAGCCAGTTGTTCAGCTCTGCCCAGCAGGTGCACATCCCTTGCCTTACCTCCACTCCACCTTTTTCAGTTTTTCCCAGGGAGAGGGAGAAGATCTGGGAGTTTAGGATTTTTTTTATTTTGGAGCTGGCACAAGTGTGAAGTGAAACCTGAAGTTGTATCCAATGTTACATAAATAGTTAACCCTTTTCTCACACGCTTGTTTTTGTGTGGGGTAAATCTTCAGGTCACCGAAGAGTGTTTTTACTCTCTGTGTTTAGGGTCTTAACGTCTGGCTCAGACATAGGATTAGATACAAGTAAAAAGAGATCAAAACATCAATCCAGTAAAGCACTTGCATTTAATCTTGTACCTCCCCTTGACAGTAACAACAACAATTCTTGTGTTGTGACTATTATCAGTGTTCACTATCTGAAATGTAAGTGCATACTTCTGTGCTTGGCTGAATAAGTGCCCAATTTTATGTGTATGTAGCAGAAGGGAAAAGCGCTGCTGGCTGAAGAGCAAATATTGCAGATGCTCTCTTATCTTATCTGTGTGCTCACACAGCTTTACATCCATGCACTTGGTGGCTCTGACAGCAGCACAGCACCCTGCTGAGGGTCAGGGTGGTTTGGGGATGCTCTGCCAGCTGGTGGGAAACCATGCACCTTGCCAAGGTGGTTGCTTGCAGAACAGGTTTGCATTTGCTTTTGCATTGGCCCCATGCTGTGGTGGCAGATCGAAGGCGCCTTGTAAAACTTCCAACAAAGAAATGGCAGCTTCTTTTAAAAAGCCTTCAAGGAAAACTGTGATTGGTAACAGTACAGCCTCCAGAGCAAGAGCTGCATTCACCTTGTGTTTACAGCAAAGGCTGCTTGGCTGACTGGAAAGTGTGTCTTCCCTTTTCATCTCAAACGCAAGGAAGTCCTTTCTGTGTGTCAGTTGAGAAAGAAAACCACAGAAGTTTCCTCTTCTTTCAATGTACTCTGCCCAAAACACGCTTTCAGGAAATGCTTGTTCCTGCCTGAGAGAGTGCTGGAAGCTCTGCAGTTTGTAGTACAAAACACATGAGGCTAGATCATTTTGCAAGCTGTCTTAATGCAACCCTCAGTAGACCTAAAATGAGGCTAAATAGTGCCAAGTAGCTGACAATAGTAATTTAAAGAAGACATGCCAATAAGCAAGTTTTTCATCAAAACTCTAAGTTCATTAAGTGTTATTAGTCCTGTTACTTTTAGATATGACACTGGCTACTTTTGTAATTTCTACAGCCTTGTTGTATCCATTTGAAACATTTGTTACCTACATTTGTGTTTACAGCCTTTTCTTTGCATTTCCTTGGCATGACAGTGCAGACTTTGAAGAAAAGAATTAGCTGGTGAATCAATCCATTTTCTCTAGTGGTCAGAAACCATTTATCTGACTTTTGACTAGAGCTCTGACTCTCCATCGGTTTTATTTTAAAGTCTTTCAGCATTTCTCATTCAGTGAGAGGTCTTATATTAAGTAACACAAACCAGACCACCTCCTTTTGCAGTCAGCCATGGAATCCGATTGATTGTTTGTAGAAGTTTTGTGCAAATGTCAACATTACGCTTTGCTTGTCCATGGCTGATGATGATTGATGTGTTTTGGCACACTGTATTTGTTCATAATTCATGAACTTGCCTCTCTGCATGGGTTCATAAGTGGCCAGACTCTACAGCTGTGTAAATCAAGGTGGCACTTGAGCAGTCGCGATCCCTGTTGACCTGTGACTCCTTTCGATAAAAACAAGTTAAGATTGTCTCATCTCATTTACAGATGTGGAATTTGCATTGCTGTGGGGCAGGAAAAGGTGCTTGTGGTGGAGATGTGGTGTGTGATTGCTCATCTCCTTGGGTTTGAATTTGTACCCAGCTCAAGTGGCACAGCAGTTGAAGCTGGGGTTGAGTGTGGATACAAATAGGCAGTGTTCTGCCAGCCTCTGCTTTCCAACAGATCTGCAGCATGTTTTATACACAGGCTATACACAGGGAGGCTCAGCAGTGAAAGAAAGAAAGAAATGTTTCTGGATTACACAGCCTATTTCTCTCTCATTTTCATTGCTGATAAAAATGCTGATGGTATGCTCTGCAGAGCTTGCTCTTCTGTAGAGTTTTCTTGCTTTTAACCCAGCTAGTGACCTTCAGAGTGCCCTAATCCACCCAGTATGGTCTCTGGGCAATATTCTGGCCAAATTACTCATCACGGCGGTACAGTCCCCAAAAGGCTTTAAATGATGCATTAAGCAAGCAATGCAGTAGCATCTGCCACGTGTGGTTCCTCTTCTCGGGGGTGTTTGTGTACAGTTCTGTGTTTTGCTTTATGCTTTGGAGGGATGGGGATGAGTGTGTGCCTGTGAGTGAGAGAGAAGTGTGCGTCACCTGTGTGTGCGTGGCCGGTCATAAAGTGTCAGAGCTGCAGCCTTGACCTGGCAAAGCTTCAAACTCACAGTGCAAACAGCAACGGGCAGGCACCTTAAGGGTGTCCCTGGATGGCAGCCTGATTGCTCAGCACCTAGTGGAGCTGAGCCCCAGGAGCACAGGTGACGAGACTGTGGATGCTGAAAGCGGTGGAGGTAAAGAAGTTTCTTGTGCAGCATCTGGCAGGCAGTGTATGTGACAAAGAGTCAGTGGAGGTTTGGAGCAAGGGAGCAATTGGAGCAATTCTGTAGAAGTTTAATGCTGTGGGCAGCCCTGCAGGAGCTTGTTGGGCTGCTCACTGGATAAGACAAGAGCAAGAGGAATCATCTGCAGTGGAGGGGGGAGCACAGCCTCACTTGCCTGTGCACCTGGCCATGCAGTGTGAGTCCCACATTTGGTGCGTGATAGAGCTGGGAAGAAAAAAAGCTGCTGACACCATCCTAGCTTTTGCTCTGGTGACACATAGGAATGTTGATGTGACAGTGACAGCATGCATTACTCTCCTGGTTCACCTCCAGGGTGACCTCTCTGGCACTGTGAAGGCTGCACTGCCATTGCTATGACCATGTGAAGGGCTGCACAATGCCCGGGGAGATGTGAGTGCTTGTGCCATGCAGTGGAACAGCTACACCTCTGTGTAGACAACTTGCTATAAATATATAGTCTTGTCTGCAAACACCTCTTGAAGCACTGTTATCTTAATCAGCAAGGAGCTTAATAGCACTAAGGATGCTTGGCCTGGAAGAAAAGGAAGGTAGAATCTTCTGTACATCAGGAAATTCATGCCAAAATTACTGCGGAATTTAAACGTGTCTTTAGTGGCAGAGAGATTTTTGTGAGGATTAGCATTTGCCGTAGCAAATTCACACCTGGAACACAAGTGATTTTTACTTGAACCGTACATGTTTGGGATGCGGGGTTAAATAGCTGGGGTTTTGACCTGTAACTGGGGAGTCACAGAATGGTTTGGATTGGAAGGGACCTCAAAGATCATCTAGTTCCGACACACCTGCCATGGGCAGGGGCACCTTCCACTAGACCAGGTTGCTCGGAGCCCCCTACAAATTGGCCTTGAACACATTCAGGGATGGGGCATCCACATTTATTCTGGGCAACCTGTTCCAGTGTCTCAGCAATAACACTGAAAATAGCCTGTGTACCAACTGGACCTTGGGGGTGGTGTGACTATCACAGATTTTATTATATTATATTATCCATAAGGTTCTGCTGCTGTTGGTTCCATTATGGTAGGGACGTCTCTTGCATTCAGAAAGACTGTCTCCTTTCCTTGCAAGCCCAGTATCTTGTGGGCAGATATGGGGTGGGAGAAGATTGGAGGTTGGACGTTCTCACAGCTGCTTTGTCTCAGGCCCCTTGAGGAGTTGGTAGAAGTAGACCTGTCTTTCTCATTTCAGGCTAATGCCTGAATACTGAGGTGACATTTGTTAATGACAAAGCAAAATGTAATAGCTCAGGGAAAAGCATGACGTCTCTAACACGGACAGATGCATTGTAGTAGTTGTTGGGATCCAGGGATTGGCTTTTCCTTCAGTATAAAGAACCTGAGTAGATCCCTTGCTGAGATTAACACCTCTGAATCAAACCTGTAGCCAGCAGGAAAAAATACAGATTGGCAATTATTTTTGCTAAGATTAACACCTCTGAATCAACGTGGTGTACAACAGGAAAAAGATACAGATATCCAATTATTCTAGAATGGAGGCAATATTTCAGATCCTATTTGGATTTGGAACAGCATCCAAATAATCAGCAGGGTGTTTCAGCAACCCTCCTAAAGAGCAAGGAGCAGCAAAACAACCCCATGTCGAGGTTCAAGGTGGTACAAATTCCTGGATCAGTGTGTTTGACTGGCAGAAAGCTGAGTTCAGCCCCAACTGCAGTAGCTGCAGTTCCAGCAGCAGTGGATATTGAGAAAAACATGTACGGTGCTGTGATGCAGAATTATCTAGCAGGGAGGAGAAAAAAAAATATCTGTATTTCTTGGTTTTTTAGCCAAGGGAGATGGAAATACTTTAACAAGGTTATGACATGCTCCCCAGTATTCGAGTTTCAGAAAACCATTAACCTCTTGAATGAAGACTCAAGGTAGCTCCATGAAGAGCTGGAAGAGAAAAGAGCAAGGAAAAAATTTAACTCTATCTAGAAGCAATTTTTTCTGCAAGGGCCATCAGGATGAGCTGTCTCCCTCCTTTATCTTGGTCAGGCAGCTTTTTTGAGCACAAGTGGCATAACTGCTGAACTGCCTTCTCAGTATGTGTTCCTTTGTATTATCATAATCTTGAAAAAAGTGAAGAAGATAAGGGAAAACATGCTGGCAAACCCAGACACAGTTAATGCAGTACTGTGGAATTTGTGTCAACAAGCTGAGTGATTCTGAGGTTACATTGTAGTTAGTTGTGGAGATATTTAATACCCCGTCGGTGGCAATGCTGGGAGAAATAAAGGGTTTAGAAAACAGAATATAGCTTCATTTGACAAAGAGTAGGTGTGAGCCATATGGAGTCCAGATGTTCTCGATGCCTTCTGAAAAAGTAACAAATCCAGAGTTGCTGAAGGAGGAATTTCAGACTAAACAAATGAGAAAAATATGTGGCTGATCACAACAGAGCTTTTGAGCTTAGCAGTCTCTCCTGCCTCTCTCACTTCTTCACCATCGCCCTGTTTCGGTACCTTCTGTGGGAATTTTTTAATATCATGTAGAGAAAAGCACATCTTGATAGGCAGAATAGTGTCTCAGCATCTGTCTGCAGTCTGAAGTTGGCAAACAAGGCAAGGTGCTCCATTTTGAGGGATAACAAAGAGAAAAATGTTTAAGAGGCGGAAATAAATAGAAAATGTAAAAGATTAAAAAAATTCTCTAATTTTCAAACTCCTTTCTTTCAGTATAGGCTTCAGTATTTTCTCTTTATATCCTGGTGCTGAATGGTAACTTTTTATCAATAATACATGATTTGCATTTGCAGCACATCACCTCATTTGCATTTTACTTGTCAAGCAACTTGAATACAAAGAGGTAGAGGCCTCAGCTCTGCAAACATCTATATGTATGAATAACAGTTCAATTAAGCAAAGATATACATATGCATGTGTTTTCAGGGTGGAAGACTCTGTGCTCCTCGTAG
This sequence comes from Pseudopodoces humilis, assembly GCF_049639895.1. Taxonomy (NCBI): domain Eukaryota; kingdom Metazoa; phylum Chordata; class Aves; order Passeriformes; family Paridae; genus Pseudopodoces; species Pseudopodoces humilis. The sequence goes on from NC_142204.1 coordinate 20,983,045, forward strand.
GTTAATTTTGGAAGTTTAGGGCTTATTCAAGTTGAGAATAGAATCCATGTCTCTTGATAAGCAGAATACTCTGAAAGCCATTCTTTGTTAAATGAGTGAACCTGCCTTGTGTTTGCATGGAAAACAGATTTCCTGATAATTCAAGTTATTTTTCTGTACATGAAGAAAAAAGAAAGGATGACGGAAATATGTGTGACAGGTAGTGTTTAGGAATTCAGGACTATATTCCTTAAAAGCCTGCACCACAATTTCTTATTCTTGCATCAGATGCATTTTTATGCTAAAATTACCAGATCTTTAAACTTTGTGTTATCTGGGACTGAGATACCTGTGCCAGTAGAAGCCCCATGCTTAACTGCAAGCATGAAGGCAAATTATGTCTGTTGTCAGATTAATTATTTTGGTTTGGGAGAGAAGAGAGGTTGAAATGTAGAACTGTTTTCTACTTGACTGGAATTTTATAAGCATTAGGAGAAGCCCATTTCTGTAAGTTGTGTTCTAGGAAGATGCCCCTATTGCATACCAGCTCTAGGAGTGTGTCAGGTGTGGGATTGTGCTTTGTAGTACATCTTCTCTTTCCCTGACCTCCTTCTGAGGGATAAGCAACCCTAATCTGCTGGAAAACATGTGATGTCTCCTGGAGTAGACTCCTTGTAAATGTAGCAGCCCCAGGTTTGAAGCCAGCAGCCTCCACCTGCCCTAAGCTTGCATGTACAACAGGCTAAGTATAACTGCAATTTCTTCTTGTCAGGTTCACCTTGTCCAAATTAAGCTAGGAAATTGGTTTTCTTGAGGCATGCTCCCAGCACTTACTCTCATTAAGACTCCCTGCTAATGTGAGTGCTCAGCAGTATTTTGCCTTTGCAGATTACCAAGCTAATGGGTGAAGGCTGCAGCTAATGAACGGCCTCCTCAGTATTCTGTGGGCTGAGAAAAACACCACTCAACTTGGAGGATTTGGCCTGACTTAAAGCATTTCATACTTCTGGGTAACTCATGAAGCACATGTACCACGAGCCCAGCTGGTCCCCTAGGGTCATGCCAGGTCCAATGATGAGAAAATGGCTTTGGACCCCTGAATACAGGCGGTCACAACTGACATGGTGGATACCTGCTGAGAAGTTCAAGCCACAGGCAGAAGTCCCTTCCCTGTGCCAGCTGCCCTGGTACTTTCACAGCACCTTCCCAAAAATGCCAGCCCCCTGCAGAGCTGTCGATGGCCAGGCTGGGCTGCCCACTCCCCAGCCCATGATGGTTCCATGGCCTGGCTGGATGGATGTCTCCATCGCCATCCAGGAGCCACCATGAGCAGATGGAGAAATGCTGGTTGGACACATCTGGAGCCAGAAGAGGACATGGTCTGGGAAGAAGGGAGGGATGGAGAACATCTTGGATAATCCTGTTTGTGCACAGTTTGAGGGGCAGAGAGACCAGTGATGTGGGTACTTTTCTCCAGTCTGAGCCACTCACGTTCCTTTTGTTCTCTGTGAATAAGATAGAAAACAGCAAAACAAAGTAGGGTGGCATAAGACATGAGGGTCACAGTATGTGTTCTAGAAAACAAAATAGTTTTGAAAGAGGTGTTTTCTAAGGTTTAGAACGTCCTGCTTTTATATGTGTGCATGCTGCTTTATTAAGATGCTTTGAATCTCACGCTGGAGTTTTTAAGTTTTGCTTCCTTGTCTACTTAAGCAAGGTGTTGTTTTGTTCCTGCTTTCAAAGCTGTTGGTGTCAGGTTTGGGTTTTTTGATGTCCTGAAGCACATGTTGCCAGCATTGTGGCAGTATCCAGCTGCTGTTTCACTGTGAAACTGTGAACTCCAGGATCTTCTCTTTATTTCAGAACTTCCATGAACAGTTTGTCTGACATCTGGGGCTTTTTGTTTACTACGTGCATGCTCTAAATACATCCATAAAGGTCTATTGTGGTGCAAGCAGTCTTGAAGTCTCCTTTTGGTCTGGAAGCATTTACCTTCTCTCCTTTTGGTCTGGAAGCATTTACCTTCTGAAGGTTATGAAACCCTAAATGTTCATTTGGTCTGTTGTCAATATTAGCTGAGAATTCCTGAGCTTGGAACTATACGTGGAAATATGTGGAACGTGATCAGAAGGGCACTTTAATGTCTTTTGCCTTTGGAACTACAAGTAGGGTCCTGTTTTCTGTGTTAGTGGCATTCAGGGAGAGAAATGCTACTAGGACATTTTGTCTTCTTGTCTTGCACCTTCTCAGATTTTCTCAATTTATTCAGTAGCTGTTTTAGCAAAGTGAAGTTCATGCACGTGATCATGTGGGAAGGTCAAAGAGGATAATTAAATAGCTGAAGAATTGCCATTGAAAACACAAATGTCAGTCTAGATTCAGTCACCCCTGCTTCTGACCTCAAGTGAGATTTGGGATGTATGGACACACAGTAGTTCTTCAGGTGTTAAAAAAAACGATGGCTACACTGCTGTAATGCACATAATCCTGTTCTGTTGGTGAACCTCACCTTTGAAACACATGCTCTCTGTGCTAGGTGAAGATCCTCTTAAATAACTTAGTATTGCAAACATTTTTACCTGGAATTAGAAGGAGTCAGCAAGCTCCTTCGGAGGATTGTAGCAGTAGAGCTGTGAGAGATGATTCAAGGAACTGAATTCACAGTCACCAGGAAGTGCTAATGATGCTGATAGTGAAAGACAGTGCTTCCCCTTGGCGATTTAATGATGGAGAGAACAAACTGAAGGCTCCCAACCTCTTGGCGTCAGGGTCCTTAGAGACGGCAGACAAATCTTTGCTCAGTGCAGCAAAGAAAAAGCTCTTGGACATCAGCAGTCCCTGAATTCTCTGGGGTTTTGTGCTGCCTGTTAGAGCAGAGAAGCTGCATAGTGACCCAGATGGGCTGTTTAATGAGGTGGCTCTCTAATGAGGGGATATAGTTTTAAAGCTGAGCAAATAAAGTGTGAGATGTAGTTTCAGATGCTTCCTTTTTTGGGTTTTACTGTGTGTTTGACTGTCCTACAGTCGAACAGGAAAAGAAATCGGGTGAACAAAAACTCTGGCCTTGCAGAGCAGTATTTCACAAAAGCAGATTTGTCCTGTGTTTCCAGATTGCCTGGAACATTATCTGTTACAGATGGAAAATCTGTTACAGTTTTTTATTTTTTGTCCCAGGAGAAGGTACCACTCTGTAGCTGTCCAGCCAGAGAAAAGGTGGCTAAGTGTACATTGCAAACACATCCATGTGAAGCCATCTATCTTGGTGACAAGAGGACAAAGAAACACAGCGGGTGTTTTGGTTACTTTTTCTTTCTTTGTTATTGTTTTTCTCTAGAATGAGGGACTAATCACTGTAATCTCCTGTTATTTCTGTTTTTCTTCCGAATTTACAGTAGTTTTTGCAGGTCTCTATCAGTTTTGTGGAAAAGCCCCAAAAACAACAAAACCAAAACGTGGCAGTAGAATGAAACCATGTGTGGCAGGGTGCATGCACAAGAAAACAAAATGATGATTGCAGTAGTAAATTTAATCTGGCAATTCTTAATTCTGAAATACATGACTTTGAGACTTTAATTTTCCTTTGGTGTGGTTTGGGCATACAGTAACTAACTTTTTTCTATGTTATGGTTTCTGATTGAGCTGTGTGTGGAATTTCCTGTAACTTTTGCGAATTATCAACCCAGAAGTACTGATTTGTTTCTTTATTTTGCTACATATATATTGATAAATGCAATAATTTTCTTGCATGTGTATGGCTTTTCTCAAATTTTTGTGATTCTTTGGTTTGTACTTAATGCATATCTTAAAATATGTGCAGTTTTTGTCAGCCGTGTAATATTGGGCTGTGAAGTTTAATTTTAGTCCAGGTCATGCTCACACTGGTCACTTAAACACTAGTGGATTGTTAGTAGATGCAGTATATTATAAGGTATAGACTTCTTTTGCCATTTAGGGGGATGTACATTGCTTTAAAAAATCAGTCTTTTTTTAAAATAAACCTTTATATTTTGCGACCTTACAATAAAGAAAGATTGTACGTGTGTGCAAAGTATTTATAGAAACATAAAAATCGTAAGAGCAAAAGGAATCCCTTCACATCACATCTCATTTCTAGTTGGTAAGTGCCTCGTCTCTTCTGCAGCTCCATAAAACCTTTCTCTTTGGGTGAAGATCAGTTACATGGGGGGACAGATTTATTGCCATTCCCCCACGTACTTGACTGTGGGCAGTTTTTTACGAGTATTGTTTCCAAGGGCTGTATGGCACAGTGGTTGCTGGGGACGGGCATAGGGCAGGCTGGATCTGTGCTGGTGGTGCCAAGTCCTGCTGGTGTGGCTGTCAGCTGGCAAAGCCTGACCAGCAGAGAGCCCCAAGGGTAGATTCCATTACATGAGCAAAATTGCAGCTTTTCAGTGTTTCTGTATTGCTGTGGCCAGGATCTAATGATGCAGCTTTTTATCTGCTTGTGTAGCTGAAGATTAGAAGGAACTACTTCAAAAAGCCACCTGTGCTTGCAGAACTTCCAGTGTAATTTCCACTTTTTCCAGGCTCCCCCCGCTCCCTTCTGCTTAATCCCCACTGCACTTGCCAAGTGTTTCCACCCTCTTTTCTGGGTAACCCAACAGATAAGAGACAGCCTTTGGGGTAAATCCTTGTACCTCTTTATCAATTCATTTTATGCTATACCCAGGTTTTTCTGACACACTTGCTTCTAACAGCATTGATCTGTCGGTACCATTCACGGATTTACAGCTTTCCTGTCTGTATATCAAGGCAGGAATAACATTTTGAATTGAAGACTTGTAGTCTTCGAGAGCTTGAGGCGTAGATAATTTTTTTTTAATTAGTGAATCCCATTTAAGATGATAAGCAGAAATGCCCTCTTCTCAGTTGGTGCAATTATCCCAGTTGACTGTGAATCACACACAGTTACTGTATAAACTGGATCATTTCTAAGGTGGAAATTGTGTTCTAATTACACTTTTCTCTCTGCAGCAGCCTGCTAACTTCACCATCTTTCAGTGCTGGACCAGCTGTTGGTCTTTATTGTGTGTTGGGTAGGGTGCACTTGGAGGACTTGGGGACAGCTGCAGTGGCCAGATTTTAAAGAGGACTGTTGTTAAACCTTATATTGTTACATTTATGTATGTTTTCTTAATACAGTCAGTTGCAGTGCCCAGCTATAGAAGTGTGTGATTTCTTGCTGATCTGACACCAGCCTTTGTGTTGAACCCTGTACTTAAATATCCAAGTTTTCAAGCTGCAGCTTGGTATAAAGGCTTGATGACTTAATTATTTTTGTTGGCAAGCCTAACACTTCAAGATGTTCCAGAGTGAATAGTGATGGAGTCTGTCGAGTGCTTTCTTGAAATCTCTGAAGTTTATGATGAGTGAATTTTGCCATTTGGTGCTTTCCTCAGTGATTAGCCTTACAGTGCAAATCTGGTCAACACATGAGCTTTCAGGTCAAACTGTTCACTCCCTTCCTCTTTCAGATTTTCATGGATATTTTTCTTCCATGTTTTTTGTTAAGATTGGTTCTTTTGAGTTCACTAAATAAAAGTTTATGGAACTTGACGCAAAGTTTACATAAAATGACAGAGAAAAGCATTTTTGAAAAAATTACCAGCAAACTACATTAAATCTTGCCAGCCCTTTTTGAGTACCCATCACTGAGGCTGGGTATGGCTGCCAAATGTTGTTTCCAGCAAAGACTGACAAACCCCAGATGAATTTTAGGTTAAATTACTTTGTAAATACTTGTCTTTTACATGTGTTTTCAGCTGAGGTGGTTAAACAAAGGCTTTGCAGAGATAAGTGTGTTCTGCCTCTTGTTTGGATGGGTTGCACACCTTCTGGATGGCTCTCTTGGCATCCCCTTCTTCCCATTGGAAGTAAGTGATTAGCAAGCTGCCTAATGAGCTCTAGTTATAGCCAAAAAGAGTAACAGGGGACCAGATTTTCCCAAGTGTTTTGCTCAGTGGTCATCTCAGTGACTTTGTTGCTGTTACTTCTCTTTTTTCACTGTAGTGATGGAGAACTTGAGCTAGTATCTTTTTTTTTTTTATGGTAGGATTTTAAAAAGCCAAAAAGCAGGTGAGTTGACAAATAAAAACGTCCCACCACTGCTAATCTTTATTGTGCTGATGATAAAATCAGTATTTGTTTTGCCTTGTCTGAAAGCTGTTTCCTTGCAGGCTTCATCTGGTTTAGAATATTCTGCTGAATCCGTGGTCGTGTTAAAGTCATTTATCACTGTCTCTCAGCGTTTTTGTTAAACTTCTCTTAAGAATGAAAAGGTGATGCATTTACATTTTTAGGAAGAGCTGAAAGCATGGAACTGCTGTGACACCCAGGTGAAAATTTTGAAATTGTATTTAAAATCACCATGGTTTGTACAATTACTAATTTCTATTAAGTCCTTTGTGGCATGTTTGCATTTAAAGCATGTCATAGATAGGGGTTCTGCACAGCACTTGGGCTCTCCAGTCCCACCAAGCAGCTCCAGCAGTGAGGGGTGGTGGGACCTGCTCCAGCTTCTGCCTCTGTCCCCAAACCTGCAGGGCTCTCTTCTGTTTTCATACCACTAAAGCTCGATGTGTTGGAGTGATTTAAGAAATAATGATAAGATCATGAAACAACTTTCAAGGAATGGTCTCTAGTTTTGAGACTTTTGCATGAATTATATGTGATTTACTCCATATTTTTATAAACTCTGTCAATATGGATTCCTTGCTGTAGCAATGAATTATTTTCACTCTTCTCTTTCCCTAGCAGACAACACAAGCTTTTCTTTGGCATTCTTCTTTATCTTCCCCTCCCCCACCCCCAAAAAAGATGAAAGAAAAGCAGAAGGCTTTGATAGATTTATTGCCTATAAATCTATGAAAGGTGCTACTAAAAATCTCAGACTGAATGTCTGAGATACCAGTGAGGATCCAGTTAAGAACCATGTCTGATGTGGTCAGTAAAGTTCTCTGCCTGTTTGATGGTTTTCCTAAAGCTCCAGCTCTCGGATTCCTGTGTTGTCTTGAGAACTGCTCTGACATGCAGGAGAATGTAATTTCTGGCTTTTTTTTGTTTGAAGAGAAGTTTGACAACATGACTAGAGCAGAGCGTGTGTGGAAAGCTGTGAAAATAAAGCAGCAAATGAAAGAACTCCGGTTTTACTCATAAAAAAATTATTTATTTTTAGGCCAGTTTTAGGGCTTTTTGACATTTGGTTTTCCCAGTAATGAAATGTTTTAAAGTATCTTTGAGACTGTTAAACAGTTCAACTAAGCTACTTTGTAACATTTCACTGCCCTTGAATATTTGCTCGGTATGATTTGAAGTGTCTGTACTTTTCCCCCTTTCCTTTCACTCTCCTGGGTAGGCTGTACATTTTGGTGAGCTCTTTAATGAATATAAAGCATGCTTTCGTCCTTGCTTTTTTTCTTTAATTTTATTTTTTTTTTCTTTTCTTTTTTTTTTTTTTTTTTAAACAAGGCATAGTTTAAGAATTGAAATATTAGACATCTGGATTTATTAAAGTTACAGTGCTGGGTGAGGGGAGCATTTTATTTTAAGAGCACTTAATTTTCACCTCTGGATAGCCAAGTAATCTTTGAAGTGCCCCTAAAAAACAGAGCATGTGCCCTTCTGCTGCCGAGGCCAAGTCATTTGCCCATGTTTAAATGAGCCACCATGAAGCTCCCATTTTAGTTTTTGGAGTTTCTTTTGAGAATTGGTTTGTTGATAAAACCTACTGAGGGAGCTGCTTATGTGGCACAGTGCTTCTCAAGGTGCTTTCTGTCACTGAAACAAGCTTCCATTGCATCCCTAGTTTTACATGGGAATAAACAGGAATGTGCATTAATATTTTTGGAGGCCAGGCAGGGTTTGGCTCATGGATTAAGACCTCTGAGCTCTGGTTTTGTTGCAGGTACTGATACCTCTGCTATTCAAGGCAGCAGATTTGAAGTAGTACACCTTAACTGTGTAAACTGAGAGGTCTAACCATACCCACTGGAGTCATGGAGGAAAATGAATGCTCTAATATTAGTTAATTGCTTTGAAGATATATATTGAAAATAAGAGTTCTAAGTATCTTGGTAAATATTGTTTCCTTTATTACAGCAATGTATCTCATTTTATGGGAGTCATTTGCAGCAGCACTCAGTTTGCAGTGCTAAAGCAAACCCATGGATGTGCTTTACAAACCTGAGGGCTGCTTTGTGCTGGTGGCTCCCCTAAGCCAGAGGATGCTCACCCACACGTGCAGCTGCAAGCTGAAAACCGAGCCCGTTCCCGTGCCTGCCTGCAGCCGCAGCCCGCAAACCACACGGCACCTATGGGTGTCACGTCAGTCCCTCAGGGGGACAGGTGGTGCTCACAGGCTGGGGTGGCTGCAGAGCCCTCCTGCAGCAATGAGGAGCCAGCCCAGCTCAGGGCAGTGCTGCTTTCCCTTCTCTTGGGCTAGCGGTGGTGTGGCTGTGTCATCAGCCTCCCTGCTGTTCCCTGGCCACCCTCACACATCCCTGGCTGTAGGCTGTGGCATGTGGAGGTTTGGTCAGCAGCCAAAAATAACTAAGGGAGGGAATTGAATAAAGAGCAGGTGTTGGCACAGGCACGGCCGCGCCGGTGGGGAGCTGTCGCTGGAACAGGATTTCCACAGGCAGCCACTGGTGTTTGTCACCAGCCGAGTTCCAGCACAGCAGGCAGCTTGCAGGCCTGTGGGAGTCACCTTCCACAGCCAAAACTCTGGGGTCTGCCCAGCTTAGCAGCAGCTTTTCCAATGTGTCCTGCGTGAATCTGCATTCAATACCAAAACAGGGTATCAGCCAAACATTTTATTTGTTACCAGTCAAGTATTTTGCACCTGGACTGCAAGGTGGGACACCATGGTGATCTTAGTTCAGGGGGAAATGTGGCGGCTTAGGTGCTTGCAGGGGCTTGTGTGGCTGAGGTGTTGGACTGCACAAATTGGGGCTTGGCAGGGCCTGAAGGCTCCATGGTCAGTAGATAAGCTGCCATTATATCATTTTGTCAGCTGAAAGCTGACAAAAACGTTTCCACCCAGTCTAGATTCACAAAATGGTTTGGGCTGGAAGGAACCTTTAAAGGCCATCTATTCATATCCCCTGCAATAAGCAGACATCTTCAACTCAATCAGAATCCTTTGAATCCAATCTGACCCTGAATGTTTCCAGGGATGTGACATCCACCATTTCCCAGGGAAACCTGTGCCAGTGTTTTACCTCCCTGATTATAAACAAATTTTATCCTTGTGTCTAACCTAAATCAACTCTCCTTGTCTCACCAGAGCCTTCTCTTCTGCAGGTTGTACAATGCTGACTCTCTGTCTGTTTTCTTAGGAGAAGTGGTCCAGCCCTCTTGTCATCTGTGACCTCCTCTGGACCTGTTTCTACAGGTCCATGTCTTTTGTGTGTTGAGGACCCCAGAGCTGGATGCAGTACATCTCTATTAATAGCTTTCTGGTCTTTGGATAAGACGTTTCCTTGGTTGTTGTCCTGAATGTTGCCTTCATCCAAAGAACATCTGCATGTTCTGGCTGTCCCTAGGATGTCCCTAGGATCTGTCTCCATGGTAGTATTACATATTTTGAATCTCTCTCCTTGCTTGCTTCAGAGTGGTTTCTTGGTCAATCTTCTTTTGAAGTACATAAATTAAGGTGTGCTGCACAGTTAAAATGAAGTGCAGACTGGTGTTTTGTTTGTTGCTGCCACACGCCCCAGTAAGTTGCTGTTAACTCACGAAGGTAAGAGGGTGGTAGATCACGTGAATGTTATTGCACACTCAGCTGTCAGTTCATTCCCCAAAAGCATGTGGAGTGTAAGGATTATTTCCCATCATTTATGGTTTTATTGTTTTCCTTCTCTGCTGCTGCTTGCATTAATCTTGTATGTCCTGTCAGTAAACCACAGTTCACAAGCTCCTTATCTCTCTTTTCTACATCATATTGGTCTGTGCTGACTCTTGAGTTATGTGCCTAAGGACATTTTAATCATACTTTTATGGCACATGAAAGCCATTGCTTCATCCTGCATATTTCCCATGATTCTGAAGTCATCACAAGAATATTTTGCTTGTTTTCTGAAGTTTTCAAGCACTTGTCTATAGCAGTCATATTTTACTTCACCCCCTGTCATGATGTGTTGACCCCAGAATGTATTATTTGTTGTATGAACAATTCAGATTGTGGATTGGATCCATGGCTATGGATCCTGAAAAATGAGTTCATGGCAGCTGGTGTCTACATCTGCATCTTGTTTCCATATCTCAGAGTGTGCTGGGGAGAGCCATGCTGCTGGTCTTGCCCTTTGTGAATCAAATATCTTCTGAAACGTTTTTCAGCTTAAGAACTCTGGTGGTGGAATTTCTGGGTGACAGCTTTATAATCAATCCATAACCAAACCCAAAGGACAGTTCCTCAGTTACTCTTTCTGGCTTTCTCTGAAGAAGAAAAACTTGTCTCAAAATTTCCAGTTGTTCCCACTGTGATGAGGGCAAAGTCAAGTCATACTTGGGGATCCTTAAACATGAACTGGTAGAATTTTTAATCTTTATGGGGTTCAGTGTAGGGTAGAACCTGTATTCCCAATGTTTGTAATTTTGAGCACTGGTTTTGAAGGCTTTCAAATTGCCTTCCCCATGATGGTTACACTCATTGCTTTAAATCACTTGAGTTGTAGGTTTTTCCCTGTCTGTTGACCCTAAAGTTTGTTCGGAATTCAAAGTTTCAAGTAGTGGCTGCCTAAGCAGAGTGGGGAGAGAACCCATGGTCATAAGGCAGTACGGGTGGTGTGTTCACATAATGGATTTCAGAAACCAAATAGAAATGTGCCGAATTCCATAGCTAAGCTTAGTGGACAAGGCATACCACCTGAGTGCTGAACAAAGATGAAACTGTCCAAGGAAGGAGCTTTAGATACATGAAGTGAAAAAGTTTCATTGCTTTCCTGTGCTGTGGAAATACCAAGAACAGTTTCTGTGTGGAAAAAGAAAAGATGTTCACCGTTTTTTGTCAAAATTCCTCTGAATTAAGTGCAGTTTTTCAGTTCTCATACTGAAGACTTTGCCCACAGCAGCCATGCTTATGGTGACCTGCTGTTTTGGAATATTACCAGTAAAGTACCATACCCTTCCACTGCCTGAATTGTGAGGAGGGAGGTTGCTTCCACATCTGCCAGGGTTAGAAGCAATTGTCTTACACAACAAACCATTTTGAGTGTCCACTATATCCATTGTTAATAATTTAGAGACATGATTAACATGAAGAATTTGGACAAAAGAACTTTCTCATTATGCAAAACTCGCATCAGAAAAGATGACCCATGTGCAACGTATCTTTCACATGTTGCATCTGTGTAACTTATTTTCTGTAATGGTGCAGGAGAAAATTACAGTTTCCCATTCAAAAAGGAAGAGTTTAGCTTTGCCTGTGCATAGACTAGTTTGTAAACTTTTGACTCTGAATGCATTTAAAACTTCAGTTAAAAGACCACAGCAGTGAGAGAAATGGAATTGATTTACTTAATACGGTATTTTCTTGCTGATGGGTTGGTGCTCTGGGCACTGTATTCAGAAGCTGTCAGATGCCTGGGTGGCAGCATCCTTAGCACTGTACTGTGGTTTAGCCCTTGCTCGAAATGCTTTGAGGAGAAGAATCAGATCCTGTAGCCTGTTAAATTTTGAGGTGGAATGGAAGCACAGGTGAACAGGGGACAGAGCATGGTAACTGGTTTGCCTGTTGTCTGTTGGCTCCAGCAAAGACCCAACAAGAGGGGTGTGTGTGGAGGCTCTCCAAGCATCTCTCTGCACAGCCAAGTCTAACTCCTACTCCATCTCTTAGCGGCAAGAATTACTTCCCTGGTTACGTATTTCTGGGCAAATAAGCTCAAAGTAAGTGACAATTTTTCAACAGTCTGTACTCTCTGGGAAGTCTGGTGGATACAAATGCCTGCTTTGATTTCACATTGTATTTGCATATATATATATGTATATGAACTCTATTTAAATCTCTTAATGAAGCTTATGGATCACTCTTGGACTTGTGTCGCAGTCCCTGTGGCTAGGGTCAATGGTAGTGTGTTGTCCTCTCATGGCTGGAGACCACAAATCTGCAAATGATTTAAACTGCAGGGTTCTGCCCTTTCACTAGAATAGAATTAAAATAATAAATTACAAATTTATTTTTTTCTCAGACTGTAAATTTAGTGTATTTCTGTTCCTTTTCCTTCTGATGTGCAGCTGAGGCAATGAAAACTTGCTTGTAAGTCTTGTAGTGTTGTGCATTGCAATTAAATTTCATGGTGTGCTTTTATGCTGCAGAACAGTAGTTCTCATTGAATCCATGCCTTTCCCAAATAAAATGAACTTCATAATTCTCTTATAATTCCCTGTGATTCATACAATTGTTAGTATTAAGAAATCTAAACTAGGGAGCATTTTGTTGTGTCTATCCATAGAGAATGTGATTGGAATAGGTACAACTTCAGTTAGTTTAGGAGCTGAAACCATCTGCATGATGCCACAAACACACATCTGTTTGAGGATTGTACCTGAGTGAAGGAAATTAAGCTTGTTACTGGCTTAACAGTTAATTTTGGGATCTTTCCTATCTTAAGATTTTGACTTGAATCAATTTTGAAGTGTTATATTCAGTTTCTGTCCTGCATTGCATATAGTGCTGCTAAGTCAGCCAGTCAGTTATGTAATGGTGACCCACTGAAGCCCTGCCTGGAAGTTTCCAAACACCATTTGGTTTCTTTCAGTCTGCTTAAAAGTGAAAAGGCTAGATGAAACCGGCAGATGTGATGTAGCTGGCAAGGCAGTTACAGCTACCTGCTGTATTGTTAATATGTCCCCAATTTCAGTTGCTTCTGATATGGTTCAGCAGTATTTAGCTTTTTTCTAGGGCAGTCAGTCCACCCCAGATGATTTAAAAATACTTTTTTTTTTTCCTTTTCTTTTCTTTTCTTTTCTTTTCTTTTCTTTTCTTTTCTTTTCTTTTCTTTTCTTTTCTTTTCTTTTCTTTTCTTTTCTTTTCTTTTCTTTTCTTTTCTTTTCTTTTCTTTTCTTTTCTTTTCTTTTCTTTTCTTTTCTTTTCTTCTTTTTTTATTTCTTTTTTATTTCTTTTTTTTTCCTTTTTTTTTCTTTTCTTGGTGGTGGGGTTTTTTTGTGTGTGGTGTGGTTTTTCTGTTTGGTTTTTTCATTTTCATTTCAGCAGAGTTGTCTCAGCTGTTTCTAAAACAAAGGCTGTGGGGGCAGAACTGCTCTGTGGTTTGTTCCTCAGCCTGATTTTGAGGCTTTAGTATTTGGTGGAGCTGTGCTTGGAGGTGAAGCAGCTCCACAGGGCGGCCAAGGCACTGCTGAGGATTTGTCTCAGTCCCTGCAAGGGCACCAGTGGGAAGATGGGAGCCCAGAGGGAATGGCATTTATTGAAAGCAGAGGGATGGATAAGATGCAGTCACGTGAAAGTCATGCTGGAAACCACACTGAACCACAATGATAAAACACTGAGAGTGTTTATTTATTAACTACTGCCTGTTCAGTGCTCTGGAGAAGGCTCTGACATAGAAATGGTCATATTCCTGTACTACAGGGTTTTTGGTGTTTGTTGGTCTGTGTTGATCTGTGTGTTCCTAGGTGAAGCAGAGGAGAAGATTAATAATGCAAAGGTTCAAATCTTCAGATTATGCATAAATGAAAACTGCATTTGACCTTTAACCACTCTGAGAGTAAATGTGCAGCCATTTCTCTCTGGGAAAAGTAATAGAGGGCATAATTTTCTAATAATGTATTCAATAATTTAGGAATAAAAGTATGTATCTTCATGTAAAATCTAGAATGTACTAATGCATACTCTGCATGGATTAAAAAGAACTATTAGATGTCTGCAAAATAAACTTAAGTCTTTTTCAGATAAACTGGTAGCCATGTAGTGAGCTCATGCACATGAGCATAGTTTGTATTATAGCTGGGTAGACTGTGTCTGACAGCTCTATAAGACCTGAATTATTTGAAATGGGTTCAGCCAGGCAATCTGAAGGGCAAGTGATCATAAATGTGTGCTAGCAGCATAGTCTAACCTCTCTTCCTGTAATTTTTTTTCATTGTCTGTAATGATTTTGCCATATATATAGGTATATAGGTTAACCTTTACTGGTCAGAACTGATTTATTGTTGTGGGTGTCTATATATCTAAGGTCTGAATGGTAAAATATGTGCTATTAACAGGCAATTTCTATTTAGTAAGCCAAGAGGAATTTTGGAAGAATGTAAAGGTTAGTTTTAGAAAGGACTGTCATCTGGCTGGCATCCAGGGTTTCCAGTCAGTGAAAGTTTTAGGTGAGTGTTTGGATTTAAATACATGGCAAAACCCCATTGAAGCACATGCTGAGGATTTCTCCTTTCCTGAGGGAGGATGGGTACCTTGGTCCCATGCAGGTCAAGGCTATCAGTCCCTGAGCCTCAGGTGTTTACAGGTGGGGGCATCTCACCTGCTAGGGATGCCCCAAGTGATGTACCAAACCACACAGAGACTGTGGGCACGTCCTGCTGAGGGCTTGTAGGCAGTTCAGGAGATTGCCATAATCCTGTACCGTAAACTTCCGTGTGTAGGTGGTTTTTATCCTGCTGTGATAATCTCTTTGCTTAGTGCATCCTCCCTGGGTGGGAGGGAGTATAGTCAATTCTTGGAGTGATGGGATACTGCCCTAAAGCCAGTAAATAGCAGCTTGTGTTTCTAAACCATCTTATCATTCTTTACTTTCATTAATCATGGGCTTTCATGCTGAGGGTGTGGAGTGGCTAATCTGATAGTCATCTGTGCAAGCAGTTGAAAGGAAATCCTAATTATTTACCCTCTTCTGTGGGCTTCACACACTCCAGTTTACCCAAAACTTGGGTTGGGTAACGTTGAGGGGCTAACACCCTGACCCCAAGTCAGTGAGTGTTCTGTCAGAGCTGCCTGCATTTTCTTGCTGAGGCATGGCAACATGCAGCAGCAGTGTAATTTTTGTTCACGTGTATCCTTAGGCTCAGGGGTTTCCTCGCAGCCCGTATATATCATGTGTTTTCGGGTTTGATGCTTTACCAGCTGCAGACTTAACTAATTTTATTTGTTTATTATTTATTTCATTAAAACACATAGCTAGTGCCTTCCCAGAAACCTTTAGGGCAGATGGTTTAGTTGTTCGAATTGAGGGATGGTGATGATTTTATCAGCTTTGTGATATTACAGTAGCATTGCCTGGGCCACAGTCCAAGGTTTTGACAATTGTGGAAGGTGACTTAAAAAGCAAACAGCAAGCACCCAGCTCTACAGGAAGTGGTGTCATTCTCCCATCAATCAGTCACCTCACCCTTGTATGGTCAGGTGTTTTCATCAGTTTGAATTGCAAATCATCCTTGTTCCTGTTGTACACATCGGGTTTCCATCAGCTTTTGTTTTGCATACCTGCCTGGCTCCTAAGTGCAAGTGGTTGCTCCATAGACCACTGGTGCTTTGTCACACTCCCCTCAATCCCATTTTCAGCTACTTCCACCTGAGAAATAGGAAGGGTGCAGTTGGTACCTACAATGGGGATGCCCCATGCTTAGTCTCAGCACTGTATGCCTGCTCTGCTGTATATTATTTACAGAGTTTTGTATAAGCGGATGGTGTTCTGAAGTGAAAGGAGGGATTTTTGGCAAACAACTCCTTCTCCTGTAAAAAGCATACTAATCTTTGCAAATATTGAAGCAAATGGAGGAGGTGTTTTTTAAGGTTTTTACCAAGTGCCAAGTGTATTGTAGAGTATTAGTGCAACTGCTCAGAAATGGAAGCACGTGGGTGTTTTTGAAATGATGTGCCTGACCCTTGAAGGCATCTGACGCATGGTGCCCATGCCAAAAGGATGGTGGCACACAGAGAAAGCAATGGAATATATGCTCTTTTGGGCCAGGCGTTTTGTGCTGCTTTACTATAGCTGCAGTACCTGGAACACGAGCCTGTTTGGATTGTAGGTCTCCCAAAACCAGAAGATCATGTACTTGTGTGGGGTTACTGATCTGCAGTTTGATCCTCAGTCTCTCTTCTCAAGAAGCCCAAACCAGCATCGTTACAAGAAGCCCACTGCTCATATATTATAGTGCCCAAAGAGCTTCTGGTGCCTTGTGTGTCAAGCACTGGAGGAGACAGGGATGGGTTGGGAGGAGAGCACCGTGGGGCTCTCGGGCTGTGCCCATATCATGGTTCTGAAAGAGAAGGCTTCAGTCTGGGCTGGACATTTCAGGGGGCCAGGTACTGAATGAAGGAAATTACAGATTCTGGGAAAGTGTATTATAAGCTATGAATCACTGAATCCTCTCTCATTCTGCAGTTATCAGCTGACGGGTCTTTTTCCGTAAAATAAAACCCATTAACGCATTCTTAGTCATTTTTGGTGACTCAAAGGTTTAGACCTTCTTTGAACTCTCAGTCTAGGAGGAGCTTGTGCTTGTTTCTAGCCAAACCCATTGCATGAGTTAGTACTCATGTGCATGTCTAGAATCACATTTCTACCAGTGCACATCCTTTCCTCCTTGAGTATGTGTCTTAGGGCTTGCTGCAAGAGGCACGCTCATGGTTTAACTGGGTGCCATCAAATCTGCATTTCTCTGAACTTTCTCACTTGCTGGTACTGCCAACACGTTCACTGTGATCTTTTCTTCCATCAGATTCCCTGTGACCTCTCAGCTTCTTCTTGGGTCGCCACACTGAGGGCTGTATGTGTTACATTTATTTGCATGTAGCAGAGAAGGAAGATGGTACTGGCATTTTTAATTGTTTTCCTTTTTTTTTTTTTTGTGTCTGAATGTCTCCTATCAAGGAGTAAGACAAAACCTTTTTTCCCATACATCGGGAGTTCTAGGGCAGCATAGCTTAGATCAGGGTAATCTCAAGATGATGGGTGTTCAACATGAAATTAATGCACTATGTCAGCTCTAACATCTTCCTGCCAAAATAATCACAACTCTCACTGAAACTTTTATGGTCACTGTGACAGTGGAACAGTGTGACTGAGCAGTGTGCTGTCGTGCGATTTTCCTGTTGCAAAGTTGATAAAATGCCCCTTTGTGGCCAACAGGGAGAGAGCAGTAGTGAAAATCACAGGGAGCGCATCAGTGCCCTCACTGTGGCATTGTCTGCCCCTCCCTGTGCTGTCACCCCATGTGTTGGCTGTCCAGCCCATGGATGCATGCCAGAAAACAGCATCTCCAGCACTACCACAAAGACCACTGTAGGAAACTGGGGCGAGACTTTGCGGATAAATATGAGGAGATGGATCTCCATTTCTTCTCTCGTGGGCTGGCTTGCTCCATGTTCACTTTTTGTAGTTGTTTTCGTGGTGGTTTTGAGGATTTTGAAGTTTAGCAATTCATTTTGGCAAGACTAAAGATTTTCTTTTCTCTATATCTTAATAAAAATAAATGTAAAGCTGTAGTTGGTGATTTGGGAGCTCAGTTTCTATGTTTAGGGGAATTTAATTTTCTGATTCTTCTTTGTTTTGTAATATATAGCCTGAACAATCAAATCCATCCTGGGTTCCGCTTGGTTGTGCTCCACTTAACTGCTTGGTGCTAGCAGAATATATCCTAATTTAGTTGAATTGTTGTTACTTGTATGCCATTTTAAGCAGCAGTGATTGCCACTCATTATCATTAGGCAAAAACTATTGCCTTTAGAGGGATCCTAATAGGGAGGACATCCCAGTTGAGTAGAACGTGCTGTGCTAAGAAACTTTGTTACAAGAAAAGATGCCACAGTCGCATTTTGTAAATATAATTCTATTACCTTGTCTTCCTGTATCATCTGCTCTGGTATCTCACAAAGGTGCTCTCTGCTTTGGGTGATTCAGTTAGGCTCTCAGTTCTGTAATTTTTAAGCATTATTCATTGGCTTTTCTCCTGTTTTTTCCAGGAGAGAAAGGGTGATCTCCTTTGGTTAAAATGGATAACTAGAGGCCTTATGGTCCTTTCCTGGTTTTCTCTGGCACTCTTTATTTCACCTTGAATCAGTTACTAAACTCTCCTGTGCTTTACTTTCACTTACTCTATGTATGAGACATGAATATTACCACACCTACATAATGCCAGTGTCTTGATGTGAGGTATGGAGCTTTGCAATGCCTTTTCATGCCTTTGGATACTGGGTGTGAAAGACACACAAAAGCTGTCCCTTTAGTCTCCTGATTCCTGTGCCTGCTCCACCCTTCCTCCTCTGGGCTGCTCTGCCTATTGTAAGACTCCAATTGTGGAAACTTGATCTCACCACCTAGCTTTCCCAAGTGCTTTGCATTTTCTCCATGCAAAGCCACTCCTTGTTATTTAACCGGGCTGGAATGTGTGGAAAGAAGACACTTTGCTCTTCTTGCCTTGAATGGTTTCCAGGTCGTCTGTTAGCTGAAAGCAGTGGCTGATATGATTAGATTTAAAGTTTTCCCTGTGGTCTTGTTCCTTCAAGGAGAATGTTTTCCATCTGCCTTGCCCATCAGGCCTGATGCCACAGGTTGTTTAAAGCAATGGAGACCATAGGGTTTCTTTCCAGGTGTGAGCTTTGACTATCACTTTACATTCACCAGCTCTTGGGCACCTGTCAGGGTGCTGAGCTCAGGGTGCTGCTGATCCCATATCATCCCTCAAAATCTGCTGAGCACCTGGATAGTCTCCTTCTCATGTACTCATGGTTGCCACAGCTGCAGAGTATGGGGTCAGGAGAGTTTTTCTGCATGCTGGAATACCAACTGTGATGGGTTTGCACCTAGTCAAGTATTTTGCTGTTGCAAAGGCAGCTGGCAATACCTTTGACCGTTTTATTTTTTTCCCATAGACCTTTATATTGTAGATCTCAATAATGTTCTCTGGTGCTGGAAAGTATTTTGTACATGAGCTTGTGGAAGAAAAGGGTTTTGTTTTGGTTTTTTTTTATTGGATGTTTTGTGAGCTCTTGAACTTCACATGATTATTTATGAGAGCAGGAGACTAGACTCAAAGATTTTCTAGTCCTGTGTTCCCATGTAATAAAATTTACAAATTGTGATGACTGAGGGGATTTCCTACTCCTGGAGGCAGTCCTCCTGGGTGAGGATGGCATTTACTTGAGCAATGTAATATGCAACACCATGTATTGGGGACAGCTCAGGGTTAACTACCATTTTCAGGCTCATTTTGTACAGCAATTTTCCTTATATCTATCCTGCACACTTAAATTCTATAAATTCTTAGTAGCATCCAGCTGTTCTTTGCAGTTGGGAGTATAAACTCCTTTCCAGATATATTCATTTGCTTAAGATGTAATAGATAAAGAGGGAGGTCAAAGATTATTTGAATTACTTTCTCTTGAAAGTAGGAGCACTTAAATAAAAATAACAAGAGAGCAGCAAAGCATTCATGCTTCTGTTCAGACTCTAAATTGGTTTAAAGAAGTCTGACAATCTTTCCAAATGAATGAATGGTGAAATGTGAAAAAAAAAAAATCTTACGGTGTTTACAGCAGTTATATTTTTAGTGAAAACAAACACATTTGTATTAGGTTTCTGCTAGATTCCTCAGCCATGGGTCAATTTGAATCACATTGTTCAGTGGGCATTTTTATTAATTTAATATCTTTGGAAATTTGTTTTGCTTAGAGCATGGGATTTGAATACTAAAGGAGAGAGAGGAGGAGAAGAATTTGAAATGCGGATGACATTAGATATTGCAGACCTATGAATATAGGCAATGCACATATATATAAATTCAGCAATAGTTGAGGTATGGGCATGAGGTTTTGTCATTTTGTGCAATACTCTGGGATTTTTAAGTCCTTAGGGACTGAGTTCTGGTTTGTGCTTTAGGTGAACCCAGAAGGCAGGAAAACATGAAATGTATTAATTGTGCATCAGATTTTCTCTATGATGTTGCTTTTTCTCTAGAGATGTGGTGGTGGTGGGGACATTAGGAGGAGCTTATCATTGTGATTTTCTTCAGCATCCTGCTGATTTTAAAATGTATGGATTTCTCTTCAGTCTTTTACCTATAGATTGCAGGGTACTCTGAGGTCAAGGGTGAACACAGCAGCGTTGGGTATGGCCTGTTCTGGATGTATCCGTGCAATCCTAGGCAGATCCATGCCCCAGGGAGGGTACAGAGACAAGGGGAAGCACCAAAAGAGGTGAAAAAAATCCAAATACACTGGAGTGCTTTGGTTGTCCTGCCTTGCTCCAGCACTTCCCAGCAGTTGGTGTGTGTCTGGGTGGCACAGAGCAGACGGATGTACCGACGTAGACTGGCCTGGGATGCTTCATTTCCACTCCAATGAATCGCAGAGAGGAAGAGGGATAAAAAAATGGGCAAAGAAGCACACAGGGTTGAGTAATCATGCAGAAAGGAAGGACAATGAACAGTGCTAGTTCAGAGAAAAGACAGGTACCACAGTTCATTTCTGAAGATACTGTACAGAAGTCTTTGGTGTGGAATGACAGATAGAATTGGCAGTGACAGCCAGAAAGGGAACAGGGAAAAGCTCCTCGTTTTCAGGCCTTCAAAAACTTGAGGTCCTCACTTGTTTCTCAAGTTCAACACAATAAGGCTGAAAAAGCAAGTGAATAATGCCAGTTGGCAGAGAATTAAAATAACGAAGTTGAACTGTAGCCAAACCAGTCAAAGATGATGGTGGCTTTTTAGATGTTTCTGTCTGTAAAAAAAAATTTTTTTCATCACAAAGTGTTTCTTTCCCCGCCCTTCCCTTCAGTTTGGTATGGTCTTTTCTTCCCTACTGTAGCCTTTCATCAGAAAAATTGAGTTTCACATCAAACACTGATAAAAAGAGAATAGGTTTTTCTTCTAAAAAGCATTTTAGTTGCTCTAAGATTTTTGGGGTAAACAGTTGAAGCTAGAAAATTGGCTGAGTTGTATGCCCAAACCATAAAACTCCTTTTCTCCATACTTGTGAAAACCAGATTTGATCCAGCAAAATTATGAGTTACAAACAAATCTTCCATCACTCCACTGGTCACTTGATGTGGTCAATTATAATTTTGAAGATGATGATGGCTATTGTGTGTCTCTGCTAATCTCCAACCCAAGTGTAACCCTTTGGCATGACACATCCTGTAATTTGTTAAGTTTTCCAACAATGGCTCATTTTGCATTTCATTGGTACTTTTCTCTCCAAGAGCCTAAGAATATGCTCCCCTCACTAAAGACCAGAGTAATTAATCATCAGGGATGTTTGTAAGGAAAAGGCTTGACTGTGGGAACAGTTATAGGCAAAGTAGAGAATACATTTTTATATCCCACTGCATAAATCACTTGGAGAATTATCTTCTGTACATAATTATCATTTTGAACCTTTTGAATTTTATTTGTAAAGTTATCTTAAAACAGTATTTTTTTTCTCCACACACAAGGTGTGTTTTCGTAGAAAAATTATCCAGTTCATTTTTTAAAGGTGCCATAAAGATCCTTGCGCTCTATTTCTTGTTGTTAGAAATCTCTTAGAATATTAGATCATTTTTACATCTGTTTTCTGCAGGGAAGACTCTTCCAATTTTGTCTTAATTTCTATCCATTAAAATGATAAAGAAGAATCTAAAAAAAAATGAGAGCAAATACTTACTAAACTATGCAGGCAAGCCTGCATTTTAAATGCAGGTGTTGTACTTCTCGAGCTCTGTACATCCACAGAATATAAATGTTGATCAGTGCACCAAGTGTTTATGAGAGTCAGCCACTGAGTGATGGCAGGAAAATTTGAAGAGCTTGTTTGATAAGCTCTTGTCACTTTTCATTCCTTACCTCTCAGCTTGGAATTCTTCCCTCCCCAGGGCTTTGTCAGGTGTCCTGCTCTTTCTCTCCGGGGCACTTGCTTATGAGTTGTGTTACTCTTTCATGACCTTCTACACATTCATGGGGTTGTTACAAGCCTGGGATCAGGGCCAGAAGCTGGGAATGACATCTGTTCCTGCTCTTCCAGCTCCAAGATTGGAACAGGCTATTGGGGATTTTGTTCTGGTGCCGCTGCTGTGTGCAGAGGATGATCCTGGTTTAGGTTGCTGTCTCATGGCCATAGTGGACAAGACTTTTAGGTCTTGGTTTTCCCAGTATATACTTCTTTTTTCTTTGGAATAGGGTCGTTGAACCTGTGTCACCTCTCTCCTCCCAGGATGGATGTTTTTAGGTCTGTGCTACAAATATAAGTTGCAAACTATGTTGCAGGGAGGAGATGGATGTGAGGAAGGGAGTCCAAGGCAGTTGGGTGAAGCTAACAAGATGTCTGAGAAGCATCTCCTTTCAGGTGCATTTCTTGGCCTTGCAGTGCTCCAGAGCACTTGACAGTTCTATCAGTCTACTGACAAAATTACTGGTGGGTAGAGATAGATGTCATATATTTACTGAGCTGGGAAACTAAGCAAGTTCTTCCCCTGAAGAAAAACATTAAATTTGTACCTCTTCCTTAATGGATTTGGCAAAGTCTGCTTGGCCTATAAGGCAGAACCTTATATACACTCTGAATTTAAAGGAAGGAGTAGTAAAAACTAACGGAAAAAATACATTTTCTACTCTGGCTTGTTTTCAAAGGTAATATTTGGAGATATTTAGGCATCATAAAGAGGTACAATTCCACTGCCTCCCGTGGCTCTCCCCCTGTGTATGTCCCAGAGTGATTGGGAAGGTGTTGCTGTGAAAAGTACAGCCATAGCTGACTGCACAGAGCCTGGGAAGGGAGGAGAACTTGCTCTCCAAGCTGGACCAATGTAGCTGTTGCCCAAGGCTGGTAATGCAGTGTTTGCTCTTGTAAATATGTTCTGATTTTTAGCATGACAATGATTTTGGTGAATAAATAGATGCCCTCCATCTATTCCTGAGGGTTTACATGTCATGGCAGAAAGTGACTTTTGTGCCTGAATGAATGTATATGTAAATCATTTTATGTCAGTAGCTTTACTTTTGCCCTGCACCATAAAAATTCACTGCTCTGAGGGCTTCTGCATAATGGGCTTTTGGAGCCCAAGCATTTCAATGGCTGGGGGCTGTATTTACAAAAGGAATTCAATCAGCCATCAATGACACTTAGAGCATCTTGATGCTGTCCCTTGTTTTGGCAATTGACAGTGGAATACCCTTGCAGGAAAAACTTGTATAAATGTGTTGTTTCATATGTGATTTTAAAGCAAATCTTCAGGAATTCTGAGATACCATTAGATACCATTTTCTAATAATTTTTTATAGGCTTGAAGTAGTGTCTTGGGGTCTTCTTTGAAATCCTCTTTGAGCAATCCTCCTAGGTTTTTCTGTAAGAATTCTCCTGAGGTGACATTGTAATCAGCTTGAAGATATTCAGAAGGGCTAACAGGGGCCACTTCTGCATGAGTCATCTGCGACATTGTGTTACAGATGTTGGTTGTCTTCGAGCTATGGACACGTAGGCTGTGTCTCAGAATGTCCCCAGAACTATGTGGTGGTGATGGCAAAGTTACCATGCTGGCTAAAATTACATTGGTCTTCTCTGTTTTTTTATCCACTGCAGGTGTTCTGTGCCTGCCAGACAGCTTGAACCTTCACAAGGATCAGCAAAGGTCAAACAAGCCTGGGGAGGTGCAGATGTTCAGCCAGTCAGAGCTGAGGACCATCGAGCAGTCTCTACTTGCCACACGTGTGGGGAGCATCGCTGAACTCAGTGAGTACCAGGCAGTCAAGAATGTTTGGATTTCTTTCCTTGAAGTAAAGCAAAGCTAAGTGCATTGCCTGGTTCTGCTCAGGAGAGATGAGGGGGCTGTGTAATGTTGAAGGAGATGTTGGGCAGATCTAGCTGTGTTCGTGCTCCATTGTTAGTTCAGGAGCTGAAGATAAAGGAGGAAAGAAGTGTTGTGCAAACTCGTGGAAATGCCTGTGGCTTGTTTGCATACACTGCTCTCAGTTTTAAAGGTGAAAGATGCTTTAGTCCATCTTCCCTATGTTGTATTTGAGAGCACCTCTCAGGCTGGCCAGATTTGCAAGTGTCTGGCGTATTGGTGTCCTGTCTCATTTCATGAGATGTCTATTTTATCATGGGCAGGCAGAAAGCTGAAGGTTGCAATAATTAAAGGAAATACTGTCACATGTTTAAGGCAGAGCTACTTTGTCCTCTTTTACCTGCCTTTCCTTCTCTGGCCCTACAACTCAAACCTGCACCAGATGAATTAACTCCTGAAAGATAAATTGTTTGCTATTAATCAAAGCACTTTTTGAGAAATATGGGAATCTGTGACATTTGTCAAAATCTGAAAACTTGGCTTTTGGCACTAGTAAATGGTAGGAGGCAAAGGCTGTATGCATCCTTATGTGACACGGAGATAAAGTTACCAGAAGTGCTTTGTTTAAACTTCTTTTTTCTTAAGAGAGAAGCATTCCAATCACATGTTGGTAGTCTTTCATACTGGAAGCTATGTGTGGGAAAGCAGACTCATTCAGGCAAAAAAAGTGGGGTTTTTTCTGAGGTTTGTGGGAAATACTGTCAAGTGTTCTTTTCCTGAGGTCTGTTATGAAATTCTGGGGGAGAAATGAAAAATACTCAAATCCGTGAAGATACAGGCTACCCAACCTACTGCTGTTCTTATTAATGCATTGTGTGTTACCAGCATCCTAAAGAACTCCTGTTCATTTTTCGGCACTTCCTGTAGCTCCATCATGGTTCAGTTTCCTCCTGTTCATGAGCCGTGTTGGGTGCACCAAGGATGTTTGTCTACAAGACACAAGATGAATTTCTGTTTTCAGCTTGCTAATTTTAATTTGCTCTGGTGCAGTGTCAACAAGCCAAGAGCCTTAGTGTTGTTCCATCTCTGGAATCAGGTGTTCAGTGTTATTTAAATGAAGTAATTTATGCTCATTTATTTCACGCGCATGAAACACACAACAGTGTTGTCTGTGTGCCAACTAAATTATGCATGATACAGCTCTCTTTCTTACACTTCGTATGGTTGGGGTTTAAT
Source organism: Pseudopodoces humilis (assembly GCF_049639895.1). NCBI lineage: Eukaryota > Metazoa > Chordata > Aves > Passeriformes > Paridae > Pseudopodoces > Pseudopodoces humilis. The sequence goes on from NC_142204.1 coordinate 21,008,001, forward strand.
AAATAGTAATTTGTGGGTATTTCGGGGTGGGTGGAGTTTTTATTCTGGATTTTTTTGGACCTTTGTACTCAGCCCAAAAAGCCAGACTTCTTAGAAGGAGCACCCCATCCCATTTTACACGTTGAACTCTTATCACCTCTAAGTGTCCTGCCTTAGATTCAAATGGTTGGTAGGGTTTGCTTTCTGTACATCTGTCAACTGCAAACGCAGGCAAAACACTCTTCAGGGTGGCCAGTTGGAAGAACAGAGCACATCAGTGGGAGCTGGATGCAGCTGTCGGAGAGGCTGGCACATCCAGCGGGCTGGTAGCCCTCCAAAAAGCCCTGTGGCCAACTCGAGGGATCCTCCCTGACTGCTGCAAGCAGATGCATGTCAGGGAAGCAGCAGTGGGAGGAGCAGTAACTGGCAAAGCTTGCAAGGCTTGATATGCTCAGTTGGGTAGAAATCTGTGCTGTGGAGCAGTGTAGGTGCAGAGTTCAAAACCAAGCTGTGAAATGTGGAAGGAGTTGCAGCATGTTGGTGGGCAAAACCCTCTGTGTTTGGAGGAAAAATGATGAAGTGGGAGGAAAATAGAGCAGAGAGGGGATACAAGTAGGTTTGCTCTTTGTTCAGTGCTGGTGTGTCTGTCTCTGGCATCAGCAGAGGCTGTGAGCCAGAGGTCACAGCAAAATCTCTGCCATGGAGGGTGGGTGGGGAACCACAGCGTGGGGCAGAAATGCAGACCAGTGGGGAGAAGGTGGGGGGAACACCTGGGGATCATGAAGGCAAAAGGCAAAGGATGATTTATTGTTGCCCTGGTGGTGTGAGGGGGATGGACATTGTGGAGAAGAAAGAGGATATGGCAAGCATTGCCATGGAGAAAGTGAGATATGAGGGAAGGATCGAATAGGGAAAAGCTCCTGCTTTTGTAGGGCTGAATAAAGGTGACGTGGGAGACTGTCTGGATAGGAGGGAATTAGGAGGATAGCACTTGAGAAGAGGATCATGAGGAGGAGGAAATGGCAAGCAGAAGTTAATGACAAGGGCAGAAGCTCGGCTTGTGGAGCAGCAGAGTGAGCAGTCCCCAGGCGTGTGTCTGCATTGTCCCATCAGCTTGCAATATCCCAGGAGCCAGAATTTCATTTCTGTTCTCTTCAAAAGAGCACAAAAACAAGGGCAAAGACTGATCTTGCAATGAAGCAATTTAATTTTATCTCAGAAAAAAAAAATATTTTAAAAAAAGCTATTCTAATTGAATGAGATTTCCTATAGTTTATTGACATGAATAATTAAATATTGTAAGTACACAGAATAACTGGAATTAACAAGTGTCTGCATGTGGAGGAAAGGCTTCCCCTGCTCTCAGTTCTACCCAGAATGCTTGCATAGAGGAATGTGACCAGCTGCTGAGCTGCTGGAGGCTTTGAGACCAGGGAATCTAATCTGCCCCATGGAAGACAACAGCTTGCAAATGAGACCTGTTTTCTGCCCTGCACCTGTATTTCAGCACACATCTTCTTAATTTATTTACAGTCTGTCCTAGGGGAAGAAGTGATTGACAGGGTGAAAAGCCTTTTATCATACCCTGCCCTACCCATGATGGCCTTCGTGTGTCTGCATCCTTTGTTTTTTCATATATTGTCAGTGTATTAGGAAAGACCATTTGGGTAAGCTGGATCTCCCTGGGTGTGACAGAAGGTAGGAGAAAATTGGGGAAAGGAGGGAGGTCAGCGCCGTCTGGTGATGCTGCCTGCCTTTGAGGAGTCCTCCTAGTCAGACAGGTGCAACTGGACTCATGGATGCTGCTCTGGTCCTGCCAAATCCTGCTTGCCTGGTGCTTCTCATCTCCAGGCTCAGCAGGCAGCAGGCACTGGTCCTCACTGGGACACGGCCTGGCTGGCAGTGGCCAGGTGAGGCAGTGCCACTGGCCACCGGGTGTTCTCCAGAAAATAGGAAGAAGAGGTGATTTTGCTGACTTAGGGGAAAAACAAAAGGGAGGTTTCATCTCCAGGACTTAGGAGGAGAATGTAAATAGACACCTAATTCTGCACCACAATTACAGCAGTAATGCGTGATTCCAAGGCAAAGGCTTAAAAATTAATGTGAAACCTTATTCATTAAAATATAATGAACATGGCAGAAAGTTAAGGAACAACAATAAATCTGGTCTATGTTATATTGGCATTTAGTATTCAGCAGTTGTAATTGCCTGCTACAATGTGTTTTAAAATAATGTAATTTCATTTGAAATACTTATTATATAGAGAACATTGGGAAGAACTGAAGCACAGCAAAAATAACAGGATTTTAAACAGTAGCCTGACAGTATTTCACTGTTGAGTCTTAGAGAAAATATTTCACAGGAATTTTTTTTTTCCCCTTTTTTTCCTCCCATTTTTTTTTTCCTTGAAGTTTCCTGCATTTCTAGACCAGACCTAGAGGAGAAATGGAGTAGATCTGTTTAGGTTTTTCAGAAAGTTTTGGGGATTATCCTAGATTTCTAATTGTTCTTTCATTTCTTCCCCTTTCAAATGAGAAAAAACAAGTAGGCTGAATAGAAAAAGACAGGAACGTTAGGGAGAGCTTTTGCTGTGGAAGGATCCCAAGATATACTCCGTTTTGACCTTTGAATATTTTTCCTAACTTCTTTATATGCATGTTTGCAATCCACAAACATTTATGTTATATTTGACTGCATAATGCTCCAAGACACCTATTCATCATCCATCTAAAAATAACCCTGCTGGCTTGGAGACCAAATGCAGAAGGAATGAGGCTCATAATTGAAGGTCGTTGCTGTTTTTTGGGATGAAGAGCATGCACACTCTTTCTCTTGAGTGTGCACAAAAGTGGTGAGAAGGTAGAGCAGAGCCTTAAGATGCACTGGGCACCAATCCTGGCACCAAGAAATGCTTGTCCCTCACTGCCTTGGTGTAAAGACTGTCAAGGTGTTGGTGTCTGACGTGGGACAACCACCCTGTGCTGAGTGTGTTCGTAGGGCTGCAGAAGGTGTGTGTCTCAGCACAGGGAGGTAAATCATGGCTTAGGATGTCATCCAAAGTGTCTCAGTGTATGTCTTCAGGTTAGAGCAAAAAACTGTTTGGGGCTTGTTTTGGGTGCAAAGATGGCCAGTCTGCTATGGCTTTCCTGGGTGAGCAGTCTGCCACCCAGACTTGTGCAAACCACAGTGACTGGTGCTGGTGTCACTCTGAGTGTTAACGACAGTGAATAATCATTTTTATTTTAAATTGATAATCTGAAGATGTGATTTAACACTGCTTATATCAGAAGTTTTTTGCTTTTGAATGGTGTTTAACTTAGAGCAGTCCCCAGATGTGATGTTCAGGCTGGTATTTCCTCCCTGTCACCACTCAGGTCTCAGCAAGGTTTTGCCTTTTGCCATTGGAAAAATGCCACCCTTTTCATTACACATCATCCTCTCTTTGCATACACAGTGCTGAATGTATATATTTCCAAAATAAAAGCTTCCCAGTGAATCTTGGCACCTTTTTAGGGATGAAAGGAAGGGTTACCGCTCAAGTGTAAGTAGGAATGTGATTGCACATACTGATACTGTTTTTCATTTCTCCACGCAGCCCCAGCTGAGGAGATGATGAAAGTCTGCATCCCCTCCTTTGCCTTTTCATCTATTTTCAATCCTCTGCAGCCAACAGGAAGGACCACTGCAGGAGCTGTACAAATTGATTTATGTGCTCTAAATAAGAGGTTAAACCTAGGCTTAGAAGCAAATGCCAGGGTAAAGGTGCTTGCTGGAAGGGTGGCATCTGAAGTAGTGTTGTTGTAAGTGCTCTGCTAATTTATTGCCAGGACAAAAGCCCTGTTTGTCAGATGTATTTCTCAGATTAAGCAGCACTGTAGAGTAAGACCAAGCTTATTCCCTGTGAACAGTTTGGTTCATGGAGCACAGTGCTGAGCTAAGCAGAGGCACTAGCCAAAACCTGCCATTGAGATGGAAGTGCTCCCTTCTGCCCAGTGTTTGGCCATAGACTGACAGCCTGTGTATCACCTCTCCAGACACGGTGGTGCTTTACCCAGTTTTCAAGGGCCCTCCCCCTGCTGGGTTATTGCCCAAGGTCTCTAGGTCCTCGCTCACCTGCTTTTTGGGTGTCTGATTTGCAGCTCCTCCTTGCTGATAGCCACACGTCATCCAGTTGGTGTGTAAAAGTTAGAAGCTGTTGGGATGCTCCTCAGCAGAGGAAGCCCACCCCCCAGCAGAGAACAGAAGGGAGCTGAATAGAGTGATTAAATGGTAGGGATTTTCTTGCCTCTGTTAAGGGCTGCCTGGTTGCAGCCTTCCTGAGCTGCTATTGCATTCTTCCTGCTGCCCTCTCTGAGTGATGGACCCCAGCCTCCATTCACTGCACTCTGCATCTGTGCACAGGAAAGGTTGTGGGTTACTTAATAGTCCCAAACAACATCCTGCTTTTCTTCCCTTCCCCCTGAGGTTACCACTGTCATCAGCCATAAAACAATACATTTATATATCAGGTGAGATGAAGCGTGAGGGCGGATAATTTGAAAATAGCAGTTTACACCCTACTTGGGCTTTATCTTCCCTTTGACTGCCCTATTGACCAAGGGGGTGGGTTTCTGTCTTGAGTAACAGAGGCAGCTTATCTTGTTGCTTGTCTGGGTCCTCAGTGCTCCTCTGGGGGTTCCCTGGCTGCTGCCTCCACGGGTGACACTCAGCCACCTTTGCCTTTCTTGGGGACAAGTCCGGGGTGGCTTTGTTCCTCCAGGGCTTCTACCTCCCATGTTTAAGCCCACTTAGATTTGATGCTTAAAGGCAAAAGACACTGCTGTGGTGGTTGGGGAGAGCTGGAGCTCCAACCTTCCACCAGCCTTCCCCGGTACACCGATGTGAACTCCCGCAGAACTCAGAACAAAATGGCATTTTCCTTTCCTTGCAGTCCTCCTCGTCCCTGCTGTGCAGAGTGCAGGCGATTGCTCAGGTCAGGGTGAGCACTCGTAGCTGGCCTGCTCAACCATGGGTGCTCCTAAATTCCATTGGAGGATGTGGGTCTATGTCAGGCCGGAGAAAATCTGGGAATGGTGGTCCATAAAGCGGTGATGTTCCACAGAGTGAAGGCTCTGCATTAGGCACATGAATAGCTCATCTGAGTCAAAGCTTGTTTTGTTTCAAGTTGATGTGGCTTAAGGGGAATCGGACACAAACATCATGCTTGCCTTGTTGGATTGGAGAGTCTGAACGTGTGAGTGTTGTTATAACAGGTATGTGAACTTCAGAGGGTTTAATTATTATTGTGGCTTTTTTATGGGATATATCCAATCCCTGATTTATCAGTCTTCAAAGGCTTTGCAAGCACTAAATTGCATGCAAACACTTACTCCGTAATATAAATAGAAGGTTCTTGTGATGGTGGGGCTAAGTGAAGATGAAAAGATCAAATGATCTGTGGGAGGCCACAGGGAAGCCACTGCCAGGAAATGGGCTGCTTGCATCCTGGTTCTGTCTTCTCAATTCTGAATCTGGGACCACAGTTCCTTCTTTTGCTCTTGTGCAGGAGAGATGAATGGCTTTTTGGAGAAGAAAAGGTTGCCTGTGGTAGCAGGTGGGGACACAGAGTGGGACAGCAGAGATGGCAGAATTGGGGAGGTTTCTGCAAGGTGAGCTCAATGATGAATTTGTTGCATTTTGGATGCCCCACTAACTGTGGGTTATGGCACCCCAAGCACACCCACAGCCTGAGGCAGCTGGAATAAAATCTGGAATATACTGTGTGCCAAGAACAATTTAGCTTTTTTATGTTTGAATATACTTTGTGCTAAGAGCGTGCACACCGTGAAACACACTCTGCACACATTCTAGTGTGCAGCCACCCTATCTCTGTGCACACTGCTTTCCTGGTACAGATGAGTAGTGTTGAGTTGACAAGAGAAAACCTCACAATAAATCATTTGAGGACAGGTTTTGCTCAAGCAGTTTTGGCTCAGCTGACTTTTGAAATGTGGAGATTGATGTACCACTGGAGGCAGAGGAACGTGGAGGAACAGTGCGGCTGGAGTGTAGGGATGGCTTGGGTGGCTGAGGGTGACCTGGTAGGGGAGGCACAGCTCAACTGCTCATGTTCACCTGCAGTGATGTGCTGACAGGTGTGTACTGGGGCAGACTGCACCGAAAATTCGTCACTTTGGTGCAGAAACCAGAGGCAACAGGAGGTAGAAGGGGAAAGAGACCTAGCTACACTTTGGGAAGGATGCAGAATGGCTGTGGCTACCAGCTAGCAGTCTGATTAAATAGACTGTGGTTTTTTGTCAGGGTTGTAAATTCATGTTTTCGATACAGTCTCCCCAGAGCTGGTTGTGAGCAAAACCGTAGATCCAAGACTTTTGTATTGAAGTGTGAAATGAATCTAGGTCAAGAAAATGAGTTTTGCACCTGGCACACATGCTTGTAAGCGGGAATCTGCTGACCATGACATGAAGTTGGCATCTAGAATGCAGCTCCCTGATGCATACTCCTCCTGTTCATGGTGTGGACAGGACACAGGAGGTTGTTAAGGGCTCTGAAAGACAGACACAGCTCCTGCCTATGGCTCTGGCCTGCTCTTAGCAGGAGGAATTATTCACCCAGGAAGCTCAGCAAATCGGTAATGCTGCCAGTGCAGGGTATGATTCCCAAGTGCAAACTACACATGTAGGAGTCAAGGACAGCTGGAAGGATGACCAGAGTAGTGTTATCAAACTGATGGGTGCTGCCTGCACAGTGCTGTCGTGCTAAAAACATGGTCTCCTGCTGCTTCACAGAGTGCCCCAGCAGGGCACCAGGTGGGAAGGCAGCTGCTGTGGAAGCAGATGCTCCTCTTTCTCCCCTGGGTTTTGAAGGAAAGACGCAGGTCAAAGAACTGAGTGGCTTAGTTTCAGTGTGCAAAGACATCATTGCTAAGTTGTTCAGGTAGTTTTGGAACATGCTTTTAGAAAAAGAAAAGCATGAGGTGGGTGTGGTAAGGAGCAGCTGCGTAAGGATCTGTCCGTGTCGTTCACCCCAGGGCTGTGGCTCTGCAGGCGCACACTCAGCTCTGTGTGTACATACGCATGTGTCATACACTTTTGCCTCTGGCAGTTGCTCGGTCTGAAAATAGTTAGCCTGCTCCCAGGCAGGCAGGATGGCATCATCAGGTCCATCATGATAGATCAGAAAACCCCACAGGAAGCTTCTCAGACGTGGGCATTGGGTATCTGTCATTTTCTTTCTCTTCCTTCTTTTTTGCCTTCTTCTGCTCCCCCAGTACAAAATTGGGAACAGATGTGTTATTCTTTAAACACCAGGCTCTAACACAGTAAAAGCAGTGATAATAGTTTTTACTGAAGCTAAACACAATTTGAAAAAAAATAGCGTTCAATGGTCACTGCAGAGAGGGCTCAGGCTGAAGCTGCCCACTTGCATGTTGTGTGTTGTAATGCACCCCCATGCAGATGGGAGCAGCTTTACTTTGCCTGTCACATCATATCTGTGGCTTGAAGTCAGTGAAGCTGTTCCCTAAATATTCAGTGCTGCCTTAAACCAGGCCCGTGTCACAGCATGCACGTTACGTAATATTTTCAATCTTTAAATCAAATGTATGTGGACCCTGTGCTCACCAACCATGCTGAACTGACAGCAGCAGCGATGGGCAAGCCCGCTTTAGTTACAGGAAGGGTGAGATGCTGGCAGCTGCAGTGGCAGCTCTGCACACACTGTGGTGCAGAGGTGGTTTCGTGGGTTTTTGGTAGCTGGTGTGTAAGGCACGGCCTTCCTCCTCTGGGCTGAGAAGCTCCACTGTGGAGCTGCATTCCTGGAGCCTTTCCGCATCCGGAATCAGGGCTGCAAGGCAGTGTCAGCCTGGGGCTTGCCGCTGCCTTCGCTGCCCTCTGGGAGCCTGTCCTCTAGTTGTGGCTTCCCAGCTTTGGCAACAAAAATGTCCTGAAATGTCCCCCCACTTCGCTGTTCTTTTTCTTTTTTCTTGTGTTTACCCTGCGCAATGTGATGTTTTTATCTCCCTGGCTGTGCCTGCAAAACAGTTTGTGCGTTGGCTCACTTTCCTTATGTTGCATAAATTACGGAAGTTTTCATTGAGTTTAATTTTAAAACAATATAAAATTGGCAAGCTCTCTTGTCAGGCAGATCAGCTTCCCAGTCTATTCTTCAGGTGGTGGTACAGGGTGAAAATTTGATCAGCGAAGGGCGAGGCAGGGATCTCTCCCAAACCCCTTGGGTCACGATGCCACAGCCATCAGGAACCTCATTCATGGAGTTACAAGGTCAATGCAGCTGCTGGGAATTTTATTTTAGATGTGTTCTTTCTGGAAATGATGCACTGAGGAATTTATTGGCCTTTCAGATGTGTTCAGCTGATACAGCCGAGAAATATTTTCAGGGCCAAAAAAGAAGCAGGAAAGGCAGCAGTGCTGTGAGCAGGTAACCTGCCCTTGCAGAGCTTTGCTGTGATGAGCACAGCCCTGATGAGCAGAGGTGGCTGACACTGATGAAGGGGTAGCACAGACTTATGAAGGGGGCTTATCTCTCTGTGCTTGGCCATAAATTCAAGGTTGCCCTCATTGTTTGGATACAACACAGCTTTTACAGCTGTCAAGGGCAGCATGTGTAGTTTGGGTTTCCCAGATGAGACTGGAGTTAGCTGATTGCTGGAGAGCAGACCAGTGAGTCCCATCGTGAAGCTGATTTCAAATCCGTGGGCTTTGGGGTGCCTTGGAATCAAAGAGAGTCTCAACCCTTGGTACATTCTAAGGAGGGAAATGGAGAAGCAAAAGCGTAACGGCAAGGAACAATAGAAGGAACAAAACCTGGTAGGGATTCAAGACAACACACACACCTAGAACCAGATGTTGCACTGTGTGACATTTTAGAGTTTGCCTAAGTGCTGCCATGCAGTGTGTGCATGTGCCTGTCACCTTCTTCTTGGCCTTCTTGGCACTGATCCTGGAGAACAGATATGCAAAGGCACGGTCTCTGCCCTGGAGGATTGTTGCTGTAACTGGATGCGGCTGAAGGAGGCAAAGGGCACTAGGGCATGTATTGAATTGCTCAAGGTGACGCTGTGGAATAAAACAGAGCAGTGATTCCTGTCCTGCCTCCACAACTCTGCCCGTTGGGTACCAGTATAATGGGGCTTTTTATGCTTACTTACAGTTCTCTGTGAAGCTCAGTGTTTTATAGGTATTGATCATTTAGGCTTTGAGTTAACCAAAAGAAATCAGTCAACTTACTGGTAAAGAAATGATACAATAATTGTTAATGTAGAAATTATTTCAAATGTGTCTAGAGAAAGCATAACAAATGCAAAAGAAAGACCTAAGCAGTCAGTTCTTGGTATAATGTAATTAAATGAGACTTAAATATAAAAAACATTAGTTCAGCTTTAATGGTATGAATTGTTTTGGGTATTTTTGGAAGCAGTAGAGGAAACACAGCATAAAAGGATGAACTCCTGGTCATATTGATAAGGATTGGAGCTTTGCCTTTCAGCAAGGCTTGAGTTCCTCCAGCCTTGCATCAGCAGTGATGCTTAGCTGACTGTCCTGCCCCGTCATTCTTGCTGCTGCTTTCCCTTCTCACTCACTGCGCAGCTTCCTCTGGTCCTGGGCGTGTCATTGGGGTCACATCACCCCAGCACTCAGGGAGGAGTGGGATGAAGTAATGCTGCTGTCAGGATCTGGGCCAAAGTCTTAATTTTTATTCATCATTTGTGACAGAAGTCAGAGGCATTCTTTAGTGCTTGCTGTCTCAATCCACAGAAATAAGACTGGCTGTGTGCTAAACTTTACCCATGTTCTTCATTGCTGTAGTGGCTTGGGTCTGAAAAGGCTGAATTTAGTGTGTGTGTCTCCCTTTCCTCTGCCTTTGCCATTATTGTTAAAGCTGGATGTTGCAGGCACCATTTCTATGTAATTTTTTTTGCCTTCTGGAGAAAAAAGGAGGAATTTACTATCAGCAAGGTTGCTAGCAGTTAAATTGGCCTGTGCTAGAGTTGGCAGTGCACATCTGCTGTGACTAGAGTGGGCTGAGTGAAAGAGGTCCCAAACTTTGCTGCTGCTTCTGGTTGCCTTGTGCAGGAGTGGGGAGTCATCTCAGAGGCACATCTGTTTCTTCTGCAGACCTGGTCCTGCATACTTTCCACATGCATAGTTTCTCTTGGAAATTATGAGCATGCAAAGCTGCAAGATTTGTCCTATCATGGCAATTTCCTGGCAGAGGGAAAAGACAGAAGCTATTTTTAAATGAAAGTTTTGAATCAGAAGAATACTGCAGAGTGAAGCAAAAATTTGTGTCAAAACCCTGAAATCATGGACTTTGCAGTTTCGTCATGCCAGTGGTTTTCTTCTCTTCATGGTTTTAAGGCTACGTTTTTGGAGGACTGGGCTGAGATTTTTAAGTGTGACATTTCTGTTCTCCGTGGTACCCATTATCACTGCAGCAGTAGCATTTTCTGTGTGAGTCAGGCTGGAGAGAGGTGATGTGTTGTGTTCAAAGGGGTGGGACTTCGCAAAAACCCATAGTTCAGCCATGCACACAGTCAGAGTGTTTTTAAGTTTGTCCAGGAGTTCATTATTTATCCCCCTGCAATTGGTTTTATGCTTCTACCTTGGAGTACATCTTAAACTTTTCCTTCCAAGTTTCAGTGCTCAGTGGTCACTTGGGAAAAGCAAGTAAGAGAAAGTGCGTGACTTCTTCTTAACAGTGGAAAATTATGTCCTCTTTTTCTCATCACTGGCTTTTGTATAGCTTAAGAATGACCCAAAGGGCTCTTGCTCAGATTTTCATTTAAAACAAACCAACTGATTTGATTCGAGATCATTATTTCCCCCAAAAGCACTCTCAAAATGATTTGAACATGTGAAAAAAGGCAGTTTAAACCACAATTGTTTCCCTGCCTTTGATAGAGTGGTCACTAGTCAATAGACATAAAATCCACTGCCTTGGAGAGAGATGCTTTAGTTAATTAGTTACAATCAGTGTTGTGCTAAGAGTCTGCACTGCTGCCTGCCCATGTGTTTGCCTGGTAATCTCATTTGCTGGCTTTGCTGATCCAAATCCACATGTTGTGGCTGGATTCCTGTATCTGCCTTGTGATGGAGTGCCCCAAACTACATTGGTGCAGGGGTGACGATGAGCATCTTCCTCTTTGTCCATCTTCAGTGCTCTGGAAACCTGGGGGGGCCAAGTGAGCCTATTTCATAAGTTTTGCTTTTCTGCTAACATGAAGTTTTCCAGGTCTAGCCTGGACTGATAAAATTGATTTTGGTTGCACATTTTATATGTTGGCTTTTAGCAAACACATCTGTTTTTCCCCCCTTTTTTTTTCACCCGCATGCTCATTCACATCCTCCTGCATTGCTTTGTGTGTTACCTGACTGCCTCTTTCCTCATTCCAAGGGGCTGGGTTTCACTGTCCCTCTGACCAGGAGCATGCAGCTTTTGATGCCACCTCGCATGATCATTTTGTGGGGCTGTGGGGTTTTAGCATCCTCCAAGGGCTGCTAAGTAGGTAACTGTGATCCTGGCCTCAGCGTTCCAGCTCTCCTGGTGGTGCTGAGATGGGCCAGCCTGATGTTGCCCACGCCATGTCTCCTGCAGACCTTTGTGGGCTTGTCTGCAGCCTGGGTACGTCACACCACACCACGTAAACCACCAGGAAAAGTTCAGCCTGGTGATGAGTAATACCCAGGATCCCGTCCTACCCTCGACTCTTTGCACATGTGAGGTTTAGTGGCAGGGCGGACCAAGGCAGCATGCCTTTCAGTTTGCAACTCGTGAGAGGCAGCTGAACAGCCTGGTATTCACCTGGCTCTTGCTTTTTTCCAGGTGACCTGGTGTCTCGGGCGATGCACCACCTGCAGCCCCTGAATGCCAAGCAGCACGGCAACGGGACACCGATGCACCAGAAGCAGGGATCCTTCTACTGGGAGCCGGAGGCCCTCTACACCCTTTGCTACTTCATGCACTGTCCACAGATGGAGTGGGAAAACCCCAACGTGGAGCCCTCCAAAGTCACGCTGCAGACTGAGAGGTAAGAGCCCCTGCACGGTGCTGGGTGCCGTGGTGAGGATGTTGTGTTAATAAATCAGCCTGGCTGGCTAATTGCTAATTACAGCCTGCGCGCGAGAGGCTGCGGAGCAATCTGCTTGGGTTTGGGATCGCCTCCTTGAAATCCGCTTCTCTCCCTGAACTGCTGCGTGGCTGAACCAATATATATCAAAAGTGACACCCAGTGGCTACAGACAGCAAATTGGTTCCAGATGTGCACTTGGGAGAGATTTCCTTTTCCTTTCGTTGTTGCTCAGCTATTCTGTGTTTTGGAAAAGAAAATGAGAACTTCTATTTCTGGCCTAGCAGGTTTGGGTTTAAATGTGTTTTTTTTCCCCTACGCGTTAATAGGGCTCAACAGCTGTGACTGGGGAAGCGGAAAATGAATAGAGTAGTGTGTAGAGGGGAGAAGTCATTAAGGATGCTGGGCTCCAGCCACCCTGAGTAACGGGGCACAGGGGTGACCTCGGGGCTGCCCTGGCCAGGGATGTGGTAAGTGCCAGCTGTGCTGCTCTTGTCCCTGCCCCAGGGATGGGCAGGGCTGGGGAGGTGCACCTGTGGCCCTGTCCTGACTCAGGGTCTGATGTAAGGTGAGAAGGATATGCCTCTGAAGGTGGCAGGCAGGGTGCCCAGCACAGCTGATTGCTGACCAAGAAAATAAATCCATCTCCCATCAAAAGCCCAGCAAAACCTCTTTTAAAACATGTCTCCAGCAGTGTGCTGGGGCACACTCTGCTGCTTCCCTGCCACACTCCCACCAGCCCTAAACCAGGCATCCCCAGTACAGAGATGGGAGGTGAGGCTGGTGCTTAGAAGGTGCTGGATATGAATTCATAGGCTGGGTATTGTGATGCAAATGCAAGCTGGTTTGTCAGGCTGGGCTCCACGTTTACACCCAGAGTATGTATGGCAGTGTACATGTGAGCCAGGCTCTGATCTGCACATCTGGGGCTTGGCTATTGTTGCGGGATGAGGTCTGCATCTCAAAAGCAGCATTGAAGGGTCTCATTGTGTGTGTAGTTGTAAATGGTATATAATATGATATCTTAATTGAAATAGTTTTTTTATTAGTTGCAGAAGAGCATACAAGATGAAATTCTGGCATTAATGATGTTACTGGGAATTTTGCCATTTGCCTTTGGATGGCATTTTGTTTCTTTTCAAGTCTGGGTCGCTCTGTGAGCATGTTTGTCGCTTTTTGTTCTGTTATTTCCAAAGTTTGAAAAAAAAACCAGAAGGGAAATGACAGGAATCCAGAATTTTCTCTTTTTTTTTAATTGTTTTTGATTTCATGATTTGTCATCTAGTCTTACTATTGTGGAAGGCCTAACTCACGTCCAAGAGTGGTTAGTATGCACAAAAAAAAAATTTAAAAAATTAGAATATACCCTCACCAGTAGTTCCCATCTGTGGGAATAATGCCACTGGAACCAGAGGAAGTATAGGGGTGAATAAAGCTGAGCCTCTGGCTTTGTAAGATTTCCTCAGGCTTCCCTGTACAGGAGTGAAAAGGGCAGGGATATTTGAAAAATCACTTTCAGCATTTGCTTTAATAAGTTTTGCTTTCTCTGAGGTTGCCTTAACACACATCCTCTTTGTTAGAGCACTCGACATACTGATGATGTAGAACGATTGTTCCTCGCTTTATTTTGAGCGCTCCGTCTGGCAGGACGCCTTCCCTTGGCAGGGCAGTGAAGGACTGCGGCGAGCCCCAGAGCAAGTACTCGGTGTTACTGCCAGGAGCCTGTGGTCACCTCTGGAACGAGCAGACACATCTCCTCCTGCCTAATCAAACATGCATTAGTGCTGGAGTGGGAGCAGTGCAGGGCTGAGTGTGAGCCCGGATATTTCCATGGAGCTGAGCTCTGGAGTTTCACCAGCTGGATGTAACCACCCTGTGCTGCTCAGAAAGGACAACAGTGAGGCTGACTTCTCTCTAGTGCTCTGAGGAGCCTTCCTACCCAGCTCCCATGTTTTGTTTTTTTACAGGCAGTCATGCTTTTTGTTCCATGACTTATCTTTGGTGGCTTCCGTTTCCATGATGGGGTTTTGTGCATTGCAGGGAGATGAGTTTGTTAAATGTGACACTTTTATATGCAAAATATTTGCGGGATTTGTGGGGTATCTGTTGCTGTATTCACTCTCCAGCTGCAGCAATTGTTTTTATTTTGTAAGAAGGCCAGAAGGAAGCAAGGAGGTCTAAGCATCTTTCCCCATCCTTGGCCTCTCTGTGTCCCTGCTGGTGCAGAGAAGCCAGGACAGTGTGGATCTGGCTGCAGGCAGTATTTTCATGAAATAGAGGTTGTCCTTGGCTCTTTGTGAAGCCAACCTGGCTACTGTCTTGGCCCCTCCTTCCTGACAGTGCAAGCCCAGGGGGGCGAGGGCTGTGGGGTGCAGCCAAAGGGTGCTCCCAGCATTTGCAGGGCTTGGTGGCACCCTGAGGCCATCCCATTCTTCCCACTCATCTCCAGCCCACCTGGATTTTGGCACTGAACAAGGTCAAGCTGCAAAGGCTGTACATGTGCTTCTGCAGAGGCTGGATATGGGAGGGGAATACAGTATGGTGGCATTGCTGCCTGGCTTAGCACTTTCCAGCTCAGAAAGCAGTTCCTCCCTCAGAGCCTTGGGGGACACATAAAAAGGGATTTTTACCTTTGAATAAATCCGGCACTTCATTTCTAGGGAGCGTTTCTCAGTGTTTGCTCTTCGTGGAGGTAAAGAAACGAGAATGCAGTATGTTTTTAATAGTGTTTATCTTTACAGAAAATAAAAGGGAAAAATGACTATATAGTGAAACTCTTGGTGCAGGTGGGGCTGCTTTCATGGGAGGGGGAAGAGTGGAGAGTGGCCAGAATTGCTTAGAAAACCTGAAAAATATTCCCCACTTCCTAAAGGCTGACAAACCCAACCATAAGATGGATGTGTGATCCCCTCCCACCCCAAACTCATATTCCTTCAATCTGGCCACTTTGGTAGAGACTCTCTGATTTTTTGGCACCAACACAAGCCAGTTCTGCTGACCCTGGATACCACAGTAGATGGCTATTTTGGCAGGCATGGAGGTACAGGGAGAGGGTGGACCTCTTTGTGGGGTCCCCCTTTCCCTATTGCACCTAGCTGGGATGTGCTGGGGCCATTTATCCTGTGCTGGGTGTTGCCTACAAAAGCAGTGCTCCTCCGGTGCTCCCACCTGCAGGAGGCTGTGGATTATTTAGGTCTGTGATTCTTTTGCTTTCCTGGGAATTAAAAAAAAAAAAGAAAATGAAGTGTAGATGAGGGTACTATTGTCAAGATTTCTTTCTTGCTTGCTGCTTCTAGCTTAATAAAAAGATCTGTCCTGTGGTTATGTTTGGCTTGTCAGGCCCTATAATGCTTCCAAAATTATTGCAAGTAATTTCTTAAGCACCGGAAAGCGCAGAATCTGTAGCTGCAGATTTGTGTGATGTTGTTTTTCCTTAAGTGGTTCCTTACCCACTTTTATCCACAGCTGTATTGACAAAGTCCTCATTACTTCCTAAGTTGCCATGTTCCCTATTAACAACTCCTTGAGAAGCTGTGGCTCAGCAGCTCAGCCAGCCCAGAACCACCCATTGATTCACAGGCAGCCAAGTCCCTTCTCCAGTGCTTCCTCTGCTGCTCCACCTTGGAGGAGCATTTGCTCCTTGTACCACCTGGCAGCTGTTAGCTTTTCTCCTCCAGTCTTAATTGAGTTGATGGATATGTGTCTGGTTTTAACCTTCTTTTCACTTTTCCTTAACTATTATTCCTTATATGGGGAGCAGTCCCTTAGGAAACTCCCATGGGCTGCTACTGCTTGCTTTTAATCTTTCTGCCTGCCTTGCACGCTCACATGGACACACACACACAAAAAGATGTATGTTCCCTGCACATGGATACACCTGCAAATTGTAGACTGTGGTCATTCATCATTAATGGAAAGAGTTTGGGTAACCTCAGTTTTGTTTCATGCTTTGGGTAACTATTGGTGTAGCTGGCTAACTAATGGAATGCAGCTCCTCTAATGAGAGGGGTGTTCCATGCTATTAAAAGAATTTTTTTAGTAATTTGAACTCTTTCAGAGTATTTTTGTAACTGCTACAGCCATGTGTGTAGTACAGATTATACCTATAGAAAAATTTCAGTAAGAGAACTAGGGAAAAATGTCCCTGATTTAAATTATTATGTGGTACAAACTCCCTGGGTAGGGCAGTCTCCAGCAAAGACCAGAAGAGAGTGGCAAGGAATGCTAATGAAAAACAGGCAAAGCACGGGGAATATGGGAGTCCTGCAGTGAAACCTGAATGAACCTGTATATGCAGAAGGGATTACACATGCTTGGTGTGCCAGTGTGCCATAGCACTGTGTAACCCTATCTATTTTTTATCCACTGTTTGATTGGAAACTTCATATAGTAAAGCTGTAGCCTTGCTGAAGTCAAAATTGAGGGCAGAGTTGATTTCACGTGGAACCACTGAAAAGAAATCCCAGTGCATCCTTACCTAAATCCTCTGGATTTGCATGCTAAATATCAAACTTCCCACTTTCTAGAAATCCCTTCAGCAGTGTTATTGGAGCTGCCTGCAGCGTGTGAGATGGCACATGTTACAAGAAATAGTTCAGGCATTATTTGTAGCTGTTACACAGCAATATCCTTGCTGGACTGGGTCTGTATTCTACATCTGATTTATCAAGCTGGACTTCTGCTGTCTGTGGGATGGCTATAGGATTTTCTAAGCAGAGGAAACTGCATGCAGCCCTGTGAGAAGTGTATGGTATCCAGGCTGTTCTGTGCTGCACTCTGAATGCTGGGTGTCCTCAGGGATTTATGCCGTTGCCAGTCGTGTCAAATCTGATGTCAAAACTGCCAGTGAAATATTTGCCTGTTGTGATTGCTGGCTGAGTCATCACTTTGACTCAGATGCGTTTCAAGTCTCAGACTTTAATGTTTTTAATGCAGGAGAGGCAACAGGGACAGCTCATTCCAGCCCTGGATGTGGGTTCAAACCCCATGATTTGCAGATACCCATGTGTGGACTCTGAAGCACCAATGTCTTGGTACACAAAAGCCTAAGGGTAAACCCTTCCTCTGCCTAGGCAGGTCTCATGAGGCTCGTGTGAGAGCAGGGAGATTGGATCCTTCAGCCTGAACAAGATGCAGAACTCGCTACTTGTGTCACCCTTAGCTGTGTTCAGGGGTGGCAGAGCAGTTGCCTAGCACAGAGTAGCTGCATGAACTCACATGGAGCATCAGCTGGCACTGCTGAGTTTCTGAGAAGGATTGGGACTGGCAGCTTTTTGAGGGCATCAAAAAATATTTGCTCCCTCTGAAGACAAGTAGCTTATGGTGTAAATATAAATGAGTTTTGCAGCCCAGAAACCCATCTGAAATGCGTGCTCTACATTGGAAAAAACCCCATGCTTTTCTGTCTTTCAATAATGCTAAAAATGGATTAACATTGCATATATATTTTCATCATATGTTCCAAATGAAAACTTGTCAGAACTTAGGATGCTTTTCAATTCATTTATTGGGATTTTCTTTAAAAGCCACCCATGAAAACATAAACCAATATAAAGAGCTTTTTACAATGTTAAAGTTGCTGACTCACATCTGCAAGAAAAAACATCTTCCTATCTTTATCTAGAAAGGCTTTTTTGTGTAAAAGTACAGCCTTATACTGCTGAGAAGCACCTTTAACTCTTACTTGGTAGCTTTTGCAAATTTAAACAGCAGCAACCTCTGTGTACCAATCTGCCTGTCATTGCCACAGAGGTTGGCAGTCAGCAATCCTTGGCTGGAGTGAGAGAAGAAACTCCACACCTACACCACCACCACCCTCCTCAGCAACCAAATCCTGCAAACACATCATCTGGAGCAATTGTAGCAATTGAACCAAGTTAATGCAGGGTTGGGTCCTTCAGCTGAGTCCACTCCACAGCTGGGGAAGCCGAGGGAGGGACAAAGGGAGAGAGACAGCTGTGGGAATTCACATCCGAGTAGGATTATGCCTTGGGAATTTCTCTCTTCTCATTGTGGCTGTCAAGCCAGTCCTCTCCCTGAGGTTTGATTAATACAGGCAGTGAATGAGTGCATGTTGTGGGGCAAGGGCTCCATAGGTAGAGCAGTGGAAGAGTGCTCTGCAGAAGAGCAGGGTGAAGTGCCCCTGGAAATAAAGAGGATGTTGTGCTGCACTTGAAACGATGATTTTTTTCCCTTGGAGCACTGTGATTGTCTAGAAATCTCATGTGTACTGATGAGCTCTGGGACCTGGAGCACACTCCCAGTAGGCTGTGCTGGGAACAGGGGGCTGGTGCCCCATCCAGGGTTTGTGAGCCTGTGTGAGGAGCATTCAGAGGTGATGAGTGTTCTTAATACTTGTAGGGGAGAGGGAGCAGCAGAGGGGAAGAACTCCAGCTGCTGGAAATCCAGGAGAGAGTGGTTGTTTATAGTGGTCCTGCTCTGGGCAGAAGGTGGACTGTGAAGCTGGTCAGCAGCCAGCAGGGATTCTGCACCCTGCAGTGATGGTAGGGCCTGTGAAAAACCAGGGCCAGGGATTATTTGGAGTTGGAATTTGTCAGAGTGCTGGCCCTAGTGCTTTGCAAATCCGGCATTGCAGCAGGTGGTGTCCAGACAGGAGCTTCATCTATCTTCTCACAGACCCATGCAAAAATAATGAAGCATCCTATTGCATTTTATGGTGCACAATTTCTCATGGTCTTTCACCTGACAATTTCTCCTGTTAATATACAGGTAGACTGCTACCATAACAACAATAACAATAACAGTACTACTACTACTGCAAATAATAATGGAAAAGCCTGAGTTATTGCATATGCATGACAGGAGTTTTAATATCTCTGTGTGCTGGCAAGCAAGGGAGGGGGGGTGGTGGGCAGCCCAGGAAGGTTGTGTGTGGCTCTGGAGGGAGTGCAGGCTTTAGGGAACCCCTCATTTCGTTACATTTATGTTCCCCCCTCAATAACATCTGCTTTTCTGATGAGTCATTCTGTAATTGAGTGCTCCAGTGACATCAGCCCCACAAAACTGAGAAAAGTTTGAGGTCTGATGGGGTAGGGAGGGGTCGTTTGCCCCACTCTGGAGGGCGGGTGCTGGCAGGGAGCTGCTGAGTGTGAAGGCAGTGGGGAGAAGGATCTTTGACAGCCAGGACAGTGAGGAATTGTCTCTTGTGGGGCAGGGCCAGCAGGGTGTTGCTACCTGCAGATGTCTTCAAGGCATAGGAGTTTATGGGACCTTGAGCTGTCCAAAAATAGATGTGAGGAGTGCTGGATGGCAGGAGGAGGGAACAGGGATGGATGCTGCCTGGGAGGAGGAACCAGAGTTGTGAGGGTTGGTGGGGCACAACATAATAATAAAGGCACGTAATTGCCTTTTCTGATGACACAGGAGAAGGCATGTCCCAAGAGGAGCCAGCTACCCCCTTGCCAAGGGCAGGGGGACAGGGCCCAAAAGGTCCAACCCTTTGGGGATCTGCTCTGTGTTGGCCTCCCCCAGCCCTCCCCCACCTCCCAGCTCTTGTGTGTGGGATGGGAGTTGCTCTGTGCAGAGACCTCTCCCTGCATCCTGATCTGGCATATTTTTCCATTTAGATGTGAGCTCAGGAAAATACAAGTCTGTGCCAAAAAACTTTTTTTTTCCTTTTTTTTTTTTTTTTTAAACTGAAGTCTGTACTTTACTTTAAACCGCACGGAATTAGAGGATGGAAGCGTGCATTTAAAGTTAAGCACAGGTACAGAGAAAAGCTGGAGGAGGAGGTCAGAGCACTCACTCACCTGCAGCCCAGGCAGGGTGCTTGTGCAGCAGCTGAGCTGCTCCTGATTTCCCATATCCTTCAGGCAGAATCGAGCCCAGCACCATGGTTAGATTAGTTTAATTAACGCATGTGCTTCCAAATCTTGTAACTAGGTGATTTATCTGCTGTGTGTCTGCTCTCAAATACAAAATTACTGAATTCTCCTGGTTTGTACCTGCCTTTGTACCAGAGATAAATCAGTGTATATGCCAGTGATGTGATGCATTTGGCTAACCCATTTTCACACAGTGCTGCTTGAAAAGTGAAATATTTCTTGCTGATGTCACATTGTCTTGTGGATTATCACACCCTTATAACTCTGTGCTCCTCTTTCCTCTTTGGCACACAAACAGTATTTAAAAGGAAAAACCCAACCCTTCACATGGTGCACAGATTCTTGAAGGGTATTTTTAACCTATTGCACACAGCCATATTTGGTTCTCTTCTCAAAATACAAATTTCCTGACATGCTGAGATAGGCAGTGATGATTTTTTTTTTCCCCTTTTCCTTGGAAAAAGGAACGTAATATGTTGTGAGCAAACTCCATATCCTCATCTACAAACTGAAATTGGGCTTTATAGAAAATTTTCCCGCTTCTGCAGAACACTGATTCTCTTCCCTCTTGGGATTTATTGCACCAAATATCCATGCTCATTTCTATTTCTCTGTTGAAATTTGCAAGACTGGGGGAAAAAAAAAAAAAGCAGCAGTTTTATAGTGCAGTTATCTGAGTTCCTGTAAATATTTTCATTTTCTCTGCTCCTTAATGTGGTGGGGCAGATTTTGTGCTGGGTGAGTTTCTATCCTGCACTAGAGGAGGAAAGTGTGAACCTCTGAGCCCCCTGTTCAGCCACAGCTCTCTGCTTTTCTGTTTGCCCAGTAGATGTTACAGGAAGGCCCTGTACAAGCCTGTCTTCATTTCTCTGATCCAAACTGTGTTCACTCATGCAAAACATAACCTCGAACTGAGTTTTCCTTTAATTGTATTCCCTAGAACCAAGTTATCTCTGTAACTACATGCAGTTTTGCAGTGTGGTTTGCAGCTCCTTTTCTGCTCTTTGCTCAGCAAGTGATGAAAAAACTCCCACTTGTTCCCAGGTATTTCATGCCTCAAAAGAGGGTCCCTTCTGCTCTGGAGATGGCTTGGGAAGCAGTCACCTTCCAGGAACAAATACACCCCTGCTTCCACCCTTTCTCTGTTCTGGCTTCCACCACCCTCATGACAAATGAGCTGGGTTAGGAAATTGTTTCTCGTGAGCTGTGGGAGATGATCTTCTGTCCTTATCTCCCTCCTTCTGTGGCCCTGGCAGGTCTGGGGGGAGCAAAAGCCTTGGAAACAAATGCAGCCTGGTCTTGAGGTGACGGTGATGTGTTGGAATAGAAAAAACGATGGAAGTGGCAACTCGGCCAAAGATGTCATATTTCAAAAAGAGGTTGTTCATTTACGTGCCTGTGAGATTTGGGAACCCAGTGTCCTAGGGAGAGTTAGTGGCCTCAGGGCTTCTCTGTCCTTCGGCACTTCTGAAGTATCTCATCCCCCCTCAAGAATATTAATGTCAGAGCTATGTAAAGCCAAGTCCTCAAAAAGGGAAATAAATGCATAAAGAGCTATAAATAGGAAAAGGATATTCCAGAGTCAACATCTTCTTAAATAATTTTTCTCAGGGTAGATCCTTTTGAGGTAAAGTTGTACATTTAAAATGTAAAATATTTGCCTACTCTGCACCTAATGCAGACTTCTTCTTCCCTTCCTCCATGAAAAGGGGACCACAGAAGGAAAGGCAAGCAAGAGACTTGCAGTGACCTTCAGTGTGTTCAGCTGCAGTTACTGTCTTAGTTTTCCTCCGAAACAGGACTTGAAGCTATGGTTTTTTACTCATGGTTTGGCATCTTTCTCTTGGTTCCCAAATAATTCTTAGCATAGATGGAGTGAACTGTGTGCTGCATGCTTCATCTACAGCTTGGGCAGCTCTTGCTGGGACATGGGGCTGTCCAGGAGTGAAGGACCAATTCTCTGATATGGGGGCATGGCCCAGAATCCCAGCATTCACTTTTGGGGCCAGTTTTGTATGTTTTTGCACAGTTGGCAGAACAGCTGGCACCCGAAGGTGTAGCAGTTTGATACCGTGAAAGTCAGACCAAGCAGTCTGGTTTCTGATTTCTGGCCTCGCTCACAGCTGACCTTCACAATGGCTGCAAAGTCCCCACTTTCATCACTGAGCACAAAGTGCCCATTGCATCGGCAGGAGATGCTGGAGACTTCCTGGGGCATTCCCTCTCCCTCCTCTCCATCTCAGTGTTGGGGTGTTGGGGCATCCCCTCTCTCTGCCCAGGTCTTTTCTCACATCCCTGTTGTGAAGAGACGAGGGAGCAAACCCAGGTCAGCGTGTCAGCCAGAGCAGGACATGGTCCTGTGCCAGACTCCTGTCCTCCTTTTGGGATTACACTCCAAGGGATGGGAGGAGGGCTTGCCAGTTGGGTGCACTGACCTCACAGAGCCCCATGGATGAGCATGGCTCATAAATCTCACCCTCCAAATAGTCCTGCCCTGGAGACAGGATGAGACATCTTGATTTAGACCTATTTGAAAATTGCTGAGCTGGTTTGCTCTCCCGTTCTTTCGTTATCCTTGCTCCCTCCTCTCTGTATATATTTATATTCTCACACATATATGCACACGCACACACCCGCACCCCCCTGCTCTCTGCCTCTCTCTACCTGTTACCGTGATGCTGGTGTGCCTTGGCACTGATGTTTGTGTGCTCCCCAGGCCGTTCATCGTGCTGCCTCCGCTGATGGAGTGGATTCGGGTGGCGGTGGCTCACGCGGGGCACCGGCGCAGTTTCTCGGTGGACAGCGATGACGTACGGCAGGCGGCCAGGCTCCTGCTGCCGGGAGTTGACTGCGAGCCTCGACAGTTAAAGTAAGTCCAGGGAATGCTGATCCACGGGCTGTAGATGGGCTGCTTTGTGCAGAACGTGTCTCCCTTTGCTGGGGAGCAGCGGGCGGGCACGGGGCTCTGTTGTTGCCTGGGGAGGCGCAGGGATGCTCCGGCTCTCTCGCTGTGTGCGTTGCAAAATCAGCTCCCGGTATTTGCTGGCATCCGTGGATAAGCTGGTTGCATGGTAATGGGTGCCTGACTGTCTCCCAGTTGTATTGAGCCCCTAATCTGCTCATCAGAGCTTACACGGTGGTGTTCTGGTTTTTTATTCCCTCTTCCTATTAGGGTCTGCTTGCTAATGGGGGGCTGAAGCCTTCTGCTAATTGTCTGATTCACCTTGCTTTGCTATGAAATACTGAGATGTAATTGGCACGGCTGCAGATATTTTTCAGGGCTTTGTTTTCAGCATTAATGCTTAAAGGGCACATTTAAACTTAGAGGTAAGACTACTTCTTACAGTAAAATTGTATTTTTCATGCTAATGTCAGTTCAAATTACTTGTAAATGTCAGCCTAGATAATTTGACTTTTTCCTGTATCAGATGTGACCTTTTGGTTTTCTAATGAAGTCTTAAAGTATTTATTGCCAGGATATGTTTTTAGTGTCTGTTTTGCCTTATTATTATGTACTTGGATAAAAGTACGTCCTAGGACTGGTCTGGAGTCAAGAATATGTTGGGGTTTGATGTTCGTATGAAAAGGCATTCTGAATTTGCCAAAGCAGAAATGATTCACTGCTATTGCTTCACAAATTTGTACCAAAACCCCAGTTCTCAGCAGTCTGCCTCTTGATACAGCAGTAGATGCATTCTTTCCTGCAACACAGAAAGAAGAGGGCTGATTTACATGATTATTTGTGACAGCCTGCATGAGAGCAGCTGCCTTCTGTTGTCTCTGGCCTTGACATGCTCTTTCACCAGAGAGTATAATACTTTACTTCCAGATCCACATAGGCTTTTTATAGTCACAGCTATTCAATATTTAATTGATGAAATATATGGAATTTCAAAAGCCAGATCATGAGCATTTCAGATTTCAAATATTGGCTGTAATTGCTTCCCTTTTGGGTGCCCACCATGGCCCTCATTTCCAGAAGTGCTAGATTCTGTGTCCCTGCTGAAATGTCAGGACTTGTAGGTACTACACACAGTCTGAAGGCCTGGCACTTGGTTCTGAAAAGGCACAATTAATTTAATAGCTCTCCAAGTATTTAGGTAGGATTGCAGATGAGGCAGTAATGTTTCTATTGTATGTGCTCTGTCCTAAAAATTAAGGTAGATACGGTAAAATACCTGTATTTTAGTAAAAAATAATTAAAAAGCGCCACAATATGTGACCTAAAGTTTTATTTTGACTCTGTGTGTGTGTGTATACACATACATATAAAAAATCTCATCAACTGTTACACAATTTTAGTTTTTATTAGGAAGTTTCAGAATTATTTGAACTTGTGGAGAGTTGTATTATACTGCAGAAGAATGTATTAATTATGGGGAGTGAACCAGCACTTAGTTTAAAGTTGCCAGCAAGAATTCATTTCATAAAGAATATAAATGATTGTTGTTGTCCTGCTTGTCTTAAAAGTGGGAACGAGCCTCAAGAGCACAGCCTGAGATTAATCAGAAGAGAATGAAAAGGGAAAGCTATTCCTGTGACAAATTCTAGATTCAGAGAGACCAGCCTTTGCAGTGTGCCTGTATTTGACTGCAGGGGCTAGATTCATCTATTGATGTCCCAAAATGATAATCTCTCTGCTGTGCTGGCAGATGAGTGTTCGTGTACCTTGGGTTTTATTTTGAGGTCTGTGCCTATGCTGGTGTAGTGCAGCAGGTTCTTTGAGTAGCTGCAAATAAGACCCTGGCTGCCTGTAATCCTGAGATCAAAGGGAAGACTGAGCTTTTCTGAAGAATAATGTGAGTCATCAGGATGTTAATTTGGAACTTTGCAGCCTGTAATTTTTTATTTGTATTCAGCAGACCCTCAGCACTTCTGACTTTCATAAGCCAAACACCAACCCTTCACTCCTCCCCATTAGGGAGGGTACCTTTCCAACTCTTGACTCCTCAAGGAGCATCAATTCCATAAATTCTAACACTGTGGGAGAGAATACAACAACTTTGCAGGGGATGGCTTTTCAAGTAAGCTGCATGACGGATGGAAGCTGGAGGATTTTAAATGCAGTTAGCTTGATAAATTTTGTGACTTCTATGCAAAAGGTTTATTAAGTAGAACCTTGAAAATGGTTCAATTTCTAGGCTTTTTGTAGCAGTCTTCTTTAGTCCCTAAAACACAGAGACCTGAACCCAAAAGTTCCCATGGGCCCAGGTGATACTGCATCATTCCATGGTGTTGGTTCACAACCTGTCATGGCAAGTGCATAAAGCAAAATCAGCTTCCACACTGGAAAAATATGCATATGGGGAGAGAGTTGGCAGAATCTCAAAGGCTATGAAGTTCAGGATCAGTTTGGATAAAACCCAGATGTTCAGCCTCTTATCTGAACTACAGCACGGAGGTCTCCCCGCAAATCCATGTGACACTTGCCAGCACAATCACATTCTCCAGCAGCGAGGTTCCTATTTTGTGGCTTTGTAAATCATCCCTGCTTCTTCCTGCCTTTCATTCCTCTCTTTTGCCCTTTTTCTGAGCCATTTAAAAAACCCCGTCGCCTTAATTTCTTGCAATGATTTCCTCTCCTGAAAGAGGAGCTGCTCCGCCTCTGAGTAGAGGAGTGAGGTAAGCTGGAATCAGTCAGGATCTGCCTGTCTCCTTCCTGTTCTCTTTTCATTTTACAGCAACAGATGTGCCAGCAAGTTTCTTCCCTCTTGCCAGCTTTGGGAGATGAGCAGGGATGTAGGGGTTCACCTTCCTCCGGACCACCTTTTGCAAAGAGATAGATTTCACAGATGGGTAGAGTGCTGGATGCACAGCAGCTCGCTGAGATGGAAACCCAAGTTGTGTCCAGGATATTTTCATAGCGGGACAACACACTTAAATAAAGCCTCACCTATACCCAGGCCCTATGGGCCACCTGAGGCAGCTGGATATAGTCACTTGAGGTGGCATCAGTGCCAACAGAGGCCATCACCCAGGATCTTAAGTGAATACTTTTCCTGTTTTTTGGGGGAAGAAAATCCTATTGGAAAAACAAAGAATAGCAACAAGGTTATGAAAATTGGAAAACAATAATAAAAGAAAAAATTATGCATCTTAATGCACTCAAATCAGGATGACCAGATAATCTCTATCCCAACGATGAGAAAAAGCTGCCTCACAAAATCAGAGGGTCAGAGGGAAGTATTTTTAACGAAGCCTGGAGTGATGCCATAACTCTAAGGATTAATAATAGTAATGCCCAGCATTTGAAAAGGATGAGAAATGATCCAAGGAAAATTCCAGGCTGCTAGTGCAAGGCTTCTGAATGTTTTTTCAAGCAAAGACTGATTAAAGACATGTTGTTGAGGGAAAAATGGGATAAAATGTGACACAGATTTTCTAAAGATAGATCTTGCCAGGCTAATCTAATAACTTTTTTGATAAGATAACTGATTTTCTACCCCAAGGAAATTCAGTAGAATTTCATCTCTTTGGACTTGAGTGAAGATTTGATACAGTCCATGCAGGGATCTATTAAGACAAGAAGATGGGGGTTAGTAAGGAAATTGGAAAGTGAGCAGGGGCTGGCTTTGAGAGAGGTGGCAATGGCTGGGTTGGCTGAGATGGGGTTGCAAGCAGGGACCTTCAGCTCTCATCCTTAAAAACTGGTATTTTTTAATTTTCAGAAAGGGTTTTGGCACAAATCTTAGCAGTTTGCTCATGAAGTTAAAATTTGCTGATGCCATGATGCTGAGAGGCATTGTCCTGACAGAGGAAGTTTGGGATATCATCCAGGAAAAAGTGGATGACCTTGAGGGCTGGGACAAAATAAATGGGATTAAATGCAGTTTTCCACAAATGGAAGTGCAGTTCTCCACAAATGGAAGGCACGTGTGTTTTTTAAATAAAAATATACAAACTGCAGTTTATATGTAACATACACACTATATATGCATCCTAATATATACTATGTTGAGAGCAGAATGTTGGAAAGGTGGTGGTAAAGGCTGCGGGGCAGTATTCAATCTCAGAATGATTGTAAACCACAAAAGTGGATTTTTCCTCAACCATGAAAAAAGCAAATGCATTTTGAGGCTGTGTTGGGAGAGGTATTTCCAGTAGAAACAAAAAAGTATTGGTGCCACATGGAAGTGGTAGGAAGTGATGTGGAATCACAAATCCTGTGTCCTGGTCAAAAAAATATTCCCTTCCTTTGGACCAGGTAGAAAGAAATGGGCTGGGGTGATCTGTTTTTTTTACAAAATGTTCTCATGGAGGCAAACATGAAGAAAGGGGCTCATTTAGCTGAGCAAAGTGTGTGCTGAGGGAACCTGTGGCTCTTCTCCAGAAATAGATCACGAGTAAACACTTTGGAATGAAAAATACACTATTTAAAGGTCAGCATGGACATAGGAGTGTGTGAGTATTAGCAAGTCCTGAGTGAGTTTGGGTGGGAGGTGTAGATGTATCCAAGCCTTGCTACAGCACAGGACCAGGTTTATTAACCTGCAGTCCCATGTGCTCCCTCAGCTGCTGCCCTTCGCAGGCTCACCCACCACTCAGAGCTGCATTTGCAGCTGTGATCCAGAAAGGTCTCCAGGCAAATGCAGGGTCTGAGAGCCTTGGAAAATCTGTCTTTAATTGAAAATCAGTCTGGATTTCCAATTAGCCTTGTCCTGGGAATACTTAAGTCTGTTTTGCTGTCCGGGACCATACCTCTTAAAGAAGGCTCTGTAGGAAAATTGGATTATCAATCTCAAAAGCAAATACTATTTGAGCATCCTTGGCTCATTCTAGAGAGCTTTCTTAAAACCATGGAAAGGGGAAAATGCAGTGATGTAAGGGAGGATTTGTTTCATTGTTTCAGAGCAGTCTCTCTACCCTGTGCTGTGTCATCCCACTACCATACCACACGTGTGCATTTCTAACCTGAAAGTGAAAGCAGAAGAGCTGCATTTAATGTTTCATGTATGGAAATCTTGTGCTTATATTTGAGTAGGAAAATATAAATGTACTTTAATAAATAGAGATTAGAAGACAGAAAAATTATTTCCATTGCTCTTCCTTCTCTCTTAAAATCTTTTGGGTAAGGTGCTGAGTTTCTGGAGAAAGATAGAGAGTATAAAATTGCCAAGAAATCCTGCTATTTAATTAGATACAACCACCTTCAAGTAGGAATGGTTGGTGTTTGCCTAGCTTCTTGAATGTCCTTGTTCTTCCCACAAATTTTCACTAATCTTTTAACACCAGCCATGGCTATTGCTGTAATTAGATACAAAAATGTGAGCAGTAGCAAACAACCTACTTGAAAAAATCCAGCAGTCCCTTGGGGCAGATGGTGCCAGCAGATGAAGGAGATTTTATTACTTAGAGCACGGATTTCTGAGGTGAATCTCAACCTGTCCTGCCAACTGTCTGCTTGCAGACAGCAGTAATAAAAATATTGAAGGGGTGGACCTGGGCCTCATGTTTTCCTTCACTTTCAGGGCAGAATACACTTGCATTTTTATGGTCTTAGGATCCAGCCTTCTTTTTCCCATTGCAAACAACATCACTTACTGCTGTCTCCTCTGCTGTGTCCCTTTTATTGCATCCCTGAACAAATTACATGTCCCTATATTACATTTCTGAACACAATAATCAGGACACCGATAACACACCGTTTCCCCCTCATTAGTGAAGACTTGTGCTATCTGTTTATATGAAAGATGAGTCTGTACCGAAACTTTCCTATGGCACTGTTGCCTTGTTCAAAGTCTGAGCTCAGATTTAATTTTGAGCATGGTTCCTGACCTATATACACAGAACTGGAGTATTTAGACTGTTTTCAAATACAGATTTGGGTCTTGATTTGATAGTCACATCACTTTTTTTAATGTATTTTCCAGTATTTGTAACCAAATTATTCTCAGACCCTTGATAAGTGTGAGATATTGGATAATAAACATCCAGAGTATTTTCTTTTCTTGCCTGAATTTAGCCCCTGATTAAAGTAAATGGATATATTCTATTTCTGCAATAAAAAGTAGTGCTCTTCATCACTTTGATCAACATGTTTGTGCTTACATTTTCCTCTCTCCAAAACTGAAAATGCAAATAATTGTCTCAATATAGTATTTATATTGCGGTTCTATTAATATCAGCATTATATTCCTTTTTAAAGCACCATGTTGGAACAAAGAGTGCTCACAAATTTAAATCAAATTGTCTGCTGCTCCCACTCTTGCTGTTTGTGTCTGTAGTCTCACTGAAGAGCCCCAGGCAAGGAACAAGACCCTTTTGTGCTATGGGCTGTGCAGCCCAGATCAAAAAGGTGATCCATGACCCCAACAAATTCAGCATTGCAAATGCATGTATATTGCTGGCTAAAATGTGACTCCTTCCAGGCTTCCAACCAGCTGAACTATAATTTCTAACTCAAGACCTCATTTGTATTTAGGACAAACTGCATAAATTCTACAAAACTGAAAAGGTGGGCTTAATTAGCAGATTATTCATTTCTTTCAGATGGAAGGGCTGGTGATGGAGTCCCAGGTGGGCAAACAAGGTTCTGATGCTTGGCTATCGATGCAGTGAGCTGTTCATTTGAGCCAAGGGGAGCGTTTGTCCTGCTGCTCATCACAGACCGCACTCCCATTCTCTTGAATCAGCTGCGTCTACCTGTTACGATGGAAACGCTTTGCCTTTGAATCATTCGTTTTCCCAAATGGATTCAGCCCATGAGTAACTTATTAAAGATCTGCACAGATTCTCTCTTAGCCAGTCAGAGTGAAAATTAAAAAAAAAACAAAGTCCCTTGTGTTTAAAGCGCTGCTGTATTAGTGCTGCATTATGTTTTTATAATGTGAGTTTGGGAAAAGAAAAACAGTTTACTGTACTGCTAGGACCCATTACAAATGAAGAAGATTATCTTTGACTCCTTTCAGAGGTTTGAGTACTTCAGAGTATGATGGAGTGTCATGGTCACCATACAGTGTTTGACAGTGACCATTTGCAAATAATTATTGTTACCATGGCATTCCCCATATAAAGCCTCAGTCCATTTAATCATGTGCAGTGGCAACACTATAATGATCTTGAAGATAACAGCTGTAGAGGCAGTATCTGTCAGGAGTTAAAAGAGGACTTGGAGAAAATTGTATTGCATTGTAAGTTAAAAAACGTGGTCACAGTTTTACTGCAAATGTAAAATTGAGATTATTTCACTTGTTTCTAATTTTCCTTTTATTTATAAAGGCAATTGTTGGCTTTATTAACACTAGGGAAGGGAGGGAGTTGACAGGCTGTGTGATTGAACCCCTGAATTAGAGGGGTGAATTTGCTGTTGAGCACAAGGACTATGTTCAGTGTGTATTATTAATTCAAACATATTATTTCTCAGTTCTGGGAATAGCAGCATTATGCAGTGGTGGTGGTGGTGCCAAGCAGCCTGCCCAGCCCCACAGGGTTGCTGAACAGGGAAGTTCAGAATGGACTCTGTCTTTAGAGAGGGGTCATCAGTCTCAGAGGATGTTGGTCAGTCCTACCTTTGTCACTCCATCATCTCTGGGAGACATCAAAGTTTGCCTGACCCAGCCAGCATCCAGTGTGGTGACGTCCTGCCATCCTGAGACTGTCCCTGGGTAGAAGAGGAGCTGAAGAGCATTGGCTCTCCATGATTTTCTGTTCCTCCCATCAGCCTTCCCAGCCCCTTTGATGGAAATGCACCTTTTCTGCAGGGCGCGCTCTTGAGGAAAGGATGGCCTGTGTGAACGCTGATGGCTGGCAGACTGGCAACAAACCAGGGTGGCCTTGGAGGGGAACATCCTGCTGTTGGGCTGGTGTCAGCCTTCTGTGCACTTGGAAAGATCACAAAGACTTTTTGGCAAGAGGGCCCTGCACTGACAGTGCAGCTGGGGAGGGTTCCAGCTCTGTGTGCGCGTATGCTCTCTTCCCTTGCTTAGCAGGAACAGCTTCACAACTCTGAAAAGTGACCCTGTATATTTAGCTGACTTCACTGTTCCCTGTCAGCCTTATGTTTCAAGCTTTTTCCCATCCCTTTCCCACCTCTTCTGAGCTTGTCAGTATGTTTGCTCCAGTCCAAAGTTAAAGAGTCTTGAGCGAGTCAAGCCTGGGAGTCTGTTCCCTTCCTCTTTTTTTATCTTACATTCCTCAGTGTTTGTGATTCTGGATGGTGTCCATGATGGAGCAGTGTCCCCTTACAGAGTGTAAAATGGAGCAGACACCCTCAGCTGCTTTTTGGAATCAGTATTATGCACTGAATGGTAAGAAGGAGACAATGCAGTGCTGTGTTGGCTTAGGTTTGATTTTTGATGGGTTCGAGGTTTTTTTAATTTTCCAGCTCAGTCTGTCTGCCGTGCCATCTTCCCAGCTGGCCTTCTCCAGTGTTAAAAGTGATGCTCTGCTGTTCTATTTGTACTTGTAGTTCCTGATCATTTTTTGATGTCTCTTCACTCCTTTTTATCAGTACATGTTAAATCTCTTTTTCCTAAACTCATTCATCTCTCTGGCTTTTTGAGATGTTGCTTTCTCTCCTCATGCTCTGCTCATTTCCTTTGTGTCATGCTCCTATTCTAATAAACTCACCAGTTTGATCCCTATCCAGTTTATTAGTCAACATCTGACAATGGTGGCACAGGCAGTGGCCTGTATCAAATTTTGTTGCTTAGTTTCCTTTGCCATGTCCCTAGATTGGGGCTGTAACTCACAGTGGTCCTGTTTGGGGTATAAAAAAGGCCCACTGGTAGTGGTACTGAGTTGTGGTTTCTTGTTTTGTGGAACTTTAGATCAGACTTTGTCATGGCTGGTGTGCTACCCGCTGTGCAGCCGAGGCACTCCTCTGCATCCGTGTCACTGCTGCCCTGTTTTTACAGCTGTAGCACCCTGGGGCCCTTGGACCAAGACACTTATCCCCCCAGCTGATTGAGGAGTACTGATTTGCTGATACTAAATATCAACAGGAATTTATGGCTCTGCTTCCTTGACTGTAGTAAGCAGGTGAACTGGCACACTTTCAGGAGACCAGAGGCAGTTCATGGAGGAGTTCCTGATAGTTTTTGAACCCATGCCAGAGCAGAGATCCGGGGAGCCCATACAGGCTAGGTGAGATAGGTCCTTGGTCCTCTTTCCTCCCTCTGTGGGTGTGCAACCCAGGTCAAAGTCTGGCTTTTTTTTCAAAGAGGAGATGATCAACTATCATTTTGCATGCACTGAGCTGGGCTGACGTCAGTGGAGCTCTCTCAGAGTTTGACCCATTTTATTCAGTCTATGTTACATACCTCAGTACAAATGATGAAGCAGTGACTTAACACAGGCAATGATTCATAGCACAGGCACCTCTGCAGAGGATATCTAGATCTTTCCATAGCTGCACTTTTCTGAGGAACCACCTTGTTTCCAGCCAAGAATCATCTGGGAATGCCATCTGCAGCTGGGAGTTCTCTCCTCCATGCACCAAAACCTCTAGCACCTAACTTCTGAGCATGCTTTATCTCTGCCATGCCATAAAGGAGGGCACAGATGATCCTCCAGCATCTCATCCTATGAGGGTAACAAGCACCAAATGTTGCTGTAGCTCTTGTGTCAGAATTGTGCCATGTGGTGTGAATGAATTTAGCCTTGATTGCTCCCACAGATCTCGGTGTCAGTGAGCTCAGCCCTGCATATATCTGTGCTGCTTTCACTCTTTGCTTAAAGTCAGTCAGAAACTACTGCAGAAAACCCAGCCTTGCTGTGTGCTGCTTTCTCCCTCTTTGCTGTGGGCATATTGCTGGTGCAGAATCTGTTACTGCTGTTGCAGTGTGTTTATTGAGTGTTGTGCATTAATCTTGCAGCATCCTGTGGTGATGGAACGTCATCCTTGTTCCCCTGAGCAGTGATACTCCAAGCATGCCTTTTTTTGCATTCTTAGGATATGAACTTTTTTATCAGTCAAAACCCAAACTGAGCAGTAGAATGAACATCAAGAAAACATCTGTTTCCCTCCAGACTGGTTCTGGCCCAGCACAGCAGAGAGCAAGTCTGAGATCAGATGCCAGTTTCAAACCTGTAGAAGCTTTGATCAAAACACTTTGTGTTTTGCATTTCACTTTCCTTCCTCTGTTGAAAGAGGAAGAGCAGCAGCTAGTGCTACATAACACTGCTTCTATATAAACAGCATATTTGTTGCACAGTGCTGTTAAATATTAAGCAGTGTTATATATTTTATAAAGGTCTGATAAAGCACTTTGAAGAAGAAATTTAAATTATGGTGATGTGCCATTCCTATTTTCCTTTTGATTTGCTGCAGTTTTTTACATATGAAATCGAAAACAAATATTTGATGTATGCTTGACTTTTTCACTTTTGATCTCTATTTTGTTTTTCCTTCATAAGTAGCCCCTCATTTTCTGACCTAGCATTTTTGCAGATTTAAAGCAGTGCTTTTCCAAACAGGTCTTTATCCAAGTTCACACCAAAAGCGCTGTGGATTTGGACTCCACCCTCTGCCCCAGATACTCCTCAGCATGAAAGAAAAGCAAACCTGTCTTTTAACAAGATGAAACCAACTTGGGTAAACATTAGATTTGAATTTCCTGGCTCTCTGTGGAGCTGTAGTTCACATCTTGGCTAAATAACTCCTAGCCCTTCTTTCATTTGAAATGGATATCAGTCCACAGTTTGAAGATCTTTTGAATAAGATCTTTAAAGAATGACATCTCATCTGTTAGACACAGCCAGCAAGGATTTGTGGTGTCATGCCATGACTACCTGGCAAGATTGCTTGGTCCCCAGTTGCATGGTGGTCTTATGTACATGTGGTCCTACTTGGACCAGGTGCCCTCCAGAGGTTCCTCTCAACCTCAGCCAGCCTGGGATTCTGTGACTTCCACTTTCTGCTCCAAAAAGGGTTCCCTGTTACTGGGACTATGCTGGTAAGATCCTTGAAGGTTTTTGGAGTGACATTATTTTCTCTTTGGTGTACTGTCAACGATTATACATCCATTTGATGTAAGTTCAAAGCTTACTGAAGTCACTGAAAGTTTTCAGGGATCAGGGGAACTGGATGACCTGGCCATGCAGACAGAAAACATGTGGTGAGAATTTACATTGCTTAAACAGGGAAACAAAATCAAATGAAAGCTGTGTTTTTTCCCCCCAGTTTTTATTGAAATGTATAACTTGTCCCATGAAAGATAGACCAAGGGCAATCTCCCATTAGCTTGCATTATCATTTCCCATTCAGCATTTCCCTCGCACATGCGGGTCAAAGGAGAATGGATGCGTGCATGACCTAAATCCTTCAAAACCAGGGCACAGTATTATTTTCCTAGGGAGGTCTGTCCTCTGGTTGTCCTCTGAGGGAGTTGCTTTCTCACCCCCCAGGATTGACGACTGTTTCTGTGCCTCTCGGAAGCTGGATGCAGTTGCCACCGAGGCCAAGTTCAAGCAAGACCTGGGTTTTCGGATGCTCAACTGCGGCCGGACGGATCTGGTTAAGCAAGCCATATCCTTGCTGGGGCCGGATGGGATCAACAGCATGAGCGAGCAGGTAACGGGATAGACATTTACAGGAGCAGCTGTGAATTGGGAGAGTTTTGTCTGCTTGTTTTGTCACAGGGAATGAGCCCCAGCTTTTTTCAGCTTTACGTAGACAGGACCTTACTGCCAGGTGAACATCTGCGTTAACTGAGGTCATCTTGAGTTGTATTGATTTGCCAGTACTGAGGTAACTCAGCGTGAGGGCAACTGCATCCCCCGAAATCTTCACAGTGAACTGAGTTGAGTGAAGGCAGAGGAAGATCTAAGGAGAGCTTAGTGTTGAGCTGAATACTTAAAACTGCTTCAGTGCCTCGCACAGTGCTGTGAGACAGGGCTTTGTGAGGCGAGCAGCCTTCCACTGCACACAGCTCTGGGATCTGTCACCATGTGCATCACTCAGCCTGTCAGTAAATGGTTAATTCCTGGTGCTCTTTAATGGATTTCAGTCCAGTTTGAATGGACCTTGCAGAGGGAAAGCATCTCCACAGTTACCCCTCCGCTGGTCAACATCCACCAGTTGAAGAGCCTAAATTTCCTTGGAGTTACACCTCTGTGAGGCTGGTGGTTGTGCTAAAGCTGCCCTCTGCAGCTGCCTGCTGGCAGCTGTCTGCTGGACTGTGATGTTCAGCGAGGTGGTTCCCCCTTCCCAGAGGGAAATGTTGATGGATACTAACCTTTCCTTTTGAAATAGAGTCCCCTGACCTTTCTGGTGCCCCGATGCAAGTTTGTCACTGTGTGCTCCCAGAGCTGTGGGATCATTTTTGACAGGAGCCAGGTGGCTGCCACCTCTCTGGTGGTGATGTGGGACAAGAGCTGGACTGTTCATGGGTTTAGGTCTTCTGAGATGAAAGCTGTTTCAGAAATGTGAGTTATTTTGAATCAGTATTATGGATTCATCTGAGAAAAGCTTTAGAAGAGGGCAATACTTTCTGCAAGAAAAAATAGTATCAGACTGCTCATTCCAAGATTCATACAGTATACTTTTTAAAATTATTGTTATTTTAAGTTAGTCTGAACCTGGAAACTTCTCACAACGTATTTCCTCTGTCCTCCAGGCTGAAAACCAGGAACACTCTAGCTCGATTCATCAAAGTACCTAATCATATGCTTAACTCTGAACACATGCTTTTACATCCTATTTGAGTGAAAGTTAAACCTGTGCTTAAATGTTTCGTTGGATCAAATGTCCCACATCTTGCAGGATCCCACATCTTTCGGGACAGAGCCCTAAGTCATGCAAAGCTGAAAGACAGTAATTTTATATTTTGCCAGAAGCCAAATGCCCTTTGTGTTGATTGTACACATTGTTACTGTGTTCCTGTGTGTGCTTTGAACACTAATGATGGGCTCATTAAAAATCCATTCCTCCCACGTGCAGAGATGGGGGTGAGTGGTGCTGCAGCACAAGGCTGAGCTGCGGGGCAAGCTCGGGGCAGAGACTGGCAGAGGCAAAAGCAACAGGGACAACAGTGCAAGGGAAGGGGAGGTTAAAATCCTCATTAACACTTTAAAACCCTGACACTGCAGCATGACATTCTGAGCCCCTTTTAGTGGGTGTTAAGTCCTCCTTCAGCTGCAGCCGGGTCAGAACATCCTGTGTGATTCCCAGGCTGAGCTTTTGCTCTGGATGTTGCCGCAGGATTCCTCAGCTGTGGCTGCCCACAAGCTGTGTCTTGCAGGGGGAGCCCCGGCACTGGGTTTTCAGATTCTTTTCTACAGATCTGATTAGACCCCTCGTGCTCACTGAACACTTGACTTAATTATCCAGTGATGCCACTTACAGAAACTGAAAAACCAGTTGGAGGAACCTGTATTTAATTTTAAGCTGCTACCCCATCCTTGTGTTCCAAGGCCCAGGCACAATTTTTTTTGTAATTCACATGGTCCTGTTTATTCCCATAGTGTTTACTGACTGCCAGAGGAAACGTTTTGCCACTGGCTATGGCTGAAGTCCTTTCAAATTCTCTTTGCAAATAGCTTCAAGTCACCCAAGAACTCTCATTGCTTAGGGTGAAGTTCTTTCTCAATAATGGCATGAATGGCCCCAAGTGCCCATTCCACAAATTCACTGCAGATTGGATCCTGTGAAATGCTCAGTGTCTTTCAGGAAGGATTTAAGGACCTTGCAGGGACAAACCCTAATTTAGTTTGTCTCTACAGGAGCAGCCCTTCCATACATAAGCACCCCACTACCTTTAGTCCTTGAGGCAAACGGGAAAACTGGGGTAGTTCAGCAAAAACAGTGGTGCTAGGCTCCTGCTAGGAAGTGTCTGGCCAGGACACGTACCTCCAGTTTCTCTGAAAATAACTTCCCTTCATAGCAGTACTTGTGTTAAAGAGCAAGTGGACTGTGGTCTGACGGCAGATTTACTGGGGGACCTTGAGGCAGGCTGCAAACATGCATCAGAGGTAGCTGCATGAAATTCAGGAGATTTACTGCAAAGCAACTGGTGGCTGTTGGTCAACACCCCCTACTGTACTTAATAAGCAGCTTTTGCTGTTATAATTTGCAATAGGTTTAATAATTTTGTTCATGGTTTCATCTGGACTCATTACCACAGCAACAGCAGTACTTTCCTTGAGGGAAATGGTGTTCAGGCATAGCAGGTATTTCAGATTAATACAAATTGCATTGTGGTGATTCTGTAGTGAAGGGTCACTTAATCTACCTTTTCTCCAAGCAGGGCCGTGTTTTCCTAGAGCCAGCAACTTGCAACAAAGCTGTCTGGCATTTCATTTAAAATTAAGTCCGTGTTTGCAGGGAGTGCTATACAAAGTCTTGACATTGCCAGCCTCTTACAGTATCCATGTTGAAAAAGCTGTGCTCAAATCTGACTGATCTTAAAAGGAGCTTGAGATGTTTTAAAGGCTTTCTCAGTAATTGAAAAGTTAGATTTTTAGACACTCTGATTATAGAAAACTGAATAGAATTCTTGTCTTTCTAAAATACCAGTGGCAATAATGGTTGCTCTGGTGAAAACGTGTCTCTGCTGGGGCCCCAAAGACAAAGGTGCTCAGTTTAGTATATGATGGAGGTGAGGCTGGCAAGCCTAGTTTCACTCACCATGCTGAAGACAACATGAAAAATACAAGCAGTAAGCACAAGTGACAACAAAAACGGAGATTTTTATAAAAGTGTTTGACTTTTGCTACTCTGAGGGGCATGTTTGTAACAGAGGTAATGGATTTCATTAAATACATGCTGTTAGTCTTGATGCTGTGTATACTTAAATAATTGTTTTTAAAAATCAAAGAGAGTTCTGTGTTAAATTTGTCAATTCCTTTGTTTTTTAACTCCAAAAAATGACTAGGGCATGACTCCACTGATGTATGCTTGTGTCAGGGGTGATGAGGCTATGGTGCAGATGCTGCTAGATGCTGGAGCAGATCTGAATGCTGAGGTGAGGACTTTTTGTTGGTTGTATTTTTTTTCTGTTGTTTGTTTACATCTTAAACTACCTCCTGGAACTGTAGCGGAGCGAGAATCGCAAGAATTAAAAAGAAAACAAATCTGTCTTATCTGGGATTGGGACCTCTTGAAATGAACAGTGAAATCAAATGGCATTAGGCTAACACTGGGATTCACTGCACAGAAGGGCTCCAGTCATCAGACTTAACCCACAAGTAACAGTGGTTTAGCTGTGTTTGCACACTGCAAATGAATACAGGCATTAATGAGCATTGGCCCTGAGGAAAGCTCTGATGCTGCTAGAAGGACTCACTTAATCTCAGCTGACTTTAAATGAAGAAGGTAAAAGAAACACCCATCTGGTAACCTGCCAAAGCTCAGCATTTCTGTGCATGTGGATGTTCCAAGTGAGCATCCCCAGCACACAAGTGCCATATAGGTTCCACTGTTTTGTTTTACAAAGTGCCTTGGGCTAAAAACTGTTGGATGAGGAGCTTGAAGCTTCCAGAATATAAATGTCTCATTGATGAATGCACATCACAAACTCGGACAATCTGTCCACCAAACAGATTGTTGTCCACCTCAGTGCAATGCAGGTATGTACATTTTTAAAGAGCCATTTGAAAATCTGTGGAAGAGTTATTTGTTAATGATTCCAGTTTCAATTTGTTGAGGTCATGAGTGAATTAAGCTGTCTGCTTCACTTATCTGTGTTCCATCTGTTCTGTTTGGACTTGAGCGAGCTGATAAATTGGAGTCACTGCTTCAGACAGATGTTTTGCACTTTTTTAAAAGTCTAATTTAACAAGCACAAATGGGTGTCACCTGTAGGAGACGGTGTTACTACCATGTCGTGAAATCAGCTGGTGATTTCAGTTCCCCACAGGCAAGCACACCACCCTCACAACTGGCAGTATCTCAACACCCTAGTCAGACCAAAGACTGGATGTGCAGGGAGGCTGATGATCTCTTCCTTATCCCTGCCTTGTGGCTCAGATGTGAGGTGGCATTATTTGGTTCCTAGGATGAGTTTTCATTAGGAGCAGTCCTCCCGATTGCTCCAGTAATCTTCCAGGGTTGAATCAAATGCAAATTTAAACAGTTTTGTCTTCCTGAAACTGCTGACATATGAGAGAACAGCTCCAGTGAGGAATGTGAACCTCCCCAGTTCATTGCTGTAGAGTGTTTGCTCTAAAATCAAATGAAAACACTTTTGGACAAGATCTGTGAGTAATTATGGCATGCAATTATAAGATGATTTGTGCACACCATAACCAACTGTGCAAATTGGGCAATTATGGCAAAAAAAGGCAAATCAGCCATGAACAAAAAAAATATTCTGTCAGGTGCCTGCATAATTTTCTCCCTTTCACTTTGCAAATATGTTTCCAAAAGTAGCCTCCGATGATGGGCACCTCCCTTTTTGATTGCCCATCCTTAGTGAAAACCGACTCATTTCCAGATGTGCTGAGAAGCTGCAGTTTGCTCTGTACTCTGTGGGACCTGTAGCTGCTCCGCCAATCTCATCCTTAAAAGCTTACCCAGCCACAGGTCTTTTGCGAATGCTGTGTTGGAGAGAACTCTGACTTTAAAGAAAAGCAAAAAACAAAACCCAGAAAAAAAACCCAGCAAAACAAAAAGGAGCAAAGGAGTTAAAATGACTTCATTTTCTTTGCCGTTTTCCATGGACTGCCCCAAACAGTGGTGGGTGCCATGCTTGAGGAGGAGCTGGATGCATTCACTGAGCCGTGGTCCTGCCCCATCCTTACCCTCTGCTGCTCTTGCTCCACATCCCAAACTGCAAGGCTTGAGCTGCTCAATCCTTTTCCTTCTGACCAAACTCAGCCCTAAGGAGCCCTGTGGCAGGGGGCAGCACACTCCTTGCAGTGCCCTTTGAGTTCTCTCTGTGGCAAATCTGGGTGGTAACAGCCAGGTGCTGGTGCAGATCTGCATGGAGTCTTCAGATTTTGCTCTCATCCCTGTCCTTGGGCCTGCTTCTAGCCAAACGCTGCATGTGGTGCTTGGAAATGCGAGCTGCTGATGGAACCAAATATTTAATGACTGGCCCTGCTCCCCTGTATGGATAAACGTACTTCAGACAAGGTAGTGAAAGCAGAGCTGGCTGGTGAGACAGAGAGATGGTGCAGCTTTTACTCTGATTTTAGTCCTCCTCTGAAGTTTAATAACAAGATTTTGAATTTTAGTGTCACACTCCATCTGAGTGTGCAGCCTTGGATTGCATATGTTCATTAGATTCTACCAGCTCTGTGAACCTCATCAATATTAATACCCCCATCTTTAAGACAGGGAAACTGAAGCAAAGAATGGTTATTCATCTTCCCCAATGTCTACATTAGAGGCACCAGGCAGTAAGGCATAGAAAATGGAAGGAGCAATCCGAAGAATAGCATTTTGTTTTCTAAGGATATAGTTTGCATCTCTTTTAACTGTGTCAGCACTTTTAGCTCAACTCAGGAGAAGGCAGCAAAAGGGAGATTTTCTTTAACACTTCTGAAGTGACACTTTGCCCCATCACTTCTCAGACTTTTTTTTTTTCCATCTGGTGAGAGAGGAGGAGCCTGGAAGAATGCCTGCAAACTCCAGGGTAGGGCTTGTGATGTGTGTTTCATGAGGGCAGTGACAAAAGTACTGATTTAAGTACTTTTTAAGTAAAGAAATTAAGTAAAGAAATTTGGCTGGGCCTGGAGCAATCCCAAGACCCAGGGCTGTTGGTACCTGGTCTGGTGAAGTCGGTGGGAGTGGTCCTCAGCTGTAAGTGTCCTGATCCATCCTTACTTCCCCAGTGTGTGCTGTTGTAACCAGCTGTGGATGTTTTGCCCTTGTGCAAAAGAATCTGGTGGCCAGTGGTTTAGATGGAGCTACAGTAGTTGGTAAAAGACTTCATTTGGTAAGAACTCAAATCAAGCTGTCATATCAGCATGAACAGTTTTAATATCGAGAAAAATTTTGCAGGAAAAAATGAAGCCAATCATTTTATAAAGCACCTTTCCCAGGTTTTCTATTTCACTTACTTCCTCACATGCCTGGCTTTCAGGCAAGTTGAATTTTGTTACATACAGCTCTTTAAAAAAATAACTTTAATTTGTTTATAGGTTGTCAGTACTGCTCATAAATACCCATCCGTCCACCCTGAGACCCGCCATTGGACAGCTCTGACATTTGCTGTGTTGCATGGACATATTCCTGTAGTTCAGGTATTATTGTATTTCCCTACCTGCATCTCATTTTTTTTTTTCCTCCTCTTCAGTTCTAATTACATCCATCTCAAACCAGCATCCTCTTGTCATACTCATATTGGTTACTTCTGCTTCTTCAAGAGTGTACTGATACATGATAGACTTAAAAAATGAATATGGTGTTCAAACCTTAACCAATATGAGGCTTAAACAGGACAATTTTAAAGCAAAGTTGCACCAAAGAAAGTCTGACAACTCCTTGTGCTCCTTCCTGACCACTTGTTTTATATGTCTGTTTATTCATTCATTGCACTTTTTTACACTGTAATGTTCTAGCAAACACAAAACCGCTGCCTTGGTGGGAGAGAGGTGGACAACAGCCCTCGTGCTGCTCCAGAGGGGGAGAATCCCTCACTCTCCTTACCCCATCCAGGTGTTGTGTGGGATGTGCTGGTTCTGTGCTTTGGCATCTCAAAAGCTGAGAAGGTTTATTCTACAAAACAGCTGTGTCTGTGACACGCTCAAGCACCAAAACTTTGAAGGCCTTAAGACAGAAATGGCCAAGAGGGGGCTGGAGCACAGGCTCCATCCCGCTCTCCTTGGCCACTTTCGTTTTCAGCATTGTTGCTACTTGTGTGGAAATGTCCCCGATGGAGACCACAGCTTTTGGACTCATTGCTGCAATTGGTTCTTAAGAATTACCTTTCTGTTGGCCATGTCTTCATGTAAAAGATGGAGACAATTGAAATCTGATCCATTTTTGGATGGTGCTAGGCTTCTAGAAGACCATGAAGGAAGGATGCTTGTCGGGCTAACTTTCTTCCATCTCCAGTGCATTACTTCCTAACACTGACCTTACCCCATTCCCCATTCAAAGACACTGGGTTACACTTTTTTGGCTCTGAAGTTGGACGCTGGTGCTTCTGGTGTTTGGCAGCGTAAAATGAGCGAAAAAAGGAATGAATTTGCCTCTGTGAAACAACGGGCAGAATTTGCATGTCACGTGTCTCCATTGTATCTGGTTTGCAGATAATAAGAAGCATTAGATTCTCATTTGTCACTGTTCATGAACTCTGAAGACTGTGATACCCCCAGCTGCTCTAAATGGTGAATTTTCTTTCTAGCTATTGCTGGATGCTGGAGCAAAGGTAGAAGGTTCCTTAGAGCATGGAGAGGAAAATTACTCTGAAACTCCTTTACAGCTCGCAGCAGCTGCTGGTAAGGACTTTTTCTTGTCCCACTGTAACAATTCCTCAGCTGGGATCTGTAGTTTAAGTGAGCTGGATTTTCAAAGGAGTAAAAATGCATCTCTTGCCTTGCAGGAAATTTTGAACTGGTGAGTTTGCTGTTGGAGCGAGGAGCTGACCCCATGATAGGAACAATGTACAGGAACGGCATTTCCATGACTCCACAAGGTGACATGAACTCTTTCAGTCAGGCTGCTGCACATGGACACAGGTAGAGTGGGAACAAGTCTAGTGGCATCCTTCAAGTGCTACTTTTTTGCCTGGGCATCCAGTTAGAGCAGATGGGTGAAATTTCTGCATGAACTATTAAACATGCCACCAACTGAGCAGAGATGTAAGGCTTTCTGCTAGCATG
Organism: Pseudopodoces humilis; assembly: GCF_049639895.1. Lineage (NCBI taxonomy): Eukaryota > Metazoa > Chordata > Aves > Passeriformes > Paridae > Pseudopodoces > Pseudopodoces humilis. The sequence continues at coordinate 21,050,623 of NC_142204.1, forward strand.
TGAATTAAATCAGCTGGTGGTACAAGCTGCGTTTTGATTTCTGACGTAAAAAAAAAAAAAAAAAAAGGAAGGGGACTTCTTGTGGTGTGTTCAATGCAGTGGTTGTTAAATGGCAGCTGATGTGGCAGTAGAAAGGAATGTCAAAAACATTCCTTCTGAATTTCTTAATATTTTTCTCAGGTTTGACTGAATTGTGTCTGTAGTGCTGCAGCCTTAATTTTGTTGAATAGAGTTTCTGCATCTATGTTTGCTGTAAAGTCCTGTGTGTCTTAATGTTGTTTGTATGCTGCAAATTTAAAAAAACAAACAAAAAAAAAGAACTACTGAGATGAGCACCTGGCATGCATGACATTGCAACGCTCAGGAGTTGACTGCAGTGTAATGAATTAGTATCATGATCTTCACGTTCCTACTTTTCTGATTGTAGCCATCCAGAGGAACATAGATACAGGTTAGAGACAGTACCTACCGTGTGTTTGCTTAGAGACGAGCTGCCAGTCTAACAACACGTCAGGGTGGGTTCAACAGCTCTGCCCCTCTGGAGCCTGCCAGGGATCCCTGGCACAGACGGGACACTTTGGGCGTTGAAGTCTCACATTCAACCAGTGTGAATGGGAGCTGCAGGCCCAAGGAGAACCTGGGGCTCTCCGTGGCTTGGCTGCTGGCTGTCCACGTCATGGACTCTGACTCTTGTGTTCCTGCCTGTATAGCTCTCACGCACACCTTCTTCCTTCCCTCTCTGCCCTAAGTTCGTTTGGGACACACCATGCTGTGGTCTAAGCGGGAGCAGGGGAACACTGGTATACAAGGAGGGTGGGCTGGGAGCCAGCCTAGTTTCTCTTCTCACAGCTGCAAAACCAAGGGAAACTATTGAGGTTGATGAGGTTATGCTGGTGTGAACCTGAGGGCACAAAGTCTCTGAGTTTGGGCTTTGTTACTTGAAGGCCCAGCTGGATCAGTGGCTTTGTAGAGTAGTCCCGGCTCTGCTTGAACCTGCCCTGACTGGCCTTGTTGAATGTCTAGCTGCTCTAGCTTTCCCAAACTGCTTTCAGTGTGAATCGAGTGGCGGTGCTTTCAGTAGCTCCAGGCAGCTCCCTTCTCACGTGGTTGCCGTGGTGGGAGTCCCAAGAGCTTGTCCAGAAGCACCTTGGCCTTCCTTGGTTGCTGAAGAAGTCTTGAGCCACGTTTAGCTCACGAGTCTCTGTTCCCACAAGATGCCGCCACTCTTGCGACACCTGTGCGGTTCCTGTCACGACAGCAGTGACTTGCAGATGTGTCCCAGGCAGTGCAGGTGGGTTAGCAGGAGCTGTGCTTGCCTTGGGTCTGCTCTCAGCTGGCTCTGCCATTTAGCTGGAGTAATTTCTTGGGTAGGTGTCCTAAGTTGCCACATCACAGCAAGTAAGCCCAGTGCAGTGAAAGCCTGGCCACTGACTCTGCTCTCCTTTTCCTCTCCTTTCCTCCCCTCTCTCTCTGCCACGCTGTGATTGACAGGAATGTTTTCCGCAAGCTGCTTGCTCAGCCAGAGAAGGAGAAGAGCGATATCCTGTCCCTGGAGGAGATCCTGGCTGAGGGCACGGACTTGCCCGACTCGGCAGCAGCTCCTCTCTGCGCCAGCCGCAACAGCAAGGCCAAGCTGAAGGCCCTGAAGGAGGCCATGTACCACAGCGCCGAGCACGGCTACGTGGACGTCACCATCGACATCCGGAGCATAGGTCAGTCCTGGGCTCCTTCCTCTTCTTCGTCCGGGAAAGGACCACTGTGAGAAATGTCCCCCTTGAGGGGCTGTTGCTTAAACTGACCACAGTCACATCTTCCTCAGCTCTTTCGGAACAGGAGGTGGTGGGAGATCTGACAGGTTCCCAGCCCACTGCAGCTCCACAACACACCCTGTCCAGGGGCCAGTGGCTTTTTTCTGCAGGACACAGTGGTTTCCACCGGGTATCTCCACAGCTGCATGGCAGAGTGTAGGTTAGGCTCTGGGGCAGTGTTCAGCTGTCATGGGCAACCTCCAGCTGCTTCTCTTTTGCACTCTGCTGTAAAGCAGTCCACTGTTAAAAATACTTTATTTTCTGAGACTCCGAAGGCAGGAGCAGAGAACTGACTGCTTGGTGTGCCAGCTCTGCCAGTGAGGGACTTGAACATCATACCAGCCCACTGTGAAGTTGCTTCTGCCTGTGGGGAGGGTGGCTGTGTGGCGCAGATGGAAATTGATCTGGACTGTGTACTTACCATCCCCAGTCATCTGTTCACAGAGAAAGAGAGACCCAAGTGCCTGGTGTGCCTCTGCCTGGGGCAGTGCTCCAGCCCTGGGGACATGGGGTATGGGTCAGAGTTGTGCAGTGGGCTGTGCAGGCAAAGATCTGGAGACGAATGAGAGGAGAGTGGCAGGGGTGCTCTCCAGGCATTGAGCATTTTCTGACGTGGAAGGAAAAACCTTCACTTGCCAAACACCAGGCTTGTGTTTCTTTCCGCTTTGTTCTGTAAGAGCAGAAAGTAGGTCACATCCAGCCTCATGCCTGCCGAGGTACATCAGCTCCCTGTGCTTTCTCACTCAGTGCATGGGAGCAGTTCCCTTTAACTGGCTGGAGAGGGGTTCTGCCATGACAAGCTGCATGAAAGGGCTGATTTGCTTAACTCGCCCAGTGCTCTTTAGGGAAAATACTAATGATCAGGAGAGGACATGGGGTATCACTTAAAGCAAGTTTTAATCTGAAGACCACCAATTTGAATCCAGGTAGGTAGTGACCAAAATCAGGTTTTTTCACCATTTAATGGCTCTCCAGGGCCACATTCAAACAAATGAGCTAGTGTAAATCTAGTTTTCAAAAGGCTTTTGCGACGCAGAACACCACAGCAATTACCACAAATTGGTAGTCTCAGCAGAGAAGCTGAAGGCTAGATGAGCAGAGAGACCACAATCTTCTCTTAGCATTTGGAGGAAAGCCTCTGTGCATTAGCTCTGGGATGTGCTGATAACCATCAGCCTTCTCAATTAGGGATAAATAGGAATTTGATTTCTTGAATGATTTGGCAGCTTCTGCTTAAAATCTTAACATCAGTAAAGGCAGAAGGGCACATCCTTCCCTGGAGCTGGGAATGAGCTGTGTCTTCTGTCTGCAGGTGTTCCCTGGACGCTGCACACGTGGCTGGAGTCCCTGCGCACGTCCTTCCAGCAGCACCGACGGCCCCTCATCCAGTGCTTGCTAAAGGAGTTCAAGTCCATTCAGGAAGAGGAGTACACTGAGGAGCTTATCACACAAGGATTGCCTCTGATGTTTGAGATACTGAAGGCCAGCAAGGTAGGATAAATAATGTGTTTTAAAGGAAATCAGCCTTATTCACATCCTGTAAGACACTAAAGTTTGCGATATTATTTTTGAGCAGCTCTCCCAAAGGTTGTTTAGACTGCACAGGATTATTATTACCTGTATTGGGTATCTCAGGTTTTTTCACTGTGGAAGCATGGGTTATAAACACACAGGCTAATCACTGCTCCTACTAGAACAGCCTAATAAGAGGTGCTAACAGTAAGCTGGAGAGACAAAAGAAGCTGGTACATAGTGGTGAAATTAAAGTCAAAAGGGTCATGTCAGTGTGGCGAGAGATGTTGATAACCAAACCAACCCAAAGAGTAATTTCACCCAGCTTGTTTTACAGAAACATACAACAAAGCTAATATTCATGTTTACTTTGGATTTCTTTAGCCTGTCACGACTTTCTCTTCCCTTCATGTGGGATTTGGACTTGCGAGGAGACTGGTTTCTACAAGCACAGAACAGGATAATTTTTTCAAATTTTCTGTGTGCATGTTTGCACTTGCAGCTTCCCCAGATTTATTCTTTTGGCTGACTTTTTTTTTAGCCAAGCAAATCAGACTAACAAAACCTTTCCAAGGAGGTGCCATTAAGTATGCAAGTATAATGGCAAAAGGGGTGATAATGGGCCTGGCAAGGAGAGGAAAATATCTTACCTAGTGAAGAATTTTAAACTTGTTATAACCAATAGTCTCTTCTCTACTTGTTCCCTTGAGAGTTAGTCACTCCCAATGCCCAGCCTCCATCTACTGTTACCTGAAAATCCTTGTGGTGATGAAAAGCATTAAAATTATTTGATGGTGTTCTGTTTCCTCATGCTCCACAGTACATGTTGGTGTGGCCTTCTAATTGTTAAACTGAAAGTAACTTTTAACACCCAGCTCTATGTGTAACAGCAAGGAGCAAATAATTTTTAGCAGTAGCCTAAAGAATGTGAAAAGGGGAGAGGTTCTGGTATACTCAATACTAAATATACCAAACTTGGTATAGCTAATGATAGCCTACATGGGTTTATTTCTTGTATCTTGCTGCAAAAGCAGGCTTGGACTAGAGTCCTGAGCAAATCCTGCATATTTATTCCAGCATTGTTCTGATTTTTGCTCCCAAGAGCCTTGCCTTTGCAGTTATTTTGTATTGGATGGGTATTTATGGAGACTATTTTGAGATAGGTTTTAGGAAATTGTTCCAAATCCTAAGATTTGTAGATTCCTTGTTCTGTACTCATTTGGGTTAATGCATGTTCATCTAGAAACTACCAGCAAAGTGCTGTTTGGTTTGAAAGTTTGTATGAAATTAATCATATTGAAAACTTTAACAGAGAATAAGTTTAGGCCTTGTAATCTAGGATGAGGGGTGACTTTAATTGCTTTTCTCCTGGGTGGCTGAAGCCCAGGCCAGCAATCATCATTAGAATAAATCATTTACATAGGATTATACCTTTGGTACGTCTAGGTCTTCCAGAGTCTGTTGTAGGAGACTTGGGAAAAAAATAAGACTGCTACCTTCTGCTTTGGGTTCACTTAGAAACCTAAAATATGGAGGGGCAAAACAACTGAAGTATCACAAAAACCCCTAAACACCAAAGAAAAAGTCTGTGCTGATCTTTATGCCTGCCCCTGGGCCTGGGGGAACTGCCTGTCTTTATGCATATTCACAAACACACACTCACACAGTGTTTCATAGTCTTAGAAAAAATAATTAATCATTCTGGGACACTGTAAGGGTTTACAAATTGTCTGCAAATGTTATGAATTATTGTGGTGGTCTTGTCCAAATGGCCTCTTACAAAGCTCTCCCAGACAGAAATGAGAAAAGAGACTATGCAACCCTTTGGAAGGAATCTTTTTGAAGGAATTAATTTCTAGGAGAATGAGCCAATAAAAGTTCTCTCTGGTCACTCCATAGAAGGCAGCTGAGGAAAGCTGAGATTTAAAGGATCTTCTGTTCCCCTTCTGTGGAAGGGCTGAGAGCAGAGATTTTTTGTGTATACCCACGGAATGGAAATCTCCTTTAAGAGATGCAGAAGGGCCATTACTGTGGTTCACATCCCTCTCTCTTGACAGCAAACTGTAAAGCTCTGCATTTTGTAGAGCTGTGGAGAGAGGAGCTTGATTTGCCCACACGGGCATCCTTTTCCCTGTGGGCTGGAAACTTCGAGAGAGATTATGACTCTTGCTAAACATCACAGTCTGGCCCAGTACATTTCCTTAATGAGTTTTTCAGGGCAAAAAGTATAAAATAAGCAACTAGGAAGCAGAGAGCCACTTAGCAGTTCTTGGCTGATGTAAAACAAGATGTCCCATTTGCTACATATTGTGATGCTCAGTATATTTTAATTGCATGGCAACTTCCACCTAGTAGAAATGGCATTTTGTGTTCCTATAAATAGTTCCAGCTATCCCATAATCTCAGAACAATTTACTAATATTAATGAGTTGAGACATGGAAGAAGATCTTATCCTCCCTTCACCAACAGGGAAACTGAGGTAATTAAACAGGCAGATTTTCAATGTCTCATGGAGTGACAGTCCCAGTCTCAGAGGCTGAGATAACCTGGATAAGCCAAGCAGCAGTTTGTAGTTTTGAGTAATTTGACCAGAGAAGCTCCCCCAAAATCACATGGAAACATAAGGGCAGGTCTCAGGGTAGGAAGCAAACTTTCTGCCTCCGCCTTCTATTTTGCACTGTTGTAAAAATGTTCTTGCAGGTTCCCAAGCCATGCAAAAAAAAAGCCAAACGCTATAGATATGAAAATATTAAAGAAAATGTAACCAACACTTACAAGAACAATGTCAGGTATGAGGAATCCCTTTTGTCTTACAGATGGTTTATAAAATGCCACAGATGTGAGGGTTTCAGTGGGATCTCTGCCAGCACTGATGCTGGTGACCTGTAGGGTGGCAGGGTGGCACTCCATTCCCGTCTGTGTGTCGGGATGCTGACAGGAGAAACAAAAACAAAACTTGCAGAAGTCCTGATGCTGTAACACAGAACAGCAACAAAAATTGGCCAGTCAGGCAAAACTGGCTGAGCTGATGTCCCTGGGTTTATTGTCTTTCTTCAAGCTGTGAAGTAGGTGGGGGAGAACAGTGTATAGGTTGCACATGGGTTGCTCACTGCTGCGCTGAAGCCCTGGAGGAAGTCTTCCAAAATCACAGATGAAGGTTTTGATACCCAGCTCCTGGAGGCTTCCAGTGGGATGGAGCTCTTTTATTTCCTTTCATTCCTTTAACTGTCTTACACTGGCTGCACCATTGAGAATTGCATGGGGAGTGGGGAAGTAGCAGTACTTCCATGCTGCTGAGGCAGAGCTGTGAGAACAGAGAGAACAGTTGCTCCCTCCACGGTTCCTGCTGTCCTACAGTGAGTTTGGGTCTTTACCAAATTAAAATCCAGGCTCAAGGTCCTCTGGAAAAAGCAACATCTGTGGGAAAGACATTGAGAGCTCGGTTTAAGTCACCTCTCCTGAAAGCAAGCAAAACCCAAACTGGGAAAACTTCGACACTAAAAATGTCGATGACACATGATGGTTTTGAGACACTGATAGGAAAGGCACTGCCATTTAAGGATGGATTCAATCTCTTTGAAAGACAAGCACACAAATGTAACCTGCTAGAAGTGGTTTGGACAGGGCTGTGTGAGGCAGAAGCCAGTGTCACTTATGGAAGTGAGTAGCCCCGAGCTAAACTTTAGCTGCTGTGTAGGGCAGAGTTGAGTCCCTCAAAATTAAAATGATGCTTGAGGTCTTGTTATGGAAGATTGGTAGGAAGATACAACTGAATTCCTGCCTGTTGGTATCTGTATTGTCCTCTTCATGGCTTGGGAAAACTCCCCCAAACTCCCTGACTGAAAGCTTTCCTTCCAGCTGAGGTTGATGTTTGCATTGCCTGAGCTTGACTCTGAGCTGGATTGCCCACCTGCCCCATGTCACAGGACCATATTTGCTTGAGGAGTACCCCCGCCCCCCCTTCAAATAGGGGCTTTTAAAAGAGCTGTGTGGAGGCTGCATCCAGGTCCATGGGCTTGTAGTGCCTGAGGTGAGGCTCACAGATCAGCTCTTGTGTTTTTTTGGAGAGTCTCTTAAGGATAATACGCTGAATATGCAGTTTGTGTCCTCTGTCTACAGAAATCCTGGAGCTGTTCAGTTTGATATTGATATTTCCACAACCTGAAAAGAGAGAGACACAAACCCACAACCTTGGAAGTTAAATACATCTGGCCTTTGGAGGCGGTTTGGTTTAGATTTCCACTCCAGGACTCTGGAGTAAAGACTGGATTGTCATTAAATCACCAGCTCCATCCATATAGATGAGCCAGCATTGCCAGTTCTATGAGGTCACGAGCCAGTTTCATCCACTGCTTTTTCTGCCTACAGCAATTTACATCAGCTTGTCCTTGGCCTATTTTTTGGAGAAAATACACAATCTTTTAATTCCAAATAATCTCTTTTACAACTTTCTCCCTTTCCCCTGTAGGACAGGTAAGGAGCTCTTTGCCATTTCTTTGGATCCTGTGTGGCTATGCATTGCTGAAGTGCACGTGTGAGTCCACATGTGCATTGAGCACATGTGCTGAAGCGTTGTCTGAAGCTCCTAGAGGTGCTTCACACCAGGAAAACTTGGCTTAGGACTTTAAGTGTTCCTGCTAGTGTATTGTCTAAGACTAAATCAGCTTGAGAAGGAGCAGTCCTTCACTGCCATACCTTCATTGCATTCTGCAGCTCTCTCTTCATCCTTCCCATCTGTTTCTGTCAGTGACACCATGTTTATTTTATTTAGTTTATTTTAATATTTAGCCCATTAGTGAGGTGTTGGGCAGCCAGGCTTGTTGAAAGATGCAGGAAACTACTTCGTAAGGATGTTTCCTCAGGATACAAAATTCCTGCAGCTTTCCAGCCTTTACAAATTCACCTAGAGGCAGCTGAAGAAATGTGCAGGAGTGCGCTGGCTCTTTTGGAAAGCTGAGCTGTTTGAATAACAGCCCTCAGTCTGGTGTTGACAGTTATCAAGAACAAATAGAAATTCAGAACAATAACCAGTTCTAAAATTCCAAAAAGATTCAGGCATGTGGGCTATCTTGAGAAATCTAGCCTATATTGTTTAAAAGCAAAAGTACTCTTTCAGCAGTAACTTCTCCACTTGGAAACCAAAATCTCTTAAAAGGAAAGCTTTGGGGTGTTTTTTAAAATACATCCTTACAGAAATAGCCTCTGTCACAGATGCACTAACTACTGAAAAAGTATTTTCATATCTCCCTCAAACAGAAGACAGCAGGAAAGATTGAAACATCTGCCTGTTGTGTTTCAAGAAAACTTTCAGAAGCTGAAGCTTGAGATGAGCTTGATGTTTCTATATTGCTGGTGTTTTTCTGGATTTGATTCTTCTAAAACAAATGTTGGGAGAGGTTTCTCAAAGAATGTCAACAGACTCTGAACTCATGTGTCTGTTCTGCTAAGTCCAGGCATGGTGGTCAGCAAAAATCAGTATTTCCCTAGGGTCTGCATGTGACCTAGAAAGTGGAACTGGAAGACAAAGCAGCTAGAAGATTCCAGTTTTTTCTGTTGCTTCATGGTGGGCTGAAATTAATGTTTCAGATGGGCTTGTGTGAAGCTGTATTTTGTTGTGTGAAGCTAGACTGCCCTGTTCTGCAGGAAGGGCTAAGGGTAGAGAGCAGAGGTGAACCCTACATAACAGGCACTCTGTCATAATCACATCCCAGGGGAAAGTCTTCCCCTGGGTGATTGCTCTGTGTGTTTCTCTTACCTGGAGACTATCAGGAGAGACTCCTCTTTGTCTTGCTGAATTGCTTTTCAACAGAAAACTGAGGTTTTATTGTAATGAAAGGTTTCGCTAGGATATTTGTTTCTCACATAATATTTTACCTTTCTTGAAAAAATCAACACCTGAAAATGGAACATTTTGGCTGATGACTGAAATACTTCAGCTGAAGAAAAATGCAGTTTCCACAGAGGAGACAGATGCACCAAAACCTGTCTTAAAAATAACCCTGAAGACATCCCAGGGTGCTAAAGGGTGTGCTTATGGATTCTGTGGAATGGCTAATGCCCTTCTGTGTGCCACCCAGAGCCCAGCCAGCACGTGGCGATCCATCTTTTGGCTGGGACTTGCCGTGACTTTCAGTCAGGTTTCACTGTTCCCAAGGGACTGCGGTGATGTGTGGCATTGCCCATTGTCACTTGTAGCACTTCTGTGTCTGAACAGTTCCGAGTCAGCCGGACCCAGGTTATCCACACGTGTACATCCTGCGTTCTGCGCGTCAGATACGAGCGCCAGGTACCGAGTGGCATGCTAATAACGCACTGCTAACCCCATCCTCTGGTTTCATAACACACGTTCAGCTTGGCACTTACTCTAACACAGGTTTGGTTTTGTTCCTGCCCTCTGCTACCTTCTAAAATGTTCCCCTGCCAGAGGCAGGGGCCATTTCTTCATTTACAATAAATAAATGCCTTGGATGTGACACCTGCCCTTTTCTGGGCTCTCACCCAGGGATTGGACTGTGCCCGTGGATCTGAGCTTTCTACATACAATGCACAGCTGTGATATAAAGAGCCTTTTGAAAAGGAGGCTTGGCGGCTTTCCCAGAAGCAACGGAAGGGTCCGTTTGGGCCGTACCTGTGATTAATTCTTTTCCATTTGTGCTTGCAGTGGAGGGGCTTGAGCCCAGCACTAACAAAACCCATTTTGTTGCGCAGTTCACTGCCTCTAACTGTAGCTCCAACCTCTGGGGCTTCCCTCCCTTTCCAGTTGTTGACTAATATTAATTATGTGTATGCTGCTTTACCATCTAGGTGACCATCTGAAGTGGCATTTATTTAGTTTTGAGGCATTTGGTGAAAGGGAATTATGCAAGAGGACAGTAGCAGGACACCTGTGCAAAGGTGGAGACAGTTCTGAGATGGCAAAGAAGGTCTCAGAGTCTGAGTGTTCAGGGATGGGGGACAGCAGAAACCCCTCTCTGTTACTTCACTCTATATCATCTTTTTCTGGGAGAGGGGAGCATAAATAGAGGACTAATTCAGGCGTATTCCAGCATGTCATGGACGAGTCCTCAATGGGATTGGGGTATCCTGAGGCTGCCACTGCTGGAACAGAAGCTGGGGACTGCATGTGAGATTGGTGACTGGAAACAGCACTTCTGCCACTCTGCATTTAACAGAGAAATGGGTCCCCAGAGCATCCTCAGGACCAGAGAGAGAAGATATCTTTGTCAGTGCCCCGTTCTCTGAGCAGTGTGGTTTCTCAGTTTGCTGGGGAGATGTATATTAACACAAAGACACCAAGCCCAGAGGAATAAGCGTTGCTTTTTCTGCCTTAATGTGGTGGACTTCTGGTTTTTGGGCTATGTAGTAGAGGAATTTGGGGACCTGGCAGACTTTGGGTAAAACAACGTTAATGGAGCTGAGCTGGTGAGGATAGCATCAGCAGAAGAAAACCCCAAACTACTGCTTGGGATTTCAGAGGTGAAGAAAAGAAGCCTGACTTGTTACCACTATAGAGGGCAGCCATGTGGAGGTGGCAGGGTGTCTGTAGACTGGAAAGAACTAAGCAGTGGGGTTTGAGCAGTCTACAACACACATTTTACCCTGCAGAGTTTGGGGCATAGACATGTGTCTTGCACAGGTACTGGAGAATATTGGCTATGTATTTCCCAGTTGTGTCCAGTACCTTGTAGGAACACATCCCAGAATGGCTGTGCTGCATTGATCTGTGTAACCTGGAATGGAGCAAGCTCTCCCAGGGTATGCGCTGGAGCCTGGAGGAGACTTCCCTGAATCCTGCCACAGACCTTTGTCAGATGGACAGTCAGGAAAAAATATCCCTGCACTTCCCACCCGGATCTTAACCTCTTCTCAGATCAATCGATGAGGCATCTCTGGTCCAACAACTTGAAAGCCTCCAGCTTTGCTTCAAAAGAATTTATGAATTCCCTTCAGAGTCCAAGTGCATTCAGCAGGACTGGGGAATTCCTTTAGATCTCTGCTGAAGAACGCTTTTAAGTCAGGGGACCACTTGTATCTACAAAGCAAAGTTGCTTGCTCACCAACCAGCTCTCTGCTGGAAGCACCATCTCCCTCCAGAAGACTTGCTGTTGTTCCCTGTTCCCTCTTGCCTATCTGTAAACTACCCCATGGCTAGGTAAATATTTTTATTATATGCTGTGCCAAGCTTTCTTCCCCCTCCCACAGAAGAAGATGTGCGTCGGCTCCCTTTGAGTGCAAATGAACGCCCGTGTCTAAAAGGAGGCTGGCCTCGCTCCAGGTGTCAGCCTCACACATCCTGGCACAATGTTTTCCAACATCAAACTGTAGCAAGAAAACAAACTTTGATTTGCTCCTCCAGTGTTAATCTTGCCACCCACAACTGCTGCAGTGAGCTCTTACAGCTGGGCTCTCACAGTTAGGCTGAAAGGATGAAAGGATAAACAGGGAAGAATTATCCATCTTGGTGCTTAAATGGGAGCTTCTGAGCACCTCAGTGCGGGCACTGTGTGAAGGTGAAGCTTGAATAGGCTGAATGTGTCCTCCTGTCTTCCAGAGCAATGCTTGCACCCCATGGACTTCTGCAGTTGTTCCAGTTACTTAACAGGAAGCCCAAGCCCTCCAAGAGCAGGATTTGGCTTAAAAAAAGCCAATTTTTTCCCCCAGCCATCCAGTTAAAGATAAAGCACCCTTTTTTCTTCTCCTTTTTCTGCCTGGCTTATTGGTAAAAGTCAGCAGAGGCACTGTGGGGAGTAGATCCAGGGCCACTGCCCTGTGAGCTTGGCTATGTACTGGGGGTGTGGGAAGCAAACTTGGTGTGCTGTAATAATTTACCAATCCCTTGCTGCTGTTTGTTAGCAATGACTCTAGACAAGCACATGCTTCAGCTTTCTTGCTGAACACAGTTTTTGGCCTTTGGATGGCAAGAGACGTAAGTATTTAATGTTATCAATAGAAGCCAAAGGTCTCCAGCCTCCTCTCTGCCAAATGAGGTCAGTGTTCTGCATTGGAAGTCTGAAGCCACTGTCTGATGGTCCTTCTTTCTTTGATGTGTCCATCCTAAGATCTCTTTTCTCTTTGTCCCATCTCTGTTCCATGTCTTGGGGCTTTTTAAGCATCTCTCATGTGAATGTATCACATTTTGAGCTAATTAGAGCTTAGTTTACACCATTTTTTTCACAAACTTGTGGGCCCATAACATGGGCAAAGTGTTTTTTTAATGGGCTTGTATCTGCACACCACAGAGTTGATGACCTAGGGAGCTGGCAGTTGGCAGTGTAGGCAGGCTCCCATGGGATTGTCTGCAGGCACAACTGGTTCTTTGGTTGGATTTACTAGTAGGGATCTCCTTTTTGCACTTTGGTGGCTGAGTTTGGCCTGTCCTTCCCTGGTTTCAGTGCAGCTGGATGTCCTCCTGGTCCATGGTGCTGTGGTTTGGTCTGGTGAGTTGGGCCTCCAGCTCCCAACAAGGCACTGGGAAGCCAACACGCAGCTTTTCCACCAGCACGTTCCCACAGACACCCTGGAAGGAGGAGATTCATTGTCTGTTGATGCGTGTGTGTGTTTTTAACAAGCCATTGCGTAGGCACAGCTGTGACTGGGACTGGTGAGTTCATGGAAGCCACTAAAACCTCAGTGACAGAGACAGGACCCATGCACCACAGCAGACTGGGGAGGGGGCTTCCAGGAGCTCTCCTCCTCAGTGCACTTCGCTTTTATACGTTGCAGGTAAAGGTGAGCATTGTTTCTTCTCTCCAGAGGCTTCCCTCTGCTCTAACCATGGAATTGTCTCCATCTTCCCTTGTATTTTCTGACTTCCAGCATCTGCCAGATCCAACCAGGAGCTGCCTGCTGGTAGTCAGCATCCCCCCGGACGCGCTCCTCCCTGGCTGACTCAGTCAGCCCTGCCGCTTTGGCACTGCCCTTCTGAGCAGAGAAGAAATTGCTCTTTCTGCTCTGTCTAAAGCTTCCCCTCCCAGCCCTCCCAGCAGCTGAGTCACTTCCTTCTTTAAATCTGGCCTTAAATCTTCCTTTTCTCTTTAGCCCGTGGTTCGCTCCCTTTGCAGAGCTCTGGCGGGAGGATGCTGAACAGTGAGATGCTCCTGGGGTGAGCCGCCCTCCTTGTCTCAGAGCCACAGCAGTGAACCCCTCTCTGAGGGCTGGGCCCTGTGCCTGCTAAATGGGGTCTCTCAGTAGGAGAGTTTCTCTTATCTCAGTGTTTCTTTCAGTGCTACATCTGACGTAGTAATAGGAGCCAGCTCCTGCCTGCGGGTGAGTGCGTGTAATTTCCTTTGACATCAGCATGTGCCTGTGAGGGAACAGCTCTACCCCTTCCCACCCTGTTTGATTAGATTCAGTAAGAGTCATTACAGCATCTCTGCCACTCCTTTTTGTTGCTCATGGGATTTAAGGAGCATTTCTGAAATGTGCTCAGAGCAAGGAAACCTTCGATATCTGCTTCTAAAGCCTGGAGATATTTGTAGTGTAACAACTACACACCTCAGAGTTTTATACTATGATACTGGTTTTTGTCCCTGATCTGCTCATTTCCTTGGCCTTTGATCCTCTTACATTTAAGTGTCTTGCCATTTCACAGTTTCCTAGCGTGGAGAGACTCACCAGTCAACAGAGTATTAAAAGATGTTACCATGAATTAACAGTGTGGCCCTACTGAACTTGTCTAGACTTGCTCTGGTTATCAGCAAAGTGTGGGATAAAATTTGCCAAGCCTTTTAAATCCCACTTTTGTCTGGGACTTAGGTAGTTAGGCATTAAATCCATTTCACTACCTTTGCATCTTAGGCATACAAATACTCAAGGTGCTTAGGAAAGCATCCTGTGGGTGCCTTGCCCCCAGAGTTGGGGCAGAAAGGGGTAAGGCCAGGGACCAGACCTGGTTTTATGAGGGTCTGGTGGCTTCCACAGCGCAGCAGTGCCCACACTGGTGCCAGAGGTATAAGAGCACGTTAATGAAGCATTTGGGATTAAATGAGTGGCTGGCTCTGGTGCCTCAGTCGCTCTCTAGGGGAAGGGTCTGTTTGTGAGACTGCTGTACTTAAAAACGTGTGCAGCTGCATCTGTCTGTAGCTCGGGTTTTCTAAGATGTGACCAGTGACCATTTTCTAAAGAGAAAAAAAAAAAAGTCATTTTCCAGTACAGTAAGTCTGCAAATAAAATGAAATCACTGTTGTAAAGGAACTTAGTTTTTGCGGCGGGGACTGGGCTATGGAATATTTTAGACAAAGAAGACTTGTCATCCAGGGAGAAGACTTCTTTGCTTAAAATTATTTGTACAGGAGATACAGCAATCAAGTAAATGAGAACTACAGTTTCTAACAAATGCTAATTATCATAAGCTCTTATTTATAATAAAGCTCCAGCAATCACATTTTTCACCTTCAAACCAGGCAGCTGTTGAGAACAACATAGCATGTCCTTTGCATACTGATCTTACATTGTATATGTTTGTTTCCTTTTGCCTAGAACGAGGTGATCAGCCAGCAGCTCTCTGTCATTTTCACTCATTGCTATGGACCCTACCCAATTCCAAAGCTCGTGGAAATTAAGCGCAAGCAGACCTCCCGCCTGGGTAAGTGTGGCTGGAAGATCCTGCCTGGCTCTCCAGGGAGAGCTGTAGGAAGGCTGCAGCTGGCCAGGTGCTCGAGGGGGCCACAAGTCAGAAAAATCTCAGTTTAAAAGACAGAATTAGAAGAAGGAAGGGCCCCAGACTTAGCCTGACCTAAAACTTCTGCTGACATCAGGAGGGTCATCAGGTGCGCTAGAGCGGGGCCGTAAATCTGCAAAGATTTGTCTGTGTTGCTAATTAGGCTGGGATCCAAGCCGTACCACCCTGGCTTGCTGCAGATGATGCTGCACCTCCCAGCTTGGTCAGCAGAGCCCAGGCTGCTTTCAGGGGACTGAGAGAACACACAAGCAATTTTCCAGGACCCTCTTCCTCTTGACAGAGACTTCCTCACACAGGGAGAGTGGCCTAATAGAGCATAAATGAGTGTAGGGCTCCCAGCATCTGCGGAACGGCGGTTTGCTCTGGGTGTCAGAGCTGGGAGGCTGTGCCAGCATCACACGGCGGGGATGGCTGACTGTCATTTCAGCAAAGGTCATCACAGACTTCACTGCTTTGAATTCCCTTTGTCTCATCTCCATGTGGTTGTCTCAGGCTGTCCAAAATAGCTTTATGGGCTTTACTGACTAAGAACAGTATCCTTCTATTCTGTTGCTTTCTTATGTCAAAACAGGGAAATATTCAGTACATTCCTGACCTCTTCCAAATTAAAGTTATTGGCTTTTTTGTTTCCTTCTTTTTGTGATTCTAGATCCCCATTTTCTTAACAATAAAGAGATGTCAGATGTCACATTTCTGGTGGAAGGAAGACCATTTTATGCACATCGAGTGTTGCTATTTACTGCATCACCAAGGTAAAATAGGAATCTCTGGTTTTTAATAAAAATAGAATTTGATTTTATGGATTTGTGGGGGTTTTTTGTTTGTTTTGCTGTTCCAGTTTTTTTGAGGGCTAGTGGCCCAATCTTCCCAGTTTTTCTTAATCAGAACATCCCCACAGCTTGTTTCTGGTTGATCTGCCAGACATTTAACAAGTGCTCTTGTCAATAGATTTTCATCCAGTGAATGATCCATGCTTCTGGCCATGTATCTGACATCATTCCACTGAGGCACATTGGTGTGGTGCTTGTCACTGCACCCAGTTCTCAACCATACAGGAGTTGTGATATTTTGATTCTTAATAATTTATCTTGTGGGTGGTTAAATCCTGCCTTGCATCAGTTTCTGCACTCTCCAGGGAAAACAACCTACTATCACACAATTAATTGACAGCATTTGACAACTTCTAAATAAAATTAAATAGCTATGAAGCATACCATACTGTATCCAAAGGCAATATTTATAGTCTGTTTCCTGTGCTCAGAAGGCTGAATGTGGGCTACACAGCTCAACCCAATCCAAGATCTGCTCACAAATGTTATTTGTATGCAGCTGTATAATTCAAGGTGTGCTTTTAAACAAGTCTTGCTGGCCCTCCATAACAGTTTATTTCAAGATGTAGCAAGGACACAGCACTGGGTTTGGATAGTTTAAGCAATATGGGAATTGGTGCTATAGTTGTGCTGCCAACCCACAGCACAGAGTAAAGAGATTTGCATAAAGTAGCTGCAGTTCCTGACCCTGCCTCCCATTAAGAAATGGATATTGGGGTTTAGAGCCTCTTGGTAGATGTACAAATATGTTCCAAACTGCAGCTTTAAGCCTACTAAATTGTGTTCATAGTAGAGTTTGGCAATAGTGAAAGCAAATAAATTGTTACCTGTATTTCAATTAACAAGATGCAGTCATGATATGGAAAAGATTACCATCCAGTGAATGGATGGTCTTGATAGATAAGCCGAGCTTTAAATACTGCTGGGAGGTCAGATGAATTATCAAAGAGAGGAAGTACAAGGGCAGGAGTTTCTGTCAGCACATTTCCCATTTTCACCTTCTGATCAATAGGAATACCTGGTTTTGAGAAGTAGATTGTTACATATGTATATATCTCACATAAGTCTGCAATTATTAACTAAAAATATGCAGGGTTTTTTGTCCTGAATGTTGTATCTGAATTTCAGGTTTTGATAATCAGAGAGCAGCAACCTATCCAGTTTTCTCTCCTGCCTCTTCTTGCACAATTACCCTGAGTGTGCATAGGAGCATTAAAAGTCTTAGTGCAGTTTTTTTAATATTTTGTTCCAAAACATTTCTTAAACCAGCATAATGGACATAAGCCAAAATGTATCACCTTCAAAAAAGGAAAACATTCAGGTTTTAAATGTTGCAAATCTTCATAAAAGATCATGTTGCCTTCAAGAAAAGATTTTGGTTCTGTAATATGCGTCATTACAGAATCTGAATTTTGGATGTACATTTTATTCCATTGTTACATTAGATGCATTTTTCAAAAATTTCAAATTGAAATCTTCTAGAGAGAGGCTTCTTCCTTTTGGTTTGAACTTCATGTTAGTGTCTAAATCTTGATGATTTTCGGCAACAAATACGTTAATTTCAGTATACTGTTTTTGCAAGAGTTGATGCTGTCATTCCACTGCACTTCTATAGTGTTTTTACTGCATTTTTCCACAGAGATATTTGGGCTGGTATTTCAGTTTTTCTCCTTTTTATTTAGGTTTAAAGCACTGCTGTCTAGCAAGCCCTCATCTGATAGTACTTGTATTGAGATCAACTATGTGAAGTACCCCATCTTTCAGGTACGGTCCTCACGCTGAATTTGAGTGGAACTTGTAAGAGGAACACCACGCATGCTCTGTCCAAATTAGTACCTATGTATGTGATAGAGCAGAGCAGCGGTTTCACAAGCACAGGCTTCATCTCTGCAGTTCGAGCACTGCAGAGTGCTATTGATTGCAATGTGCCCCAGCAGGTGCAGCAACATGCATTTCACTGACATGGGCTGTCCACACAGCGTGCTGCCTGTCAGCATAAGGCACTTCTTTCTCTAGTTGTATTTAATGGACAGGTTTGGAAGAGAAACGCTTCACTCCCTTCCATAGCAGTGCTCTCCAATCAGTTTCTTTGCCATGAAAAGGCAGAGCTTGCTCTCTGTACCTGTAGCATGTACATGGATATGCTTCCCTTGCTTTGAGCTGGAGCTCCATGTATCGACCGTTCCCGCTGCGCATAATTCCCAGCTGCCTACAATAGCTGTGCTCCCCACAGAGGGATCTTAGCTGGATTGTGTTACAGTGCAAAGCCTCCTCCACCTCTTTCTTATCATCCATGAGTGCCCACACACAGCTGGATGAAGGGGGCCTTTGCCAGGAAAGGAATAAGGGAATAACTATTATATATGCTGGGTTTGTCTGTATCAGTGATGTACTTCACAGACTGGGAAATACACTGAAAATTCAAAATTAATTAATCAGTTTCCTGCAAAGTGTTTGGAGCTCAGCAGGAAGTCCAGACAATTTGAGGGTGAGGTTTGAGACATTAGACAGCCTGTGAGAAGGAAACACTGAGCTTTGCAGAGAGAGAGAGAATCAGGAGGCTTGAGCCATTTTTACCTACAAATCCGTGGTGGTGTTAGGAGAGCCTTGGGAATTGCCTGTGTTGTCCCCTGTTCCTCTATGTCTTGGATTGTTTTTTATAAACACTCCCTTTCTTTTATTACAGCTGGTTATGCAGTATCTTTATTATGGAGGTGCAGAGTCACTCCTGATTAAAAATAATGAAATTATGGAGGTAAGAGACATTTATTTAATTGCAGTGGGAGCGATACTGACTGATCTGTGTACCATTCACCTGAGGGCGCATGGCCATTGGGCAAGACCTGAGCACTCCTGTAAGAGCCAGCAGTGCTTCACCTGAAGTGCCCAGGCTCTCTGCAGTTCTGCAGGAGACTGGGAGACTTTGCAAATACCTCCTTAGAGGCAAAGCTGGTGTTACCAAAGTCTGGAACCAATTTCCAGCAACTCAGTGTTCCATCCTCCCTATCTCAGCAGCATTAAAAACATCCAATTTGGTTCCTCACATGGGAGAAGTCTTGGGCATGTGCTGGGCTTTAACCATGAGAGAAGTCCACTGGAGACACAGTTCAGTTCAATTTCAAGCATGTGATTCTCAAATTTTATTAATATAGCCATAATCTACTCTCTGAGATACAGAGACTTCTTTGCCCCTTTCTCACTGGATATAAAACGTCCAGGTGCTGTGATGGCCTTTTGCAAAAGCCAAACCAAAGCCAGTTAGAGCTGACTGAACCTTCAGTGTAGCCATGCAACCACAACCGTAGGGACATTGAGTCATTCCCTTCCAAATACTGTGTGCTATCACAGTCAGCTATGATCAGCAAAACCACTCCAGATATACAGAACTAAGAGGTGTTTGAGCAAATTCTTGATAGTCATTCAGGGAGTTTTCAAGCAGCCAAAAAGAATGCAGGTCAGTAAATACTGAATTCAGAGCTACTTAAACAGCTGGTAACCATCAGTGTCTGCCACCACCATCACAGGGTCATAAAATATCTCAAGCTGGAAGAGACCCATAAGGATCATCAAGTCCAACTCCCTGCTCCTTGCAGGGCTGTGTAAAGCTAAACCACATCACTCAGAGTGTCATGCAGATGTGCCTTGAACTCAGGCAGGCTTGGTGCCATGAGCACTTCCCTGGGGAACCTGTTCAGTGGCTGACCACCCTCTCAGTGGAGAGCCTGTTCCTTATGGCCAATTTGCACTTCCCCTGGTGCAGCTACTTTCCATTTCCTAGTGTCCTGTCACTGTTCCACTGTTGCCTGTATTGTTCTGTCCCTGTAACACTACAGTCTGACAGCCAGAGGATGGAACTGGTCAGGACTGAAATTGCCCCTCTCTAGTGGAAGTAGTGGATTTTTAAGTAAGCATGTCCACATTGACTGTGGATATATATAGGAGCTATATAGGAAAAGTTCACTAATTCTCTATTTCACTCAGAGTTTTGAAAGACCTCCTGAATTTCTAACCTTTTCTGAAAAAGAGAATCTTAGACTAGGCAGTGCAGTGGCTTTATAGAGATGTGTGTGTTATCACCTAGGCTGTTAAAAAGCTTGTGCTGCATTTCAGCTGGCAGCTTGCTCTACTTTTGTGACATCTCAAAACTTCTGGGACTCCAGAATGTATGACTGATTGATTGATCTCTTGATAACAGATCTGGCCATGGTTCCTCACAGCTTAAAGTAATTACAAACCAGCACATGACTGCTTGAGCCACAGAGGCAGCTGGAATAGGATTTGGCTTTATCTTTCAAAACTGCATTTAGTAACTTGCCTTATTACAAATATGATAACAAGAAGCACCAGAAATACTCCACAGAAATCTTTGCTGCAATTCATAATTGGGGCCAGCTGGCTGCTATCACATCAGCACTGTAGATTTTCAGCACTTGGATTTATTTATGGGATTAAAGTAGATCTTGAGCAGACTGCATAGGAGAAGTCAGAATAATGTCATGGAAGTTTTATGGTTTTGTTTCTTCCCCAGTGCAGCATAAGAGCCCCTTTGGGATGCACAGGTTAGCTTTTTGTTATGAGTCCCAAATAATAAGGGCTGTGTAAAAGCCTGAATACCTGAGTAAGTGCTATTTAAATACGTGAACAGCTCAGCCTAAGGTCTGGCTGGGTTACAGCAAGGTGTCAAGCAATGAAGAACTCCAACCTGCTTTCTAAGGCAGAGCAGAGAGCCAGAGACATAACCTACCATCGAAAGACAGAAAATGAAATTACTTTTCCCTGCTGTAAAAGGACAGAAAAAGGGCATCAGAGAAAATCTTAACACTGCAGAAATCAGTTGGAGAACTCAAAATTCAAGCCATTTTCACCTCACAGGCATGCAGAGATGCCAAGGCAGTGCCAGGGTAGGCAGTACAGCCACGGTGGGGATGCAGGGCCAAAGAGGGAGGTCAGTGCTGGTGTCAGGAGAGCTGTGGCAGAGTGGTGACAGACGTGTGACACCCACATGAATGGTAGCTAGGCATTGCCTCACAAAGCTGGTTCCCAGCTTTCTGCACTCTTTCCTTGGAGCAACATGGTCTGCAGACAGTGCTTCTGGCCTGGATATCCCCTTACAGCTGCTCACAGGCTAGGACAAGGAGCATATGGAGATCTGATTCTGTTCCCTTGAGCCTGCTGAGGTAGCAGATTTGAGGTTTATTGTCTCTCTAGATTAAGACTGCCCAGGATGGTCATCATTGTTTGGTTTGACTTCCTCTACACACTTGATCCTCATCTTTCTGCTGACTTCCCAACATCCAGTCCAGGTGCTCTGTTTCAATAAGATCTTGGGGAACAGATGAAGTTTAACCGGAACTTTGGGGTCTGGGGATGTATTTGCAGGTCCCTTATTGCAGAGTCGTGTTTGCAAAGTGACAGAATATTCTTCAAGCCGCTCTTTCCTTTTTCTCCTTGTCCCATTCCAAAGTCAACATGTGGACCTGAGCAGCCTTTGGTGTTCTCTCTGTGTAGAGATTCCCACTGTGTGATTTAGATGGGACTGCAGAGGGTTAAAACAACCAAGAAATCTTCTCATTCTGACTTTTTTGTCAGTACTTTCATGCTAACTGAAGAAGGGACAGAGAAAAACATATAATGAAACAGTAAAGAAGCAAGCTCTGATTCTGTATCGCTCAGCAGTTTTTGACTATTTTTTCCATGCCTTTTGTTTTTTTTTTTAGCTTCTCTCTGCTGCTAAATTTTTCCAGCTTGAAGCTTTACAACGACACTGTGAGATCATTTGTGCAAAAAGCATTAATACAGAAAACTGCGTGGATATTTATAATCATGCCAAGGTAAAAATAACTGCATATGCTTGCATGTTGTGTGTCTGCCATCATCCTTGTAGGTCAGTTTTGTAAAAAATAGATACAGATATATGTATGTATGTATATCTCATTTGTTGCATGTTTAAGATTTGTCATTCATTTACTGGGACTGACTGATTAATAGGTTCCTGGTATAGTGACAATCGAAAATTAGGTAGTCTAAGTCCAAGGTGGCAGCTTCTCAGCCCCTTCCCTGAGCGGTTCAAACTCAGTTTGAGTGTACCACTGTGCAGGAGATCTATCCCTTATTCATGGCAACACAAACTGCTGAGCTGATTCTACAGGAATCACTAAGTGAAGTAGGCATCTCTGCTTTCACCTTCCAAGATGCATTTTCCCATTTCCATTACCTGTTTCTTCCTGCCTGAAGCCCAGTGGGGTGATGCACTCAATGCCAGTGACACCTTGTCAATATATAGAAATGCCACGTTGTGGAAGTGCAATGGCTCAGAGCCCTGCAAGGATGGTAATGAGAATTTTATGTCTTGGAGAGTTTCTTATTGGAATCAAATTATATACTTAGCTTGTGAGGTTGCCTAAGTCATTAGACACAAAAGTGTGACATTTCTTGTCCTAGAAAACCTATTTACACGCATTGGTGGAGGTGGTTACCACATTGATTAGTTTCAGTTTTTTCCCTCCTCATGTGTAGTAGTTAGATTTTCACTTGGAAGATGGAAATGACGCACAAATATAAGTGCAGTGAAATATTCTTCAAGCATTTCTTTAAGAGATTTTTTTCTCTAACTTGCATGGTCTATACAAAAGATAAACTGATGCATTGAGACATGGAGGTTTGATTGAACAGAGCAGTTTGCTCCAAACCCCTGCAGATCTGACCTCTATTCCCATCATCAGGTATTTCCTACAGAGAATAGTAATGTTAGGTCTTCATGTACAGATAACTTGCAATCAATGTTTGAAATAGCACAAAGGTCCACCTATAAAATTAAGCAATGAGGTATATCTGCAGGTCCATTTAATGTAAGAGGAAAAAAATTACAGTGCAGGAATCACTTGAAAAATATTTGATTTGTCTTCTAGCTCATGTGCGAACTTCTCTATTTGTATTGCTGTCAGTAAAAATAATAATTTTGCTTTAAAATCGTGTTTTCTTTGAATTGTGAAATCAGGCTGTTATTTACATCCTGATTGAAGAAAATTCTTACATGCTGGGACTTAACAAACCCAGTGGCTAAATCCAGCTCCTGGTTTGCCTGTAAGAGCCCCAGCCTGCAAGGTATTTGTGCCTGCACCTCCCAGTGGAAGCAGTGGGAATGAGGTAGCTGGGTGGGTTTTACAGCCAGAGTCGTGTTGGCACTGCTGTGGGTAGGGCATTGCAGCAGCAGCCAACCTGGCTGTGCCTGAATCTTTGACTTCTGGAATTAGCTGGGTTGGAAGGGACCCTTAAAGATCATCTAGTTAGAACCAAGGTCAGGGACACCTTTCTTGACCCTGGTGCTTTGCAAGCTCATCTGCACCTGCAGGACCTCCCCTGCCTTTCCAGAGGGGGATGTGTGAGTACATTGGCCCAGAGACATATGGAGCACAGCCTTTGTCATCAAGATTGAGAGAAAGCTACAGTTTGGTGGATGGTCCCTTGCAGGGCCAGGAGTTGGACTCTGATCCTTGTGAGTCCTTTCCAACTCAGTGCATTCTGTGATTCTGTAATGTGGATTTGGTCATATTTACAAATAAAAGGTGACTAGAGAGTACTGAGATCGTTAATATCCCTATGGGCTTTCCATTTTTAAAATTGTAGTCATAGAATTGCAGAATACCAGCTTGAAAGGGACTTCAAGGATCATTTGGTCCAACCTTTTTTTGCAAAAATGCAGTCTAGACAAGATGGCCCAGCACCCTGCCCAGCTGAATCTTAAAGTGTCCAATGCTGGGAAATCCACCTCTGCTGATTTTTTTCAATGGCTGATTATTTCCATTTCTCCTCAAAGCATGAAGTTCTGCATGACAACTTTCTGCAGTCATATGCCCCATCCTTGCTAAGGACAGCATTCTTGAAACATGGTCTGTAATGTTTTCCCAAAC
This sequence comes from Pseudopodoces humilis, assembly GCF_049639895.1. Lineage (NCBI taxonomy): Eukaryota > Metazoa > Chordata > Aves > Passeriformes > Paridae > Pseudopodoces > Pseudopodoces humilis. Next base: position 21,074,364 of record NC_142204.1, read on the forward strand.
CTGTATTTTTAGGGTGTAACTTCTAGCATGAAATCATGGGTCTGGTAAGCTCTGTGGTAAAACTCCCATCAATTTCCAAGGGAGAAAAGCGCCAGCCTGTGGAATTTGGTTTCCCCAACAGCCAGGGTCTTTTAACATGGAATTACTGTGAGAATCATCAGCATAAAATACTGTTTTATTAACTCCTTCCTCTCCACACATTCGTAACTGTAAGTAAGCGCATTCTAGACTGTGTCTGTCTAAAGGGCTTAGCTTGTGTATTTGTTTGTGCGCAGCTCTTATGCACTGTGTTTGCAGCCTGAGTTTTATCCGAATGGTTATCTTTCTCTAATTTCACTTCTTGTAGTTCCTCGGCGTCACAGAACTATCTGCCTATTGTGAAGGCTACTTTCTAAAAAATATGATGGTCCTCATTGAAAACGAAGCTTTCAAGCAGTTGTTGTATGACAAGAATGGAGAAACATCTGGTCAGAATGTACTAGAGGACTTACAGAGGACGTTGGCCACAAGGATTCAGTCAATTCATTTGTCTTCTTCAAAGGGCTCCGTTGTGTAAAGCCGAGGAAGATGGTAACCCTCTAATCAAGGACCCTGCAAGTTAAGTCTGCTGTTGCAGTTGCTTAAATGACTACAAAAAAAGAAAATGTAAAAAATTCTACATCGCATCCAAATAGTTCTGTTTCGGCCAAAGGTGCTGCACTGGGGCTGCATCCCCACCTGGATGAGAGAATACAAAAAACAAAGTTCCTCCCTGGTTTTGAGCAAGCTGGGTACCAGAGTATCTGGTGAATTGCTCTTGTACTCACATTCTGAACACGAGCCTGTTCGTGGAGCTTGATGCCAACAAAAGCCAGAAGTCACATCAGTGAACAGCAGAAGTCCCTGCCTGAAGGGTAGTGCTGGGGAACACCTGAATTTACCAATTAATCATTTAAGTCAGATTTGTTCCAGTGTTACACAGTTAAGAACTATATCTATCCCAGAGTCCATTATCTCGTGCATTTAAGAAATGTAAGAACTGTTATTGCTGTCCAGCAAAGATCAGCTGTATTAGAGAGTGGGTAAGACTGTTGAGGAAATATACTGGCAGATTTTTAGGGGTGGGAACTTTTTAAACTGTTCATAAAAAATAATGGGGTGGCCTTGTTGTTTAAAACCTATTTCTTAAGCTTAAAATTTCATTTTCAACAGAGTTGTGTTTGAGAATCTATGTAACATGTTTTGGTTTTTTAAATGGTAAAATGTACATTGTGTAAACACACATATGGTCAAGTTTTGCTTGTATTCTTTCCTAGGGTGGTATAATCTTGTCTGAGAGGCTATGGTTACACCAAAGAGGCACATTACCCAGACTGTCTCTAATACAGTAGTTGGGGGGGGCAGGAGAACTGCATGCTACTCGTGATTTGGGGTTGAAATCAACGACAGACTCAACAAACATGCGTTTGCATGGTAACTGTACCTGTGAAATGTTGTGCTTCGTTTCGCCAAGACAAATGCAATGTTACTTCTTGTCAAACTTCATTTGTGAAATTAGCTTATGTTTTTATCTGGTGCGATTGGCTGCGATACGATCCCCCTGGAGCTCCTTCTCGAGGTGCTGATTTCCGTTTGTTGCAGTGGAGAGATAATAACAGATCTTCACTTTAGTGATGTGTGGATATTTTGCTACTGGCCAGAGATTGTGTCTGAGTTAGACTTTTTAAAATCATAATTAAATATGTACTATAGAATGATTTCTCACTGTATCCTGAGAATGTATAGGTAATCTACAAATGTGGGGCTGGGGTGGGATGGGGGGGTGTGATTTAAATGTCAAAGCTTTGTTTATTTTGCAGCATATTATTAGCAAGACAGATCTGCTACGTGCCGCAGCATTCTGGATGCCCTCTCTCTGAAAACCACAGTAAGAAAGTAGGCAAAGATGTTGCCTTCTCCATGGCAAAGTGACATTAATATATTTATTTTCTAGAGTGCCATTCTAGGAAATTTAGAAGTTTGCATGTTAACCTCTTTTGTTGAAACATCTACATCAGGTGCCCTTCCCACTTCCAGCTTTTGATGTGCTCAGAGAACACAGTTTTGGCTTTAGCTATCAACAGAGTAGGAAGCTGTTTTATTTACACATTGAGGTGTGTAAATCCTCCTTTGTGCTTGGTCTTCTAAAGTGTCTGCAGTTTCTGCAACAAATGACAAAATGTCTGAACTGCCACTGATGTTGCAGAGACACAGCTTGTCAGTCAATTAGATCTTGTTTTCTGCACAGTAGGTATTCACACAAGATGTTGTCTGGAACTTTAAAGTAATGGCTACTCTTCTGCGAATGTTGTGATCATAGAGAAGCAAGACCATAGTTAATACAAGGGCAACACACAGGGGTGCTTGTTGTTGCTTGGTGTGCCTTCACATCTGTGGAAACACATCCTTCTATGACAAAAGTTACTAGCTAAGAGCAGGCCTCACCCTGCAGCCTCATGGTTTAAAATAGCTAAGTTTTTCAAACAATAATCAGTAAATTAAATGGGAGGGAAACACTGGTAGCTCCATGCTAGTCCTTCTGAGTATCTGTGGTAAGGTTCACTAGGTTTCTTCCAGCAGTAAAGGGCTTAATAGGGCCTTTGGTGGCTGTACATGGGGTGGTCACTGTGTCTGGACACCCTGAGCTGTTACAGGAAGGGACTGCAGCTCAGGACTTACACAGGAATAACTTTTGCCCTTGGAAATGCTGGTAGTCCAAACATCACAGATGTATAGCTGAAGGAAACCTCAAGAAAAAAGAGTCATAGCTTTCAATTCTTTTTTGACCAGTGGTCCCCAGGACTTTTGCCAGCAGAAAAGCCAGCCTGTGTAAACCTGGCATTCATTTCTGCTGGAAGCAGCCAGCAAACCTTTGTGGATCCACAAACCAGAGTTTGAAAATGGTGATTTTAGTCTGCCTCTTCTGATGTGAGGCTGGGTGAGGTCCAGCTGAACCATGCCAGACAATGTGCAGCTTGCAGGCTCTTCAAAAACACAGTCACAGGGATCCATGATCTTCACTACTCTCATAATCAGGTTTTCCTGAGACTTCAGAATTCCTTCATTGCAAATCAAGCCACTTTTCCTTCAAGTCCTGATTGAAAACAGATGATCTTACAAGATCTTTTTAGGAAGTTATTCTATGTATGAAAGGAATTATCCTCCTTGCATCACTAGTATAGTCTGTTCTAGTTCCTTTGTTAGTGTTTTCTAGGATTTTTGCTGTCATTTCCCTCATGGCTTCCCGTTTTCCCCAAATTTCCATACTTTGCAGGAGTTGTATACATGAATAAGAAAAGCAGAGAAACTGTTGCTGTTGTTGTTGTTGTTATTGCTTTTTTATGTAAAGCATATCAGAAAATATATCCTCAGATATTTTCTACAAGAACATCCCATGGCTGACTTTGATCTAGTCTGTCTTAAAATTCCTGAGGGATTCATTGTTTCCTTCCCTGGAGTTCCGTCTTTATTTGTGCATTTATTTACTACACCTTTCAAAGTGTAACACTTTCCATTTCTCTTTATTAAATTTGTTCTGCTCTAATCAGGGCAATTTCCCCACTTCATCAACATCAATTGCAATTCTGATCGTGTCTTCTAGCCTGTTTCATAATCTCCAGCCTTTATTATATATGTGGCTTCATGCATGGATTCTTCATTCCATCTGGGGCTGGGGGGAAGGGCTCTTGTCAAATTAATCTAAAAAGCAATGTGAGTTTCAGTGGGTGCCCATGAATACCATCCCTATCAGATAAGGCTCTTTCCAACAGAGCATTTTATTAGCATTTTTTTGAGACATGGTGTTATCATCTTAGAAAATAAAAAGCTTTCTCTTCCTTTAGTCTTTGCATAGTTGCAATAATTTACAAATTTTGAGGCCAAATATTGCCACCAATCTTGGTAAAACAGAAAAAAAGTACAACATCCTTAGAAAAACTTAGGATTTTCTTTTTTAATCATAATTTTCCATCCTGTAATAAGTGAAGGTGCCTTTCCATCTGTCATTTTTATACTAATCCACTGCTGTAATATTTGAGGACTTGCAGACATCCTGTCCCTGCCTCATGGCAGATCTTTCCTTATATCCCTACATGGTCCTCCCTTAGTTTCCAGAATTTCCTCCCATTCCCACTTTGCTTCACGTGCTGCCAGTTTCCACACTTCCCAGTTTTTTTATTCTAGAGCCCTGCTGGATTCTTTCCCAAGCCCAGAAGTGGTATCTGTGTTGTCCTGAATAGTTGATTTTCCAATAACTGGTTAAAGAGTTGAGAAGAGAAAAGGATGGGGAATGTAGGAAGGCAAAGGTTTTGGACATCACAGGGGAAGGCTGGCATTCTTTTCATTATAAATTTCGGCACTGTCTACTTGTTTCTCTGATTTTCCCCTGATCTATTCCTTAGGCCTGCTGTCCTCTAAACACAGCTGGAGGCCAGATGCTCTCTGTACTGGAACAGGGCCAGCTTTTTAATGGCTGAGACTATTTTTTTCCCCAGCTAAAACTTCTGCCTGCTTGGTTTCAGCTCCAGAGCAGATTTGTGCAAATGTCTATTAAAGACAGAGGAAACATCTTTCAAGAGGTGTGAAGGTTTAGTAGCCAGGTTCCTGTTGGCACTAATGAGAGCTGCTTGCTGAATCCTCCACATGCTGCTTTGGACACTGAGCCTTTTTCCACTGAATGTCCACTGGCTTCATACCAAACGTTGCGCAAGTCCCGGATGGGCTGTGGTGTGTGATGTGCTGGGGGCTTTCGTAAATTCTAGTTTTGTTTCAAAGCATAGCAACGTGTGCTGCTCTTTAAAGGTTAGAAAGAAAAAGGGAAGTGGTCAGTTAGCACTGAAATAAACTGCTCTGAGGTGGTGCAGTGATAAAAAGGAAAGGGCATCTCTTCTTCCCAGCTGTACCTGCCTAAAATCAGAGGAGGGTTCTGTTACAGTGTGGAATGCCACCAGGTCTGTGGGACTCTGCAGGACACTGTTTGAGTGGGGTTTTCTAAAGCTAACACATTCACATACTCAAGGCAAGGATTAGGCCATCCTAGAAAAAAGCAGCCATTCCTAGTGCTCCTGTCTATGGGTAAAATCCTGGGAGAAGCTGGGAACCTACAGAGCTGGCTGAAGTCAGTTGTTCATATTCAGGGTCCCTCAGGAGCTGGCTCTGTCTTAAAAATACTGCTGAACAATGATGGCCTGAAACCTGCATTCACTACAGTTGCCTCTGAAGCCACTGGGTTTTGGATCTTTTGTTGTTGTTGTTTTTTATTTTGTTTTTTTGTTTTATTTTGGTTTTGGGTGTGTCTTTTTTTTTTTTTTTTTTGGTGAATGGGAGTTACCTAAAGCCAAAGACTAAGTTAGTTTGTTTGACAAAGTGTCTTTCATGTGAGGCTCTGCACGTGCTTTGAAGAAATGAAGGGTCTGATATTGCTTCCCATCCTCTGGCACAGAGATGTTAAGATTTCTAAGAATTAAAAAAGCTGCCTAGGATCTGTCTTAATATTCAACAAACTCGTTTTCAGGAAGTTAGCCTTGAAATAGGCCTCAGATATTATCTGAAACCCCATAGATGAGATTACTAATTTTAGATGTCAACCTACAAGCAAACAAACCTGCAGCACTTCCATACATTTATAGCAAAATTATTATGTTATTTTTTAACTTGTTATTTATTTTGAGGTAAGGCCTGTTATCTTCAGTGGGTGAGAACAGAGGCTGCCTACTCTGACCAGATTATCACATCTCGGTACAATTGCCCCTGACCTGCTATTTGTAGCTGGCCTTCAAGTGCAGGAAACAGCAAAGCCAAGTCTTCAGCTGTGGCACACTGCTCCGTGACTTCAGTGAGAACACTGCTGAGAATATTATGTGTGTGGTGCCCAAAGCAGAAGGAAAATCTGGAAACCTGCAGAAAGACTAATGGGAATTTGTCAGCTGCCTTCAGTGAGCCTTTGAGCTGAGGAAGCAAGCCCAGTGTGGGTAGGAGGAGGGCATTCCATTTCTTTTTGTTGCCATTAAGCTGTCATTCATTCAACTCCGTCCAAGCTTCCTGCATGGAACAGCCATGAATGGCCTAGAGTGTGTTTATCTTGGATGCCTGCACAGGACTTAAAATGTAGTATCTCACAACCTCAAAGTCAAGAGTCTCATTAGACAATGGGTTTTGTGCTTTACTTGGACTGCTTGTCACTAAAACACCCAGGAGACATGGCAGCAACTTAGAAGAGAGGTGGTGTCACCTGGATAGGTTAAATTCTACAAACACCTCGTGCTTTGCATGTTTTTAGTTGGCTAAATCTGTCCACTTGATTGTACCAGAGGAGCAACTTGTGGTTTTTTTTTCCTTTGGAGAAGCATTTTTCACCTTTCTTTGGGCTGACAGTTTTGTTCTTTCATCCTGTGGAGGTGGTGACACGGTGTTAATGGGTGTGCTTAGCTTAGGCACAGGTTTCTGCCTGTGCTGGATGGCACACTAATGAAGAGGTCTTAGTTAGGGAAGAGGATTAGATACAAGCATTTGAATGAGTAACCTCAGATCTTTGCCTGTGATTCCAGAGCTATAGTGTTCAGTGTTGCCTAATTCATGTGTTCCCCAAAAGTTTCCATGAATCCAAAGGGAGTGTGAGGGCAGGAAGAAGAGAAGCAGCCCCATCTCCCACCACTTGCTTGGCATTCCCAACCAGCCCAGTTGGCTCCAGTCTCTTCAGTGCTCACACAGAGGGTTTGCTTGGTCCCATGCTCAGATATGGCCATGGAGTTGAAGCAGTTGGTGGCACTTTCTTGTCCTTACAAATATCTCCACTGCTGCTGTTTAATTTTGGTCTTTCTATTCCCCATCATCTCTGCTGCTGTGGTATCATTAAAACTTCTATTATTTGGCTTTGCCCAGCACAGTGAGAGGCAATCTTGTTTCTTACTGCCTTCCTAAAGCAAACAAAGACAGGGAAAAAGCCTTGCTGAAATACCCAGTTGAAAATAATTTATGGTTTACAATAAGCCACAAAAGGAAAGGGAGATGCTCAGAAACAAAAAAAAAGAGCCTGTCACTTCAGGAAAACCCTGTGTGTTAGGAGGTCATTTTAATTAATTAAGGTCAAAACCTTATTCTGGCAGGGACGGATGAACATGTTTCAAAACATCTGGACTTGTTAAAGCTACAGGTTCAAGGGAGTCCAGCCTTACCCTTTCTCCTTCCCAGCAGTGGATAAATTGAATATCCTGTTGCTTACTGCGTGAGAGGCTTTCAGATGAGCCTTTCCGAAGTCAGGTTCTCTCTGTTCTGCGTAGCTTTTGAAGAGCTCACAGCATATCTGCAGCCTGGGATTTGCCTCTCAGCACTGTCAAAACCCCCCTGTGCCCCAGTGCTGGTTGTGCCTTACTGGGGCAGAAAGGAAGGAGCACATGAAGCCTCTGGAGCCTCATCAGAGTGAAAGCTGCTTCCCCAGCATCCAAGCACTCTCCTGGTCAAATACTCTGCTTAACCCTGTCAGTTCAATACCTTGGGAACTGATTTTTGCCTTGCAGTTATTAAGCCAATGACTAATTGTGCCATTTGGGGATGCAGTAAAATGTGCAGTCTACTTCAGTTGTGTGTTACGTTTATCCACTGAAGAATACACGGACTATAGGAATGTATCTCAGAGCTTTTTGACCTCATGTTCTTGGCTAAATTCCAATTAGTACTAGAAAAACTTGACCTATTTAAGTCCCATCAGTGCATTTTGACCAGTAGGTTGCTTCCTGTCCCTGTTTCTCTGGAGTCTTGCAGCTGTTGTGCAGCCATATGTGCTGTGCCAGTGGGGAACAGAGGTGCCTGAGCATTATGCAGACACCAAATAAATAAATCCCACTCTCTGCAGTGCAGGACATGCCTCCTACTGATCTCTTCAGCATTATGGGGAAGGCTGAATAATGGATCTCTGCTCTTTTCAGCCCCAAGTTAGGATCAGTGCTCTTCTTCCCCATTCTCTCTTGGCTCTGCCATCTACCACAGAGAGGAGGGAAAAGAAAAACCCACAGGAAATGCCACATTCTCTCAACCTGCCCTCCCCACCCCCAGTGACAGGTGGGCTGCTAGAGTCCTTCAGTGCCACTCCACTGAAAGCTTCTTGTAATGCTATTTGTACATTAGTTATCCTCAGAGCAGGCTTTTCATTAGGTTAAAGTCTGGAAAGCATCTTAAGTCATTCAGGGCAGAAGTGAGATTGTAAAATATTGAATTCCAATCATCCATGCTGAGAACTTCTGTTTTTTTCTGTTTCTGGGTGTTGTGTTGGTTGGCTGATTTTGGGGGGATCTGGGTGTTTTTTTTGTTTTTTTTTTTTTAGGTTGTTTTGTTTTTTCTTGTTTTATTTTGGTTTGGTTTGGTTACTTTTTCATTGGGAAGAAAAGATGAAACGTGTGCGATACTTTGGGTTTTGTGTCTATAGTTATCATTGTGTGTATGTTCAAGAGAGAGATGGACAGTAAATAGATCTACAGCATGTTATGAGGCGTGAAATCATGCTTGTAATGAGATCTCTTGTTAATGGCAGTCAGCCTTCCTTGACGTTAAGCATTAATGCAATATCCATTAGTGCAGCTAAACCTTCCTCTGCTCCACTTTCCCAAATGGGTTTCACTTTGTCCCTAGTTTAGCATTTATAAATATTTGATACAGGGTTCAAGAATTAATTTACATGTTAAAAATACATGAATTCTATGAAAAAATACAAGTTAGGATTCTACTATAACATCATTCACAAACCAAAACATGAAAGCGTGATGAAATTTGCCCCATTAAAATGGCTGGAAGCCTTTTCATTGATTTCTCTAGTCTGTGGATTAGGTCTGTTTTCCATCTCTTTCATACTGTGTGTCACCTTTGAAGTCTTTGCAGGCTAAATGCATCTCTGTAATCAGAAAGCACAGTCACAGTCTTTAAATGGAGGGTGATCCACTTCTGAAGGGCTGAGTTTGTGTCTTTATCATTGAAAGCAACACCAAAATTAGGAAATCCCAATGTGAGCATCCTGAAAGGACAGAAGAGCTAGCACTGTCGGTGGGACAGCTCTTTGCTTTCTTTCTCCCTCTTCACAACCATTTCCACCTGTCCCTGAGATGTCTTGGAACTAAAATCTAGGAAAGAAAAGTGGAAACAAGAGGAAACGATGTGCCAGAAATAAGATGTGCTGAACCATTGTGCTGATCTTGATTTTTTGCAGATTTTAGGCAGACTCCTAATTTGTGTAATACTAACCCAGGAATGGTTACGATTGTTTTGTATTTGTTATGGTTGTTACGAATTTGGGTTTGGGTTTTTTTGCTAGCAGAGTGGTTTTGTTTGCTGCCATCTTTTGTTGGGGTTTTATGTGAAGGTTTCATTTCACTTTTTATTGAGAAGGAAATGAAAGATCACATAACCCAATAGCCATCATCAACAAGTACAGAGATCCTGTCTTGCATCCCACAGATGGCACTTAAATACTGGTTTGTGGCTTCACGGGCATGTTTGAGGTCATCTATAATTAACAATGCAGGTGAAACTTTCTTCCCCTTTGCTTACCCATTTATGGTGGATAAAAACAAAATAACAGAGTCAGAGTATGGACAATAGGATGGCAGATGTTTTTCAATGGAGAAAGATTATAGCTAAGAAATACAAGTGTTTCTGGAATCCAATATTTTTTTCTCAAAAGGACAGATAGACATCTGCAGCTTATTCAAATATGTCATTCTCTTGAGTGTGTTAGATGCTTTTGAAAATTGCCTGTTTTGTGCTGTTAATGATCCAGCACAAGCCCTTCCACTGGAGAGACTAACTGGGGGCACTCAGAACCAAGGTAGAAGGGAATGTATGAAAAGTAGAGGAGCTCAGCCATAATTTGAGGTGGCAGCTTTGTTTGCTTTTTTCCACTGTGTCCACAACTTGAACATTATTTTAAAGGGTGTGTTTGTATTTAATTTATTTTGAATCCTTTTTTTAATTGCTGCAGCACTCTCACAGTATCTTCTCCAAGTGCACCTTGGGTCATCTTAAACCCCATTTAATGTCTGTCTGATGCTGATCCTTTTAAAATCTCCAATGAGATTGTGATTCATTTGTCACTGCTAGATGCCATTTTGTTAAGGCTGTATAAAGGCACTGCAGCATGTGAAACCAGCAAGTTGATTTTTTATTATTGCATTACTCTGAAAAAGAAAAAAAAAAACCTAATGAGATCTTTGTTTCTAGTGTGAAATGCTCCCCTTAGCTTGAGAGGACACGTGCCTCTGCTGTGAATGCCTCAGTATAATCAGGTCACAAAACAGAGGAGAATGGTATCACAGAAAAATTTTTGAGGAACATAACTCCAGTGGAGCAGAACATGCACTTGCTAAAGACTGCTCTCTTCCTCTGTATCTCTCCTGAAGTCAGTGGGAATATTTAATGGGAGTTACTGCAAGGCTGTATGGTTTTTTAATGCACTAGCAGATGTAATTTCCCATCCAGTCATCTGCACAGTTGTGGTTGGTACACCATAAAGGCTGAAGGCCAAATCCTGCTGTCATTGCACACAGCCCCTCTGCTTCAGCAGGGATCATAAACATGTACTTATGTTACTTGAGGTTTTTGCTGAAGAGAAATGGGAGAGGGCAGACCTTCCTTCTGCTCCTTGATCACAGGCTTTGCATTCCCAACGACTTTTATTAGAAGCATCATATATTTACGTGCTGCAGAATGAGGCCTGCGTGGGATGGGAAAGATTTTTATGAATTTAGACCTGCCTAAGAAAACAACCCTTCTATTTTTAGACAAATTGCATTCCATATCCATCTGTTTAGTGCATCAGTCTGATGTTAACTGTTTAGTAAATTGCAATCGGGCTTATTTTTTATGTCTTTTGTGGGCATCGCTTGTCATCAGCCAGTGTAAAGTAGCACCAAGGACTTCCAGACATACCCATAGGGCCAAACTGTGCCAGCTTCACACACCACAGTCCCATCAAAAGTGAGGGAAGCTGGACTGGGCACATAAAGTGCAACCCCCTTGACATCCAATTACATGTCCTGCCTCATTTCATAGAGATGGATGACATCCTGGAAAAAAACAAAACAAAACACATGGTGCCACTTCATCTGAGTTTAAAATGTATTGAAATCAAGGAAATTATATTAGACATGGCTGTAGTCTATCAAATCCAGCCCTGTGCATAGGCAGAACTCCAAGGGAAAGTAACAGGAGTTTCCATTATGGAGTTTGCAGAAGGAAGTCTACATAATGAACTTGACAAAATGTCAACTTTGTGTAAACTCTCCTGGTGGGTCTGTATAAAGGTTTTTTAAGAAATCTTCATTGGAACACACCAGAGAATAATAAACTTGCACCTTGATAGGATAGCTTTATTTGTATATACTCTGTGTAAATTTTAAACCAGAGAATACATGTCATTCCTTGTACATATCTGACTAGAATGGTGGTGGTGCTGTGCACTGCTGTTTAGGGGATCCAGCTTCTCAGTCCTGGATTTCCAGCTGTAAAGGCTGCAGGAGACTGCTTGGGACCAGCTAAAACATTGGATGGATAGATGCTCACCACTCACTGCTTAGAAATGCAGGAGCAGGATTTGGAACAGATGTTGGCTATGGAGAAGATTGCTTGCCTCTACTCCTGGTTAAAGGACAAGTGCCTCCTTTGCTGTCATCTCCAACAGAAGTGATTTATGGTCAGAGCATGGGAACCTTCAGAGCCCTGTTTGGTCTTTCAAAGGGGTCTGAGATTCAGGTGTCACATGGGAAGGTCCGTGAAGAAGCAGTGTGTACATACATCTACCTACCTGTCTGTTACCTAATATCCCACTGTTTCTGTATTGAATGGTCTCAGTAACCTGTAAACAAGTGATTGCTCCTGTTGTGCTACTGCTTTGAAATTCTTTGCATGCACTCTGGCATATAATTCTTTAAGAAAAGAAAATATACATATTATATATACATATATATATATTGTAGCTTGCAAAATATTCATGTTGAAGAGCCATGTTTTGTGCAAATTGTACATTTATGTTGTGAGCAATATCGCAATACAAACTTTCATTAGTTGTCAATAGTAGATTTATCACGTTATTTTTGAGCGTACGTACGTATCCTAAGCTTTCGACCTCAGGCATTAGATCAGCTACAGAAGGAGACTTTTTCTGTGCAGTAGAAATAGCACAGGCTTTCAGTAAACAGGCAGGTGTGCAAGTCCCATTCTGTTTAATGCAAGTTGCGAGGCTGATTCTTCATGCGGGTTGTCAGGCAAATACTCTCTTGTCAGTGCTGGAATTCGTGTTTGGTATGAGGACCCTGTTGCGCTCATCTAGAACAGAACTCAAACCCCAGCGTTGCAAAACAAAGTGCTTGACTCCTACTGCCCTCTGTCTCCGCAGGTGCTCCAACATGAACACAAGGAGGACTTAAGGAACTCCCAGTTCCCTGCCAGATAGCCAATGTTATATTTTCAAATGTTCATGCTACATAGTTTTCAATGTAGGGACTAGATAAAAGTGTAATACCAGTACGTCTTTAGAAAAGCTACAGTGTTTGGAGCTTGACCTTGAAACTTTCACCTGATTCCTGAACATCATCAGTGGCTTTGTTTGCTCAATGTTTACCTCTGAGAAATGTATGCTGTAGATTTAAATGTTTAATATATTGACTGCCTTTTTTTGTATATTTGTTATCATAAAGGTTCGGTTTAAATGCTAACAATCGTGGTCTATTTTCAGACTTGAAATACTTACGGTTCTGTATTTGGAAGGCAAAGTTATTAATGAATATAGCCATTTGGTATTTTATTCCTGTTTTATACAGCTGCCCCCATAGGTTATTATCAGATAGCAATGAATATTGCTGAACAGCAGGTGGAACTCCTTTGAGTGTGTTTATGAGCCATCTCTGTTCAATAAAAATTCCATTGTTTTCTAGCCTAGGAAATGGCTGCTGCGAGTGTTTTTGTGTTTCTTCTCCCCTTAAGGTGTTTCTTGATGTATTTCAGACAGCAGCAGGACTGGGCTTCTCCCAAGAACCATCTCCCAGAAGCCACATGTGTTCAGGATTTTACATCTGGAAGTCCTGGTGCTGTTTTCCCACACACACTGCTATCAGCATGCTCGCTGTGCATGTGAAGAAGTGATATGGAGCTGGTTCCCAAAACCCTTTCTCCAGGTGCTGGTCTGCCATAAAATGGGCACATAATACCTGGGAATGGGGCTCCATGATGCTTAAAATTAAGCATCTGCATGTGCATCATAGCCAGGGAGTTTGGATACAGGAAGATCCGAAAAGCTGGAAGCCTGCTCCATTATACAGCGTTACTGCAAGTGCATACAAATAAGTTGCAAATGGGTATCTCAAAGGGAAGTAAGGTATAAACAGAGGGACTTGATTAACCTTGGCATGAGTGTGAAAATCGGGTTTTAAAAATACTTTTGGTTTAGCTTTTTTTTCTTTCTTTTTTTACTTTTTTACTCCTTAAATTAATTTCCAGTGTATTCTGTCTTGTATGTTTTAGTGTATTTGGAGTCAAGTTCTTTCTTTGTAATTAGAATCTTTCTCCAGATTATTAAGGAACAGCTTGGCTCAGGAGGCAAAAGAGGGTGACGTCCTTTCATGTCTTGCACATAAGCTGTGGGAGTAAGACACCACTCACACCAGACTGGGGGACTGCCCAGACCAGCTGTGGCTCTCAGGTGCTTAGGTTTTGCAAACTCGGCTGTCCAGGACTGGACTTTGAAAAGCAGCTCATAGGGAACCCTGCAGTTGTCCAAATTCTGCAGGAGATCTAGATGCCCTTGCCTGCCTCCCCAGTTTCTGGAAGAAAACAAAGCAAGCCTTCAGGTGTAGCAAACTGGAATGATTTGTCTCCCTTTCCCAACTGTGGATACTGAAACAATATAAAACGGTTCTTCTGGGCATTTGAGTTGACTCTTCACACCATTCTTTTGGGATCTCTGTAAATGATGTTCTCTTCATGTTTTTTTACCTTCTGTTCCTATTTGTGTTCTTGAGGTTTTCTGTAGAGACTGAAGGCTGTGGCACACGTTCACTGGGCTAATTAAGGTTTAGGTCAGTCTTGCCCACTGCTGTGTTTCCTCTTCCACAGGGCAGAAATGGACAGTGATGTAGCCCTGCTACAAAGTAGAGCTCACCTAGAGGAGCCCAGGTTTTGTCCTGAGGCTAAAGCACTGCCAGAAGTGCTTGATGTAGATCTGTTGATGGAATCAGCAGCAGAAGCAGGTGCATAAAGGTCATTGTGTGTCTCAGTTTGACTATGTAGAAGTAACATTTAAACCACTCAGAAATATTTTTTCCTAAATCTGCACAAGGTATATATACAGATACATTTCTAGGTGTGTAGTGGTAGGAGCTAAATTTTTCTATGTTAACAGAGCCTTATATTTTAATGAACATTTCCTCAGTGGCTTTTATTTTGTCTGATGAGTCTTTCATGGAAAATGTTCCAGAGTAAGTGTGCAGGCTGGCTGTCTCTAAGCTTTGCTATGAAGATGTAAAACTGCAAAGCAGAGCATGTCTGGAACCTGTGCACATATCCTTGTGGCAGGGAGGCCACCGTTCCCAGCACAACCCTGCAGCCTGGCCACCTTCCTAGGAGCCCCCTTGGCTCTACAAGCCAGCAGCTTGTGTAAGAAGTTGTAGTGTCCCCCTGGAATAACAAGTACTTGAAGTATCCAGCATTGAGCAACACACTTTGACACAGAGGAGATAAAGATGTGACACCTCTGAAACAAACACTGACCCTGATGTCCCCCATTGGTCCGATGGTGGTGGAGAGGTGCAAGTCCTCGGGTGTTTTGAGGTGTCCAGCTGACAGCAGTCGTTGCAAGGATGATGGGATTCTCATTCCCAAACTCTCCAGCACAGTTTGGGGAAGCAGCTGCTTCATAAGCTCACATCTCTGATAATGCAGTTCCTGCATCCCAGTGAAGCTTTAATGTCTTTCGCACATATATCTGTTTCACACTGAGATCACACTTACTAGATGTAGCTAAAAAATAAGTGATATTTTTTAGTTAAACAAAGTTAAACAAAGACTACCAAAAGTAGTAAGATAGATCTGGGAGAATAAACCTTAGCACAAACCTGTTTTATCTTTCAAAGTGAGGAGATATGTGCTCTCTCAGAGAACTCCTTAAGGAGGTCCTGGATGAAAGAAAGCCAAAGAAGCCTTCTTTTAACTACCTGAAAACTTTCTGCCTAGTTATCAATTCAAGAGCTCTTCCCCCAAGGCTATGCAGCAGTGTGCAAACAGGGAATGTCATCTCCCTTGACGAGATGCTGCCCTACTGAGAACTGATACTTCTTTGGTTTTGTGCCACTATTTGTGCTCTGTGTTTCACAGAAACACACAGGGAATGCAAACAGAAAATCAAAAAGTAACCTTGAGGACTTAGATGCCTGCCATTGGTGTTTCAAAGTCACTCTTAAGTTCCTTTCTTCCTGACTGACTGACTGACTGCTTTTAGCTGTTTAGCATCCCTGAGACTGCAACACTGGTATTTTGCAGATCATTTGATAAAATAGAAAAAAAAATCATCTGAGATGCCAGTGTATTGATCACTTCCCCCCCTTTTTCATCTGAAGAGGTCAGCTCAACCACAGCTGTAAACCTACAGCATAACTTCCCAAACAAGTGAAATTCCCTTTGTCTTCTTGCCTACAGGCTGTACGATTTGCACAATGAATCTTTTCCTGGCCTTGTAGTACCTCCCAGCTGTCATACTAGAGATATTTACAGTGTCTCTGAGAGTTTCATGACTCAAGGTATATCAAGGTCTCTGTAGAGCCTTGGACACTGGAGCTCTTAAAGTTTTCCAGTAGTTATTGGAGAGCCTGCTGGAACCAGCTACTTCAACAGCACTTCATCAACCAGCTCTCCTCTCCTCCATCTGACTTCATGTGAAGAAGAATACTCTGTGCTCTCTGGGCACCTTGACATGTCCCCTAAAACAGAAGCTGAACCTTCCCTTTCAAGGAATCATTGATTTTTTTTTTCCCACTTTCTTTACCTGGTATATCCATTCCAAAACAGAAGTTTGCTTTTATCCATCACTTGCTCCTCTGGTGAAAAGCAGTAGGGATAGGTCAAATTCAGATCCAGAAACAGGGACAATGTTTCAGTGCTTTTCACTTCAGACAGGCAGAAGTTTCTGGCACCAGAATCAGTGACTATAAACTGAAAATGAAAATTCCTATTGTCAAGTCTTGCCTTCCCTTATGGATGTTCACAGGGATAAGAAGAATCTCAGCTCTCTGCATCAGAGGTTAAGAAATGGGTCTAAGAGATTCAGGCACTGCTGTATCTGACCTCTGACTGGGGCCAGGGGAGTGGAGCTGAATTCTTTCAGATCATTTTTAGGAAAGGCTCAAGGCCACTCCAGAACATGCTGTGTCATGAAAATCTCTGATGACAATTCTCTTATTTCCACAGGATCTGAGCTTGGTCCTCACGCTCTTCATGGGAGAGCCACTTGAGTGCTTGTCTGCTGTTGCACATACCTTTCTTCATGGCCATTTTTTTCATCTAGCAAAGATTCAGAGACTTCTGTCAGCTGTACAACCTCATTCCCAATTAGGACAGCTCTGTGGATTGGTCCCAAAATTCTTCTAATGACAGCAGAATTCCATCCAAATGAAGAAATTAACATCTGCTTTATTTACTAACCTTCCCATCTACATGGCTGAGCCATCTTTGGACACCGAATACCAAGAAGACCATTTTTTATTGGTGTGTAATGTCCCATAAGTCATCCTTGGTGATTCCTTGGTGCGGGTGTTCTGGGCTGCAGCTCTCTTTCAGCCACATTTCTGTGATTGCCAAGGCACCGTGGAACACTAATACATTTAATAGAATGGCCTTTCTTCTGGAAAAAACAACCAAAAACAATCAGTTGCACATCCCCAGAAAGTGTATGACAGAGAGAGATATTGGAATCACCCAGTATTTATGGACTGGGTCTCACAATAAAAATCATTACAACTAACTGCAGTTTCTCTAAGCTATAATATAGATTGTGCACAATTGCTACCTATTTTCCTTCCTTCCTCCTTTTCCAGCTGTCTTTTCTTTGGTGCTTCTGCTGTTCAGCCTCCCCACAGTGCTCTGATATCTTGTGATTATGTACATGGTGGGACGGAACGTAGAGCTTGTGTGCCCCCTCTGAGTATGGCTTCAGTAAAAACAAGTCTGGCTCCACTTTGTTCTGCAAACCACACTGTAAATGCATACATCTGAAAAAAAACCTCCCAAATATCCAGGAACCACAGCCACTGGAAAGTAACCCGGCTTTCTTCCTCTTGGCTGCCTAACACTCCCCTCTGCCTGTCCTCTGAGAATAGCAGCCACTTTCACAAACCTTCCCTCAGAATCTGGAGGAAGACTGAAGGTCAAACTGTGGCTGATTCTTGTATGGGAGAACAAGAAGGATTTCTTGAACACTGTTAAAAGATGGTGAGCAAAGCAAATATAGCCCAGCAAAAAGGCAAGCATGCCAAAATGCAGGATTACAGGTAGGGCTAGGATGTCCATGTCACAGGTTACTACAAAGAGCTAGGAGGATCCAACTTCTGCCTTGGTATGTTTATGTCTACATTAAGACAAAACACAACGTATTGGTGAAATGAAGGGAAGTGAAGAGATAGTAACATTTTGTAGGTTTTTATTTCTCTCTCACGCCAGAACCACGGAAGAATCAGGATAAGAAATAATGAAAATGCCACAGTGGTGTTGCGGATGGAACAAGGCCATTTTATCTGCCAAGCTGCAGTTCGGTTACTGAGTTGAGAAACGCTCATTCCCTTTCCTCAGCTTCCCATCCCTGCACTTCGCACTGAATTAAGATTCCAGTGATGGGAACAGCAGTGGTTTCTTGCACGTTTGTAAGAGAGTACCTTTCTGTACCTTCCAGCTGGCATTTAATCCCTTTCCTCTGATGTAATGGGTTAGCTCGTGTAGGAGAGCAGAAAGCAGCCGCTCCTGTGGAGACGCCAGACCCTCACAACTCCCTGTTGCCTTTGTGCGCTGGTTTCTTTTCCTTGGATAAAATGTAGGGACCATTAACAAAAAAAGGCCTTTCTAAACTTCTCATTTCGGTGGATTGCCGCCGGGATATCTCAGTGGCAGGGCAGCTTTCTCCCTGTGCCTGAGGGAGGCCGTGTGACCCCGTGTGGGGAGCAGAGCACTTGAAGGTTGGACTGGGTGATCTCAGAGGGTTTATTCCAACTGAATTGATGCCGGGATTCTGCACAAATCCCGGAGACGGAGCAGTGCCAACGTCAGCGTCCCTGTGAGGTGACACCGCCCGTCCCTCAGGGCACGCCCGTAGCCGCGCCACTGCCCCGGCGCGCGGGGGTGACGTCACGCCGCAGTCTCCGCCCCGTCCTCGCCGTGGCGGGCGGCCCCCTCCTCAGGTGACGTCACTGGCGCGCGCCCGGCCGCTCGCACGTGCGGGGCGGCAGCGGCGGTGCCGCCATGAGCTGCCCCGTGCCCTGCGCAGCCTGGGTGCGGCGCGGCGTGGCCAAGGAGACACCCGACAAGGTGGGGCCGGGGCTGGGGTCGCGCTGAGGGAACCCCGACCGCCACCCCCCGCCGCCGCCCTCACCCCTCTGTGTCCGCCCCGCAGGTGCAGCTCAGCGAGGAGGAGCTGAAGGGTCTCATCGAGGAGGCACAGGACAGGCTGGGGTGAGCCGGGGCAGCGGGAGGGACTGGCCGCCACTCCCGGGCTCTGCTCGGGACGCGGCTGCAGCCCGCCGGGCCCGGCCCGATGCTCAGAGAGCCGGGCATGGGGCGTTCCGGGCACGGGGCAAGCGCAGCCCCGGGGCTGCAGGCCTGGCCCGGGGAGCAGCAGCGAGGAGCGGAGAGCGGCAGCACACCGGGAATTCCTCCCGGAGACACCGTGCCAAGGCAGCGCGGGAGGACCGGCGGTCCCGGGGGCGAACGGAGGAACAGGGGGTGGAGTGGATGCTGCGGCCGTCGGGGACAGCGCGGCTGCGTTCCCGTGTGGCCCCGCAGTTGTCACTGCGGGCTGGACGGGCACTGCGGGGCCTGGCGCTCTCCTGTTCCGCTCCAGTGAGAACTAAGGCGCTGGGTTTGTACCCGTGGGTGCTTTGGACATGTGGCAAACCGAGATGGGAGTCCCAAACTGACTGGGGAAAAGTTAGGCCGAGGGTGGGACAGAGGGCTAGGTCGGGAGGGCACAGTGGAGGTTAGAGTGGTATTCATGCTTTGGTAAAAAAAGGAAAACATCACTCAGGGGTGTATTTGTGATTCACAGTGAGACTGGAAACATCACAACCTCAGCACTGAGAGTCTTTAGTTATGTAGTTGTGTTAAGTTCTGTCACTCTGCTTTAAAAAAAAAAATATGTACAGAACTAACATAAGAAGTGATGCATTTAGGAAACACGATAGAAGACAAATGTCTCTCTTTTGGCTAGAAGAAATGGGGATTGAGGTCTTATTCCATTTTCTGGCCATTTTCTGTTAGATCTGTTCATAGGTTTAGGCTTCTGAGTGTTTCAGCTGTGTAGGGTGTGTGGTTGAACAGATGCAACAGGTAGCAGAAAGTGTTTTTATATTTGGGTGAATATTATCCACCCGGTTTCTGTTGGATGTATCAGTGACACTACTGCTGAACAGAGTGTATCATCCCAGGATATATTTTAATATGTTATTTTCTGGTTTTGGTTATTTGATAGTTACAAAATAATCTTAAACATTTGGAAGATTCTCATATCGTGTTAATTTCTTAACTGATTAACATTCCTGTTTTCTGTGGGGTTACTTGTTTCCCCTTTCTATGTGTAAACTTTTGGTTTTCTGAGTGATTTCCTTTCTCTTACAATTTCAGAAGCATGGAAACATTTGAGGTGCTGTTTTTTTTATGTATTCTGTAAAAATTCAGGATGGAAATATGAAGCCCATCTGAAACAGTTGATCTATTTATAATTTGTTGTACTTGGTAGAATTTATTGCAACACCTCACTTTTTTCTCTGCAGATATCACAAATCAAACTCTGATTTACTATATTTAATTCTTGTTACTTGTCTCTAGTTATGTTATTAATGTGAAGTATTTATTTTACTGTACAAATTAGGAAAATTAGGTTTCTGATATTTAATTTAGAAACTGTATCTGAGAACTGCCTTGGCTCGTTGCTTGGGAATTTTGCGTGCAGAAGATCAGGAATACAGGGTGTTGAGCAGGGATGAGTTTCTTTGGATTATGCTCCACTGGGACACTTTGGGTGTCTGTTGTCTTCTCAGCCAGTGTTTAATGTGCATTTCCTTTTCCTGAACTCCTTGCATGCAAAATTGAGGCCACAAAGTTCTGCATTTTCTAGATTTTACCTCATAAGAAGAATCCACAGTGTGACCTTACCTAATGAATTCTACGTTATTTTTACTTCACTTAAGTATGGGTAGTATGAAGAAATGAGGTCTTAAAAAGCTTGAAGAAATATGAGAATTCTCACACATGACTGTCCCTCTGAGTGGGGAAAAGAAAGGAAGGAATGACATGGACACACGTGAATACGCAGAAGTGAGGTCGAGAGCATTGTATCCACAGGAAACGTGTAAGAGAAAGGCACTTGGACACACAGTTCACCTTGTTGAGGAAAATCTATGCCACTTTTTGTCATGAAAACTTTTCAAGGGAAAACTTTCTCTGAAAGCCTGAGAGTTTTAGATGCCCTGTATTTTAGGAAAGGCTCTAGAAAGAGTGAATGGATTTTGAAAGTATTGGCATAAGGACTTGCATGCCATGTGAGCAGCTGGGACTGTGTGCTGAAATCTCTCCAGCAGCCCCCTGGAAGTGTTCTGTGTGTCTGCCACAGTTTCTCAGGGCGGTGTATCTTTCCACAGGGATGGTGCTGGTGGCAGTGATGAAGGCCAGACAGCAGGTGACACGAATGGACCCGTGCCTGGCAGCAGCACAAAGTCTGCCCAAAGCAAAGAAGAGCTGTCTGATCATGAACTGGATGAATATGATTTGGACAATTACGATGAAGAGGAATACACGGGTAAGAAAAATTTGTGTGGCAGATGTGTAGTGTAAAGGCTACAGCCAGGAAGAACCTTTCCACTTGTACTTAAGACTTTAATATCCTAAGGCTATACTGTGTTAAGTTTCAGATGCTGAAAATGCACAGTTTTAATTGTTTGCTTGTCCCATCTTGGGAAGTGATTTAGTGAGGGTAGCAGTTCAGTGTCACCCTTGCTGACATTAGGACCAAGAGCATGTTGGAAATGCTGTCACTCTGGCTGCTGTAGTGCTGGAGCAGAGCAGTAGAAGTCCCTGAAAGTACTAAGCAGTTTATCTAACTCAGGTACTTATGTTTGGAACTTGGAAGTTCATTTAGCCCACTCCTGGGCTATTATTATTAGATATTTTGCTGTATAGGTAATATGGTATTGGTACAGGAGTTTCTAACTTTGCTTGTTACAGACATATATAAAAAGTGTTCTGAAATTCCCACCTAGGTGATTTAAAACTTGGAGACTCTTTGGCTACTCTGGCAGTGTATGGGAGCAATGAAAACGATCCTTACATCACTCTAAAAACTACTGTGAGTACATAAAGAATGTTTAGTATCTTTAACGGCATAAACTTCAAAAGCAGTTAAATTTTCCCCTCTGCCTTGGGATGTGTAAGTGCTTGCAGTCCTTTTTCAAAGGTGTGCCAGATTTTTGATTGGATGATGCTCTTTCCTTCTAAGGTTGCTTTGCTCAGTCCCTTCTTTCTGTGCTTTTTGTATTTAAATAGGAGGTTCAGGTGAACTGGCTCCTTAACTAAACCATGCACTTCTGTACACAGAGTGGTTTTTCACCTGCCAAGTAAGACACAGGAAACACTTGAAGAATTAACAAGTCTTGGGCCACTAGTGGCCAAAATGAGAAAATTTCAGATTGCAAGACTCTTTCACCTTCCAGTAGTTTGTGTAAGAAATCAGGCTGAGGTAGACTCAGGAAGGTGTCTGATATATAAATATATCAGTGTTCTGTATACACACACACATATATATATGTATAAAGTGTGTCATTGGCTGCTTCTGCCTGTATTAGTTCCCACTGTCAGATGTGAAGCATCTTTGCAGAAGCTGTGTTTGTAGATATACAGAAAATGAACACCTTTTTCTCAAGCTCTTCTTCCTATTCTTAAGTTCTTTCCCCATTCTGAAAAAGTTCTTGAATGTGTATTTTCATTTCAAATGTCATTTGGTATTTACTACTGGAAGCGTTGAAGACTAAGTCTTGTGTAACCTTAAGTTAATTCAGAGAATTGCAGGACTTGCTAAAATTTGAATACTGAAGTATACTTTAAGTGAATTTAAAAAAAAAAATAAACTAAAAGCTTGCAGTGAGAAGTCCAAAAAGTCTTGGATGTGTTGAAGATGGGAAGGATGGTACCCTGTGTAAGAATATTGACTTCTGTACAGTTCTTAATTTTTCACAACAAAAATTCCCAAGTTCTTTCCATTCCTCAGTAACAAGTAAATCAGAGAGGTTACATCTGCTCTGGTACAGCTGAATGCCTGGTAGTACTGAAGGCAGTACTTCTTGGGAAATATTTTCCAAGAAGTAGACAGTGGAAGTATTTCTTGGATGTGAGGAACAACTGCAGCATTGTTATTGGGTAAAATGCTGTTATATAAGTGGTCAAGGCACAGGAGCACAAGGGAAATCACCTTGGTTTGTAGACTTCTGGTGATGATTTGCTTTTCAGCAATCAGCTGCATCAAGATAGCCTGAAATACGGTTTCGTATTTGATAATGAAACACCTTTACAGACCCACCTATGTTCACATAAAAGTCTTTTCAATCTAATTTAATGACTAGTCACTCTCCCCAGGACCGGGTCTGGTTATTGCTTTTCTCTGTTTAGCACCATAACATGATTTTAGGTGGGTGGGCATCAGGATGTTGGGTATTTTCAGTTGTGGTTCATAATTTCTGATTCCACCTTTTGAATATGTGTAGTTTCATGCTTTTATGTGCTTTGCACAAAGCCCCTTGTCCTCTCCTTTTTGCTGTTTAGGAGCAGTATGAACAGGAGGACTTTTTGATTAAACCCAGTGACAATCTTGTCCTTTGTGGCAGAGTTGATAAAGACTGCTGTAGTTTGGAGGTCCATGGTGAGTAAAATAGGGTTTATTCTTTACAGGGGACATAGGGAATGCCTAGCATGTGCCATGTGGCTGTGTTGAAGAGGGAGTGGGTTGGTTTTGGGAAGGACTTTTCTCCCCTTCTGCTCTGTGTTTTGTCCTTTTCCATGTCATGGTGCTTTAGCTACTTTTCAGGACTAGAATATTTCCTGTGGAATTACTGTTACTTAAAGGATTATTTAAAGGATCAACTTGCCTCATTCAGGCTGTATAGCAATTCCTTTCCTTATTTAATTTCTTGAAACTTTTAGAAAATATGATGGCATTTTTATTCTCTGAACATATGCTCTTCATTCCAGTTTTACTTTCCATATCCTGCAATCATCCTCTAGTGGTTTATTGTTTTGGTTTGTTTTTTTTTCTTTGGCTTTCTCCTTGCTTCTTTAAGCTTTCCACTGCTAGGATTAGAAGACCAGCACCTTTAGCATCATGGTTTAAAA
Source organism: Pseudopodoces humilis (assembly GCF_049639895.1). Taxonomy (NCBI): domain Eukaryota; kingdom Metazoa; phylum Chordata; class Aves; order Passeriformes; family Paridae; genus Pseudopodoces; species Pseudopodoces humilis. Next base: position 21,097,992 of record NC_142204.1, read on the forward strand.
GTGATAGTCTGTAATAGTGCCTGGATACTGCTTGTTCTAGAAATAGGTTTAATATTGCTGTGTAAAAGATTTTTGTGTTGCAGCCGATGAATACTACTGAACATGCTGAAATTATCGTCTTTTACTGTGGTTCTTTTTGGGAATATTTCTGGCTGCTTGTGCTGTGGTCCATGTTTCTGTAAGCAAAGTATTTCATTTTAAGCAGCCAACGTGACTAAAATGTGTGAAAGCATCTCTCAGATACCAGCATGTGGCATTTTCTGTGTCTGGAGGTGTTTACTAATTTTATTAACTGTAAGTTTGTACCCAGTATAAACTTACAAAATAATAGCAAAGGCTTCTGCAGTTTCTAAAATTGGGTAACCTTGTCTTAGTTGACTACTAAGATAACTTAGTTAACTGGAGACTTCAGTTAGTATCTGAACATCTGTCAAATGCACTTAAAAGTGCCACTGTGATTTTGTGTGTGATAAGGTGTTATTAAAATAATTAATGGGTTTTTTCTGCTGTCCAATTGGTAAATTATTTTAAGGAGAAAAATAGTTGGCTACAGGATCTTGTGTTTAGTATATGGCTGCTTTACCAAAACTTTTCCTGTATCTCAGTTACCATCTGCTAAAGGTAACTCCTTCTGACTTCTTCAGCTTCCTCTAGTTTGTCTTTTTACCTTCATTTCCCTTTCAGCTTCATCTGGAATTTTTTTTTTTTTATTATGAATCCTGTAAAATGAATGTATCCTGATGTAGAAAGTGCTGGATATGGAGCATGTATTATGAAGAGGTCTTACAAACAAAGTAAAAGTATCAAACCTTGACTGAACTTGTCACTTCTTTATCCAAAGTAAACAGGAGAATGTTTATTTTGTGTAATTCTGTGAGGTACAACATTTGTAGAGGGTCTGGCCTCTACAGTAAAACTCTGAAGACTCTGTGACTTTACCTTCTACATCTCCTTGACAATTTAGTTTTTGCCACAACTGCCTTTAGCTGTTCTTGGTTGTTTGTTTTCCCTCTTTGTTGATGTCTTGCATAACTTTAATTGTTTTTCAGTTTATAATCATGAAGAAGACTCATTTTATGTACATCATGACATTATCTTGCCTGCTTACCCTCTGAGTCTGGAGTGGTTGAATTTTGATCCTAGTCCAGATGAATCAACAGGTAAATTACAAAGGATACTGTCAGTGTCCAGATAAAGAATTTTTGCTTGAAAAGCATGTTAGTGTAATGTTGTTGGTACTAAATAATTTCTTCCTTCAGTACAAAGAAATAAAATCAGTGTTAATATCAAGATAATATTGACTTGGGATAACCAAGATGTGAATATCAGGTATTTTTGCATGGTGATACAGTCATCTTAGTGATGCTGCTGAAACAAATGATTTTACTAGAATACTGCCTTTATTACAAACAATTAAGTTATTGTCAGCGGACCAGAGCAGTCTCTAAAATCTGCTTTATTTTCTGTTCGCAAACAAAGGGTTGCTTTCGTTCAATCTCTTTATGTGAAATGCAGTTAATTAAATGTAAACCACAGCAAAATTTATATATATATTTATATATTTAGTAATATTTTTTCCTGTGTTTTCCTGTGAAACAGATTTGTTTTTTCATAGTACAGGGGATGTGGTTTGGTTTTGGTTTGTTTTTTCTTTAAAACAAACAGAACATGCAACTTTATACAGCTTGTTTGAACAGTTACTTGTACTGGAGGGGAGGAGAGCAAGTAAATTTTTTTCTGGCAACATGTACTGTCAGGTGATATTTTCAAATTGCTCCTTTACAGTTAGAAATATAAATATGTTCAAGTAGAAGATTATGGCACATAAGTTTTACTTAACCAAAGAAATAAGGAGCAGCTGAGTTGCCAAGTACGCTGTTTCATAATATAATAAATGTGGTTGCATTTGGCTTTTTGTTTAGGAAATTATGTTGCAGTGGGTAACATGACCCCAGTCATTGATATTTGGGACCTTGATGTAGTAGAATCCTTGGAACCAGTCTTTTCTCTTGGAGTCAAGAAAGAGAAAAAGAAGAAAAAGAAAGGAAAGAAAGTAGGTGTTGCAGAATGGTTTTTCCTGGTTGGATGAAGGAAATTCAGAGCAGGGATGATAATAATAATGCCATTTTTTCCCCCTTAGATTATTTGAAATGCTAATTGTTCTCTAAATAACTAAAGCCTGGAATTAAGAGCAGAACAGGAATGGGGTGATGTCCCAGTGAACTTTGAATCTTAACTATTTAAAATGAGAAGTTGCAGGAACTGGCAGTTTCAAGGACCCAAAGCTCAGTTAATTGGGAGGAGAGAGAGGGAACTGCCAGGAGTGTTTAGAAAGACGCTGAAGAAGTTGCACATTAGGTGGAAATAATGAGGGTTTTTTTACTAGCCTGAAGGGAGTAACCAGTTCTGTAAACCCAGCAGCTGGAGCAATCTGTGATCTGGGGTAGGAGGCAGGGTGCAGGTGGTGCAGAGAGTTCTCTCAGAAGCTATGTTGCAGCAAGTGAGAGTAATTTAATACGAAGTTGTTTGTGAAGACTTTAGGGGATTCATACTAATGTGGAGTAATGCTTGATTTGCACTGAAGCTGTAATTTTCAAAAGTCTGTTTATGTCATGTGTGTACACAGAATTTATCTTCAGAAGGGACTGTGGAAGGACATACTGATGCTGTGCTTGATCTTTCATGGAATAAACAAAGCAGGTAAAAGAATACTGGAATAACAGTGGATGCTAGAAAATTGCAATCTTAATTAGGCATACAGTTTTCACACAAAATCTGAAAACTTGAAAGTACTGCTGAAATTAATGCATTCTTAAAAATACACTTCTATTTTTTTTTTATTTTTTTTTTTAACTAGAGCTCTTGATTTTTTCTTTTTTTAAAATACTTGTATATTGCTGCAGGTCACTTTTGATTTGCAGGTTGTCCAGATGAAAGCAGGGCAAAGGTGGGTGCGAGCCATTTGATAAATTGTCTGCATTTCACTTGTTCAAACTGGAGAAGCAGAAGGGCTACCCTGAGCTATGCTGATCTGCCAGTGGCCTACACCACTATTTCAACAGAGAGAAGTAGATTTGTATAAGAAAGTCCTCACTGTTCTGGTTTTTTTTTTTCCTTCTGGCTTTTGCCCCAAAGCTGTGAACAGGAAAGAGTGTAAAAGCCCTAATAGCTCAGTCATAGAAATGCCTCTAGGCAGAGAAAATTCCCTGTTGCCTGAATGAACTAGAAATGAAGTGCTGCTATTGAAGCAACACAAAACTGGCCCATCTTGGGGCAGAGGTCAAGGACAATGTGCTGACTGAAGTAAAGATGCTGCTGGTTTTTTATCACTTAGGTGGCTGTCAACAGTTGATCTGTCAGAGGATCCTCAGCAGGGGTTGAAATTGCTTCAGTCAGACACAGGCTGATGTTGTTTTTTTTTTAATTTAATTTTTCTGCTGTCATAAAATGCCTCTGCCTTTGAGGATGTACACAGACCATCTGCATATTCTGATGAGCAGGTGTGAGCCTTCACTTGTACTGCTTTCTTGTCGAGATAGTGACAAACACCCACACAAACCTCAGTAAATGTATATAAATTGCACTCTTAATTTACAGTCTGTTGTTCTTAAATTGCACACATATGCACAGAGTCTGCCAGTGAACAGTCCATCATTCTTACAAAAGAGGAGCTTTCGTGTACCTAGGAATGATCTGGTGATAATATAAACAAGGATAAAGAAAATCATGGCTTCAGTAGTTAAGTCTGAAATGCATAATTCTGTTATGTGCTGAGTTACAAATTGATTGATACTGGTAGGTCTTTCAGGAAATAAAACCAGCCCTGAAGTGAGCAGCTTACAGACAAAACAAGGAAGTCCTTGGAGCAGCTTGTATATAAAATGCTTTATTTTTGTTCCTTTCTTTTAAGCAAGGCATGTTGTGACAGCTCTCTACAAATAACTTTCTGCCTCTAAGTCATAGTGGTGTTAGTGTAAAATGTTCTTACAGCCTTCACTATGCATTTTCTTAACTTGCCCTTGTAACATTGCTTGGGAAAACAGCATTTCCAGGAGATTGGAAAAGTTTCTTTCAATCAGAAACACTTGGTTAATATAAAAAGGAGAGGGGGAGCAGTTTCAATCAGAAACAACATGTTTGAGGTAATAAATCTCATTTTAAGAGCAATGAAGCAGTTATAGAAATTGCAGTGTGTTTTTGACTGGCATTTGGGGATGTATTGATTTGTTTTTTCTGATCCAGCTTTTAAGCTGTGTTTATTGCTCTTAACACAATTGGTCAAATTTGAGTTGAAATGTGGGGTCTGTAAACAAACTGAAATTTTAGTGGTTACTTTCAGCAGTCTACAAAGGGTATAGTGTTGTCTCTTCAGTAGGTGTATAAACAGATAAAAGCAAAATATTTCACAAACAGGTTTGTCAGGCTCTTGACTGTATGCATAGGCAAACAGAACAAAATAGCATAGGTAATGTTTAAACATACTGGCAAAGGAAAGAATGTGCTTCAAAGCCTTTATTACTTTGTTTTGTTGGAGAAATCTTCGAGTAAATGGTATTGTAAGTAATGCCAGGGGAAGTAGAAGCAGAACTGTTATTGTTAGAAGTGTTCTAGTAATGTAATATAGCCTATTTATAATCTTTACTTATAACTTAGAATTGCCTTCAGGGAGTTATCCCTCAGGCTTGAGGGAAGTAATCTATAGACCACAGTGTACCTGTTCTCAGGATTGGGCTCTCTGTGTGTTTTGGATTTTTGACCAAAAATCCATTTGTATCTGTATAAAAAGTTTTAAAACTGATTTTTGATCCATTACCAGGAATGTTTTAGCAAGTGCCTCTGCTGACAACACAGTGATTTTGTGGGACATGGCTGTGGGTAAGCCAGCAGCCAGCCTGACACTACATACAGACAAGGTATGGAATAATTGCTGTGTTTCTTCCACTGCAGAATACAGAGAAAAATGTAACTGTAGTTTTCATTTGCTGCTTGGTAGTGAACCCTCAGAACAGCAATTCTCTAATTTTCTAACATATCTGCAGAATTGTTTAAATTTATGAACTAGTTGCTTTTGCAAATAGCGCTGTGTTTGCTTTTTAAAATGTTACATAGGTTACCTTTTAGAAAGTTAATAAAGATTTATAACAGTTTTTAAAATACTTTTTGTGTATTGGCTCTCATGGTGGGGAATATAATAGTGCTGGTATAAGCTACAAAAATAGATGTCTGAACATAGGTCAAACTGTAACTCTCTTAAGGGAACAATGAGTGTCAGTTACAGTTTGTTCTAGGTGAAAAGGTTTAAAATAAATCACACTAAAATACCATAGTGATGGGTACTTCAAAAATGAATTAGTCTCATAGTAATTAAAATGTAAAGCTAGTTATTAATAGCTGTAACCTTATTTTGCTGCTAACAAAGTCACTGCCCTTGACAAACTCCTGATTTTCATTTTTTTGTTAACATCTGCCTTTTTACCCAAACTGGAAGCAGATATTCTTTTACCTCCAGCTTTTTTTTTCCTTTTGTTTTTTTTTTTAATTAATATATAGGGCAGAAAGGGAGCATGGAGTTCTGTTCAGTCAAATTATATTGGAAAATATACTGTTTTCACTAGGTGGGGGTATTTGAAGTAATGCACATCTCTTGCACTATTTTTTGAGCAATCTGAGTATCAACAAGCTTAATTAGGAGGGTTTTTTGGGGAGGACTGTGTGCTGGCTTAGGACTGGGATGGGTGTTCCAAGAAAGTTCCTGTACATGTATGTTACATAAAATATTCCATTATCTAGGTCCAGACATTGCAGTTTCACCCATTTGAAACTCAGACCCTCGTTTCTGGATCGTTTGATAAGTATGTCAGGGTATTGTTTTCACATGTTGCACCTGGGGAGGGGATTCCTATTCAATTAAGCCTCATTTTTTCCTTTTTTTTTTTTATAACAGTGTCAATTTGAGTAATGGTGTTATTTTTTTCCAGCAAGGAAGCCAGGTTTGCATATGGCCAGGATGTAGTTTTCCTTACCTCTTTTTCAGGGGTAGCAAATGCTTTAACCATCTGGACTGACATTTTCTGTGCCAGGTGTCTGCCTGCTCCAAACTGAATTTATTTCTTAATTTGGCCTAATGGCATTTTCGTTATTGGGAACGTGTCAGTGTTTATTCCTTGGAACATTTGCCCAGGTTTTGCCAGCCAGTAAGGCCAGGGTGAAGGCATGAGGGACATTAAAATCCCAGTTCTCTCCCTCCAGCCTCTATAGGCACTCTATAGCCAAAGTGTAATGGGCTGTCTCCTGTGATTGCAGCCTGGAGATGCTGGGAAATGGTTTGTATCTGTACACTTGGGCTACTCTGTAGCTACCAGTCCTTGTAAGCCCTGCCACCCCAAAGAACTCCTTCTCTGTTCTCCCATCTCAATGGAGTAGCTTTTAAGTTTTGTTCTATCACCATGATTTTCTTACACTGATTTTTTTGTTCTGCTTTTAAAACTTTGTCCTTATGTTAAGATAATTTATACACTTGCCAGTCTTTAGCCAAGCCTTCAAGTTCTCTGGCTTCTGTTCTTGCTGCGTCTGCTGAAGTACTGGAGGAGGACCTTTTGCTGTTGTTAGGAAGCTGTTTCTGTCTTTTCCCTCCGTCTTTACTTCCTTTGATAAAAGGAAGCATTAAGTCCAAGCAGTGACCAGCTGCTGATCCCCTTTTAGCTGCCCTTTTGGTGCCATGAACACTTCTAAACCACTGTGCTATCCATAAACTAACAGACCGCCCCTGTGGATTTTTCCTGCAAAGCCTTGCAGGACCACAGGCAGTTCAGTGAGCACTGGGAGATGCCTTCACAGCCTGAAAATCAGACTATCAGTTAAAGAACTGTCTGATTCTCTAATCAGTTGTGTTATGTGTAAAACGCCTGGTAAAAGACCTGGGAAACTGACATCCCACTTCTTCAATTATATGATGGAGTGGGAGTGGATTACACTGAGGATGTTGATAGTGGTGAGGCGATGCTGGAGTGACATGACCACTCCTCCCTTGCCTTTGCACCCTGGAGTTTTTTGAGCTGGGACAGATTCTGCAGCCACTCAGCTGAGCATGTGTATGTAAAGAATTCCAGAGGACCCACTAACTGCCATCCACTTTATCCTTTGTCGAGTAGGGTTTCTCTAACTATTTGTTAAGATTGTTGGTTTTTAGAATTATTTTTTTTTAAATTGAAAATGTATGCATATGTATGACAAAACGATTTCCTAATTAGTGCATCATTACTTGACTTTACTGAAGTCTGTTTTTAATTAAGTGATATATTTGCATAATTACAGTCTGCTATGTGATAAGTATCTTATGTATTGAGTAAATTCAAGCTCTGCTTAGTGTCAGTAGAGTGGCTGTTGGTAACCAAGATGAAACTTTGAAGCACATGGAAAAATCTTGTCCTTATCTGCAAGATTTTAATCTTTTACTGAATAAGACTGAGTAGTGAAGTTGTCTCCATTTAATTTCTTAATTATAGTTTACATGGAGCTTCTGTAGATGTCAGTGGGAAAGCAAACTGTCATGAAGTTTTCTGCCCTGTTTTTTTGGGGTTTTTTAATTTTATTTCCTGTCCCTTTGTCCCCTAGATCAGCAGTGCTGTATGACTGCAGAAACCCCCAGGACAGCCATCGTGTGTGGCGGTTTAGTGGTCAGGTTGAGAGAGTTATTTGGAATCATTTTTCACCTTGCCATTTCTTGGTGAGAACGTGCTTTTCTATTCTGGTTGGTTGTTGCATGTCATTTAACCTGTATTTAGTGTTCATAATGTTTCAGTTTCAGAATCAGAATGGAGCCGATGAATATTTGGATGGTTTGTGCTGCTTATTATAAAAATGCAGTCTGGGGGAGGATGTTTCTAGGTAGTTTTTTTCAAAAAGTATCTTCAGAAAGTTTATTTGGTATCTTCACTGTGACAGTAGAAAAGGTGTTGATGCTTTTTCACTCCAGAGGTGACAGTCTTGGTCATGTCGTTGCAGAGTTCAGTGGCTGGGATATATTTTCCTTTGCACAGTTGTGTTTCATGCAATGAAGTAACTGCAGCTGAGAAATAGCTAATTAGAACTAGGCGCCTGAATATTAATTCAGTGTTTGAAGTCAGCGCTAGAGGGCACTGTCCTCCTGGCTGCTCTGGAGTGATCCATTCATTTTGGTTGGAAAAGTTCTCTGAGTTCGAGTTTAAATATTAACCCAGCACTGCCAAGTCCACCACTAAACCATGTCCATAAGTGCCTCATGGACATTGACGGCTTTTAAATACCTCCAGGGGTGGGGATTTCATCACTTCCCTGGACAGCCTGTGTCAGTGCTTGACAACCCTTTCAGTAAAGACATTTTTGCTGCTGTCCAATCTAAACCACCCCTAGTGTAACTTGAGGCCATCTTCTGTTGTTCTGTTGCTTATTACCTGGGAGAAGAGACCAACAGCCACCTAGCGTATAAAGGAAAAATACCTTGATGTTGTTGAGTTTTTTAATAACAAAAATTTGCAAAAGAACTTAAAAACAAATCTTCCCTATTATCTTGGTGGCTGTCTAGTTCTCTGTTGCTTTGTGTACATAGCCAACAGAAGTGGCTGCTCAGCTCTGTTTGGTTTATGATGTGGATCTCTCCTGGTGTAATCACACTTAGTTTTGTACAGGACTACTGTGCAGGCACTGATGGCTCCAAAAGCCTTGAACTGACAGTCAAGAAAGGACTGAAGGCTCTGCATTTCATTGCCTGCCCTGAGGGCCAAACTTAGTGGGGCAACTCTCTTCAAAATACACTTCAAGAAATTTGCATGGGATTAAGACTTCCATGTCATCAGTGCAGCATAATTGAGGATCATAGAATAGCTGGGGCACCAGATGGGTGGAGCCTGGTTTTGGGGGTGCAGGCCTGGGAACAATGTAACATGTCCTAGGAAGAAGTTGTGTCTGTCTCAGATCAGAGAGGGGGGGTTTAACTGTTTTTTTTCCCCAGATGAGTGACTGTGACTGTTTGTTTTTTAAATGCTGTGGTTTCCTTAGGCAAGCACAGACGATGGCTTTGTGTATTGTCTGGATGCTCGAGCTGATAAGCCCCTGTTTACTCTGAAAGCTCACGATGAAGAGGTGTCAGGTAAATTGTCTGTGTGTCCTTTTGTGTCCTGTTTGTCCCAAGTAGGTAAGGCACATCTGGAAGCTGCCTTTAATGCATAGCACTGAGGTGGTAGTGATTCCTTGTTGAACAACTAAGTTGTGTGTGCTAATCATGGTAGCTGGCACGTGAAACAAATCTTTGCTCAGGGGATTGGGAGGCAAAATTTGCCTGCATGATTCCCTTGGCTCTCACTACAGGGACCAATGGCAGCATGGAACTTCCATTAATGTTCTGCTCCTTTGTTCTGGAATGGAGTTTAGTCTGAGGAGAATATTGGGGTTGTTCTCATGTCTTCACTTCAAAATGTATCCTTATCTCTGTGAAATGGGGATTGCCTGTTGCTGTCACACTGCTGCACTCTTCATCTTCCAGGGCTACAACTAAGCAGTCAGATCAAAGGGTGCCTCGTGACATCATCTGCTGACAAATATGTGAAAATTTGGGATATCCTGGGAGACAGACCAAGTTTAGTCCATTCCAGGGATATGAAAATGGTATAGTAATATTTATTTATTGATTCTAATAAGTTCTGTATATAAACTATGTTTGCTTATTCTTTTTCTGTCTAGTTTGAATCTTGTTTTACCCAAGGTTTCATAAGGAAAAAAATAGTAACATATTCTGGGTAAATCATTCTCATCACAGTGCAGTATTCCACATGGAACTGGCAGACTGCTTCACAGCCTCAGACCCAAATTCCAGATACAATCTTCTGAGTAGAACTATGGGTGCTCGAGCTTGCATCTGCTACATTCAAGAGAAATATGTGATTAACTGTTTATAATTAGCAGCTCTTGACTTTTGTTTTATGTCCTTACAAAACAAGTTTCAGAAACTTTTAATTACGTTTTTTAAAACTTGCTTGATGAAAGTGTTTTCAGATGACAAATTCATTTTCAGATAAAAAAAAATTCTCTTCTTTCTCTCCCACCCTGCCAGGGAGTTCTGTTCTGTGCAGCTTGCTGCCCTGACTTCCCGTTTGTCTTTGCCTTTGGAGGAGAGCGGGAAGGGCTGCGTGTTTGGGATATAAGCAAGATCTCTGCAGGTAACGTTCTCATTTCTTTGAATGTGGTGGTTCTCCCCTTGCTTGCAGGGTATATTTGTATTCAGTAATGTATTGTGACCCTGACAGAAAACCATAGGTTTTTAAATACTCCAAGACTGCATGTGTGGCCACATTTTCAGCTTCCAAAAATGTGGGTTTTTTTCTAAACTGGAGAACTGCTTGACACAATTTATGTTCTTGCAGCTGAAGTGTAATACCTTATTTCTTTTAATACCTATGTTCTGTCTTTTTCCTGATGTGATTTGGTATCACATTTTTTGAGTACTTACGGGAAGAAAAGTGAGTACTGGTTTTGATCAGTTGTAGCTACATGTAACTAAACAGCATGATTTTTTTGGAGAGGCTTTTAAGAGCCTTCTGGGAACCAGAGACTAAAACCAGAAATAAATTATTTAAACTTAATGGTGTGCTCTTCAAACCTCATCAATTTTACTGTACTTAGGTACAGGAATTATGCAGAAGAAACCTCTAGATGCTCTGGAGGAAAAATAACAGGACTTGTAATTGAAGTATCATATGTAAGGCAATTGTTCTGACCTTTAGCTTCAGGGGAAGAGCTTTGAAACCACAGCAGGTTAGGATTTCCATTCTGTGGTGCTCACCAGGCTGTTCCTGCTGTAGTCTTCTCTCAACATGTAAGCAATTCCTGTTTGTGTTGCAGTGAATGAAGTTTTTGGAAACAGAGAGAGGCTCATCCTGGCTAGTGCCAACTCTGTGGCTTCCAGCTCCACGGCCAGCAGTAGCAGCAATGATTTGGAGACAGCAATGGAATTATGATGGACCAAAGATAAAAAGTCAAAGTAATTATTTGGACTACAACTAATGTGTATTCTACAAATGCCCCTGTTCGGCGAGAGTTCATGGAAATGACTGGTGTCTTGCAATCTGGAGGCTGCTTCATCTCAGACAAACAAAGGTGGTGTGGTTAAGCTCTAAGCTCCTGCCTCTGTTACCAGCTCTGAAAGACTGAATCACTCGCTTTAACCTGAGATAATGATCCCTGAAATAGGGGCTATATATAGCTGATATATAAAATGGAACAGTCACTAGAAAAGCATTCTGTGACTACAGAAGTTTGTTGAATTCTGCAAAGACAGTTCTATCTTCTACCTTCTAAGGGCATAAGGAAAAGTATTTCACACAACAGTTGTGTAATAAATAAACATAGATTAATTGAATTAAATTACAAGTGTAAATAGATAATTTATCCTTAATTTGAGGCTAGGTTTATAGATTTAAAAAAGATCTTCCATGTAACTTTTTAAATTTTAGTAGTTCTTATGCAATAAGTTGGAGTCTCGAAGCAGAATCCTGGAATGTATTTTTAACACTGATATCACCAGTATCGAACCAGAAATAACCCAGCTCTATCCCACCAAGACTGGGTTGTATTTTTTCCAGGTTCCACAGAACATGAAGTTTAGTGGTGTTGCACATAGTATTGGGTTTTTCTTCACACTCCAGATGTATTTCAAGAGAATTTGCTATTCACGGAGGATGAGAGGCTGTCAGGACAAAAAGCGAGAGTTGGGATCCCAGCTGGTCACTGTTACTGGTGAAAAGTTCTCTGTGTTATATTCTTAACTCCGCCCAGGCATTTCTGCCTAACACCAAACTGAGGAAAGTTTAAGTATCAGTTTAAGCACCAGCTTAAGCCCCTTGGCTGCAGAATCAGGAACCTAATCAAGGGGTGTGACTCAAAGAATTTCCTTGCATTTATAATGTAACACCCACCTGCTTTACCTCAGGAACTTAACTGATGCTTTTACCCTCCACTGAGCATTTCCCCTCTGCACACACCAAAGGTTCCTGTAGAGTGTTCCTGCTGCAAAAATGCCCTGGGTATTAAATCCACTGATGCCAAAGCAGCTGTAGGATCATAGTCATAGCTGCCGATCTCTGCCCATTGCTTTCCACCCTCACTCTCTGTAGTTCATTCTGGTGAGGTAAAGCAGATAAATTGTGTCTCTGTAAAACTGCAGATGGGGTAAAGGCAAGTCTGTAACTTTCTTTCCTATCCCTAGAGGGTAATTGGGTGCGTCTGAAGCTACTTCAGCTGGTTCTAGTCTGGTGAAGGTGTTCAGCATGGCTCTGCAGGAATGAACAATACCTTGGATCTGTTAGGATTCCTGCCTCCATCCTGTCCCTGCCAAGCAGTAGTGAATCACGTGTGGATGACAAATGAACAGTGCTTTTGTGAAGCTTAAAGTGCAAGTACCAGAACCACCTCCATTCAACTCCTCTCCATTGAAAACTTTGAACTGTTTCAAAGCTTTAATTTTTAATAAATGCTTTGTGTTAAGATCTTTGAGGGATAGTGATTTATCTTACCTCTACCCCTAGTAATATAATTGGCACTGTAGCTCTCAAAGTTGCTTTTGTTTTTGGAAGAAATTGCATTACTGGAAGCAAAACATCTTTCCTTGGACTTACCAAGATCCCAGCACCTGTCTCTCTGGAGCTTTTTGATCACACACTGATCTGAGGCAAGCATTTTCAGGTTTCAAGAACCCTGGGAGCTCTCTAGGAACTACAGTGTACAGGGAGAGGTATAGCTAAGCTTGGACCATTTAGGGCCAGAAGCAGAGCCTCTTTTCCAAGGGCACCTCCCATTACCTTGTCAGAGAACACAGCACAGCTGAATCTTCTTTTGCAGCACAGCCAGAGGAGTGACACAGCAAATCTAGAGTTCTTTAGCTGCCCCAGTTCATGGCGGTGCTCCTACACATACCATGTCCCAGGAAAGCTTGGGAGAGGCAGATGATCAAAAAATGGTGTTACTTCTCTTAGCATCATTATCAGAAATAGGAACATTCTTTTTCAGCATATGTAAATATTAAAAGAGAACATTAGAGAAGAGCCACATTTTTAATTATTTCAAAAGAAAACAACCAAATGTAATAATCTTCATTCCATAAATAATATTAGCAGCAAACCCTCCCATCATTCTAGGTGGTAAAAGGTTTACAGCACAAGGGGTAACATATACTGTAAACACTGCCTGATCATCTGTAAGCCCCTTCCTTACTGAGTCCATACAGTCTTTATCTCTTCACCTGCTTCCATGGGCTGTGAACTGTGAGGAAGAAGAGGGAGATAACTGTTCTCCAAATACCAATGTTTCATTTTCTGTAGTGGGGTAATTACTTTGTATGCAAATGCTGATTTCACTGGCCTTTTTTATTTATTTTTTTTTTTAAACCGAAAAGTTTTGCTTTAAGAAGGAAACCTGAGCATTGAGAAGTCTTTGCTTTGTGCCAAACCACATCCTTCAGTTAAAAATTTTTAAAATACATCAATGGCCACCACCATTTTTTCCTTGTTTCTCTTCATGTCACAGCTTGGGCAGTTAAGGACAGCTGGCTTACAGGTCACTGCAATCCCTCAGCTACATTTCTGGTTCGTGGCTCTTTGCTCGAAGGGCTATGCGAGGCGTGTCACATGTCCCGGCACTGGATGGATTCATCTGAGTGATTTGGAGAAGTATGCACAGCATGTGTGACAGAAATCTTGCCTCACATTTCCTTCTTAGCAACTCCTCGCTTGTACGTGCACGATCCAGTCTTGTTCAGTGTTCTGGCTACAGATTATATTAAGTGGTGGTAGTGTGGAGACAAAAACAGAAGGAGAACTCCTCACCTGACATACACTGGTGACTGAGGAAAGAAGGAAGAGGTTTTTTTTTTCCTTCCCTAATATCCAACAAAGTTTCCCTCTCTTCTTCATTTGTGTCCAGAGAGCACATCACCTGTTGAATAGACTCCATTGTTAATCCTACAGTCTTCAGTCCTCATGGAGTCTATTAATTCCTCCTCTGAATCCTCCTCCTCTTCCTCCTCTGGGGCTGACAGACTGGATGTGGGGCCTTTACATATTTTTAAGTGTCGAGTGAGGTGATATTTGGTCAGATAAGCCTTGGAGCATTTTTCGCAGACATAGTCCCTCTTTCCTTCATGTGAATTGAGATGCTTCTTCAGGTGATTTGTCCTCAGGAACAGTTTGTCACACTTGGGGCACTTGATCTGCCGTTCTCTGCAAGACACAAAAAGGTGAGTTTGCTCCTGTCACAAGGCAGCTGATATTAAAATGCTGATTAAGGTCCATGTTCTAGCAAGGACAGATACTACCCTTGATGAAAAGGTCAATTTCCTTCCCACCCTGCAGAAAGGGGGATGGGGAGGAGGCAGGAAGAACAGGTAAGGAAACAAGGCTGCTGCATGTTGACAACCCTCAGTCTGTAAATGCTAAGCAGAGGAATTTCCCAGACTGCAACAAATTCTGTAATGACACTGCAAAATACCTCCCAGAAGTAGTGCTCCTGGCTCAGGCTGTAGGAATGAGCAGCAAAGCGAGTCTGTGTTTCTGTCTGCCTCTCTCACTCATGCTGGCTGAACTACACTGGCTCTGAGGCAGCATGATAGAAGCAGCAATGGATTCCAAGTGAGGACAAAAACCAGATGCTGAAAATGAAATAAGCTTTGGGCAAGCAGCTTTTAAGGAGGACCTTGGACTGGAAGGAAAAGTACAGGATGGAGAGATTCTCAGAGCAGAAGACCTGGCCTGGCAGAGGGCTGTGGGTAGGACTCTGCCTACAGGAGGAGCAGGAGAACAAGCACTTGATGAGACCTCTGGGGAGGAAAGGGCTGGGAATGGCTGCACCACACCCCTACAGCAAACAGGCAGAGTTCACTTACAAGGTACTCGGTGACAGTAGCACTGAGAAGTTTGTTCTTTGTGGTCACGTTGGGATGTGCAAACAGTTCTCAGCAAAAAATGAAAAGTAAATGAAACAACCCACTTTCTCTTAAAAATGATGAGCACTCTGGACTGCCATTTCACAAGGAGCACACTTGGAATTTACTGTGTCACTGAAGTACTGCAAACACTAGAGCTCCATAACTGCAGCCAGTAAAACAGGGACTTTGTCTCGAGTGACTTCTCTGTCATTTCAAAGGCTGAACCCACCTATGCTCCTTATGCCAAACTATTTGCAAGCTGGGCTGTTCATAATTTCTTGCACTGGCCAGTCCAACAGCTCCTGTGAGGTCACTTACTGTGTGTGAGTGAGGACATGCTGCTTGAGGTCCTGCCTCCGCATGAAGAGCTTCTCACAGTAATCACACTTGAGGTTCTTCTCCCCAGTGTGGATGACCATGTGCGACTCCAGGTGAGCCTTCTGCGTGAAGGATTTGTCACAGAGGGTGCAGCGGTAATTCTTCTGACCTAGGAGTACACAGGGACACCCAACAGATTGGCACTCAGTGTCCCAAGAAATGCAGTAAGCAAACAAGCTGAAAAATTAATTTCACTACAAAGAAAGGCAGAGTCTTTGTGAACAGGACTTGTTTTCTCCTGCAGTTCCTTAAGACTCAGGTTAAAGGCCTACTTAGTTCCATCTATATTTAGCTATGCAAAAAAACCAGGCAGCTGACTTCATCATTCCCGAAGCTTTTCATCCTGTGCTCTATGCCCCCAAGCAAAAAAACCAATATCATGATACTATTTCAAACCACTGATGCCCTAGTGTGATGCACCTTTCTGCACTACCTCCTTCTGAGCACTGCTGCTTGTTGTTTCTCCAGGGCTCATGGTCAGCCAGCCTTTCACGTTTGTGTTTCTTGTCCACACCAACTGCGTCTCCCGTTTCTGGATATCAAAACACCCCCAGCAGCTCTGTACATTTTTCCACCAAGAGATTCAAGATGAATTCTTCAGTAAAAACAATGGTAGCTTCCTTTGTAACAGTAACCATGGTAACCATCTAGTTACAGTCCATTAGTACATCCCTATCCTCACTGATTTCCCCCAGGAATTGTATCTGATGCCTTACTGGAGCTCAGCCACATTTGATGCACTGCATTGCCTTTGTCTGCAAAAACAAGTTCTCTTATCTAACAAACACACAGGTACAAACCTCACTGGCCCTTTGATAACTTCTCTTTTATCCCATTTTTCAACTTATCAGTACTTCTGTTATTCTTTGTCAGAAACAGTTCAAAACCCCAGCATGCTACTGAGTTCAGACTAAGTTTGAGTACCACTTGAATCCCACCCCACTGACTATTCTGTGATTGTGTATACCACATTAGTACTTGATCAGTCCATTAAAACTCCTGCCTACTGCACCCACAGCTTCCTATGGTTGACTTGAGATCACTGAACTCCCAGTTTTATTCCTTTTCCAGCTTTGTAATTTGAACTTTGTGGTTTCCCAATCAGGAATACTGAAAATAAAAGAGGCAAAAATACCCACACTGTCTACTACTGGCCTGGAACTTGACCTTTACCCTCTCTCCTCACACAGGCACCTGTATAAAGGCCTCAGCCCTCACCTGTGTGGATCTTGAGGTGTGTCCGTAAGTTGCTTGGATCGCTGAAAGCTTTGCTACAGAAATCGCACTTGTGCGGCTTCATGCCCATGTGCCCCATGAAGTGCACGTGCAGCTTGGAAGGGGAGATGAAAGCCTGGGGGCACATGGAGCACTTCCACTTCCTTTCCTTGCCGTGGCCTGGCCCGTGGTTGCTGCTGTGCCCCTGGCTGGGGAGGTGGTTGTGAATATGGCTGCTCAAATGGGCCTTGAAGTCGGCATAGGAAGCGCATTCCTTCCCACAGTGGCAGATGTGCACGTCTGGATGCTCAGGGACACCTTTGGGCACAAAAGCATCACTTGTAATGAGGCACAGTCAGGCCTAACAGAGCTTGAACAAGGACACGTTAACATTTAGTCTGTGGTAGCAAAACCAGCTGCAGAGATTTTCACATTTGTTCTTTTCAACTGTGGTGTTGCTTTCCAGCTGTTTCAGGTAGGTTATTTGAAATGTTTTGAGGGGCCAAACTGTGGAACAGTTTTGAGCACAGCTCCACCATATCTAAATTATCACAATCCAAGCTGGGGGAGGATAGGAACATGCTCAGCTCCAAAACTCCCTTTGCCCAGGATGAACAGAAGTAAAATGATTTTTTCTTCAAAACTGTGATCTTTTACTCCTGATCAGTGGAATTAAGTAGGGAAATGTTTCTTTTAAGTGATGGTACTCTGTAGTCATGTAATGTAAAAGGAAACAATGACATGCACCAATGAGAACTGAGAAGGAACATAATGCATTCCCAAGTCACAGAGCTCAGAGATGGCACTGAAAGGGAATTCAAGCTGGGTACTACTCCCTGCAAAGCCAACACAAAAGAGCTCTTACTCACCAAGCTGTCGTGCATAGTCCCGGCTGTAATAGAACAGAAGCTCGTGTTCAGGGGGGATGTCCCGAGAGGTGCAGAAGTAAATTTTTCCATCATGAGGATAAGCGACCAGGTTCTGCTCTTCCCGGTTCCTACAGCAATAACAACAGTTAGGAATATAAGGAGACTCGAGGAGAGGAGAGGAGACTCGAGGAGAGGAGAGGAGACTCGAGGAGAGGAGAGGAGACTCGAGGAGAGGAGAGGAGACTCGAGGAGAGGGAGAGGGAGAGGGAGAGGGAGAGGGAGAGGGAGAGGGAGAGGGAGAGGGAGAGGGAGAGGGAGAGGGAGAGGGAGAGGGAGAGGGAGAGGGAGAGGGAGAGGGAGAGGGAGAGGGAGAGGGAGAGGGAGAGGGAGAGGGAGAGGGAGAGGGAGAGGGGAAAAAAATGAAAAGTAAACAAGAAAAAAGAAAAGGAAATAAAACAAAAAAGAAGAGAAGTAAAAATACTAAAAGAGAAAAACATTTTAAAAAAAGGAAGAGAAATAGAAAAGGGAAAAATAGAAAATGTAGAACAGTACAGCACAGAATAATTTAAATAATGAAAGAAAAGCAGAAAATAAAGAAAAATACAAAAGGAAAGGGAAAAGGAAAATAAAAATAGAGAAAATATAGAAAATAATAAAAGAGAAAAATAGAAGAGAAAAAAGGGAAAGGGACATGGGGAAAGGGAAAGGAAAAAAGGAAAGTAAAGAGAAGAAAAGTGGGAAGGGAAAGGGAAAGGGAAAGGGAAAGGGAAAGGGAAAGGGAAAGGGAAAGGGAAAGGGAAAGGGAAAGGGAAAGGGAAAGGGACATGGGGAAAGGGAAAGGGAAAGGGAAAGGGAAAGGGAAAGGGAAAGGGAAAGGGAAAGGGAAAGGGAAAAAGGGAAAGGGAAAGGGAAAGGGAAAGGGAAAAGGGAAAGGGAAAGGGAAAAAAGGGAAAGGGAAAGGGAAAGGGAAAGGGAAAGGAGAAGAAAATAAAAAGATAAAATAGAAAAGAAAAATAAAAAATGAAAGGAGAAGATGAAAGAAATAAAAAAATAGAAAAAAGGAAAAATATAAAAGGAAATGTAGAACACAATAAGAGCAGAATAGGAAAATAAAAAATAGAAAAGAATAGAAAAGAAAAATAGAAGAGAAAAAAGGAAAAGGGAAAAAGGAAAGAAATTAAAATGGAAAAAATAAAAGAAAAATTGAATAGGAAAAAGAAGAAAATGTAAAGGAAAATCAAGAGGAAAAGAAGAAAAGAGAAGAAAAGAGAAATGGAAAAGAATAGAAGAGAAAAATTTGAAATAATACAGAAAGGAAAGGAAAAGGAGAAAAGGAAAGATTCCTACAAAAGGGTAGTAAAAACCTCAGCACTTGTCAGCATATAATAAAAACTCATGTCACTTCTGTCTTTCTTTAATAAAGGAAAGAAAAACTAGACCTTGAGAGCCAATCTTCTCCACCAAATGATGCATTTCTCACACCACTTCTGAGAATATTATTAATAGACATTCGAGTAGGCTGCGAGAAGTGAGTTTATGATCTCCTAAGAAACTACCAAAATCTATGTATTTTTCATACACATAGATTCTTCATATACATAGATTCATTTACATAGATATGTCCCTTAAGAGATAGAGAATGCATGACAGAAGAAATAACAGTAATGTTTTAAAGCAAAATTATCTTTAAAAAGTCCTCATGAGGACCCTTTCCAAGATGTGGTCATTCATCTTTCAAAGCAGTATCTTACATATGTTTGTTCCCAGTATATGAAACCGGCAAAAGCTCTGCCCCATTGCAGTGGGTGATAAAGCATTATGCTTCTTGACTCCTGCATATCAGAGTGATGAAATGAACTTCAGGAGAAACCTACTTTGTATCACAGAGAAATAAGAAAGGTTCAGCCTTCTCGGTGGACCATGGATGGAGCAATACTTAGGCCAGCCTGGATAGTTTTCATCACAGACTCCAAAAAGACTGAAAAGGACAGGTGTCACAGGCTCTAGGGGCTTGGAACTTGGCCAAAAGAACCCAGGCACACTTTGTTAATAAAGTATTAAAATCAAAAGGACAATCAAGGTCAATTTCATTTGAATGAAGGTCAACCTTCATTTTCCAGTACAGCTTCCTATGAACCTGCAGCTCAGACTCAAAGCTACTTAGCACAGTACAGGTGGCTCTCACCTGGCTTTGCGTACAAACATCATCCAGTTACATTCATTTTCATCAGTTGTGATGATGCAGAACTCCAGGACACCATTGTGATAGATCTACCAGGAAAAACAAATGCAACTTTAGGACAAAACACAGCAATAAATGCAGTGAAAGCCAACCTCTTCCGTTAAGAGAGGATGTGTTTACCTAGAACAAGCCAGGAAGTCTCCATTGCCATGCCAACACCACAGCCCTGTTTTCACTCCTTACCTTCCTCTTCACACAGGCACCTTGACCTCTGCTACCCAGGAGGCCAGAAAACCTGTTTATCAGCATCTTTCTCACCTTTACTTCCCAGCAGAAATGCATTTGGCTGCTTTTCTTACAAACCAAATCTTGTGAATAACAAAATCTGGGCAAACAGTACATGTTTTATTTATATAAGTCAGATTTACTTTCTGAAAACAAAATGACAGGGAAAAGAAAGCTTTAAATTTGCTTTCCTAAAACAAATCATTTATCACCTGGGGGAACTTTCAATGAACAGAGATACAAAACAAACAACTACTGCCTAGTAATTCATACACAATCTCTGCTGCAAATCCACACATATACTGAAACCACACAGCCCTTTAAAAGAGAAAGCATTAAAGTAGGTTTTTGTACTTCAGGACTGACTACCAGCATACTGCAAGGTACACAGCTCTGCTGTGATGATACTAAGAATAAAACAGTTAAACTGCATTACTTTTGACTTTTGGCAAGGATGAAAATGTTAAAGTTGCTGTCACGTGGTAGCTTTCACCAGATAAAGGCATGCTGGCAGGCTCTGTGAGCTGTAACAGCACTGACCTTCCAGATGTGACTGGCTGCTTTGTCTGTCCAGTCGGCCACCTCCAGGGAGTGGCTCTGCTGCCCGATCAAAGGTCCGAAACAAGTCCTCACAGGAATGGTTTCTCGTGTCCACACACCTATCATTAGAAGACCAAAATCTGAAGAAATAAATCATTTAAACAACTAATCATGCATAATAAAGAAGTGGGAGGCTTATGAAATAATAGGTAATAGAGGTAATATCTATGCATAAGATCATCAAAGCTTCTACTTCACATGTGAAGCACACCTATGGCAGAGACAAGAACCACCACCACCACATGACACTAATGGGAGCCGCTTTGGTGTCATTACAAATATTTATTTGGTCAAAAGCAAGTAATTTATTTTTTCAGTAAGCTATAAAACTAATACCCTAGCCACTTGTGCCAATTAAAGTTCTCATGGCACCTTCTGCAGAAGCAGAAAATACTAGTTTCAGTAACTACATTTTGCCTACCTAATCCCCAGGAATTTCCAGAATTGTTGCTGGGCATTGTTAAGCAGCTTCTGCATTTCTCCCCAGAGGCAGCTGTATTTCTGTCATGGGCAGAGGGATTCCTGCATGCATATTATTTATTATTAAACATTAATATATATATATATATATATAGGTCTACATGAATACACTGAATAGCTCTTAGGAATAAACTGGAAACTAGTGCAGCTTGAAAAGAACAGATGTCATCTACTCTCAACAAGCAGCATCACTAAGCAAGCCAATAATCACATTCTTCTCTAGCCTTCAGATCCTTAGGGTACTGCACTGTACTCTTCGGTTTCCAGGTGACAGTGACGTGAAATATAGTAACAAGGTCCACATCCAGTGACAAGGTGACAGTCTACATGCCAAATGTAAATTAAGGGGGGGGGAAAAAACAGAGGCACTTGTGATCAATACTCCAATAAGAGCACCCAGAAGGCAGCAAACCAAGCTGATGAACAAGCAGATAGAATTCTCCTCTATTACTTCTAATTGTCACCTTCCCCCAAACTGCAATGCTGTACTGTTTTCTTATCAAAGCTGTGCCTGGGCCGTTTAGCATGATAAAAATAAACACCATACCTTGCTTGACCTTAAGAAGTGCCACACTGTGGCAGCAGCCCTATGGTATAGCTGAAGTCTAAGCAGTAACCAGACCAAAAGGAGCACTTGGATAATGCAAGTCAGGGTGATTACAGAAGAGGGAAGCATCTCTCTCTTGTGGTGTTCCTTTCCCACATTAATCTCCCTACGGTTTTGGATTTCAGGCAGTGAGTGTATTTTAAAGTGCTGCAGGGAAGTGCACAGTAATGTGATCCTTACCCGCTTCAGCTCCCATGATAGACTGCCGGAGGAGCAGCTGCTTCGGGAGGGACAGCCTGGCTCGGCTCTCGATTGGGCTGTCGGGGACAAAGGTGACAGGCCCGTGGTCCGGGCAGTCTGACGGATACGCCTTGTCACACAGCGTGCACCCTGCAGAGACAGGAGGGGACAGCAGGCATGAAAACCATACAACAGCTCCTACAGTGCAGTCAGCTCCCTACCAACGTGCTTTGGCTCAGCTCCTGCCAAAGGCTGCTTCTACCATGTTCAACCTGTCCACTTATCAGATTTTACTCAGAAGAATATGGACCATGTTTTTACAGTCCAGTGGACACTGTCAGTTACATTATATATATATATAATATATACATGTCAGTTTCTATCCAATTCAGATCAAATATGAGGATCTCCACCTACCTTCTTCCTGATGGTAAACTGATGACCTAGACTCCAGACTATCCCTACAGGGGAATCTAGCAATGGGAGAGAGCCCACTCTTCATCAAAGCTACTGCAAAATGATGATAGCCTCTCCAGCGCTGGTGGTAATGCTGGTGATGGAAGAGCCAATTTCACTCTGAACACAAGTAAAATGAACTCTACTGGCAGAAAAATCTAAGACAAACAAAACCAAACACCTTCTAACTGGTTACATTTTTGGAATTAATCAGAAACACTTCTTGCATGTAGAACCTCAAGGATATCCACGTAAATAGACCAGTAAGGCTTTTTAAAATTTTTTGAACATGAACCACAAACCCCCTTACCTCCATTTAAATTCAGACCATGTGTAAATCACAGCAGCAAAAACCTGACCTCACTGCTGCTTTTGAAGGTCTCACTGCAATAAACTCATGCAGTGTGAGTATGCCACTGAATACAACAAAAACAAAAGCCCCAGAAGAATCAGCAGCATCACTTTCCCAATCTATCATTCAGCAGAAATACTGTTAGAAAATAAACCAGTCAAAGTCTTCAGTCTAATAAATCTGAAGGAAAGTACACCATAAAATGCTCTCTAAAGCATTACAATTTCATCTAGAAAAATGATGTCATTTTAATTCTCTGCAGATGGAGCAACCAACACCTGATAAATCACTCAGCAACCACTCTCTTGATAAATAATTATTCTTCTGAAGAAGAAAGGTATTCAGGTAATTAATCAGGATCCCCACAAGACCTCTTGATGATCCAGCCCCAGTATAATAGACTTATCACAGAAGTAGCATTTAGAAGTAGCCTTCGGCAGGCCTGAAAAGCAGCTCCATCCTTATATGCTTAAAGATATTTTCCAGATACTTCCTTGATATACCATGGTAACAGAATTTGACCTCATATAAACTACGGTTTGAGCAACTACACATTAACTGATAGGAAAGTACTTCAAAAATTATTAGGTAGAGCCTATGTAAGCATCACTTCATGTGTACAGGTGACATGTAGGAGTAAAGCAACAACCGCCAGACCTGAGTAACGAGAATCACCGTGTGGAATAGCTGCCTTTAAGCATTGCCTGGCACACACCCACTATGGGTCTGTGGACCAGATCCAAGAAGAGGCAGAGAAGTTCTAGGCATGGGACATTTCCACTTGAAGAAATTCAATCATTCATACATTCTTAAGACATTGAAAAACAAAAATCTCACATTCTGCAGAAAGTGAAATATACTTCCCATTACAGTCCTTGCCAAATCAATAAAATAAGAAAATCACTGATTACTTCTCTGATTTGGATACTCACAACTGTCAACAAAGATGACCAAAAAAAAAAGCACTTAAAAGTTTTGCAAACATTCAGGAGTGCAGCAAAGACACACTTTTTATTTCCTGCTAAGAAACCGTAAAAAGTTTTCTGAAAAAGGCCATGACTCTGGCCACCTCAGGGAGGAAAAACCACTACTAATGGGCTCTAAAACAACTCCTTGTCCTTGCTGTCACCTGTCTTGACACAAATTCCTGTTTATTCAGGTGAAGTTTAAAAACATCAACAAAAAGTTAAAATTTAAACTTCCCCAAGCCAAGAATCTGTTTTGCAAATCACATGCAAGCACAAGGCATGCAGCAGCCATTTAAATGTCCTTCCAGAGGGGAGCATCATCTGGAAAACAACTTAGGACTATGTTCAGTATAACAACCAAAAAGCTGGCACATCAAATCTCCCTTTAATAGAGTAAGAGAAGTGATTTCACCTTAAGCATGTTGGATATCACAGTATTTGGATCATTATTTGTTCTACATGCAACAGATGCTTGTAGGAAACTCTGAGTGCATTGACTGTAAAACTCTTCCTCAGGGAGCTGCAAATTCATCATGCCCATCTGATTTGAAGTTGTATTTTATCCCACAGAATGAAATCTTAATAAATTAATCCAAATCTCTGACTGACTAGACACTTTACACTAAACTGCACCTCTCCCCTCGCTAACCAAGGCACTGTATCTTTCAATGTCTTAAAATTTATGTTCCACAGGCAAAACAAGCCATTAAGTTCTGGCAGTTGTAGGGCCAGACTGGATGGAGAGCAGCACGCAGCAATGCTACCACATATAATAAAAATTAGTATAAAAGCTGGCCTTATGTTTCAGTGGCAGGAAGCCAGACATCCTGCAGGTGAAAGTTCAAATCTCTCTCCCAGCAAATGAGAGCTTCTCAGTTCTCAAACACCACTCCTTGAATGATAACAGGACTGCCAACACAATACCCAGTGCTCCTCTCTTCCTAGAGATCCACTAACCTCTGGACTAAAGTCCTTTGACGAGAACAATTAGAAATATTATAAAGTTCCTTCCCTCTGCTCTTTTTTTTCCTCTTTAGAACAACACCTTCATGATGACTGTTCATGGTTTAATATAAATTTTGAAAAATCACGTAATGTCATACTCAACAATTACAACCATTTGATGACAAGTATGGCTTGTGGTGGTGTTTGTTGTGTATTTTTAATGGGGCAAGAAGAGTCACTTGTGATGTAACTTCATAAAAGCAGAAGTCTCGCTGGAAAGGACACCAAGCATATCCACCAAATCAAGAGCTTCATCAAGATTCAGCTTCCAACCTCATGGCAACATGGGAAAGGGATACAAAGAGAATTATGCTACAACATCTTACTATGTCTTCTACTACTTCCAACTACTGTCATTTCACAACGGTTAATCTGGCACTGCAGATGTTTCAAATCTTGGACTTGTTAAATAACTGGTTTTTTCACCATAAATCTTTAAGGCTAGTAACCAGAGTCCTGCCACACCAGACAATAGCTACATGACAAACCCTACCCCAAAAAAGCAGGAAATGTCCACTCACATATGGTAAACAAGGTTGCCATGTTCTCCTTGTTGGAATTGGAATCTTCCATTTGCAGAGACGATGGTACAAAGGCAAGATTGTCTGCAGACACATCGACATGGCTTGGTCCCATGGCTACTTCCTGACTTATGGAAGACACTGCCACGGGTTCCAAGCTGAGGCCCACTTCATGCAAGGCTACTGAGTCCAGGGAAGCGAGGTTGTGTGAGGTAGGGAGCGCCACACTCACAGAGTTGGTGCTCATGGCCACAGTATGAATGGGGTCATTTAGTGTGCTGTCCGATATCCCTGTCACCCGCCCGGCAATGTGGTCAGGCTCCATGACAACAGGGAGTTCCAAAGTGCTACCGTGAATGGGAATGACACCGCCGTGTCCCACAGCATCTGATGTCAAGTTACTCCCCACTGTGTCTACGGCTAAAGGTTCGTGGCTCCGGGAGCCGTTCGGGATCTGCGTGTGATCCCCGCCTACATCATCCATTGTAAGCTCCTCTGTCATCCCATCGGTAGAGATGGGGCTGGTTACCCTCGAAACGCTCTCCATGGTGATTGTAGTATCCAGCGCTACCTCGTGGCTGTCACTAGCATGCAGATTTTGAGGACCGTGTGCGTTCACTGTGCGGGAGTCCATGGAGACAATCCCTGGCTCCAGCCCCACGGTCCCACTGGGCTGGTAGGGATCCAGGGCTGCGGGATTGTTGGAGACTGACAATGCTGGATTGCTGTCAACATTTATAGTGTTGGGATGGATGTACTGAGGTGGTGGTCTGTCAGCCAAGTAAGATAAGATACCTGATAGGAAGAGAGGGACAAAAAGAAAGGAGTGAGATTACATCAGTTTTCAATCTTGAATAAAAATCAGTCAAAGCATAGTACACTGAGACCCAGATCCCTGAAGACATGTTCTCTACATTACTTCCAATTAAAATCCACTAATTCTAAAACATGGCTCACAAACATATGCCAGCCTAACACTCTTATCAAAGTATCACTTGACAACTAATTCTGAGTTTCCATCCAACAAAGCAAGTCTTCAGCTACTTCTCAAACTCTGAACAGCCAAGTTAATGGCAGGATTCCACCCAGGCTGCTCAGTACAAAGGTCAAACAAGAAAGAGGTTCTTCACATTTTAGGCTTGATTTTTCATTCCCAAGAAATAGCCCAAAAAGGATAAAGGACTGCTAGTGGAATCTATAATTTGATAATTCCTGGTTCATCTGCGCTAGAAGCAGAAACAATTCTGCAGGACACATAATTTTTGATTAGGTATTCAAGTTTTAACAATGACTACTTCCTTCCTCTAAGACTTAGTGGTGTAAGTGTCCATCTCAGAGGTCATCAATTGTAATTCTGAAGGGCAAAGACAAGTTCTCCCACAGATTTCATGAGTCATCTGCTCTCTTTCCTTACATGAAAGCATGTTGTTTCTCCTAGAACAACAGTTTGGTTGAATTTAAATCAGAAACCCTACAATCTTTTCTGGTAGTTCTGGGAAGCTTCTCAACATCAAACAACCTTGAAACTTAAGATATGAAGAAACACTAAACTGTGTTTACATACTAAAAAAAAAAAAAAATCTTTGGAAGAAATACAACAGCACATTCAAGTAAACATTATTTCCAGCAGAGACAGAGGCAGATTTTGCAGATTCTGCAAGATCTGATTCAGCATGTTTCTTCTCAGCCCTCAACCCTATGAGCCACTTGTTCCGTAGGAGTTTTCCATTCAAATACATTTGTTATTACAAGGATGCAAGCACAAAAAATCTTTCTGCAGCACAACAAGCTAAGAAATGAACAGTTTAATTTAATCAGCTGCATCAAATATTTCTGCATGCAATGCTGCCTTGTGGCTTGAACACAGAGGATCCTTGATGGCAGCAAGATGACTGACAGAAGAACCCTATAAAACACCACAGGAAGATTGTCCCAGCTCAGAAGAATGGCAAATATCTTTGGTCCTAGTGAACAATCTCCTTGTCTATTCTTTGGCTACTAAACAGGCAGGCATGCAGTGCAGTAGGAAAGGTTACTCCTAAGCAGCTGGAAAGTTCAGCCATCAGTCAACAGGTAGCTGCTAGAGATCTGGACTGTTACAGTTTATTGCTAGCCCAGGCTGAACCAACAACACTCAGTGAGTCACCGTGAAGACACTTTTGCACCCTGTCAATCTTAGCTACCTAACAAAACCAGGACTGCATTTAAAGTTCCAATTTCTGTGTTTACATACACTAACATGTAAAATCCTACATTTATACTCCAAAGCATGTGTGAGAAA
This sequence comes from Pseudopodoces humilis, assembly GCF_049639895.1. Classification (NCBI taxonomy): domain Eukaryota; kingdom Metazoa; phylum Chordata; class Aves; order Passeriformes; family Paridae; genus Pseudopodoces; species Pseudopodoces humilis. Next base: position 21,125,321 of record NC_142204.1, read on the forward strand.
GAAATCAAGATAGAAGTCAGTGTGTTACACCTTTGGAAATCACCTTGAAGAAAAATGAGGAAAAAACGTGCCATGCATTAAATGGGTGGGAAAGTACCAAACGCCACAGCTGATGTCTTGCCCTCTTTGAGCTTTGAACTACTGACCACCCATTATGCACATATTAAATACTGCTTCAGACTACAGGAGAAGAAAAATAGAAGCAATAGAAGCAACTTCAAGCTACAAGACGCTGGAGACAGAAACCAGGCATGCTTTGTTTTTTGTTAATCCTAAAACCAAAGCAGGAGGAGCAATCAAAGATTAGGTTTAAATAGAAAATGCCCTGCAATTCTTTTCATACACAAATATAGAAACAGATACCTGAAAATAAAGGTGTGTAAATGACACAACAGTCTCCAGACAAACTCAGGGAAACAACAGCTCTGTCAAACTGTCAGTTATGCCTGCTTCAGGACAGAAACAGACGCCTCTTAAAACAGTTTCTCTTTCTGTTCCCATCCATCAGCACCAGAGCACTTACCAGGTAGAATGTGTCTGAAATAGCTGCTCTCCAGGTGAGGGTATGGTGGTGGAGGTAGGGTGTAGTTTCTCTCTGGTATACCACACATCACTCCTCGATCCCCAATACCCATTGGGAGCATCAGAGACAGAGCAGAGGGCAAGGAACTCAAGGAGGGGCCCAGGTTTGGAATTGCAACAGGCAAGCCTGCAAGAGAAAATTCCCATTTAAATTCAATAGAACTCCCTGAGTTTACGAACACATGAGCTAACAAAGAGGCTACTAATTCTCCAGGAGCTCTAGCCCTACGGAAATACAGCATGGCACTGTCCAAGTAAGGTGCCAGGCATCAAAGAAAGGATCAGTTATCAGAGCACTGAAAGGCATGCCTGCATATGGCTAGATCTCTTTTGGTACGTTTTGTAGGGCTGGCTTCTATTTGACAATTGTAATGGACTTCTGTCTGTGCAGCCCCCTGGAAAGAAGAGCTATGAAAACAATTTTGCTTTACAAGTGATTTTTCACCAGAGAGAAATTAGACATAGATGAAGAAAGATTTTCAGGTACAGCTCTGATTTCAAAGGATTCTGATACTACTCACCTGCAGTGCAGATCACCCCATTAAAACTAAATGAGTCTCCCACTAAAGCGTAAGCCTGACAAGCACTTGTTCCTTTTGCTTTGCCCACAAAAGCAACAATTTATGGTTTCCCCTTCCCCCACTCTTCATCATTTCACTACCTACAGTATGACATGCTATCAGAGCAGGCACTGCTGCCCAGTTATGACACAGAGCAGGAGCTGCAATACCCCGTGTGGGACCCTCCCCATTACCTGGTGCTGGTATGGCGTTGTGAGTGGGTGATGCTGCCAAGCCCAAGTGACTTCCTGAGACTGGCAGGGCATTGCTCACAGAGGAGGAGGTCAGCTGGTCCATCCCTACAGGACTCAAGTTCATTTCATTCATTCTGGAGACAGGGAACAGAGAGGGGAGCAGGAAAAAGAAACAGATGCAAAAGCATTCCTGATTACTGACTGTACTGTGGTAAGGAAAGGTTGAGCAAACAAACTCAAAATCTGATACTGGCATATAAAAACTCTGCCTTAAAAATCTACACATAAAACACATCATCCACTCACGTGGTCATCACATCATGATCAACACATATTGACCATATTAGATAGCAATAATCAGGATTAAAAAACAGTTCAGAAAGACAAATCGGACCATAGCTTCCTCCTTGCCATCTAGAAAACAAAGTCTTGCTCCTAGTAGTAGAAGCCACTGTGATTAAACTATTGTGAACACAGATCCATTTACAAGCGGAATGTCAGAAACACTCAGATGACAGCACCTGATTTATATTTCATGACTTCTGGACACCACATCCACATTCAAAATCCAAACTCTGGGGGAAAGATCACTTCAAACTGGTAACAGACACACAACCTCTAATTCCCCATCAGTTCAAACCAGGCCGATAGCGACAAGAGTTACCACTGCAAAACAGCCACAGCGCAGTTTTAACAGACTGCCTCTGTCTGGTTCCACATGTTCCTGACATATTAAAACTGGCACCACGGATGCCACGTTATTTCAGTGATCAACCTCACTGCTCAAGTGGGCACACACCATGAGTAGCTACAGGAACCACACAAAACCCCAAACCCTCAGCCTTGGTAGAAACCATGTCTACTTGGAGCACATGTATCCTTTGGGGTCTCAAGCTGCACATGCAGCCCAAACCAGTCCGCAGGGATGAGGACACCGTGGAGACACGGTCTACTCACACTTGTCACGACTTTGCAAGGCGTGCCTGACCTACGCTGTGCCCACCCCAGCCCTCCCACCCACACATCAGGTCTAACCAGCAGCTCCTAGGGCCAGCCAAACCAGCTGTCCCCACTGCAGCCACACACGCAACATCCTCCAGGCTGACCCAGGCCTCGCACATGGCCTTTGCCAGCAGCAGGCCCAAGCGCTGCAGTGCTGATGGAGAGCTGGAGCTTGGGCTGCCACCCCGGTAAGGAAAGGTACCACTCATCCAGGAAAAGCGGCCGAATCCACCAAACTCACGCAAGTTAACAGCACAAGATCTCAGCCTGGAAGGGGCCCGTAAGGAACATCGAGTCCCCTCGAGTCGCAGCTCCTCGCAGATCACCTGCCACTCCGAGGGCTGAGCCCAAACGGAGTCGCCACTTCCACCTCGGCTCTGCCCACCTCCGGCACCCTCGCACGGCCGCCTGCCGCCCCGCCTGCCGCCAGGAACGGCTCCGCAGGGACGGGGCCGAGGGCTCCGGCGGGGCAGGGCATTTCCAGGCGGCTGCTGAGGATGGCGATGCCCGGAGCGGGGAACCACCACCCTCGCCCCGGGGCCGAGCCTCGGGCCCTGCGGAAAGCGCCGAACGCTTGAGGGACCCCCTCCTCTGCTCGTCCCCTCGGCCGGGTGCCCCCGCGGTCCCGCCCGCCTGGCCCGGTGCCCCACGGCGCTCACCTGGGGTGCATGGGGCCCGCCGGCGGAGCGCCCGCAGCCGCATCAGGGCCCTGCGCTCCGGCCCGCAGCCCGCCCCCGGCTCCGGCTCCGGCTCCGGCTCCAGCTCCGGCTCCAGCCACGGCCCGGCCGCAACCCCCAGCGCCGCCGCCGCCTCATGGGCGGGACCCGGGCGGCGCGGGCCCGGCGCGGGCGGAGGGAGGCGGGGGGGGGCGGGGATGGCGGAGGGGGGGGGCCGGGGCCGCTTCCGCCGCCAAGTGCCGGAGCCAGGAAGCGGCGCCACCGCCCCGGGGCTGGGCCGCTCCCCGCCCGCCCCGAAACCCTGCCCGAGGCTTCCCGTGCCGCCTCTTTCACAAGGGTGCGATGCTTACTCCGGTTTTCCGCACAGGATTCCCGCACAGGATTCCCAGATATCTCACTGCTTTCTTGTTTTTTCATCCCTCGTAGCTGCTGTCAATTGAAGGTTGCGTTTTGTGTCCTCCGGTACCGTCAGCCCGTAGGTGCCCAGCTGCCTTCTGGACATGGTCGTTCAGTTATGGTTGATCGTATGTGCAATTCTGGCTAAGGTGTGACATTGCAAAGGAATGTCTTTATGTGTGCCAGCAGCTCTGTAGTTCGCCTGCGACACGTGGATAGTCATCGTATACGCTGCTCGAATCAGTCGCCGCGTTCATTCAGGGCGAGCAGCTGTTTTCTGGAACACTGCATTGGGGTTTGGTAATTTGCTTGTGCCTGACTCTTAAGTGATGCCTCATTAAATGAGCCGTCCCTCGATAGGATGTCAGCTCAGGAGGAAGCTCAAAGTATTTTTCTGTCTGTTCTCTTTTGATCTAAGGAACCTAAATGTAGGATATGTGAGGATCATTCCATGATCTAAAGAGCCTAAATGTAGAGGTCGTTTTAGTTCAGTACAAACCTATCAATTCTTCTGCTGGTGGAAACATACTTTCCTCCTTTGGCTCTGTCAGAAAGTTAAACACCTTGTATACACTTGTTTTTCAAGCTCTCTACAGCTGAAGGAGAGAAATGGTTTGCTGCAGTGCTTCATCCCATCCTGAAGTAGGTGTCCGAGATGTGTGAGAAGAATTCCCTTTGCAGCTGCCTTTCTGTGTCTATGGCCTGAAACTGGGATCTGCACAGTGGGTTTAGTATAAATATCTAACATCTAAAGGAGTACATTTAGGCAAAGTAAGTCCAGGTCTCTGTCATTCATGACCAAAAGAATGACCCTAGTTAGTTTACCACATATCCCACAACCTCTTCTCCACCAAGCCAAATAATCCTTAGCCTAACCATGACTGACTGATTGACTATCCAAATTGGCCCACAAACATTATTTCAGCAAGTCAAAAAAGAGCTCACAAAGTCCTCAGGTTTTTATGGACTGCTAATCCTGTGATGGGGGCTTTAAGTCTGCTTCATTTTTGTGTGTGTAGTCCCACATATTCACATGTTGGTGATAATACTTCACATCTTTCTTAGAACCTACAGTGAATGACTACAAGCCCAAAAGTCTCTCTCGTCACTTCGCATTTCCTAATAGGAGATAACAGGAGACCTTCCATTTTCAGTTCTCATCCTTAAAACTTCACAGTCAATACGTCTCAGTTCTGTCCTGAAATGCTAGGTTATCCCAAGCCCTCAGTTTGTCTTAATTCCAATTATGATACTGCAATTCTACAGTAGAGGTGTCGTGGCACTGAAATCTTTGTGCTATTTCAACTATCTGAGCTGAAAGTAATACTTCGAGCCTATGAGCTAGATTGGATGTAGTCATACATAGATAAGAGTATTTTTTCTTACTGTCAAGCATGAGTCCTCTGAGATTCCAGCTTTTTTTGTAGTCACTTTACTCCCTTGAACTAGTGATATCTTAACTACCAGTTTAAAGCAGAAGTATCAAAGGAAGCCAGTGATAATATGAAGTGTCACTGAATGAGAAATTAATCTCTGTCTACAGAGATGTATACTGCATGCCCAAGGTATTGTGATAAAACACATTTGGGAACTGTTTCTTCTGCAAGGAAAGATATTTTTTTTATATACCAAATGCTTTTATCATGTGTGAAGTGTTTTGATAAGACAACTGCACCATGTCTCCTGAAAGCCTGGTTTATTGACATTTATAGAGGTACTTGCTGCATGAGAAACAAATTGCTCAGCTATTTTTCAAGTCGTGTTCAGATGCTGGAGACATACAGAAAGATGAGAGAGACTGAAGCCACAGGGGAAGGAGATACAGTGAACATGCTTCAGTCCTTCCCTGCAGTGTGAGCCAAAGTCCCTTCTGGACCATGCCCATGTCTTGGCACAATTAGTTCTCTTCTGTTACTGCAAACCTGCCCTTGGGTTCTATCTCACACCAGAGTAACATCGGAATGAAAATTATGCAAAAAGCCATTTTACAATAAAAAATCAAAATTTCTCATCACCTTTCATTGGCTTGTCAGCACTTTGCAGGCCAGTGACTATTGTGACTATTTTGGTGATAGTCACAGTATGAAGCCTAGGTAGTCTATGTGCAGCTTTCACTTCTAGGTTTAGGGTTGGAAAGAAATGACCCATGCTTAAGGGTAAAACAGGACATAACAGACACAAACCTACTTAATCCTGTATTCCTACACCTCAGTCTCAAGCAAAGTTATTACTGTAATTCTGTGAGAGCAGTTAACAAGAGAATCTGTTAATTACATATTTTTGTATCTGTTAATAAATTGCAGCAGCCTAGACAACCTATGATATGTATAATAGATCCTAGAATTTGACAGCACAGTAAAATATAAGAAATGCACAATATTATGAGAGTTTCAATATAAGAAATGCACAGTTTTTTCTCCTTAAATTCCCGGTGTATTTTCTTCTTCCTTCTCAGTAACATGTTCACAGATAAAACAGCTAGGACATCTGTTGGGAAGTCAGTGGACTTGCATGTGTTCAGCTGATTCTTGTGTTTCTACTACAGTATTTCCACCAATGACTTTCTTTTCATACACAGAGGGACATAGGGTCAAGGAGGAACTGTTTCTTTGAATAATTCAAAGTAATTCTAATCACTGTGTAATGTCAGTAGTGTTATTCATGGTTATGGTTCGTGTGGGAGTGGGAACATGTCGAGGCTTCTTTTGTACAAAAATTACATACTTTTAGATATTGTGTTAGGATATATGCAATTAAAACCACAACTAAATTGTGTCTGGAAGGAAGATGCCTAAATGTTTTATTTTTAGATATGTCAAGAGTATTTTCTATTTGTTTTGGCTGGCCAATTAAGTGCTTATAGTGAAGTATAAGAAAAGGAAGAGAACCTGTTTGAATAGCATAGATGATGGAGTGTGTAAGGAATCTCCCAGCATCCCCATTTAGACTTTGTATTTACAAACAAAACAAAACAACAATGAAGCCAAAACCCAAAAACCTAAACAAAAGCTAAACATACAATATGTGTATAAAGAGCACAAGCTCTGCCATTGTAGAGCAGGGAACACCTGATTTGTACTGCCTGGAAAGCAAACCAGGTCACCTGCTTTGTATCAGCATGGCAGATTCTGCATTCTGGAGACAAAGCATCATCCAGACGAAGGTGTGAAGAGGACTTAATTGGAGAAACAGTGTTAGAAAGAAGATCAAAGGCTTATCTTAAAAGAGGAACATTATTCATGTAGTCTTAACCTACTCTTAAAATTGAAAAGAATGTGTATTAGCCTTTCCCTTTGGTGGTCCAGTCCTGCTACTTTCACTGTGTCTGCATGTGCAGACATGTTGAGACTTTGTGCAGAAATCAGTACAGGAACTGTAAATTGCTTTAATCCTGCTCACGCTCTCAACAAGGACCTGCAGTGGGATGTAAGATGTGTTGGCCTTGCTCTGGTTCTCTGCCCAGGGGCAAATCCCTTTCCCAGCAAGTGACATTAGATTGTCAACAAGATACCACATTCATCAAAAGCCTGTGGCATATTTTCTCATTTCTCTTGTACACAAACAAATTCAGAGTCCGTTTGATATGAAATCAGCTTCAATAATTCAGGTCAACAATTAACATTTACCCATAATTTTTCTTCATGTATTTCTCTAAAGGATTAGCAAGTGGATTTTTCTGTCAGAAGAGAAGATGTCTTTAGCACAGGTGCAATTCTGACACTCTGGGAAGTGCTGGTGGCCTGCATTTACAGTAAACATAGAAAAGAGGTCTGGTAGGAGGGCACAGTGCATTTGCATGACAGAACTGAAATGTAACCCTGCCTTTTGAACATGGCCAGGCTGCTGGCAAGGTCATGGAGAGCTGTGAAATGATCTGGCAGCTGAGCCCCCCAAGAGGCATACTGCCATTTCCTTACAGGAATTCTGCCAGAGAGCAGTGTTTGAAATCTAATGATAACACAGATCAAATGGCCTTTGCCTGCTTCAGGTATTTGCTTAGAGGTCAACATCCTCTTTGTTTTAAGAAAACTGTAAGTCCTGGCCTAGCCTAGTGCTATAGTGGAGGAGCTATTTTCCTTAAAGTATTCATTTCTGACAACGTTTCTGGACAACAAAGTTTAGAGTTCAAGTAATATTGAAAAGTCCATCCTGATCAACTGTTTCCAAAGATTTTTTTAAAAGGCAGAAAGACTCTCACTTATTTGATCTGAAATGAGCAGTACATACCCTGAGGCATTCCCCATTAATTTTTGCTCAGGCTTTTGAGCCATTTTGGTGCTGATTCCACCCCTGACATAAGCCAGAGTCCAGGACTGTCCTCACTCATGTCTGCCTGTACGTTCACTGTACATTTGAAGATTACCACTGTTTTTTTGAAGCTGCAGAATAGGCCAGCAGAGACACAAAAGGCTGACTCAAAAGTGTGTGCTGCTCACATCATTGCTGCTAGTTTCTAGCTCAGCAGAGGCACAGATGTGTTTCACAGAGTGGAGAATGTTGTTTCAGTTACTGACACTCCTGAGGCAGTTTCGTACAAAACACTGAACAGGGTGGAAACTTCCACTTTGAGCAAAAGAACAATTTTAATAGAGCCTACGCACCTGTACCTTTTCATGTCTGTCCCTTCCCACAGCTCTCCCAGACAAACATTCGATTCCCCAAAATGATGATGGCAAAAAAAGGAGACTCAGTTAACTGTATGTGTTTTCAGCAAAAATCTGTAACTACAGAGCTCTTGAACAACAACATGGGAAAAGTCAAAGACAGTCAAGTTGCTGCAGAGGAAGATCCTAACACAGCAGGGTGGTGTATGGTTAGGTTAGGTCTGTGCCTTTCAGAAGAAAGGCACAGACAAGGACATTAGGGCTTTATACTGCCAAAAGTATAAAGTTTATGTCTTTTGTTCACCTCTTTGCTTTGGCAAGCTGCAGGTAAAACTGGAGGACAGCACAGACCAGGCACGGCCAAGAGGGACTTTCATCTCTCCCATTAAAGCAGTGTGTAGGGTCCGTGAGGTAAGCCAATACCCGTGTAAACATCTGTTAATAGCTTCACCTGGGGCTATCAGGACATCACCTTTGTGTTGGTTTGTCTGAGGCAAGTTCCCATAGGGATAACCAGAACATTCCTACAATGAGCAGAAGCACACAAAATGTTGAAAACTGTTTGAAAATGCCAAAACACTCATGTTCAATTTGTGAAACTCACACTTCTTGAGAAAAACCTCTCTTAGGGCGAAGAAGGCAGTTTTCCTCTTACGTATGCATGTCGTACATTCTTGATCTGACAAGACTTGCAACCACAAGAGAGCACTCTTTGCTTTGAAGATGTCTCAGCTTCCCCAGAAAGCTACAGATATGCCCTATAAGTTTTGCAAACTGCTTGTGAGCTGGTTCAGTTAGACCACAGCAGCCGAAACAACAAAGCTTGCAGTTGTCTTCTGGATTTCATTGTGAAAAGCCTTTGGGTAGTTTTCAGATGACAGAAGATCCTTGGTTCCTGAAAGTGAGGAGTTCTGCCAAAACTTTGAAGATCTCTGTAAACTTTGCAAATTACCCATCTTTTGGAGGCAATTATATCAAATGATATCATGGATTACAATACATGAGAAGTGTTTAGAGCCTGGAAGATTATTTATGTTTGGCATTAACTATTATGGTCATAATTTCAAGTGGAGAGAAAAGGAATACACAGGAACCCTCTTATTATCTTTTGAAATATGAAGATCACAGGAAAAGAAGGGTTTAAATTGTGGAGTGATGGTCCTCAAAACCTGTCTGTACATTAACTGGCATCCTACACCTATAAACACAACAAGGCTTTCCAGGCACAGTGTGGACCTCGTGAGTTGTTAGCCTTGCTTTGAGATCTGACTTTTTATACACCGCAGGAGGAAGCTGCAGCGGGGCAGGGTACCTATACAAATGTTGGATTAATACATTTTGGAATGTATTACATTGGAATGTAATACATTGGAAGCCAAATTCCGGAGCTAACACTCCACTGGTGAGGAAAAAAAGAAGCATGGACAGCACTAAAGACGATGATAAACTGTTGAAGAGGATTGCATTTCCAAGAGCCACGTCCCTGGCTAACAGCCCCATGCACCCCCATGGGCTAACCCTGAGAGAGCCCTTTGGGGTTCCCTTCCCCCTGGACCCATCTTACTGGGAACAAGCCTATAGTGGGCACACAGGTCGCATCTCCTACATCCCATTTCCTGGCTACATGGGCATCTATGACTATTCCTTCGAGCCTGCCTTCATTCGGAAGAGGAACGAGAGGGAGAGGCAGCGGGTGCGCTGCGTGAACGAGGGCTACACGCGCCTGAGGGAGCACCTGCCCAAGGAATTCGCTGACAAGCGCCTCAGCAAAGTGGAGACCCTGAGAGCTGCAATAAGCTACATCAAACACCTGCAGAGCTTGCTGGACTGCCATCCCTTGGGCTCTGCCAGTAAGGAAGCGCTCTGTGGCAAGGAGTGCCCAGGAACTCCCGGTCCGGCTTCCCCACGGGAGTGCAACAGCGATGGAGAGTCCAAAACTTCTTCGGCGTCATCCCCCTACAGTGAATTTGAGGAGACAGGCAGCTAGGTCTCCTCTCTGGACACAGAAGGCTTCCAGTTTGGCTGAAAAACAATTCTAAATCCTGGGGAATTTTCTACAGGTGGAAATTAATATCGGGAAAAGGAAAAACAGATAGGGAAGGCAAAAAAAAAAAAAAAAAAAGGTATTTTTCGTCTGTCAAAGGACTTTAAATATTTGCTGTATGAAACTTAAATGTGCTTTTTAAACAGATATCTCTCAGGTTGCTTCAGCTGTGTTACTAAGCTTCCTTTGGACTGTTAAACTGGAGCAACATTTGTATTCTACTTTTCATTCAGCTTTTATTCTGTTCTATTTTCTTTCGCCTTTCACTCGAGACAGTAAAACCAGATAAATCAATTTCAGGAAATTCCCCTCCCCTTTCTCCTGCTTTGTCCAGTGAATTTTACTGTCTGTTTTTCCTGACTGCTAACCTGAGATACACTGCACTGCAAATACTTGGACTGGGGAAGGTAAGATTTAGATTAAATATCTTTCCCTAAATATTTCAGAAATCTCACAGAAATAGTTCTATTTATGAAACAACAATTTTTCAAATAAAAACAAGGCTATATTTGGAAATCAATTTCTTTTAAAACATCTTCTAAAGTGAAAGAAACAGCTCATACACTGGACACTGGCTATTTGGTCATTATTCTAAGGATAATTTTCAGGAAGATAAAGCTGGACACTCATTCCAGTCAATGATAGGAAGAGGGAAACAGAGTTCTGCGAAACTGCATCTTCAAAAGCAAAGCTTCACTCAAGATACTGAAAAAATGAAAGCCTTTTCCCTACTTTTCTGAAATCTGAGTTCATGGACAAAATAGTCTTGATTGTGTCTTTGGCAGGTCAGAAATTATATGCTTAGAAATATAACCTGTAGCAGTTAGACACTGGTGTGTACAAAAAGGGAAACATTGAATATATTGGTTTACAACTGCATGAAAATGCAGGTATTTCTCCTTTTGTTTAGAATATTGTATTACTTTTTCAAAGGATACAGCTTTTAAAATTAATACCTCAAAAACTATGGGATACCTTTAATTTGGATTGCATCTACTTAAAATGAGAATTTCTCTCCAATTTGTTTTAAAATCTGCCTTTCTCCAAGGCTTAAATCCCACTCTGAATATGAGGTAAACTTTACCCATCCACTTTCAACACACCTTTCAAACTTTTGCTTTTTTGGCCTTGTGTTGATCAAATTGTTTTGCATCTTTTTGTTGTTTCCTTCATGTCATGCTGACTGAACAAATATTCATGTATAAATAAGAACAAATTCTGATCAAATATTTCAAAATGTGTCCATAAATTTCCTTTAAATAAAAATGTGATTAATCCTGCCTGTGTCTTTTTCACTTTTAATTGATAACAAACAGGACAGCTCTGGTTGCAGGAGTAATAATTTTTCAGGAAAAAAATAGAGAAAATGGAAAGGGAGTAAATAGGAACTGCCACCAATTAAACTAAATTTTTTATCTGGATTTTAAAATTTAGATAAGAAGCAGGTTTGTGTTCTGGGTATCTAATAAAAATAATTTGGTATAAAAAGACTCTGCTGCTTTCTAGAAGACTATTCTCAACTTTTAGCTCCTGCGTCCATGGCAGTCACAGGTGTTCTTTACCCTTTACACGGGAGCCAGCTCCATTTTCTAATGATTATTTTGTTTCTCTGAGGGCTGTTACTTTTGCAGAGGCTGTTTGCCAGACTCCAAAATTGAGGTTTAGTTACCTGGACAGTTCAGATTCAGAGACAACGCACTCATTTCTGTCTGTGCAGTGTTTGTATTTCTTACCCAAGAAGGAAGAGGACAACAAGGTAGAGTTCCAAATGTCTGATTGGGTTCCATTGTTTCTCGGCTTTTCTTGTTTCCTTTGTGTTTCTCTGGCAAGAGATTCAACCTGTCTCTCTCTCTCTTTGATTCAATTTTGAGATTTCTGGAAATGTGGTATTGCTGCTGGTAATTCTGTAAGCCTGAACTGCATTTCTCCCTCAAAATAGAGATTAAATCTTTGTTATCTATAAAAAACATACACTTCCTCGGAGTACCAGAGGCAAATTCTGTGAAACCTATTTCTTTGGAAAACAGTCTGAAGATGAACAGCATCTTCATAATATAATGACAAGAAATAGCCGAGTCAAACCAAACCATTAAAAATAAAAATTGCCAGAGTGACCATTACTTCCTGGGCAGGACACTTCAGATAAGGCCACAGATGAATTTTTAGGTCAGATTGCTATCACAGAGGTCTGACCCTGACAGATAAATATCCAGGAGCCTCAATCCTTGATTCCCAAACCTCAGGGAGATGGTGCATTGTGCCACCTTCTCCATGAGCAGCTGGCTGGAGAAGGGGACTGGGCTGTGACTCTGCCCCTTTTCATTTCTCATGTGGAATGTTCCTCAGTGTCCCATCTAATGGAGTGGAAATTATCCCACCCTGGGCCTGTGCTTGGCCATCACTGTTTTAGGCTGTCTAGCTATTATTTTTAGACTATACATATTTAACAGTTCTGGAGATGTCCTTAAAATACCTCCCAATCCAACCTCAATGCTGAAGATGCAAAAACCAGAATGCCACATGTATTTTAATTTGATTTAAAAAAAATAAATAAATCTGGAGTAAAAGGAAATTCTTTCTGTGGGAAAAATCTGTCTCAGATTGAACACCTCTCTTGAGGAAAGTTGTATGTTTTTATTTCTCACAGTTCCTGTTGTTATGCAAACCTTTTGCACAATTTTGTCACAAGCAAGTAGAAAACAAGATTTCCTAAATATGGATTGGTGCTTTTGTCCAGGTATCAGCAAAGGTTTAAAGTGAACGCTACATTTCAAAAGCTTTATTAAGTGTTTCTGTCTAGACAAAGGGTTTTTTCAAAGCTGCTAAAGTGTATCATTATCAAACTTTTAAAGCAGACAATGATCCAACTTGTCACCATGAAAACTAAAGTTTTAATAAAAATGTTGACCATAAGAATTCTCTCCACATGGGACAATTACTGTTTACAAGAAAGGTGAATGCTGCTTTCTGTAGGCAACCATGCTACAGCTTTATCCAGCCCTTGCACAATAAAAGCAGACACTTTAATCTTTCTATCAAATCTGGAAAAAAGACATCTGAAGTCTTCCCTCTGCTGCCATTAAATTACAAATCCATTTGCTTCTTGATATTATCAGCATTTTAAAGATGTGTTATCCAGGCCATGGAATTGCTTTTAATCCTCTAATAGCTATTTAAGCTGATTTGTTTGTAAAAGCCCATCCACAATCCTTTCATGTTGAATTACCCAGTGTCAATAATGTGGCCAAAGAAAACTAGAAGGCACTACAGAAAAGGCATGTTCAGGCAGTAAAGCAATCAGGGCCAATTTATCTCACTGGAATAAATGAGCAGGGAATGTCCACACACACCCATACACACACACAGAGTATCTTTGGAAACATTTGTCTCCAGCATACTTCGGCAGGAGGCAAAACAAGATCCAAAACATTCTGAAGAGAGACTGAAGTGGTACCAACAGGAGAGCCCTGCTGAGGTAAGCTGAGGTAAGTACAATAGCTGAGTAAGGTCTTAGTAAGCCTCTCCAAAACAGAGTCTAAGCAAGTAACAAATAGTGTCTTCAGCAGGTGCTTCTCACTAGTAGCCCTCAGAACAGAGAGATGGCTACAGGGTAGAAATAAATTTGTTCTAGGCAAATGGGGAGCAGCAAAATGGCAAGACTGCAGCTGCTCCCAGATCTTCCATGAGGCTGTCCTGCTACACATCTGAAAGCTCTGAAAATGCAAGAGGAGCACCATTCTCCATCAACCTGAAGGTGTGCTTGTAAGTAAAAATCCACTATAAATGCTCACTCATGTATTTCCCACATGATTCTTACACTACACAATTCTTTTCTACCTTATTGTGACTATATCCACTAACAGTGGAAAAGTTCAAGTTGCCTTTGCTGAGAGAACAAGTTAGAGGAGTGAAGACTGAAAATTTTGGAGAACCCCTCAGCTCACTTCTGAGGCTGGAGATAGAGGTGTCAAAGACATGAAATTCCTACATGGTCCATGAGCATTGGTGGCACAAGAGTAGAAAAATGTGCCAATGTAGAGTCCTTAGAGAGGGGAAAACTAACACTGTCCCAGTGATGGTGCTGGTGATGGTGATGGTGCTGGTGCTGGTGATGGGGATGGTGCTGGGGATGGTGCTGGGGATGGTGCTGGGGATGGTGATGGTGATGGTCAGGCAGGCCAAGGGCACCAGGCAGCTGTGAGCAGGCACATGTGCTTTGTGTCACCTCTTGCCTGTTCTACTGGGGCTAGTTAGAAAAAATAAGTGTTTTGGAGGTGGTTTCATTGGGGTTTTTTTAGGAGGGGAAAGCTACACGAATGGTCTGTGGGAAGCTGAAAAATTGAAAATGTGGGGAAGCCTTGGAGCTTATATAGCACAATGCCGAGCCAAGCAGCATCTACTGTGCTGCTCACAAAGCAGCTTGCTTGTTCCAGTGGTTCTGTTTTGATGTGATGTGGTTCTGGGCATACATAGCAGATTTTTGTGTTCCAGGGCTGTAAGATGTCAGCACTGAATCCTAACCAATCTTTTCCATCTGCAGTGAGATCACAAAGGGAACAAGCAGTTACAAATAAATGGAATTTCCACATCTTTTCATGTATGCGTTTTACTGCAGCATTTTGCTATGCAAGACTGCTCTCCTGATGTAGCTTTTTAAATTTAAAAAGCATTGAAGAAGTTCCAGGCTCAGCTGCAGACAGCTTATCCCAAGGGATCCCTCATGCAGAGGTGATGTGTGCATCCCCACACCTAGAGGCATTAAAGCACACTGGGGCTTCACCGATGAAAGTGATAATATACGGTGTAATGCATAAATGAAATAAGCCAGAGGTACAAACACAGGAGTGTGTGTTGTGGTGTTTGTGCATGGGAAAAGGAGGAAGCATGGAAGAGGGGAGGGAGACAAGAAAGGGGTTTTGAGGTGCAGCACACTGATGGATACCATATCACCTGCATGGCTGAAACAAGGGAAACAGGAACAAATCAGAAATGACATCTTCGGGGAGGATTAATTCTGGGGAAAAAAACCCCAAAACTTATATTTTCCTGCAACTCAGACACACCACATTTATTTACCTACCATCACTTCTTGTTCATCATTGCAAAATAGCTCAAAGTGTATTTTTAATCAAAGTGTTGAGCAGTTGTGAGCAGGCTGTGCTCCACCTGGGGACTGAGGGGAAGATTACAGTGCTCAACCCACCTGCCGTCAGGAGCCAAGTGATAAACCCAGATTACTTCAGTCCTGGGCTTTGTTGTTTCAACAACAGCGTCGCCCACCTCTTTCCTCTGTGCTGGGGACAGCAATGGATTCTGCCCCACTTGAAAACATCACCAGACTGCCCCTATAATGCTTTACCAGGAGCTGGTTGCATGGATTTCATGTCCCCTGTGTGAGTGGAAGCACCCAGGGCCCCTGTGCTTGTAGAGAAACCTGTCCTTTTGTTACCCAGCTTCTCTTCTCCCTTCCTTTATATTAGCTACAGCGAGGGTGGCAGGGACAAATAAATCCCTCTACCAGGCTGTCATGACAACAATGCCACTGGCATCCCCCTTGCTATGAGCATTCCACTGCTGTCTAATGCAGAGCACTGCTGAAGCCATGAAAAGCCACGAAAAGCCATGAAAAGCCATGAAAAGCCATGAAAAGCCCTGCCCTGTCCCACTCTTGCCTCCCTCATTCCCCCAGCCCTGGCAGTTTGCTCCCAACACACCTGGGTAATGCTGCAGCCCAGGTTCTCAGGGGCAATGCCCCATTGCAAGTGGTGGTGCAGATCCTGAGGGCCCTGCTAGGACAGATCAAAGCTGCCAGCATGACAGGCAGTACAAATGCAAGGAATTTGCCTCTGTTTATGTGCAGCGTGCTCCATAGCTTTGCATTTTGCAGCTCTATGAAAGCTTTAAAATTTCCATTTACATTAACAAGCCTGTAAAGCAAAAGGTTATTAAGTGGTGTTTATATTATCCTGTCTGAGAAGCTCATTCAGTTACAAGCTGGTTTGATTTTTACTAAAAGCAAGTTTCATGAGGGGGCTGAGTTGGAGCTGCATGTGTTGACGGAGCTTGCTTTGAAAAGACAAAACAGCAGCAATGCCACCACCACGAAATAGCGAAATTGTTCTGTAGTATGAGTGGTCAGTGCCTTCAAAGGTGAATTAAATTAGTTGGCTCTGTGATTGAAAAACATGTTGCATTTAAACATTTTTAAATTTACCTTTGACAAAACTCTTTGAGCATTGGTTAGTTTTTGCAGACTTTGCTGGAATTGCACTGAGGTCACTGTCTTATGGAGCACATTTACAGTCTCAGGGTTATTTTTTTTCCTCAAGAATGAAGTCTAGTGGGGTCTCTGGCCAGACCTTCAGTGGCTGAAGCAGGGGGTAAGAAGAGCACCTCTGAGAAAACCACTTTTCTGGTGGGTTTCCCACGTGGTTCTTGACTGCAAGAGATAAAGTAAGAGTGTAGCAATGAAGCCTGGCATGCAGGTGTAGGTACAGACACCTGTGGGGCAAACGCCACAGAGCACCGACGCTAGCAGGGGTCGGGATCCGGAGAGCAGGGGCTTGGAGCGTGGGGCAGGTGTCAGCTGGCATAACCTGTGACTCAGGGATGACAATGGCAGCAGCAACCCTGTCCAGGAATCATCAGGATGATGTGTTTTATTTTATACCTGAAGTTCGGTTTTACAGATAAGAAAAATTTTATTCTGTCAATGCATAAACGAGGCCGTTTTTGGTTTGGAAGAATATAATTGGAAATACTGTAAAAAGTAATTTGTATTGAGCCATGCCCACAAAACAGAGGCAGTTTTGGGTTAATTTTTATTTTCTGTAAGCATTCCCTTTTTTCAGCTAGCCCTAACTTTTAATACTGAGAACAAAGTTCACAAGTGTATGCTCAAATATTGACAGTGACTTCACTGTAACAACTAGGAAAGTTATTTGGCAGAT
The DNA here is from genome assembly GCF_049639895.1 of Pseudopodoces humilis. Lineage (NCBI taxonomy): Eukaryota > Metazoa > Chordata > Aves > Passeriformes > Paridae > Pseudopodoces > Pseudopodoces humilis. The sequence continues at coordinate 21,142,330 of NC_142204.1, forward strand.
CTGAAGGCTTAAGTCTTCCACACCATGAAATGTGTGAATGGAAATTCATTAGACTTACTTAAAATTTACTTAGAGAGGTGTCCTGGGGTGACTTTATGATACTGGTATCCCCAATCGTCTGGTTTATGTTATATATTAAGTTCTGCACCTTTAAGACTGGCTTTGAGAGCAAGAGAGGGAGAAGAAGAAGCCGCAGTTTGTGTTAAGGAAAAACATCACTCCCACACATCCCGCTCCTGGACTGTGGTGTCTGCAGCACGGACAGACAGCGGGACAGAGCTTCTCTCTAGATTTTAGTTAGTTTTAGCTAGCTGAGGCAGAGGAGTGCCCTAGACCTTTGTTTGTTTTTTTCCCAATTTTCTTGGATCTGTGCAAGCCTGCTCTGGACTGAACACCCAGCCAAACCCCGGGAGCTCACGCCTGTGGCCCACCAGGGCCTGGGCCTCGGCACTTTCCAGCGCCGGAGGGACTGATAAGAACCTGAGCGAGCCGAGCTACACCACATGAAAAAGACTTTTCTTCCTAGACTTACCATCCCATCGAACAGCAAGAGGTTTTATTATTTAATATTACTCAATTTCTGTTAAATAAACAGCTTTTTCCACTTCTCTCTAAGGAATTTTTTTTTCTTTTCCCGGACCAGTTAGTGGAGAGGGGCATTTCCCTGGGGAAATCCCCATTTAGAGTTTTCCTTCCTAATTTACCCTAAACTAAGACAAGAGGTTTAAGTAAAGGCAGTTTTGTAGGGCAGAGTGAAAAAAGTTCAAAAGGTTTGAAGAATTGTTGAGATTTCAACCGAAGATCATGTGCTAATTTTAATGAGTCTCATTGGGATGGAGTTCTTTGGAGAATAGGTTTTATAGTGAAATTTCCAGTGCCTCTTCATTTCAGCCAGGTTTTAGATAAAAATTTTACAACACGAATGCTCCAAAGGGTGTATAAACCAGGCTCCCAGATAGAACTAGGAATATATTCCACCTGGTACATTAAGGATGTAAGACAACACTTACATGGTTAAATTATATCCCTCTTTCCTGATTTTTTTTTTATCCTAGATTCAGTGGGACAACTTACCTCCTCATGAAAGATCTGGCAGCTCCCTCGGTGTCCTGAACCCTATCCAACTGATAATTATACTTGTTTGAAATCGGGGAGCTGAGAAGTAGCCTCCAGCCACCCAACAAACGCTCCTCCAGTGCTCTGAGGAGGCGGTGCCGACACTTCCCCTCTCCTTGTCTGCCTCCTGCTGAAACACATTTGCAGAATCTCCTGAAGCCTCTGAGGCTTTTCCAGAGATCTGGTGGAACCAGACCTGGTATCTCATGGATTATCATCGCATGCAAAGACAAAGAAACACCCCCACAGGCATAGTTAATGCAGACAAACCTTAATGCCTTTTTTTTTTTCTTCCCTCTCCAGTTGCAAATGTATAATTAATCTCAGTTCAAATTAACATGTTTGATCTATTTCCTTTAGGCTTCAGATGTCTTTGAAGGAAGGGGAAGACCCTATGATTTGCTCTGGAGTGCCTGGGATAGGCTCAGTGTTCACATGGACAGAACCCCATGGCCAGTGCTGGTCAGGCATGGAGAGCTCCCAGCTTGCAGCCCCGGGGCAGCAGGGCAGTGGCTGAGGCTGGGCTGCAAGAGCCCCTTCACCCCAAATAACCATTTCCCAGGGCTCCTGTGAGCAGTGACGACACCCACAGCCCGGTGATGGGAACCTTCTGCAGAGCCAGAGCAGGAGCTGACCCTCCTGTGAACAGACCCTCTGAGCCCTCGCTCCCACAGCCTAACAGAAATGAAAGGTGCAGGGATGAAGGACATATCCACTTCAAACAGGGAAATTTCCATTTGAAGTGCTTGAGTCAAATCCTCCCCAGCAGCACTTTGTTCCCCTCACCAGCATGTATCAATTTCTTCTGACAACAGTTTCATGGCTTCAGGATAAAAAAGCCCAACTCCATTGGTATTATATTTTACAACTACAGACAGACCACGAAGATTAAAATTCTTTGTCTGAGTCCCCAAAGATGGGGAAGGGGGGAGATGGGTCCACCAGGCACTGTGAAAGGTGGGTTGAACACAAACCAAAGTGAATCCAGCCTTTCATCCCTGGTGGTGCCACGGAGGCTGGGGAGGATGGCTGATGCAGGAGGCAGAGCTGAGGAGACACTGTCATGAGGGGCCCTGTGTGCTGGGGAGATGGACTCTGGCACTCACTCAGGGCTGGGGGCTTGGGGCTCTTCACTTCTTATGGCACAACACTAAAGGCTTGTTTCCATGGCAAACATGAGTAGCTGAAGAACAAAATAATTTCCAGTTGATCCATCAGAATTCTGTTTAGTTTTGTTTTGCCACTGGAACCAAAGGCCTCCCTTAAATGTTTTCTCCCCTGATGTACAGTATTTTGGTTTGATCTTCAAAGTTCTTCAGGTAGGACTGTTCAATGTGAAGTAAAGTCAAATGAAACCCCATGTACTGACATGCACTGTGGAATGTTTCCTGTCTGAAAGCATCACTCTAACACCATCCCTTTCCTCTGTCCACCCTGAGAGAGCAGGGTGCTCTCTCAGCTTCTGTCCCTTAGCACCCAAAGATGTGAAAGCAAGGCGGCATGTTCAGCACTCCACGTGGGCACAGAGGAATTTAGGCCCTCTCTAACACTGAACTCAAGATGAGGGTCTGGCTCAGAGGCTCTGTATTCTAACCAGAGGACTATGAAAAAGTTACTCTAAATTTTGCAGTGACTACTTGAAACTCTGAACAGTTTACATTCTCTCCTACTTCCAGTTTAGACCGTGACAGGAATGAACCCATCCCTGCAGCAGCACTGAAGCCTCAGGAGAAGACAAGACAGCATGCACTGAGCATGGCACAGTTTAGGCCATGCTCCACAGAGAGGTACCACTATGATCAGCAGCACTCGTAGGAGCAGAAGGATCTGGTCCCTGAAGCACAGATTTGTATTTAAATAGAAAAGACCAATAAAAAGTGAGATTAAAGGAAGTATTTTTTATTCCTATTTTCAAATAGGGCACCAAGGCATAGGAAGATATAGTGACTTAATACAGGCTGGAAAAGTCCATGATGGACTTGAATGTCTGAGCCTTAAGCTTAACTTTTCTTTCCCTGACCAGTCTGGGATGGAGGATTCACTTTCTGCTAGAGAAGCAGGGGGAAAGAAGACAGAAATGGTGTTCTTGGTTGCTATTGATAATCATCAAATTGTTGGAATTTCTGCCTGAGAGACAAGGAAAGGAATATTGCCACAAGCAGGGCTTTGTGTTTCTCTAGCAAGATAAAACTTCTGCCTCATCCAGTGACCATTAATTGAAGAGCTCATGGGGTCTGGCAGGAAAAGCAGCCAGCAGCCTACACAACTCCTGAACTTCCTAATGGGATTTTTGAAGACCAGGTCACCCCAGAGCCCTGGGACTGAGGTCGGGGACAGGAGCAGTGCTTAGCTCCTGGCACACCACACCTGTGAGCAGGGTTCTCCCTCCGTGCTCACCCCTCTGAGGCCTGACAGCTGCTCTCTGGGCACTGCAGCCCCCCTGGGATCCCTTCCCTGGGGAGGGATTCTGTGCCATGGAGGTGCCCACTGGGGCTGCTGGGGTAGGAGAGCACCCAGCTCTGCCTGCACCCACAGGCACCCTCCTGCCAGCATAGCCCCAAGTCTTGGGCTGGGCAAAGAGGGCTCCCTGGATGGAGAGTTTTCTCCTCCTCTGCAGGGCTCAGTTCTTCCACCGTGAAAGGGCTCCAGCCCTGCAGACATGCACAACTTATTGGTGGACAAAAGAAGGTGGACAAAGTCCTTTCTGGGCTAGATTCAAAATACAGAGATATTCAAAGTGCTCAAAATGGAAGAGAAAATGCTTGTCATGGCCCATTGTGTATCTGCCTGACAAAAACACTCCTATGAAAGGCGGAGAAAATCCCTTTACCAACAGCTACAGTATAAATACCTTAGAGGGAAAGAATAATTTACAGTGATACCTTTTTAGTCCTCATCCAAGAAGTGGTTAAACATTTGGCAGGGAAACAGTGGAGGAACTCATCAGCCTACCTATGATTTTAAAGGTTAATAACTTGTCTGTGAATGACACGAATTTGAAGCACCACAATAGCAAGCGTTAGTCAAAAATAAAACAACTGGGGTTTTGGTTTGGTTTTTTTTTTTTAATTAAAAGCACAAACAGGCTACAATTCTTAAGAGCTAAGAGAAGGGTAACCAGGTGATTTGTTGCAATAGGCTCCAATACAAGGCTGATTCAAACACCTCAGCATATGAGGGCAGCCCAGCCCCTGCATGTCTTTTACTGAGCTAGTAAATGTTAAGTGCTGGCAGATAATTCCATTTCCCTTTCCTGGTCATAATCTCTGCAATTAAGCCTACTGATTATTTTGGTTTCTGAATTTATATATACAACATGACCCAAAGCAGTCTCCTGGGGTTTGGGAACAAGGGTGCAGCAAGACAAGGATGTGCTCAGCACTATGAAAGCCAGCAGCAGCAGCTCAGGCTGGGGATGGTTGATTGCCTGAGGAGACCAAGCTGCACATTTGCCATGGGACACCAGAGGAATTTCTGTACCCTCTGCTCTCCCACCTCAGATTGCTCAGCATGACCCCACCCTCCTGCTACATATTGCGAACAATAATCTCACCAGAAACCACATCATTATTGGAGTTTGTGAGTGCCAAGAGGTTATCATCCTCTTCTTCCTCCCATGGTGTAGGGGACAAAGCAACTGTACCCATTATCTCCCTGGCTGGGGAGTGCAGAGCTCTTGCTTTTCCACTGTACATCTCCCACTGCCACCTTTCCAGACAGAAAACCAACAGCATTGGTGATCAAAACCGTTCAGGCTAAGACAGGGCTCAAGAGAGCAAAGCAAATGCTGGGCCTGCTGCTCCATTGAAGCTTTCCTGCAAGCAGGGAGCGTGCTGGCACACGTCGCAGGACGGATATTGCTCTGTCTGATCGCTTTGAAGGCTGGGGCGGTGGAGGGAGAGGAGAAGAGGCCAGTTAAGTGTGTTTATGTTTGAGAGGAACAAAGGAGAGCAGAGGACAGAGTGGGGGTGCCTGTGCCAGAGATGTGTCAGAGATCACTTGTTCCTCCTGGGCCAGAACACCAGCCTGGGACCACCAGCGTAGGAAGAAGTGGTTTGTGCAGAGCTGTGTTTAAAGCAGGGAGAGGAGAGCCAGAGCAGAGGGAAGAGAAATCCCAAGAGTCTTAGGATGGTGACAAATGTGACACCAGGTGATAAACATCAGACACCAGGCTCCCAACCCATGAGGTGTGCAGTACGGTGCAAATATACCACAGCAGCTTACCTTGCTGGGGTCTGGTTTCTCTTGGGAGAGGCTGAATTAGGGGAGTTAGGCACCTGGAGAACACAAAGTGTGACCAAGTCAAGGGAGGCCATCAGCTGGACCCCAGCTTTGCCATCTGTTATGACAAACGAAACAGATTTTCCCCATTTGCAACACTGCTGGGAGGAACTGCCTTTCCAATGGTCTCACACAGCCCAGGGACTGAGTGCTGCCTCTTCCACCTGGTGCTCCACCCCACAAACAGCACCCCCAGCTTGGGGTGCAGTCAGATGGCTGAGAGTCACCCAAAGGCAACCAAGTCCTGAAGTGGAGACTTAATGCAGACACCCTGTTCAAGCCAACAAACCTGCTGCAGGCCGCAGATGAGTGAATCAACTGAACTTAGGCAGGGAACAGGTAAGTGCCTGTGGCTAGACAGAAGGGTGCAGTGGTTCCAAGGATAGATGGAGACCAGAGCTCCTAACTGTGGTATCCTGAGGAAAAAAAGGCCCTAACACTCATTCACCAAGGCTTTTTCAGTCTTTTGGGGAGGAAAGTACATCATCAACAGGTATTTCAGAGTTCTCAGTAATCTTCCATGGAAGTAGAGATGGTTCAAAAACCACACTGGTTCTTTGGCATTGCCAAAATGCTCCTGCAGATCCACTTGTATTTCAGCACATAAATTTTAACACTACATGCCTTCTCTACCTAATACTTCTTATAATTTATTTTTTAAAATGCAGAATAAAAAAAGTTGGTGGACAACCCTATCTGCAGAAAAAAAAGACAGACTTGAATTGGAAAAAAATCCCGGTTGAAACAGAGAACTGGGAAACATCTTACGTTCTTCCTTACTTTTTTAGGTATTTAGGAAACCAGAACTTGACTCCATACAGCACAACATATAACCAAAGCCAGTGCTAGCTTTGTAACAGGAAACCAAAATTGACAGCACTTCTTGCAGTCTTGAATGCTAATGTATAAAACATCAATGATCAGAGGACTTCAGGGACACAACCCATCCATATGACAAGCACTTCCAAGGTACTCATGATTTCTGCTTGTAAAAAGCTTAAATTTGTCCCTTAATGGTAAGGGAAAGTAGAAGTTGAAAGGAGAGCTGTGTTTGTGAAATGCTTATTATTAAATGTGAATTTTTTAAAGGTTTCCTTATATTCCACATCAAAGAAGCTGAAGTATTCATAGACAGAAACTTCTGCAAGGAACATATAGACTTCTGCAGAAGATTTGAGACTAATTTTTCTTTCAGTCATTGGAGGCTAATTCACATTTCTAAGTGAAGTGATTTTTGTTTTAAATTCAGCAAGTGTGTCTCAGACCTCTGAAATGGCAATCTGGAGCTGTTCCACTGAAGAAAGGAGGGGGAAACAAGAAGCTGTAAGTTCAGTCCCACAAGAGCAGTGCCTATATGTACAAAGGTGCTGCTTCTGAACCGGCACAAACACAGTATTTGAACCTAAGAAAACCCTTAAGAACAAAGTGATTACAACAGTGAAATACCATTATGCCTTCTAAGATCCTGAACTTCAAGGGATGTTTCATCAAAAGGCACTGCAGTCCATCAATCACTATCTGCTCACCTTACATGAGTCCTTGGCAAGGCTCCACTCCTGCTTTCAGTTTTATTTGGGAGTTTTATTTCCCTCCAGCCGCCCTCTTGTGCCGACATCCAGCCTTGCAGGCAGGTGACAGCCCCTGTCCAGCGAGGTGGGCTCAGACGGCCGGCAGGGAGAAGCCACAGCCATCACACTCCTGTCATAATTGAGTTGGGAACACAGCACTGCATTGCCCTTCCTTGTATTCTGCAAAAATTCTGCCATCTGCACATTCTTTGCAAGATCCATCATCTGAAGTCACAAAATGCACTGCATTTCAGCTCATTAAAAGCAGCTGTTGTCTGCTTTTAAGTACACAGAATAAACATGACACAGATACACTGCCGTGTCCATCTTCCCATTTTATTGTAATCCCCCAAAATGATCCAGTGGGGAAGGTCAGCTTCCTCTCCAGCCTTGGTTAATGAATGTAAAAGAAACGCTGTAAGCCCCATCACATTGGGCCTGACCCTGAAACTGGGCTCCCTGAAATCAGAGCTGTGGGACACAGTGAGCAGCATTACCCAACCCAACTTTCACAAGCCGAGCTTTTTTAAGTGTTGGATTAGCACATCTCTAAGTTACAACTTTCATTAAGCAAACAAAACCTTTCAAGGCAACATACTCAGTTCTACTCAGCTTTTCCAAAAGACCGTGGAATGCCTACTTGTCCTGAGCCAAGTTCACCAGGTGCTGTGTTAAATGGGAGAGGCTGGGGCAAGACTCAAGCTTAGCTAGCCCCTCTCAACCTGAGCAGGAGACTGCTCCCAACTCCGGATTTCTTACCCAATTGCCACAAAACACGCAAGAGTAGAGACTGTGCATAAAGGTACCTGCAAACAGGACAGCCTCTCCCTGCCCACAAGTGCAATACCCTGTTTATCAGAGTACTTCCATATGCAGAAAGAGCTCCAGGCACTCAGGTGTGGCAACAGCAGGGTCTGGTTCATACACCACCTTCACTGAAGGAGGTGGTCTTGTAGCACAGCACTTAGTGACAACTCAGGCAAGCCTGAAGTCCTGCCTGAGCAGGGAAATGGAGGAAGGACTGCATATAAAGACCAAGAGTAACTTATTTCGTTGCCCTGTCCTCACAAGAAAAGAATGCCATATAACAAGGAGGAGGGGCATAAATTATGGCTAGGAGTGGTTAAAAATAGGTGTATCTTCAGCTGTTGTGTTTCCAGACCAGGAATGTGATATTTGAGCATCCTACAGAGTCCAAGAGGTGTGGGAAGATGATAATTCTAGTCAGTTTTGTGTAAGGCCTGGAGACATCGGTGCCTTGCTGGCTCCTAGCCTTTTATAACAGCAATAGGTCTCAGTTTAATGGCTTTCTTGCTGATGCCAGCTTCGTGGCAGGTGTTAACCACATCAGTCACATTCTTGTAAGACTCTGGTGCCTGGAGGGAACAAAAAAAGGACAAAACTATAAACAACCCATAGTCACAGGAAGTCAGGTGTAGGTTTTTGAAATCCACATTTCACAAAAATAACCATATAAATGGAGGGTGTAGAAGTAGGTGAACATATTGAGAATTTGTCCACCTTATGTATCTAAAATGTAAGACACTTAGCTTTCCAAGTAAGCTCTCATCATATTTCAGATAAAATATTTGCTATTTTAATCCAGTTTTTCAGATAATCAGTGCCCCAGCATGTGAGAATGTCAAGCCTCATTATCTAGTAGGAAGTGACTCAAACTTCTTCTCTACAGGGAGCCTTTAAGTTTCATCTTCACTGCCCCTTGATGACAGCAGTCAAGGTTTCACTCTAGAGCTTCCTCCTCTGGCCCCTATTCTGACAAGGAAGCTGCTCCTAAATAGAGACTTTAACATGATCAACATGTTCATATAACACCAACATCCAGAAAAGCATAGTGCCAAATGATTAACACTTTTATGATTGAGGTTGTGAACAGAAGACATGCTCATGTTAATGCAGAGGAACTGAAGTCATAATATTCAAGGTTTTCTGACCATTCAGACTTCTCTTCTTGAGCAAACATAGGAAAAGAGGATCTTTCAAGCTGCTACTAATCTACATGAAAGCTGCAGTGTAAGGTAAATTTAAAGCAGGGAGAACATAATTCAAGAAGAAAATCCATAAAACATAGCTACTTTTGTAGATGCTCACACAAAGATAGCAATTATCCCTATCACCAGGCAGAAGAGGAAAAAACATACCCCCCAGTACCTGTCAATCAGGGATCTCCCCTTTCAGCATGCTTTTAGGATAGAAAATACTTCATATAATTTTCAAAAAAATTTGACAGCTCTATCAGAAATCACACAAACTGCGTATTCAGAGTACTGGCAATCATTTAGCACTACGAAAAATCAAGTCAGGGAGGGTCATTCAGCCAGGGAGCAAAACCCCCTTTTCCTTTTAAGATAATGAAATACTAAACTCACTTCTTCCATGACCAGTTTGGGAGAAGCAACGCGGATGGCAATGCCCATGTCAGCCAGCTTGTCCAGTACGTCCTGGAAGTCCAAGTTACGTCGAGATTTGGCTCGAGACAGTGCACGACCCTAGGCCAACAGTTGTGTTAGTTATACTTTTTGTAGCAGTTTGGAAAAACAAAACTTTCTTATTAAAAAAAAAATACTGCATTATAAGCAAACACAGAGTGACCGTGCACAGAGAGCATAGACCACAGTAAACTGCAATATAGGAAATTTATTTAGCCTTCAGGTCACAGGCTCCTGCAAAATCATCCCTCTGGTATGGTGGCTAGGAAAGTTTCATTTGTACAGCACATTCGTCTGCAAGTGTCTTTTTGCCCAAACCAAACAGTGTTCAGGACTTGGAATTTACTGGAAGACACTTCTCTTCCTCAATGATTGTCACACACTGTGAATAATAGGGGAGGAAATACCTTCTTCTAAGTACTGGGGAGTTATACAGACATATAACATATACATATATATATAGACAGCCTCAGCACAGTTAATCCCTTCTGTTAGCTCAGTGTTATCAGAATTTGGTAAAAGGAGCTTATTCTCCATATCTTCATCTGCCTTATAAAAAGCAGTATCCCCTAGATTTTCTGCAGAAGTAGTCCCAACTACTCAGTAAGGGACAAAGACTTCTACCTTGCAGTTCTCCTGGGCAGGTACTACTGGCAAGGCAACTCTCTGCTTGTATGACCAACAGAGGAAACACACATTGGATGACCCTTCAACAACTTTGTTCCCTGGATGACATTCTCATCCCAACCCCTCTCTGAAATAACTTCTTGACTTACAGCTCCATGGCAAGTAGTTCCAAAGGTCTCAGTCATGCCTTGCTCTGTGCCAGTGAGGACATAGCTACAAGTGCCCATTGTGCCACCGATCAAAACGGGCTGCCCAGTCAGCTGTGGATGCAAAGCACTCATTCGTAAGAAAAAGCTGAAAAAACTCATTCTTAATAAAAGTCTGAGAGGAACCATATCTCCAGAAAAGGAGGTCAGATTAATATTCCTTGAGAGCATCCCTGCTTGTCTCAGGTGCCTGGAATCAAGGATTCTAGAAAACTAACCGCACTGAAAGATGCACACCGGTAGATCAAAAGCCTTGTGTCCAACACACAGACAAGGCAAACCACTGAATCCTGCCCTTGGCATAAAGGTCTTCTTTCCTTTCATCCAACTATTTTGTGTGTGGAGCAGAAGGAAGAGCTCAATGTCCCAAAGATCTAACACAAGCTGAATATTGCCATCCCACCAGGGCTCTAGTGCTGTTACCTAAATGCTGAGAGTTCATTTTTTAAGGTATCTGTTAGGGACCCTAAAATTGTCTGATTAATCCAGAATTTTCTATTTCCTCCTCCCAAAGACAAACTTACTTGATAATCAACAGCAATAAGAGGATGGTGAGGAGGGAAGGCCCTGGTTGATCCCTTTCTGTGCACCAGCAGAGTCCTCTCCTTTCCATCCACTACATGCTGTTCCACTTTGGCAATGTTGTGAGACACATCATAGATAACGTGCATGTCCAGGTCATCTGGGGTTGTGTTGAAGACTTTGGCAAAGGCCTAGAAAGAGAGAAAATCAGGATGTGAAGTACAAGATCATCATAATTCAGCCACAGTGGAACTGAATACAACAGTGCTGAGAATGACAGAATTGGACTGCATAGACTGTTTGTCTGCCCACTGGCAGCTTCCTGTTGTAATTCAGTCAGATATCAATTAGGCAAATTTGCCCAACTCTGAAAAGCTGGCTTTAGCAACAAAACCCCTCAATTTTAGCAACAAACCCCCCAGTTTTCTTGTATCCTCTTTTTTCAGCTCAAGGCATTTTCAACAACACTGCTTAAGTGGCTTCTGCCAAGTACAATCCAGTGATGTTGAGAGGTTTAAAATAGATTGTCATGACTGCAGCTTTGTGCAAGTCTCTCCAGGAAAAAACAGCTTAAGAAACATAAAATTGAAATTAAGTTAAACAGTGCAACTACTCTTTGTTCTCCATGTCTGGGATGACGCAGCAAAAATATCTGCATCAGAGACAACTCTGCTCCTACCTGTCGTGTTAGGAAAGTCATGGAAGAGCGGTTAACCCAGGCATAGTTGCCAGCAGCTGCCATTCCCTTCAGGTAATCCTGTCCCTCTGCAGAGGCAATCCTGGCACATGCCAACTGGCGATCATTCACTATGATTTTGTCCCGTTTCATAGCTTTTTCCATAGCCACCAGTGCATCTGGGAAATAAAGAGAGTAAATCTAAGTGACTTCTTCATTTTGTTTCAATCTTTGAGATTAACATGGGAGTCTGTAATTTGTATTCTAAAACTGAACTCATCTGCCCAATGGTCAAGTCCAAGGCTACTTCTTAAATGCAAAAGCAAATCCGTCATCAATTGTTTGCAAACAGGTAACACCTAACCAGACAATTCAGGATGCTCTAATCAATTGCACTGTAAGAAAAGCTCTTTGGTGCTGGAGTTTGCTGTCAGTGACAAGACCACACTGAAGTCTGCCTCTCTCCAGGTAGCTACACCAGTCAGATCATACCTGTGGCAACCTGGTGGCCCAGCCCTCTGCTTCCACTGTGGATCATCACGCACACCTGCCCTTTGTGGTCAATGCCCATCTTCTTGGCAGCATATTCGTTGTAAATCTCATCCACCACCTGGATCTCAGCATAATGATTTCCAGCTCCCAGGGTCCCCAGCTGCCAATCACAACACACTGATCAGACAGGGCAGAGAGGAGCACAGGATAGAGCTATGTCAACAGGTGATAGGACAAATTGCTACAGCAAGATTTTGGGTTTAGAAAAGGTGTTTTTTGGGAAAAAATATTCCCATGTAAACTGCAAGGAAGTAGAACAGTAGCATTACCACTTTCCTTTTTGTTCAAATTTGTAACTACCTGTGCTGCTGGAACAAGACTGTGATTAAACAAAAGGACCAGGATCTACATACAGACTGCCACTTTTTTCCAACTTACTTTGGCCTGGATGGGAAGAGTATAGGCCATTGAGACTTCGTCTTCAGTTTGTACAGACAAAGCAGACAGTCTTACACTCAGTTATAACTCCACAAAGAAGTTACAACATCTTGTTAATTAAGTACTTAAAACTTTTCAGTAGATTAAAACAAGATTCCATTTCCAAGCCCAAACTTTTTCAACTCTGTAACAGATCGTTTATTTGCAGGGCAAATGTGAAAGTTGGGGACATAACATTATTTTGAGGTTAAAATGCTGTAATTTTGCACCACCCCAATTAATAAAGAATAGTATCAATTAATATCAAGAACATACAAGAAAGCTTTAGAAATGTACCATTAGTACAGCCATCTCAAATTGTTCCACACAGAGCAGCAAGACATCATATATAGAAATGTAATCCAGCTCCTAAACTGTGATTTAAGTATGAGCTAGTTCTACTTATTATTGTACCTTTTCTTACCCTGCTATTAACTCGCTGAACAAACATGGATAAAAGCTGAACATTAACTTGCTTATCTCTTTGAAACAAAATACATCTGGACGTGGAAATACCACCCAATATAACTTGAAGTACCAGGTGTTAACAGATGAAAACCTGATGGCCCCAGGGACCTTGGGTGGTATGCCCAGTATTATTCTCCTCTGCTGCAGTTCTGTCAAGAATTATTCAGAACTGACCTCACCATCTTGCCTTTTCCCCCTGCCCAGAAATGCTAGACAGAGTTTCAAGAAAAGACACAGCATCAGAGAACTACTCTCTAACCTTTACATTTGAACCCTGGGAGCATGCACAGCCCTCCTGAAACATAACATTACCTGAGGCAGGCCCCTTTTCTTTGCCCTTGAAGAGACTTTGTTGGGGTCAGCCTGTAGCATTCTTCCATATTCCTCACAGTGCTCCTTGTCCTCTGCCCAGGCATAGCCCTCCCGGAGAGACCAGTCCACACCCATCTCCAGTGCCTCTTCCAAATCCCTGCAATTATCAATCACCTACATAAGATGATTATCCTGGGATACAATCAAATCTCCACTGGACACGGCCTTCAACAACTTGATGCCGGTTTTTTTGTTAGACCTACCTTTAGATCTACATCCTTCCTGCAAGGAGTTGGACGAGATTACCTCAAAAGATCCCATCCAACCTCAATTATTCTATTATGTTATGGTCAGCCCCCAACTCTCCTACCAAGTCCAGCTTCTTAATACTGCATTAAAATCAAGCTCTACAAATATATTAACTTTTGGTACATCATCACTTTTTCCTCTTTCCTGGGTGGGAAATATCCTATTTTCTATCTATAATCCTATCTCTTATCCCTTTCAAAAAAGGCCAAAAAAAATCGAAGTTTTCTGACAGAAGAAATAAGAACCCAGCAAGAACCTTTAAGGGGTTTAAATGGGGGAAGAAAGAGCTGACTGTGCATTGATTATTATGTCAGTCCTGGTAAAGCACATATGCAGAAAGAATGGAAAGCATTTTAGAATTAGCTTTCCTTTCCTAAGTCTCCCACTGACGAATCTTGCCTCAAAACAAACAACAGAGATGCCCCCTCTAGTGATGTGTGCACAAGGTCATTCTCTTACTTGGCATTCATGGGGATGACACCTTTGGAGCCGACACCAACAGGAATGTGGTCAAACATAGCCTGGGCGAGCTGTTCCTTCACAGGCTGCACATCACTTTCATCCAAATTTGTCCGCAACAAACGGACACCACAGTTGATGTCAAAGCCGACACCACCTACAAGGGGAGAAAAAGCCATGTCAGGGAACATGTACTGAAGGCTGTAATCTCACTCCTTTTCTTGTGAAGGAAGAAAAAGCAGAACTGCACTAGGCCTAATTTTAACAGATTTACATGAAACCTCAGACTTCAAGGCATAGCTGTAGGATTGCCTACAGAGCTCTCTGTTTACAAAGTTACTCCAGAAAGCTGACAAAGAGAAGTGGACGCAATTATAAAACACACTGCCCATAGAAAGTAGAGAGAATGTTCCTGTTCTGCTGCCTAAGGTCAGAAGAAAAGTTACAGAATCAAAAATGTTCTTGAAAGCAATCCCCAAAAACAAGCTCTTTTTTGAATCTTCACTGGAATAAATAATGAAGAGTTATAAGAAGTAATTAATACTTACAAGGAATATTAAACTTCAGTTCTTGGTGTTTTGCTTAGCTCCTACTATTTATAATAATAAATTCTGTAAGGCAACACCAAATGTGAAAGATAATCATGCCACCTTTAGTATGAAGGTTCTGGTGTTACGAATGTTAGAGGGGAGACACCAAACTAAGAGACCTTGCGTCTGAGTCAATCGGGAACACTTGAAATGATCAAAGCAAAACTGAAACATGACCATCATGTTTTATGACAACCACACAAGCTTCACACTGTCAGTAACTGAAGATCTGGGTGTTTACTAAGAAGACAGACATACTGTAAGGTTACGTTTTAAGTGTAGAAATATCCTCAAAAGATGTTATCAAACTACTCAAACAAACTAGCCACTTCTTTATCAATCTGGGGAAGCCCCAAGGTCAAAGACTTCAAAACTGAGGGATACCACAAGTCCAAGCTGCAAACACAAGGGCAATTCTCCCAGTCCTGTTTAGCTGTTCTCAGTGTAACTACCTGCTCCATAAAGAATAAAGATTCTAAGCGCAAAAATTAAGCACCCCCTAACTCCCTATAATTCTCATATTTTTAGATTTGTTTCTGAATGTAAAGTACTGTAAAGTCCTGCCATTTTGAAACGTATTTTTATGCCTTCCCAGATATTTTTCAGAGCAGGTTAAGTCAGTCATCCTTACCTGGTGAAACCACTGCTTCAGGATCACTCATATCAAAGGCAGCCATGTTGCCAATAGCAAATCCATAGCCAGAATGGACATCTGGAAGGCCTATTGATCTCTGAAAGGCAATTTTAAAGCTTTATGGAACTTGATGCTGCACACTCATCTTGGTTATACTTTGCCTTGTGGCAGTGGTTGTCACATTTGCAAACAAATATACCAAAAAGAGAATGGATGCTCAGATGTAGGTGAACACATCAACCATCAGGTGAGGATCTGATCTCCTGCACTTACAGGACAGTCAAAAAAAGCAGAGAGCAGATCTCTGAAGCAAACTCCCCATGATACACAAAAAGTTATTGGAAACTGGAACTTTTCAGTATCTATTAAAGTGCTACCACACACTGAAGTGAACAGTACTTTTGAATGGGATTATTTGCTTCTTCTGCCTCTCCTTGCCATCGCCAAGAAATCCGTGGTTTGGAAAAAAGAAGTGAAGATTTGAATATGTAGATGATTGTAGCATCTCTTCTACAAACTGCCAGCCAAAATTCCCATTTTAGCAGGTTGTTACTATTCTACCTTACTCCATTTTGGCCTGACCCCTAAGGCATTTAAAAGCATGATGGTCTGTCTTTTACTGCATCCATAAATGCAAAACTTCTGCCAAAAGAGACAATTAAAGATTCTGTTATATGCAATATTTAATGTGAAAAGGATAATTTCCACATCATACTTTGCACTTCTTGAAAAGAGTCAGAGGTAAACATTTTCCTCCTGCATCATTATATCTCATGCTTTGCTTCCAAAAAGGCACAGGATGAGGGAAGGCAGTGTTGAGTGCATGTGCAGGCTCACTACTCACATGAGGCCAATAACAATAATACACACAACAGTACCACCTCCTGCTCTCTCCACACTTCTCCAGGTATTCCAGAGCAGAGGCAATTCACAACCAACATGCAGTTAGTATGAACAGCGGGGGAAGGTGGTTCAAGAAGCTGAAACAGCATGAAAAGCTGTATGTCAAAAGACAAGCAATGAAATAAGTGGCTACTTCCCTTTATGACAACTTAGTTTTGCAGCCTGGCCTTGCAAGCACTGCTTACCCAGATACAGGTTCCTAACACACACACTGCCTTGAGAAGAGCTTTGGTCCATACCTCTTCTCGTGAGAGAGTTCCCATTTGGAATGCAATAATGTCAGACAAATGGGAACAGAAAAAGAGCAGTTTTCCAAAGCAGATACTCACGTGAACAATGCCAGGCAATGCAGCCACATTCCCAATCTGTTTCATAGCAGGCAAGAAGCCACCCGCACCTGAAAAACATGTTTTTAAAAAAAGTAATCTGATAATTTACCATGATAATTGCAATGAAACACTTTCCTAAGAGGCTATTTAAAACACATGTCAGAAAAGAAGACGGCTGACAAGACTTCTAATCTGGTATAAAGAGCCTGGCACTGTGCACAATCTGCAGTTTCATTAAATGCAGTGTTTACTTCACTGAAGGCCAACTTCTGCTGTGTTCGTACCGATAGCGTGGGGTCTGTGCTAGCAACGGCAGCGTGCTCTCTCAGCCCGGCTGGCAGCTCGGATGCAGCCCCACAGCGCACAGGCCCAGGCAGTCCCCCCACATTAAGCTCTGAGAGCGGCACTCAGGGAGCGCCCCCGAGCACAGCGCTGGGCACAGGCCGTGCTCCAGCTGTGCGGGCTGCAGCGGCACGCAGGGCGGGATAACCCGCTCCGGCCCGCCGCCTCTGCCCCGCTGCGCCCCGGGGCTCGGCGTGCGGGGACAGCCCTGGCGCAGAGCACGAGACAGGGCAAGCGAACAGGCACTAGTTCTGCCAGGAGAGGTTTAGCTTGGACATTAGGAGGAATTTGTTCACGGAAAGGGTGATTACACATGGGAACGGGCTGCCTAGAGAGGTGGTGGAGTCACCGTCCCTAGGAAGCATCCTTTTAGGGAAAGGATGGACGTGGTACACAGTGCTATGGTCCAGGTGGCATAGTGGCGTTCGGTCACAGGCTGGACTCGATGATCTCAGGGGTCTTTTCCAAACCGACTGATTTTGTGTCACCCCCCGGGTCAGGGCGTCCGCACCCCGCCGGACCCACCTCCGCCGCGGCAGGCATTGCGCAGCTCCTCGAACATCAGCTTCTCCAGCGGGTCGTTCACGTAGAAAACGCCCTCCACCTGCGGGGAGAGCCGTCAGCCGCCCGACCGCCCCGACCGCGACTCCGCGCCCCTTCCCCCGACCCCCGCCCGGGGCACCCAGGCCGCCTCCCACGCACACGCATGTTCGGTACGAAGCCCTTCTTGATCCGCCAGCAGTTCTTGTCGATCTTGTCCAGGTACTGCAGCTCATCGTTGTAGCTGCGGCTCATGGCGGCGGCGCTCCCGGTCGGCGGGTCCCGATGGCAGCGCCGGCCGGCGCCAGGAACTGGCGCGCGCCCCCCGCAGCAGCGGACCGGAGCCGGCGAGGCTCAAACCTCTTCCCTCAGCCCTGCCTCCTGCCGCCCCCGTCCGTCCGTCCGTCTATCCCTCACCCGTGCCGGGGGCTGGCCCGCCCCCTGCGAAGCCCGTGCCAGACGTGTCCCCCACGGTGCCGGGGCAGCCCGCGGCAGGCACCCGATACCCGCGGGCCAGGGAGTGAGAGGGAGCGCAGGGGGCTGGGCTGGACCTGGCTGCCTCCTCCTTCACACCACGTACGGCTTCGGGGCTACTTTGTGTGGAAAAACCCCGGGTATTTTTTTCAAGTGTCTGTGCGTGCTGGCCCCCGAGGCAGAGTAGCTTTGGCCCGTGGGGTATTTAGGTACCGCCCTGGAGCAGGTGGGATCAGCTCGCTCAGCTCCGGAGAGCCAAAAGCTGCCTGCGCCCCATCGCTGCCTGCGTTTCTCAGTTTAAGGACACGAGTGTTTGGGGGCCAGAGCCGGCTTCCTGCCCAGGTTTGGCCAAAGCACAAGCAGCTACGCATTGCAGGACAGGCATGGCCCTCTGCAGAACTGCGTTCACGTTTGCACACCAATAAAACACGGGAAAAAAAGGAGGAGAAAGAAAGAGGGTAAGATACCCAAATGAAGTAAGAAACGTATCTAACCTTCAATTCAGACAAAGATGTCGGAGGATTAGGTTTAGAGGACTTACACTTGACTCCTTCAGTGTTTCTGGCTATCTAACCTGGCTAAACAGCACTAAACAGGGCACATGACAGACACAAGGATTTTCAAGAGTCACAGGGAGAGATGGAGAGTAGTAATGCTCAAGTCCTGCTTCTGCATCTTAAGATTTATGTTAAGACACTGCAAAGATTTAGTTCCCATTGTAACTGGGACAGTTCCCAGTCTGACAGTTCCACAGTTCTGGGAAGAGTGATAGGAATCCCTACTTGATGCATGGTGTGCAGAAGGGAAGTGTTTAAGGTTGTTAGAGTAGAAACATTAGCAGCTGTATCTGCCCTAGCAGCATTTTGACAATGTAGTTTTCCTAATTTTAAGAGATTGCAGCATCCTTATGGAAGTGTATAGACAAAATTGTATTTTGAAGGAGTCATTGATCTTAAAAACATTTTTGCATCAGTTAAACTATAGAATAAATAATGTTAAGCATCTGTTACATGTTCTCCCTTGGGTCTGCTTGTTCCCACTATTATACCAGCTAATCATTCCATCAGCTTTTTTTGATTCCCCTCTTGCCCACAACCAGGATGGTAGTTGTCAGAGCTCAAGTTAAACATTTCAGCATTGTCTTGATTTTCAAACATTGACTTGATCTGAAGTTCATGCTTAGCAAGTGGTCTCTCTTCTCCTTTAGTGTTTGTAGTGGACATCAGTCGAAATCAACGCATATCCCTGTGAGGAGAAGAACCGTCATGGACATATGATGAATTAAAATGAAGATGTTATATTAGGGTTTCTTAATTTCAGATTGATCTTGGTGTTTAAGGTCCAAAATTCTACTGAGAAGAGCTGAATGTTGGAAGTAATAAGTTTTATTCAACTCTGTCATATGAACTTTGCAAAAGGGCTCCATCTTTCCTTGGGTGCTACCCCTTTGCACCATGTTAGTGACAGAAGGAAATCTAAAGATCATACTGAGGAAGGTTCATCTGAGCCTTGAGGCAACTAGGCAAGCATCACAAGGTGGGATTATTCTTCACCTAATTTGTGCCACTTAAGAATTAGCCATTTAATCTAAATTTGTCCTTAAAGCTTCCCCAACTGTCAGCACATACAGAGCAATGAGCCTGCAGAGAGCAGTTCATCACAGTCACAGAATCACAGAATGGGTGGGGTTGGAAGTGACCTTAAAGATCATTCAGTTCTAACCCCCTGCCATGGGCAGGGACACCTGCCACTAGATCAGGTAGCTCCAAGCACCATCCAGCCTGTCAATGAAAAGTAAGAATTGTTTTTTCTTCCTATTGACCATAGCTATCAGACTGGGACTGGAAGTGGAAACGCTAGAACCAGAGCCTAAACTCTAGCCTTTAAATGGGAATCTCATTCACTTTGCTAGGCTTCACATAGCAATTTTGTGTTGTCTGTCATTCCTTGTTACTGTTGAGGAGACTGGTTAGAGAACACTGGGGGGAATGGGCACCACAGAATCACTAAAATCCTTCATTCACAATTAGTCTGTAAGGTTGTTGGCAATAAGTGCCACTGAGAGCAGTCTGCGAGCGATTACATTTTGTAGGGAACCAGGTGGGAGTCAAAGAACAATTACAAACAACCTTTGCATTTTCTTTCCTGAGTTGTGTTTTGTACTTAACTGCAAACAAAAATTTAGGAATCTCTGCAAAGAAAAGCTTCAGAAATACTGAAAATAACTTTGAGAAATTTTTAATCATGGAGAAATGCAACAGGCTTACTCCTTTTCTGGGCATTCTTTTGTCAGCAATGCCCTTGTACTGACTGGTTACCTAGCAGCATTCTGTATGCTCACACTACATTTGGAGATTTGGAGATTTGGAGAAGGATAACCAGAAGACAAAAAAAAAAAAAAAAAAAAAAAAAATACAAATACTTTCTGAGAGCTCACTAACTACTTTTGCCTACTAGCCTCAGTCATTGTCACCAATTATTAACAAAATCCAGGTGTCCTAGGTGAACAAAATTGAATTCACCTCCTTCTCATATTCCAAGTATTCAACAAGTGAGATAACAATTTGATCTAATTGTCACATCTAATTTGATGTGAGTGGCCAAACTTGAACAATACGTTAAACCCATTTTTACATGAATTGCAGCTTGCAAGACTGAGCAAGTTATACATTTGATCACTCCATAGTTATATATTCAGTTCTAACTTTTCCTCTCAAAGAAAAATACACTTATTTCTAATAGAATTTTGCCATTATTACAGATCTCATTTTAAACCCATTTTTACTACTTAAGTAGCCCAAATAAAACAAATTTTTCGCAGTATAGAAGGTGAATAAATGCCTAGGGAAAAAAAAAAAGAGAAAGAGGGATAACCTTTCATAAAGGAAAATCTTTCATAAGTATCAAAATCTTACCTCTACAATTGTAATGTGAGGTCTTGTCAAGGTAACGTTGGCCAGATTGGGAAGAGGGAGTCCTTTCGACAGTTTAGCTTAAAAAAAGAGACAAATTATGGTTTAGGTATGCATTAGAAAGATAATAAACACCTGCTTTTCAACAACACTGTTTATCCAGGGACTTGTAGGTCATTTACAACAATTAGCCTCTTAGTCCTCACAAGCAAGCCTGGGAAGTCACTAAGATGCTCATTTTCCAATGGGAAAAAAGAATTACAAGTGCTTCTCTCTTGGCAGAGTGTTGCAGCCAAACCAAGGCATTTCATGTTCAACACATTACATACTGAGTGATTTGTCCCTAATGATCCCTGACATCTCTACCATCATTAGAACTTGTTCCCATTTGTATCCATTAACTAAAGAAGGTGATGTTCATCCCAGTATAGAGGGCTGACACAAAGCTGTATCTCCCTCCAGGGCCTTAAATAAGATTTATGAGAGGCAAAAGCTCTGTTCTGGTCTAATATAAAGGAATACATTTCACATATGGTGGCCTCAGGCAGGTGTGCAGATGAGAAAGACTTTTGCTTTTCTCCCTGATGCGTCAGGACCACCTAGACTGAGATGAAGGCAGATGAATTTTTATTTTCCTAGTAATTTTTGCCCTTTTACAGAACAGTGAGAAGGAGCACTTACACCCCTACAGATCAATTTCCACCTTCCATTGCTTACTGGCTGATGGTCATTTTCCCTCCAAATTAATGGGAGCTGAAAACTTAATCAGAAAGTCAGAAGAAGTTCCTAGAATAACCCATTCTGCTGGAAGCTTTTTAGCTGGTGCTTTGAAATACAGCCTTACCATTAGCTGATGGAATTACTTCAGTCTGTAAAATGTAAGATAGGATGTTTTCCAGAAGCAAGACCTGCAACAGACAAGAAAACTGAGTTAGTTATCATTTCCTGATGGCAGTAGAACTGTCGTGCCCTAATCCTGGGTGGAATTAGTAGGCTCTTAGTCAACTTCCAGTTCTCTTTTGGCCTCAAAGAGCCATAAACTCAAGTGAACTTTGGATATTAAGGTTTTGGAATGATGCAAAGGAAGTGAGATGCAAAATGAAAATGGATTTCATTATGCTTGGCCAACATTTTAATTTGCTTTATTTGTGAGATAATTTATCACCAAAAGCAGGACCAGAACAGTTTTAATAATTTCTCCTCAGCTACTTGGAACTTATTGATTATACTGAGAATGAAATGACTCTCTGCAGGGGCAGGGTTTTCCCCTGCAAGGCTGCAACTGCACTATGTCAGGCATCTGAGGGATGTATCTTGACTCTCCCTCCTTGCTGTAATTCCGAGCACCTTGATGAGCACCCATGGAGTGCCTGTGCCTCAGGCATCCCTGCGACATTGGATGGCGCTCTGCTCTTCTGCTACAGCTCAGGTGTGCTCTGTTTCACCATGATAATTCGAGAGATCTCTGCTTACTGCAGCCGGGGCAACTACAGAATGTCTCATTCGCACAGCACTAGCTTGCCCCAAAGAGTTTACTTTTAACTCCAGAAACAGAGAGGTGGATGCCAGAAGACAGGAAGAAAGCTACTCGGGAATGAAGCCAAATGATTTAGAAATACAGATAAAATTTAGCTGCTTACTCTTTAGCCTTGATATCACTGATATTCTTTGTTTGCATTTCCTATATGCTTCAACTACCCACTTACCTCAAAAGAGCCAACATTGGAGTGGGCTAGGGAGAACTGGACCCTGAGGGAAAGAAGTGAAACAAGATGAGTCACTAAGAATGGATAAACACAGTTATTCTAATCATGAGCAGTCATTGTGCTGTAGAGCTCCAGGCCTTAAGAAGCATCTGTAAAGAGATTTTTTAAGCACTTTCACACACAGTATACTGCTGCATAGAGAAAGATGTGTTTTTTTTTTTCTTGGAGCATTGCTGAGCATCCATGCTTAAGAGTGTACCAGAAGGGCTGTAGCCAGGAGTGTGCTTTCCTCTCTGTGCTGTTCTGGAAATTCTACTGACAATTGATTTTCCCAAGGACTTCTAGGGTGTCAGGTACTTTCCAAAGATTTTGGTACATCTGCAGAACGCGTTCATGTGATTCTTACCAGGAAGAAAGGATCTGTTCATTGTGTGGTACTACTGCTACTGGCTTTGTTACTACTGCCTGTGTTTCCAAATTGAAATATTTATTCCCTATGTTACTCTCATATTCAGCAAAAGATTTCTGAGTTTCCTCAGCACCAGTAGCCAAGTTCTCAAGGCCAGCTTCCAGCACACTTTAGATTTTCTTCTTTGAAAATTACTGCAGAAAATGCTAACAGCACTATCCTCCTTAAATTTCTAACATCCCTCTGCTCTGACAACCTCTGCATGTTCTTAACCCTGTGTCTTAGGGAGTGTTATGAAATTGGAGTCCCAATTCCCAGTTGTGAGGTCCTGATATACAGAGCTTCTTCTCCATGAAATGTGACATGCCAGATGTGTAAATGACCTAGCCTCTGGTCTCCAGCTTTCTGAACCTTGGAAGTTGCAGGACTTCAGTTGGTGGATGTCTGCTATAAGAATAACTGCATAGGGGACCTGCAGGGGCCCAGGTTCTTTACTGTGCCCTGGACTGCTCTGACATTCTTTAGTGGCACAGGTTGTCTAGAAAGCCATGACATCTTGCTAGCTGGAAGGTGATGAGGGATACACTCAAATGATTTATGGTCATCAAAACTGCCCTGCATGCTTAGTTTATCTAGCTCAGAAGGGAGAGTAGATGTAAAAAGCAAGAAGTTGGGTGAAACCACTTCCCTGCAGCAATCCACTGGTGAGAAGTCCCTTGGGGCCATGGCATTTGTCAGAGAGAAATTTCCTGCCTCCTCTAAACTCTACAAGGGCTGCCAGATTTAGAGAATCTGATGCAGATGAATTTATCAGCAAAACATATTCCTAGTTATCTGATCATACATCTAAACTACTAATGTTGGGATTGCTAACATTGTTTTCTAAAGGAAATCTTTTTCATCCCAGGTTGGATTACCTGTTCAAACATAGTGAGCCCATCAATTTCTGATCAAATATATTCAGAGAAATGCTGCTGTTGGCTGCCTGCAGAATAAAGAAACTTTGGGTTACCAGACATAAAAAACCCCAGGACCCTTCCTGTGAATTCGTCACAAATACATAAATACCATCTTTCCAGTTATGCACAGAAGCTATTTTGGGTAAAGGCAGCTTTCTCATTGCACGGCTGCACACAGTAAATGTCTGTTTGTTTGCATGGCACTGACAAGAGCTGAAATGGGGGTAATGAGATATCATTAATCAAAGCCATGAACAAGATGCCAAGAGGCATGACTCACTCTTGCACAACTGTCATTCCAGAAAACAAAACCTTGCTAAATCAGAGTCACTATGTGTTGGGATTTCTGTCCATCTGTAGGAAAATGTTCTTTGCCATAGAAATGTCCTGTAAGTTAGGTGAGGTCATGCCTACACCTGTGACTAAAGGGAATCTGCATTTTAAGTACTAGAAATTTGGCATTTTCTTTGTTTCTTGTACAGAGTTTTAACAGAAGGAAGGAAAACCCATATTTAATCCTGAGTTAAATGTCACCTTGTTTGTTGTACTTACTATGTTCAGCGTGAACAGAGACTGGGTGGTTGAGTCTGGCAGACTGGCCACCACCTCCACGGAGCCCTGAATCTCTACTGTGAAGGAATCCTGCTGTAAGCTGATGAGAGGGATTTCAGTAGCCATTAGCTTCAACATCACTGGGTAGGGTGTAACTGAATATTTAGCTATCTGTAAAATTCAAAGACAAAAAAAAAAAAAAATTCTTGTAAAATGGATCAGAATACTGCATTTTCTCACTTTTGAAGCAATAATTTTGAAGTAGTTCCTTACAATGAAGGTTAAGGATAGCTGCTAAAATAAGATTCTTTCAGGTAAGCAGGAAATAAAGGTTTTCTGTGGTGCTAAATTAACAATATTGGCCACTCAGGAATGCAGTGGAAAGTTCCTTCCACTTAAGGAATACAAATTTTTCCATATTATTTCAAGTGAAATTAAATACTTGCTTGTGAACAGAGAAGCTAAATGGACCACAAATGTGGTATTTAGTCACACAATAAAAGAGCTCAAGAGTGATTCACTTTGAAATTCATCCATCTCAGGAGATGGGTTCCTCCTCTGGACTGTCCTCCGAGGAGCCTCACTCTGTTCATTGCCTGAAGAGTGAATAGGTTCACAAAGTTCAATATTCAAAACAGAGGGGGTGGAACATTTGCATCGATGCTCATGGCATTTTATGGAGAACACCATACATGATTGTCCTTGGAGAATTGTTATATTTCTGAGGAAGGAACTTAATAACATCTGAGAAGCAAAAAAGAAGTACTTTGAACTATTAGTCTGATTTCACCCATTCTCGACATTTATAGCCTAAGAGTTCTTATGCTCATTTTTGGTTTCTCATTCTGTTTTAAAAGGTTGGTGGAAGCCATGCATGCTCATATTCTCTGACCTGTTATATTCATCTCCTTCACCTAAAATAAATGGAAATCCTGTGCATCTGCCTTGTCTGTTCCAGAGGATGTAATGTTTCCTGTCCATCTGTTAGCTCATTTTTCCACACATGGTCCCTTCCCGGGTTTTCTGCTCATCAGTCACAGGCCCCAGCAAAGTAAAGAGAATTATGCAGGTTTGGGGAGGAGAAAGGTGATTTTTCTGAGCTGAGGTCCTCTTGGATGTCTCTCAAAGCAGGACTCATGACTGGAAGCTTTTTCCTGCATAGAAACCAGCTTTTTCCTGGTTTTAGGTGGGAACAGCTGTGGCTTAGGCACGGTGCCCAGAGAAAAGATTGATGTGCAAGGTTATGGGCCAAGATTATGTTTGGTAACAGTGCAAGTCATTCCACTCATCATGGGGGAGTGACAAGGCCCATCTGCTCAGACACACATGTGCCTTCTCCAGTGCAGGAGCCCTGCTGGCCCTATAAGGCTTTGGGATACACCAGCAGTGAGGCGTCTTGACACCCACACTGGGTGGCTTCCCTGAGACTTTGTGAAAGTAATGATACTCACCTCAGGGATGATACTGCCAAATATCTCTGTGTTTATATTAAAATAGTTGCAAGTCTGAAGGAAAAAGTAAAAGAGAGAAAACAAATGAGTTACCAGAGTTGATCTTCATGGTCAGCTTTTCTGTAAATGCATTATTACGGCCATTTCAATGAATATTTGATTTTGGGCCTCTCAGAAATATTCCTAAGAGACTCAGTATACTTAAAGCAGCTTCCCAGTAATACATGCCAAAATAATCCCTCAGAAATCAAATGCTAATTTTTTTTTTTATAGTTTAAATAATTAGTTTATTATAGTTTGGGCTGCAGTCTATAGGTTTTTTGGGACTTACTGAACCTACTGCAGTTGGGTTAGCCAAGTCAGGCAGCCTCCAAGATACAGACGCTGTGCTTTGACATATGCTTTCCTTACAAGGCCCCTGCAATACTTCCATTCTATGAAGATCCCTCAGAAAACAGACACTGAGGCTTCAAAACGCTTCAGAACAGATCCCTTGTCTCTGTAGAGAAGTCTGTGCCTCACATCTACAAACCCCTTATTTTTTGTAACAAAGCTGGCATTATTTGGTATTTGGCTCAGTGGAACTTGGCATGCCTGGCTGTGGCCTGAGTCATCTATACAGAGCATAAGTAAAAGAGAATAATAATACCCTAGTATTTATAATCTACTGTCTCAGGACTCTACAGACCAACTGAGAGCTTTATACGGCCATGTACTGACATCTGGCAGGTCAAAACCGTGTCTGAGCCACTCTGACCCCATTCCTCTGTGTCCTGCTCACCTCCTCTGCAAGGGTCATGTTGAAGGCCCCTGCAGTGTAGTAAGCAAATGAGGAGGTCTGAAAGAAATACTCTGAGAAGGCAAGGTACAGCATGGAGTCACTTTGGTTCGGGATTGTGGAAGAAGCTGCCACGAAGGGAGAGTCAGTATAGTTTCCAACTGGGAAGACTACACCCTAGAAGTTATTGTCAGAGATAAAAAGAACAGAGTCAAAATACAACTTTACCATGACTGCAGAAAATGAATACTACTTTCATTGACTTTTCCCAGGCTATTCATTTGGTTTATAAATGAGTATGCAGGCTTGGTATACACAAGCACCCTGAAGGCTTGGTGCTTTCACGTAGGTGATGAAGGCAAGTACCAGCATTTGGACATCTTCACAGACGAGGCCCAAGATCTGTCTTTGGGATACTGGTCACCTACTGAGGACCGTCTGCCACTTCAGATCACCCTCTAAATGAAGTGTCTAAATATTGCATGAAGAACATGACTAGCGGTCCTCCTTTTTGAAAAGCCTTCCTTTCTCCTTTCCTCATCTCCAGGAATTTAAATCTGAGAACTGCTGCTTATGAGCTATCCAATGGTCTCAATTACAAAATTGATCTCTGAAACCAGAGGTCTTTCTTGGTCAAAATCAGCACTGTATTCTGCCCAGAATCAAGCTGATAACTTGTGCAGACAGAAGCCTTGTGAGAGAGGAAGGCTGTGTCAGACAAACCTAAAATATCTAGGTTGTCCTCTGCATTACCCATCATATTGGCCAAGCCTTGCAGGTCTATACTTCCAAATGCATCCAGATTAAACAAAAAAGTAAAACTAATTGAAAGACAAAAAAATTGATGTAGACATTTAAAGGTTAAAGTTTTTTATGTCAATTTTATTAGCTCTGTTTCATCTCAAATGCATTTTGTCTGTCTTTATCTTCTCACCTAGCTCCAAAGTTCCGATTGCCTTTTAAGGACTATCAAAATGCTTACAAAGTGCTGAATCACATATGGTGACTTCTCCATTCAATCCTCACTTGCTGGATTTACCATATAATTTTTGTATATTTCCCTGGGAGAGTAGCTCTTGGAACAGCCATGATTTGACATCTTTAGTCTGACTCAAGTCCCTACTTAAAATCTAGTTGCTGCAATACTCAGAAGAGTTTGACAGCAACTGCAGAGCTGGTGTGCTGAGACCAGTGTATACCACACGAGCAGATACTAAATCTTTGTTCCTTTTTGTTTCCACCTCTCTTGCATCCCTGTTGTCCTTTTTTTAAATACTTAATTTATAGGATCTTTGTGACAAGATTGTCTTTTCATTTGGCTTTTGTAGAACACCAAGCACAAGGCAGCTTAAACTTAATTAAGGATCTCAGATACTATAATAATGACAGCTACCCTAATCAAATCATCTTATACAGAATGACAATGAAGTCATTTTAGAATCAGGAACTAGTCAGATTTTAGTTTCAGTACATAAGGAGACTTTTTACTTAATTTCTAATAAACTTTCAAGTCCTCAGACTCAGCAGCATTCCTTGGGCTTCCATGCTTTTGAAAGGGTCTTCCATCTTCCCATTCAAGGAGCCAGGGGCTTAATTCTTGCTCTGATAGTCTTACTCTTTCTTCTCCTCTCTCATCTGACAGCAGACACATCTAATTAGACCCACGTAATAGAAATAGTACCCTGACTGACTGAACAATGAAGTCCCAGCTATTAATCAACAGTGAGAGAAAGATGAGGTTGAATACTGTTTTTCTTTCCTTTCCCTTTCTCTTTTCTTCTGTCTTGCTTAGTCAACTTTAACTGCTCTCTATTTTTTACAACCAACAGCAGTTTAAAGAAAAGGATGTGGCCTTTAAATAATTAATTTCACAACAGGATTGTTACAAATTATTACTGTAACAAATGCAATAATGCTTTGAAATGTCTGTCTTCTCAGACAGTGAGCCTTTATGTTCAGAACAACAATCACATTCATCTTGGAAAGTGTCTCATAGAATAATGGAACCCACAGCACTATTGGCAAACAGCACTACAGGCAACTTACCTTTAAGTCCAGGTCAATGAATGGTTGGAATACAGCTGGCAAGCTACTTAAGGAGTAGTCTACTTCAGCCAAATCATCAATCTGCATTACAGCTGTAAGGGTGGTGGATAAGACACAGAATATTACAAAAAACCACAAACATAATTTTATGTATACTTTAAGTCATTTTCTGAAAGAGAACGACACAAATTGCTCCAGAGAGTAGGGAAAAACACAACCAGGGACCTCCTAACATGCATTCCAGCCTAAGATTTGATGTTTCTACTGAGATCTTATGTAAAGCACCTTCTCTAGTTTGTCTGTTATTTTCTCATTGTGGAAAGTAAGTTTGGTCAAACCCAAAAAAGGACATGGCCATGTCAGTGCTTCAGTGCACAAGGAGGTGTTGGGATTTCTTCTCAAGCAGTTCCAAAAGCATCCCAACTGCCTGTAACTTGCAAATACTTTCCCAGAAGGAGGGTGCTTGATCTGCTTAGATACTTGTGTTTTGCACATGGTATCTGACCAACACTTGAGGTGTCTTAAATACCTGCAAATCTAACCCAAAGTGCTTCATGTGAGAAGGTTTTTGCAAAGGAGCTTTTTCATTTTATCTCTGGTAAGTCTGATAAATAGGCAAGTAAAACAATTCCAGGCAGGCTAGGAGAGCAGCCTTCAGCTTGTAAAGTGCTGTGTGTGCAGGAGGACTCGGAGCATGGTGAGGGAAAACCGCCTCAGCATCAGTACTGTGCGGCCTTTAAGTGGCATTTCTCACAACAGACGTGCACACTCCCACACTTGCAAGTTGAGAATTGCTATCAAGTCCTTGGCTCTTAGAAACATGTGTTTTTTGCCCAAGTAGCCCAGCCTTTATTTAACTGTGGTTCTGTATGTAAGGGAGTAGATGGAGCAGAGGGATTGATGCCAGTCCTGGAGGCATTGCTAAGCAGTACTGTTAAGGAAGTGGCAGAATTTCACTGATCAGAGAGAAAACAGAAGGAAAAGGTATCACTAATGACTCACCATTCAGTGATCTGAGGTCTTCATCTATCAACTGGATCCCAGCTCTGATATTGGGACATGACTACAATAAAAGCACACTCAAGTTATGGCCTGGTTAGCATGGATATATAAGCACCTCTTACACGTGCGCTAGCAGATCTTTCTGCTTCATGACACACATTGCAGCATTTTGTATCAAAACACATAATCTGGCTTCTTTTCAGTTAACTGGATCCCCAAGGTTTCTGCTCGGTGCAATGTAATCATATTGTACATCAGAGCTGCAAAAAAGAGGGAAGTTTCCAGAAGCAGCCTGGTGGGGGTGACAAAACCACAGCCTTAAATAGTGTGAGGACCGGTCTCATATTGGTGTCACAGGAGAGATTTCAGAATCATGGAATCATTTAGGTTGGAAAAGACCCTTAAGGTCAGCAAGTCCAACTGTGAATCCCTGGACAGAATGACAGCCATCTCAAGCTCTGTTTCATCTCAGTGGCCCTGGACAGCTTGTCATCAGAACTACTCACCCCTTTGATATAATGAAGTTGAAATGTCATACTATCAGATGACATACTATAATTTCTCTATGCATTGCCCAGTATATGTTTTGTCTGCCAAGCATAAAAGTGACCCAAGCCCCAGGATGCCTGTAAGTAAAAAGGCAGGGACTTATTGGTAAGTAAAAAGGCAGGGACTTATTGTGCATTGGAATGGAAAAATAACTACATTTTCCATTCCTACTGCTGCCTTGGTTGAACGCAGCTGTGTCAGTGTCTTGGCTATGAACCTGTCACTTTATCTGGAATTTCTGGCTGGCAAAATGATGACTGTGCTGATCAGACCAGAATAGGACTATTACAGGATTATATTTCTAATTCTTCCTTTGTCAAGTTCACAGCAGTGATTTGTGAATGCTATCATCCTTACACCCCTCCCCTACACAATTTGAAAGGCTTACATTAGTGACCAAGCTCCTGTGAATGGGTTTCTTCAGATACTTGATAAAGAAGTTATGCAGGAAGCTAGAGGGAAGGAAGAAGGCAATTAATGGGTCAAGTACTATGGTCATTAAGAGCAGATCAGATATCTCTGCAAAACATGAATTTAATGGCCTCTTAGTGTGATATTCTAGTACACATGTGAGCTTTTTGAAATGTAAAAACTGTCAGAGAGCCACCATTTAAAAGATTATAATTTCAGCACTATGCATCTCAGCCTGGGTTAATTAATATTTATGAAAAAGGGATTTCTTCATATTACCACCATCATATATGTACAAAATAGTCTCTGCATTAGGAACTTCCAAAACAAGTAAAAATAAACAAACAAAAACAACCCCCCAAACAGGTGACAAGAGTGGTCTTCAGACCGTGAGAGAAATACAAGAAATTAATGATGCACTCCTTCATGATGCTGTACTCAGAAACTTAATAGATAGTCTGGTTTTATTCAATTTTGATAGCACTGTGAATAGGAGGAGTGAAGTTACAAGCCTGTAACTTCTACCTAGAGTTGAAGATTAGAGCAGAAATTTGAAAGAAGTGAGTGCTGAAGAAGCACAAGGGATTGTTTGATTCTGTCTTTATCTTCTATTGTGTGTAAATACAAGGACAAATATCAATGTTGGCCATTTTAATGCTGTATTAGGGGCCCAGTTCTCACTTGTGGTGCCTTATGATGCCTAAAAGCAATTCTGTGTGCCCTAATTTGTGAAGCTGTCTCTGTGCCACTCATTGACATTTGTATTGTGAGTTTATACAGATCTCTTCCACTTACCCAGTTTTCCCGTTCAGCTTGATATCTATGTCACCAGAAGCTGTCCGGCAGCTGGTGAGGGATATTGACGTAGGGCCTGTATTATCCAGGGGTGTTGAAAAGATTGCAGTAACAAACACCTTTGAAATGTGCACTGTGCCTCTTCCACTGTCTTTGCTGCATCAAGCGAAAATAAATAAAAACTGAAAAAAACCCACCTCTTCACTATGGATTTGCCTGGTGATGTGGAGCCACAGCTGATCCTGGTCACTGCCACTATTCTGCTTTGCTTGCCAGTGCGGGCACTGTGCCTCCTGCTATCACCCCCGTCAGCTCCCAGGTCCCCTCCCCCTGCATGCAGCCCTGCTGGCCCTGGCAAGTGCAGATCAGAGACTGCTGCAATTCAGTCAGTTTAGCAATATAGGTAATGTGGGTTGTGGGCAAAGGAAGAGGGATTTCCTTCCTCTCAAGCAGCCTGGGACTAGGAAGGTGTGGAGACTGCTCTATGGATATTGTCATTTGCTCCTCCATTTTCCATCAGCTTTCAAACTGTATCTCTTGGTGGCACAGCAGAGGGTTTCTATCTGATAGTGTGACTGCACTATGAGGGTTTGTTATACTGGACTGTGATCCACCACACTACAGTTTTTCTAAATGTGTCATTAGCTGGCAGGCTGGACAATGACAGCATTCATCTAGAGCAGCAGTCCTGTACTATTTGCAGCAGTGCTTCTCAGCCATGGGCTCTTTATCAGTGCTGATGTCTAGGGGGGCAGGGTCTGTCTCCCACCAGCAGACCTGTTGAGAAGCACCAGTCTGTGCTCCTGTGTTACTGCTGCCACTTGATAAAGAGCACCTTTACAATGAAGGGGTCACAAGAATAACCTAAAATTTGCATTTCTGTATTATCCATCAAGAAAAACATCCCAGGACATGCAAGGCTGTACATACAACATCCAGGTCCTTATGTTCCAGTTCATATCAATGGTTAAAGAAGCATTCCCAATCACCAGTTTTATTCCAGACCCTGGTAGGAGGGAGATGGAAGCACTGGGTAATTCAACAGCAGTAACATGTATCCTAAAGCATGAGAGAGAAAAGGGAGAGAAAAGATTTTTAAAAATGGATTTATTAAGTCAGAATGAACACAAAACAGATTCAAATTTCAGTCAAACACAAATTGCCCCCAGAGAGAATACTTACCTTGAAATATTGTATTTGACATTACCAAGCCCAAATTTCTCATGGCCAGTCAAATCAGGGAAATGCTCCTTCTCCATATTCTGCTTCAGGATTTCCAGCCCAACCTCCTTGGCTACAGGAAAACAATAATCAGTTCAGTTGCCTTTGATAGTGCCTGGGAGTTCAGAGTTATGTTTCTGGCTTAGGAAATGTGATGGACACAGAATCAGCAAGAAGGTGGTATCTCACTTGAGACCCAGCAGTGCTATTTCAGGTCTCACTCCTAGTCATGACAAGAGATGAACTGATTCAATATCTGAGGTCAGATAAACCTTGATATGATGTACAATGATGTCAAGCAGCTTACTGACTTTGCTCTATTGTGCTCTTAGACTTTCCTTTATGGACTGTCATGAGGTCATTTACTCCCACTGCCCTCTTTCCTTTGTCATATCAGTATTCAAGGCAGTGCCATTAACAGCTCCCGAGAACATCACACATACCATACTCCAGCCCCTTCTGGGTGATCCTCACTTTGAGTCCAGGGTTGGCGCTCAGTTGCCCACTGAGCAAACTTAAGACGAGGAGAGAACAGCAAATCTTCAGCATCTCCCTCATTTTTCACAGGACCTGTTAATAAATATTTATAATGATAGCAGAAATTCATGCTGTGTCACTTGGTGGTTGTACTTCCTTCCCCCCTACCCTGGACACCAGCTTTCCCTCCAGAATGAAGAAAGTGGAAAGCCCAGCAACTCTGGAAGAGAAGACCCATTCTCCGCAGACTTACAAAAAGTCAGCTCTGTGGGGTAGAGGAGAAAAGTCAGCCTATCCACTGCCATAAAGACTGGGGAAAGTGCTTGAGACAAACATTGAATTCTTAGGCTATAATTTGGTGGTTCTACAGGATTCACCACAGGGGTGGTGAATGATGAAGCAAATGCCCATCCCAGGGGCTTCTGTAACAAGATTTAATCCAAGATGGAGCTATCTGTATAAATCACAGACTGCATGTAGTGTGAAATTCAGAAGGTCTTGCTTTTAGCAAGGTTTCCCAGGGAGAGTGAAAGAAGCCACCCTAATGGAGAATTTTTAAACAAAACTGAACAAAATCAAAGAATGATTTTGTGTTTTCCCCAGAGCTGGGAACAGCCTTCTATGGAGTTATTTGTCATCTGGGACTGACCTGACAAACAGGTCACATTATTATGGTTTTCTTCATTTCCAGCCACTACATTGGATTATGAATAGCTGAAAGCACATGAGAATGTCTTTTCTAGCATTACTTTTACAGATAAAATTTCTTTAGTTACTATGGGGCTATTGAAGTCCTGGAATGAAAACATCTATAAGCAGACAATTTCCTTTCCTAATACCTGAAAAGTTGTTTTGATATTACTGCATCTTTCACTAGCTGCTTCATTACCAGAGGTAACAATATACCTCAAACCACTAGAATATTTTCAGTCATGATCACAATATAAACAATCTTCAAAACCATGAGAGAACACTGACTTAATTTTTTAACATTTCAAGCTATTCTGCAGAACACCTTTGCATTTTAGTATAACTAGTATTTTCCTTTTAAATTTTAACTGACAGATATTAAGAGTAGATATTGATATCTACTTCATATGTAGAACAAAAACAAAGGACTGTGGAAGGAAATGTTTTTGGCATATGCATAGTACTCAAACTTTAAAATCTCAAAATTTAACCAGATTTAGCTACATAGATCGCTTCCCAACAAAGCCACTCCTTGACAAAGAGTAATCACTGTGTATTTGTTTCCATACCTCTCCTCTGAAGACTGAAGAGATCTTTGCTGTAGCAGACCACAGGGCTGAGGATGTTGCAGGGAAAACCTTCTGCAGCCATGAGCCTGTCTTTTAAAGGAAAGAGCTGTGGGCTTCAAGAGAGCCAATTGCTATAATCTTCAGTGGTATCACCCAGGGAGTGGCCTCCGATAACCACATCCCAAGCTATTTTGGGTCTCCCAGGTAAAATTTAGCAAATTTCACTTAGGGATAAGCAGAGAACAATGTAAACTGTTGGCTGGGGGTGCTCAGGTGCCAGAATGCAGTTTGGGGTGGCATGCTGCCTTTATGGCAGATGGTTTCAGCACTGGTTTTTCAGATGAGGAGGAAACCCTGTGAGAATTCCCAGTGAGAATTCCTGTATTTCCACCGGACAGATATTCATAGCCATGCTTGTATTGTAAAATAAGTAAATTAGTGTGTCATTGGTATGAAAAACAGATGGAAAACAAGTCCCATCTGTCTGAAATTGCTCAGGATAGAGGAAACCATAAACAATATAGTATTTACATTATAACATATACACAGATATAAATACACACAGACACTACAGTGCATATATCTGGTACAAATATATAGTAAAAAGCCCTTGCAGTCAATATTTTCTATTTCTTCTGTTTTCTTATCCAGTTAACCAGTACTTCAGCTAACCAGTACTACTTGCCTTGTCAAGGAGGTGATTTAATCAATTAACTTGCAAGTTCCAAGCAAATTCCCCCAAGCACGGGGCACTTTGCTGGACAATCTGAGTCACTTCATTGTGCAATCCATGAATAGAAAAGGTAGAGACACTTGTCAGTCAGTCAACAAATTCTCATACTTCACACAGATTTAACATTCACCGAGGGGAGTCACATGCATAATAATTTCATTATTTGTGTCTCTGGCAAATGATGATGAATATAACTCACACCCTCAGTTACATAAACCTTTATACATTTTCTGGTATCAGTGAGGGACACCAATCTAATTGAAAATCTCTATTTCTTTCGAGTTCTTCTTCCATTCTTTTTCTAGTCACTCTTCACCTACCAAAGAAGACAAAGAATTGGAAGCCCTGCTATGATTTACTGCTATTTGGTTTCAGGATCCTTTTTTTAGTATTCTATCAGACAGCTGGATAAATAAACTGATTCAGCTCAAACTACACAAGCCATGTTTCTATCCTGAACTGAACTTTCTGTAGTGTGACATTTGTAGTTTTCCTTTCCATACACTTTTAATGTCTCTTGGCTGAATGTCTTTGTTGACACCGATAAAAATAAAAATTTTACAGCTTCCATTTTACAAATAAATATTAGAGGTATGGAATTATTTGGAGACTGATACCCTTGAAGAGCTGCAGCTATTCACAATCAAACAACTTCTCTATGACAGAGAGGCCAAATACAGCCTTGGCTGCAGTGAGCATGAGACTGTCGGGTTTCAGATGCTGGGAGAAGCAAGAAGACAAAGAACAGAATTACAGCCATAGACTTCAGATGAGACCTGCTTGGCAGGATCTGTGGGAAGTTGCCCTGGAGAGCAGAGGCCCAGAAGAGCTGGCTAATCTTCAAGGGCAGCCTCCTCAGAGCATAAGAACTGCCATTAGAATGTTCAGACAGTTGAGCAACTGTGGCAGAAAGCCAGCATGGAGAACATGGAGCTCCTGAGTGAACCTAAACACAAAAAAAAAGCGTACAGAAGATGGAAACTGAGACCAGCTACTTGGAAGGAACACAAGTATCTTGTTTGCACACATAGGAATGAAATCAGGAAAGCCAAAGTCCAGCTGGAGCTGAAGGGCAGTGGGAAAGGTTTCTGTAAGTACACTGACAACAGAAGATGAATGTGGGCATATTGCTCAGTAGGATGGGGGACCAGTGACAAAAGACATAGAAAAGGCCACCTTTACTAGCAAGGCTTGTCTTCTGGCCTGCACCAGCAGGTGCCACCAAGGGGGCTGGAGAACATGAACTACAAGGAGAGATAAGGCTGTTCACTTTAGAGAAGAGAGAGCTTGAAAGGCCATTTTGTTGCCTGCAAATTTTGTAAAGAGACTACAGAGAAAATGGAGACAGACTTTTCTTGGAAGTGTGGTGAAAGTACATGCTGGAAAATGGAAAATACTGATTAGGTACTAGGGAGAAAAATTTACTCTAAATGTAATTAAACAGTGAAACAGATTGTCCTGAGAGATTGAAGAATCTTCATCCTTGGATGGGTTCAAGACTCAATTAGACACCATGCTCAATAACCTCATCTAATTAGTCCTGTTTTCAGCCAGTGTCTGGACTAGATGATATGATTCTATAATTACATGGGAATTCACTGAGCTTTATAGATCTGTTCCCACCTATTGGTGTCCAGTTACAAAGGGACAAATTGTTAAATTCTTACAAAGGATAAGGTCTCACTCCATACACAAAGTTTTGCTAACACTAAGGGAGATAAGTTGAATTATGCAAAAGCTCTCTCTTAATATTAAGAAAATGTATTGGCTACAACTCTAGTGAAAAGAACCTGTCACTCCTCGTCATGCTGCAGCAAGTTTTTCAAAGCATCAATAACAATTAGCTACACTCACTGAACTTAAAAACAACAGATTTGCTTTGTGAAAAGTGCTTAAGAAGTTTTTAGTAAAACATTAAAAATAGTGATGAAAAGCCATGTGTCTAATGTTATAACATTTACTGCCTATAAGACAATAGAAGGAAGACTAAATTTTTCTCTTATTGTTCTTTAAAAGTAAAGGACACCCGCAATGGCTGTGAAGGCTCATCCTCCTGTTGATAGTGAACATCAGTGCAAATAACCAGATGACCCTAAAGAAAGAAAAACATACAAAATTACCTAAATTCAGGTGGGTATATTCAGGTACAGTACCCTGGGACTTGTTTCCACGGTAAGACCCTCAGCAGGGCAGGAAGCAAGAGTGGCTTTGTGCCTCCTAAACTTTAGTTATCTTTAAGCTGTGATGTAGGTTAATACAACTCTCCAAAAGACTGAGCAACACTTACCACAGAGACATTCTGCCCATGAGCCTTCTTAGAGAATGGTCAGAGTAATGAGGCCTCAGACACTCAATGCTCCTAAGCCCTGCTGGGGATAGCAGTGCTGTTCTTGTCATGTTCCCATACTGGCACCCCAAACAGCTGGTGGACCCTTTACAACTTACAACTACTAGGGGTGGAGGGGCTCATTTTGCGTTCAGAGATTGCATGTTATATCTGATGTAGTGAAAGCTTTACTACTGACAACATTTAGATCTACCCACCACTGGAAAATGCACAAATTCACAGGCCTGAAACAGAAGCAATATTCTGTAAGAAGAAATTCAGCTTCTCAACTGATTAATTTTTATTACAGGTCCAGTCAGGCTAGTGTGGGCCAAATTAAGAAGAGGAAGTCCTTTCCCTAGTTTATCTTCAAATAGGAAAAATATAAATACATTTGAAAGTAATAATAAAATGCACTTCAGAAGCATCTTTCTCAAGGAACTCAATTTGTTTGCAATTTCCCTTTAATTAGTTGTTGTGTCTCTCAAGGGAGCTATTATTCATATGTCCTAAAAAGCAAAAAAACGCTGTAAAAATGTTGCATATAAACCTCTTACAATCTCTCAGCTGTCTGACATTGCCTTTGTTCCTCTTCTGGTATCTCCCCCAAAATCTGTTTTCTGCTGTTTTCCATTCTGACTTACCCTCCATCTTTATTTTCTTCTCCACTTGATCCTCTCAGCCTGTGGGTTCCTCTTACTCTCATCTATCCCTATTTTCCTGGATCAAACCCCAGCTTTATTCTTATTTGCTTTTCTAAACATCTGACTTTTGATTCCCACCCTTTCATTCTCTTTCTTTTCTTCTCACTGATAGCTCACCTTTTTCCTCAGCAATCTTCTCACCTCTGATCACCTCAGAGGCACCTTCTGTACCCTCCCACCTGCTCCTTTCTGCCATCATCCCCTTGTTCCTTGTCCCTTACTCCCTGTATCCCACAGAACTGATTTTCTACTCTGTCCTGCCTGTGGCAGCAGGCGAAGCACAAAGGCAGAGGGAGGTGATAAAGTCAGAGATGTTACCCTGAAGCCCAAAGATGCAAGTGTGCTCTGCACTTCCTCAGTTTGGGCCATTGTCTGGTCATGGCTTGACTGTGTCAGGACAAGACTCAAGCCTGTCTCAGCTCTGCTGCCACACTGTATTCAGTGAAAATGGAACCCAAGACCAGTGTTTCGAAAGGGAGCAAACACTTGCTCTATGCCAGGCTCTGATCCATATGGCTGAACAACCAGGATCGAAGTCCAGCACAGAGTAAACCTGTCCAGCTGTCACCAAATAGAAAGAAAACCTCCCATAACTGAGTCTTTAAATCTGGGCACTCCCTTTTATGGCTTCAGTCTTGCTTTCTCTCCAGCTGTGCTTGGGAACTGGCTACAGTCCTTACCATTGATTACTGGAATCACTATTCTCTGTGAAGCATAAGACAGAAAATTCTCCACCAGCGACTTCTGCTGTGAGGGAAGAAGCGCATTTGGTGATGAGTGCCTGATGCCTATGAGGTTGTAGCTTGATGAGGAAAATGGAGGGCTAGGACCAAAGTGACAAGCAAAATTATCAGAGCAGAGCTTGACAGAGAAAATCTCAGGAAAAAAAATATTTATTTTGGTTTAAGTTGCAACTAAACAATGCAAAATATACATGGCATATACAAGTTTTTTTAAATTAATTAAATGGAAGGGGTTTTTTTCTGTATGTTAAGTATCTGGGATGAAATATGCTAAAGCTCATTTCAGCTGGCAGGACTCAGTTCTCAGAAGTGAACTGTTCTCTGGATAGAAGAACTGTCCTGTATCCTCTGCCACTGTGATCAGTGTCCTTTTACTTAAAGAGGTGGGTTGGACTGAGCTGCTACAGAGTCTCACTGAGCATTTCCATGTCTACAGTCTACAGTGAGTGATCTAAACAGTGGCAATTGTATTTGGTTGAAGTGATTTAAGATAATTCCTGAAATTGAGCTTAAGCCTGATTTTGTATTCACTCCAACTACTACACATACTCAATCTAGCTGTGAATTCTGTCTGAACTCAGGCAGACTATGTAACATTTTGAGCGTCTGATGAGGAAAAAACCCCAACACTCTTAGAGGTATCTCCTCTTACTGAAAAGAAAAAGAAAAGCAGAGAATAAAGAGTTTCAAAACAGAAAAAGCAGTGGCAGATGATAGGCTGAAGACAGACCAATAATAGTTCACAATAAGTTCAGAAGAATTTCTTTTATCTCCAGAGGGCTCAGCTACCTTTCCTAGGCACTGAAACCATCAACTTACATCAGGGAAGCCAAGACTGGGGTGCAGCAGGGAGAACTGGAACCTGAAGTAAAAAATGTAAAAGAAGAGGATTCACTAGTAAGACTGAAGGCACAAGTTATGCACACTTGAAGATTCATTTGTGGAAATTCATACTGATTTCACGCTGATTCACATATTTAACTTTGTCAAAGGCTCTTCAATTCCCAACAGCTTTCAATTAAAACTGGCACAACTACAAATGAGATCTAGAATCACTGTCTCTTTCTGGTACTAACCTCCTCCTACAGTCATGTGTAGTCCAGTGCTGTGACTATAAAACTTGGGAAATCAGATTTTTCTGGAATTGTGATTTCCTGGAATGGCTGACCTACACCTTCACCAAATGTTCATTATGATTTGAATAAACTCCTATCCTATATATTTCTAATCATTGTGATTTGCTAACTTTTCCCGCTGATGCCTGTAATGAATCTTTGGTTCACTGTAAATATAATTCTGGGGAAAAACAGTTTTGAAGAACAGGAGAACACATTATTGTGTCAAAAGCTCTAAGTGAGCAGCACCATTACTTCTTAAACTTATACCACCAGGCTCTGATAATTCTAAGTAATTTTCTATTAAATTATAATTTAACTCTACCAGGTTTGATCATTTCCTGTTAAAAAGTCCAGTGACCAAAACTAAGAAAAGACTGCTCACATTTTTCTTTAATGAAATTATAATAGATTAAAAATTGTCATAAATTCTGGAAGTCCAACTCAGCTTGATGTGTAGAGCTGACATGAAGAAACACTGATGTGGGCAACCTGTCTGAAAGTCTTTGCTTCTACCCATCAGGTGCATTTATGGAGAAAGGGGCTGTAAACCCAGCCCACCTTGAAGTGTGAATAATATTTGTTGTAAAACAGCTGAGAACAAGCACAACTGCAGGTAACCACAAAACCAGCAAGATCTAAATGAAATCTAAAAAGCTCTGAGCTTTGATTCAAACTACAGGCACCTTTCTAGTCACGTTTGTTTGATGACATGGTGCTGCAGTGTGTGCTGTGTAGTCTCACTTTTTCCTGCCCCTCTCATGAAGGCGTATGGAGAACTATAGGGACAGTGGTCCTGTGCAGAGTTTGCACTCCAGCACTTCTGTGTATGATGCTCAGACTTTGCATGGCAGCAACATTCAGAGGGTTTTGAGTAAACTACTAAACTTGATTCTCCAACACCAACACAGACAGAAACAGATGCCTTCAACATAACCTTCAGGAATGAAACAGAAGCCTTCAAGATAATAAATAAATTGAATGCTCTCACCTGGAAAGATATTTAAGCTACAGAAAGGGGGAGCATCATGGAGCACAAGAGACATGGTTGTTCCACAATATTATTATATTTCATCTGCAAGATTTTGACCAACCAGTTGAAAGTATCTTGGAGCTCCTATGAGAAAGAAGGTAACTAATCTTTTTCTCATGGCGAAACAAGCACTGCTGGGCTGATACAATGAGTTCTGTTGTATCCTAATGCAGGGATAATTAATGCTTCTTTCTGAATTTTTCTTGGTTACCTCTTCAGAAGTAATGAGATAATCAACTTCTGTTTGCTTATAGTCAAATTGGCTCTGGTACTGGCTGTCTGCAAGGAAAAAGAGCAAAACAGTCTTCTGTGACTGTATGCACAGATAGATACTGTCTTAGATAAAGGCACAAATGCAATTGCTTTTGTGATTGGAAACACATTGTCTAAACTTTCCATGTGGTCAATACATATAGATTGTGAGATCGTTTGTGAATTTGCTGCTTTCTGCCAGCAACTGGGGTTGAGTGAACAAAGTGATAACACTGCCCTGATTGCCTCTTTATCATTAGGATCATTTAAGTCCTTGCATGGCTGACATAATTGGTTCACTTGCAATCTAATGGAAAGATGTCTGGGGACACGCTGAACTATTTTATAACACAGAGGTTAGGAACACTGAGCATCAGACAGTAACATTTTTATATATTACGATTTATTCTTGAGTAATTACTCAACCTCCCACATGTAAAAAAAGGGCTCCCTGCACCTGCCAATTAAATCTGTTAACTCCTACAATGTGTGGTGTGTGTTTCCTTCCTGTGAAATGCCACAAAACAGTGTGAATTTTTGTGGTAGACCAGTATATGCTATTTTATGCTAATCTCTAAGATTTTCAAAGGACCGGGAAGATTACTGTGTGCTTTGTTCAGCCCCAGCACTGAATGTTATCTTCTAGCTCCTTTTACTTACTAGATTCCCTGCAATGATGTACTGGGTGGCTGAATTTGGCAGAACAGCAAACACTTCTACACAGCTGGTGATCTGTAGGACACATCTGTCTGCATTTAAACTGACTTCAGGAGGTGATGTAGCCATCAGCCTTAGCAGCACTGGGTCCACTGCTGCGCAACTCTGAGCAATCTGTGCAGGTTCAAAGAGGAAAAAACTGCTGAGAGCAAAGCTTTTCTCAAGCAACAGTTCCTAAGCTGCATCATAATCAGGTGTTATGCACCAATCCTCTTGTAATGAACTGGTATTAAAAATACTTCATTTTCATTACACCAACTGAAGTGACAAAATTAGCGTTGCATATACTCTGAGTCTCAGAGATGATAAAGCAAATTATGAAGTTTTAAACTCACTGATATTGAACATATATAGAGAAACAATTTAAAGGCTATTCCTGAAAAATGTATTTCAAGAGAAAAAGAGAAAAAGATTGGTATGTCAAAGAAATTAAGGAAATGAGTGACTCCAGAAAAAAAAAATAAAATTATCACCTTCACAATATAAAAAATTTGGAAAAGTCAATAGCCTTCCAAAATAGCCAACCTTTTGAAAAGTAGGAAAACTCCTAGAGGACAAAGCTTCAGTTTGCAATGCAGATTCTGAATTTTATCATCTTATAGTAAATACTGCAATATTTTTAAAGCATTTCATAGTATCTTAATTTCTTGCATCACATTTATAGACTCATGACTATTATTTCTCATTCTCATAATCTCCAGGAGTCAGAAATCAGAAATCTTTGCAAAG
Organism: Pseudopodoces humilis; assembly: GCF_049639895.1. NCBI lineage: Eukaryota > Metazoa > Chordata > Aves > Passeriformes > Paridae > Pseudopodoces > Pseudopodoces humilis. Next base: position 21,184,981 of record NC_142204.1, read on the forward strand.
AGAAGTCAGGGTACCAATAGCAGAGATACCATTACCTTGAAGAGGAATGAAAGGAGACTGATCTGACAGACGACTACCACTTATTCTTTATAACTGTTTCAAAGACTGAGAGTAAATCTAGCACTCAGAGGAGTAGAGAATGACTAAACTGTAGTATGATATAGTTAGGAAGAGTTATCATGTAAATTTGAATCTTGCACTAAAATAAACCAGTTTTCTTGTCTCCTCCAAGCTTTTGCAAATGAGCTAGCACACAGATTATATCCATAGAAAACATTAGATACTGCTTTTTCTTAAAAGGTCTGTAGAAATAAAAGTACTCACCTCAGAAACAAAACATCTGGATAGGGAAGTGTTTAGATGAAAAGTACTATTAAGCTGTAAACAAAATAAATCAGGTAAATTTATCAGTTTGAAAATTAGGTTTTCCTTTAGCAAAAAACCCCAACACATCCTGTTTACTGCAGTTTTAGATAATACATGTTTTGATTTAGTATTTTCTTGCCCCGGATTGATTTCTAAGGAACCCACAGTGCTCTCTGGGACATAAGAGAGATTTCTCACAGACTTGATTCAGGAGCATGTACCAGTAAACAAGCATTATTCTTTGAAAGGACAGACATGACTTCGGCCTTTGAGACTTTCTCGGATGAGATATGCTGAATATGTGAGTGGCAAGGACTCAGAAATGTCATTTGCCTTTTTGCTGCTAACCACTGTGATGATGTTTACTAGTACCATTTGTGTCACCAGTTTTCATAAAGACCCCTCTTAGCATTGTTACAATTAGCAAAACTTACTGAAAACTCTGACTACAAATGCCACTGTGGAAACTGCCATTTCTGAGAGGTCTTGTGTGTTCTTCATGGAACACATTCTTCAGTGGAAAGCTTAATTTGCTTGTACCTGGTTCTTGCCTCATTCTGCTGCTTTGTTAAGTTTGAGGATTTATCCTAGTTCTCAACATAGCCAATACATTTATCATGGGCCATTGTGCAGCAGATGGGGGCTTCAGTAGGCTTTTTCTTGTCTTACCCTTTTTGTATGTGGGATCCAGCTGAGAAAAGTTTTTTTATATTCCTTTTGCCACTCCTGGCACACCAACTCTGATGTTCATTCTGCAGTTCTTTGCCTAGAGCTGCTGAGAAGTTCAGACTGAAGTCTGAGAGGGACTTTGACTACTTTAAATTATGATAAACTGAACATCATGAGTCCTTCTTAAAAGTGCTACAAGTATGACCCAAATCTATGTGAAATGGCAAACACAATGTGTTAGTCTTCTTCACTGACTATCCATCTTGCTAATATTAGTAATTCTGTTACAGGCAAATCATACTCACCTCTTTGGAGATAGTGATGTTAAAGGCCCTGCTCTGTAGTGAGCCAGTGAAGCAGACTTAAGAAGATAATTGGAGACTCCCAGATATATCATGGAATCACCCTGGTTTGGGAGAGCAAATGGAGCTGGCACAAAGGGAGGGTCTATGTGATCTCCTACTGGATAAACTGTGTCCTGCAAAAAGCCACTATCAAATATTTCTACCTGATACATTTTTATCTGTCAAAATGCAATAGCAGTGGTTGAACAGAAAGAATTTTTCATAGTCTGAAGAAAAGCTTGACATTAAAGAAACCTTGAACTAAGCAAATAAATTTGTGTTATGCCCCGAAAATCAGCAAATTACGGCTCTTTTGAAAAAATACAGTAATCAAAGGAAATCTGCGTGCCATGCTTTCAAAGTTTGAATCTGAGCATTCAAGTGAGTATTCTGAACAGTAGCTACAAGACACACAGAAAAAAGAATTCCCTGGGCCACAGCTTTCTTTTTCTTGTAGCAAAGACACCTTTTTAAATTTAATGCTGAGGATGACATTTCAAGAAAATCTTCAGGCACTCTTGAAAAGCACTGGAAGTTGCTTAGGACAGAGACATAAAAGAGCCTTTTATATCACCTAATACTTAGCCTTGGCCCAGCTGCCAATCCTCCAAGACCTATTTTGGGTGCTGCACAGGTAGGAGACCTTGGTTCAGGTATGCTAAGAAAATAACTATTAAAATGTGAGAGGGTATGAGGCCATGGAATGAAAGAAGAATAATACAGACAGTAAATAGTTACTGACACTGTGAAGGTTAGTAGCTGGAAGATTCAACAGGAAAAACACTGGCATGGAAAAGTATAAATCCCTAAGAGAAAAGGCTGGATGTTGGAAGAAGAAAACTTATAACCATCAAGAATCAGTCTGTTCCAAGGAGCACTGAATAACTTCCTTGACTGACATAAAAAAGCCCTCCTGTGTCCCACTGGATGTCCATGTATTAAAGCTTAGCCTGTGAATCCAAGATAGTGACAGTAGCTGATAAGGAATTGCTTAATTCTTTTAAGCTGTGTATATCCTGCTTGCAAAGTTTTTTGTGTGTGATAAGAGTCGCTTGAACAAAATCAGCTCTGGCACATCTTTCTTAACTGAAGTCTGTTCTGAGAGCCATGGGGATGCTCTGAATTACAAAGACTGTTAAAACTGCTGGAAAAAAATGGGTGTTGCTGAGAAAACTCCTGCAACAAAAGTGAAAAGTAGATAACAAGCTGCTCAAGGACTGTCTGAGAGGAGCCTTCTTTTTGGGTGTGACCTGTACTTATACAAGATGCTGAATCATCTCAAAACAAACAGTCTTGGACTGCAAGCACCAAGCACATTGGGAACCATCTCAGATTATGTATCACTGCTAACAGGTGAAGACCAAGCAGTAGTGCAAGAGATGTGTATCTAAAGAACACTTTTAAGCTGTTAGTAAAGCACCTCTGAAGGATTTAAACTCTGAAATAATTTAATTATAAATAATAGATTTGGTTAATTAAAAAAACTGCTGGTTTCCAAAATAAATCTTGTCCAAAATTCCCAAAATGTCTTACTGGTTTTCTAAGTAAAAATTAGAGAGGCTGAGTAAGACTGTAGTGAAAGAAAATTCACCAACTCAAAAGATAATCAGAAAAGTCTTAGAAAGCATACTGATATTAAAGACAAATTACCTTCAAATCCAAGTTAATGTGTGATTTGAAGACTTCTGGAGGGCTAAGTAGGGAATAGTCTACTTGTGCAAAGGCATCAATCTGGCTTAAAACTAGAAGAATGATGGACAGAATCAAAACAGATGTTATTTACAAAATCACATAACAAACAGTTATTGCTTAGTTAAAGCAAAGAAATCTTAGATTTTTTTAGAAATTATGACTCTGAAGAAGAATGCTGGGAGACGGAAGAATAAAAAGACAGAAATTATTATGAGGGAAAGTGAGAGTATTCCCTTTGGAAAAGCCACTGATTCCTCCTGGTTTAGGCCTTGTTCTCCTGCTGGTCACAACTGAACACACTTCGCAGAAGTTTCTCCCATGCACTGAAAAATCTAGGGCAGAGTCACCATTTTTGCTGTGTTTGCACAAGAGAACTAAACTCTCCTAAATGATTAGAGAAATACTGCTAGATAGGACTAAATGTTTTGGAAGATGATTTTTCTGCCTATTGGTGTTGAAGAAAAGGGATGTTTTTTCACATAGAGAGTGCTTCATTATCAATATGATGGAAGACTTTTTCTGAAAGGCACTGGATGCAGCCTCAGTCTGATTGTTATTTTTGATCAGACTGTGCTGTCTGTTTATCCTGTATAAAAATCAGATGGGTTCAAAGAGAAATGGTGAATTCAAGCAGAGATTATGAACTTCTCAATACAAATATGAATATAAATGTGACAGCAAAGCTTGGAGTGCCCTTGAATCTGAAGTGTTTAATTATGTGCTACATAAGAAAATTATCTCGATGACCATGATTTTCAGTAATATTTGCCACTGTTTGGCACATGACAGATATAGGTCATTTTAGGAGAAAAAAACAATCTACTTACTCTGTTTATGAAAAACAGAGCAAATAACAGAAATATCCACAATGAAAAGTGAAGAACAGGAACAAACTCTATGACTTGAATTATATTATTTACAGGAATTGAATTAATTTGAGTTGAGAAAAAAACCCAAATATTCTCAATCTTGAGGGAAAAAAACCCTAACAGGAACAATAATAAAAAACTGTGGCATTGATTATAGTAATGAAAATCTTATATTTATATCCTTTTTGTACATAGATAACTATTGTGTTCATGTCTCTGCAAGAATGACACAGGAATTGTTACTCATGAAAAAGAAACGAGCTCTGTGTGACATGGTCTGCCTGAAGCATCTTGTTACCTCACTGAACACACGTGTTCACATGTCCACACACCAAGAGCATAAAGGATCAGCAGGAAAATGCTCATCTCCAAAATCTAAAGAAATAACAGACTTTTTCACAGACTGAAAGATTGCAGGTGACTTGCTATGGGTAGAGAAGAAATCTGAATATTGTATATAAGATGCAAGAGTTTTCTAGGGTGTAGTATGGAATATGCTAAGGTACAGAACAATGGCTGTATTTTTCATCCTTCCCTTTTTTTTTTGTACCATGAATAGGGGAATAGCTTGGCATCTAATAAAAATGGCTACAATTTGAGCACTATGAAAATTACTTAATAAAAAACTGCTATCACCAACTCACCCTCATGCTTTCTAAGCAGTGCATCCATCAATTGGATTTTGTATTTGATATTTAGGCATAGCTATATGAAAAGAGAGACAAGTCAGAAATGTAAGGCCAGTGTTTTAACTCCTCCCTTCACTAACTGAAACCATCTTTGCAAACTTACATTTTTATCCAGCTGGAGGAAAGGAAATGGACACCGTGGCTTTCTTACCATGGATTGAAATCTTTGAAATATAAAATCTGGCATACTGGGACATCAGTGTCATTTATATTAACAAGAAGCAATTATAGCAATATGGTAGACTAAACAGTTGACTGGTTTTATTAATTTGAGAGTCTCAGATGAATCTAGGGGGTCTGAGTCTCAGAAGAACAATATAGAAGACAATCTGCAAAGTTGTGAATATTAGTTTATAAACAATGCTCAATTAGCCACATTTTGTCTAAGAGTAAGAAAAAAAAATTTAGAAAATCATAGTAAGAACTGTAAGCATTGTTTCATATTCTCTTTTAAAAGCTTTATTCATAAATTCAGCGTGTCAAAAAGCTTAATCAGTCTAGATCTCCTTGATACCTGCAATCTTCCATTTGCAACCTTGTACTCTGTAATATGGTCAAATGTCAATGCTTTCATGTGCAGTAGGTCTAGTCAGCTCATTTGCTAGCATATGTAGGAAGAAATGTAAATTAACTGCACTTCACACACACAGCAAAGGAGTCAGGTTTTGAACAGATCATTAAAAATCTCTTTTCAGAACCTTAAGTAGTTAATCATATCCTGTAGCTAGATCCATAGAAATCAAAATTTGAAAAGTGTCCCTTTACGGTACAAGCTGTGCTCTTTCCCACAGAGTAATTAGAAAGTTTGCTGCACATATCAACTTGACTTTTACACTATCAATGCTCAGCTGGCAACTGTATAGCAACATGGACTAGTGGCCTGTGCTATCCTCTGACACTTCCAAGAAAACTGCCATAAACAGTCCTGAGATGGACACAGCAATTTCTGCTCTGTCTTTGCTGCTTGGGGAAAAAAAAAAGTCAAACTCAGTCAAGAAAACATCTGCTGTAAGGGAACAATTTAAGAAATGGCCTATAAATCAAGTTTGAAATTACTTCTTGCTTCTATTATCTAAAATGAAGAATGGGTTTTCTAGGGATTAAAGTATTTTAGGGACATGCCTGGTATTCAAAAGTAGATTATATGCAAGTATTTCCAGGACATGAATTTTCAGTGTGATGCAGGATTTGACAGGTTTACAAAAATATCACAAATTCACAGAAACACAGGACATTCCTGTTTTTCATGACAGATCAACGTGAAGGTCTCTGGGATTGCAACAGCAGAAGCCAGTTAGCTCATATATATATATATATATAATATATATAACCCAAGTCTTATTAACAGTGTAATTATTCCACTTTGCTCTTTCCTGTAAGGAGGTTTTCAATAACTCCTTTAGATCTTTACATGACTCCATTATTTTTGTCCAGCCCCAAACCCACTCATTCTCCTTTCTGTAAAAATTCCTACTAAGATATCAACCAAAACCTCTTTAAACCTAAATTCCAGCAAACTTAGGTATTAGGACTATGATTAAAGTTGCAAAAGCTGTAGGCCAACCCAGCAGGATAGAGAGTTAAATGGTTGTTGGAATAGCCTTATAAAAGCCTCATTTACCATAATATAACTAACCCTGAAAGCATTACTTTTCACCCCTTTCACTTTAGAGAAAGAGCCCAGTCCAAGAGGAATTCAAACCATGAGTCTCTCCACTTCCCTCTTAATCTTTTTTTAGGCAAAGCAAAATTCCTGGAAAAAGAAGCTGTAATCCTGAAAAAATTAATTTTTGCCCTAGACTTCCCCTGACCAAATCAGTGTCTAGTATTGCCAGTGACAAAGGCCATCCTATCACCATTACCATTTTCAACCTCCCTTTTTCAGCTCATATACCTTTTTCCTCACAATAGTGATACAACAGAAGAAAAGACAGAGAGGCTGGGGGCACATTGATAGCAGTTTCCAGCCACCAGTCTCACTGAGACAGAATGCAGAACTGCATGTCCATGCTCCTTTGAAATCAGGATGTGCTGTGCTGGGCAATTTTGCAGCCTGGTGATCCATCTTGTAGTGCTATCTGGCTTACAATAGAGCAATGTCTACTGCTGTTACCAGCTGCTCCATTAACCCAAATTGTAGAGATTAGCACCTTGCAAACTTTTCTGATATCCCAGAAGTTGTAGCCCTCCCCACTCCCAAGAAAAGCTATACTATTTAATACCATGGTATTAAAATTCTATTACAAAAATGCTGAGATAAGTGGAAAAATCCATATATAATCACGTCATTATAGACAATCTTGCACTGCACAGGCTTATGAAGCTAGGTCAGCTATTTGTTCCAAAAGACTGTTTGAATTTCACTCAAAAAAATGTTTCAACTAGAAATATTTGATGATGACTTTTTGACTTTTTGCAGGGCACAGTCTTTCCAGTAGGAAATCACCCAGACCCTCCCTTTGTGCCAGCTCTATTTCCATATCAACACAAATTCTGGAGTTTCTGAAGTTCTGAATATTTGGTATTGTGACAGTGCCCTTCCTTTAGTAGGAGCTCTTTGGAAGGCAATATACACTGTACCAGCACATAGATAATTAGCTATAGAGTCGACCTTCCATCTATACTATACGAAGAAAGTAACAAACGTGGTCACTGTAAACAATGTGGTCCTGAATATTCATGCAATGTCTGCACAAACTGAGCATGATAACAGATATCTGAACTGAGACTTCCCAAAGAGACCAGTGGGGTAAAATAATTTTAAAAACCCCATGAAACATTAGTTCTCAGGGGATGTTCCCTTCTTAAGAAGTTTTTTCCAATAGATTATTGTTGGATTGTAGTTAAATGATAAAGCATATCCGACCTGAAAAATAATTTCCCAATATATTTCTTAATTTCATTTGCAATCCTTCTCCTAGAGCCCTCCTACCTGTACAATACCTACCTGTGCATTCTGTACAATACTTACAGTAGCCCTGTGTGTATTCTCCAGTCTGCACTGATTGTAGCAGAAGCCTGTGCCACTGACAGATAAATGCTAGTGCGAGGAATAAAGGAAGCAGAAGTTTCTGGGAAATCTACAGCAGTAATTCCGAGCCTACAGAATACGGAAAGGGGGATTATTAGACTGCATGTCAAAAGACTAAGAAGGACCTCTGATCACTGAAAACCCTTCTGCTAAAAAAGACAAAGTTTATGCTTCAGTAAGAACTTCTTAGAAATCACTGACCCATGTATGTTTTAGGAAAGAAAGACACTTGTACCTTTACTCCTTGCAGCATCCTTGGAAAAAGAATCCTTGATATTTGGCCAGGGTTTTTTTGGGTGGGCTTTTTTCTTTTTCTTTTTTTCTTTTTTTCTTTCTTTTTCTTTTTCTTTTTCTTTTTCTTTTTCTTTTTCTTTTTCTTACAAAAACCTTTCCCTAGGTGAAGAATGAACTCTTTAAAGAGAAATCTTCTTGCCAGGGAAAGAATAAATCCATGTTCAGTCTCAGATGCAATATCTATAAATAAATCCAGGTTGTCCCAATGCTAGCATTTGCTGAAGACCATCAAAATTTTTGTATTCCCATTCTGCTTCCTTGCCTAAGCAAAGGGCCCTGGAGAAGATCAATTTTTCTAAATTAAACCTTACTTGAATATTTCCCTGCCAAAACAAATATTTCTGATATTCAAGGATATTATCTTGCAAATGGGTGTGTTGAATGGAGCTGAACATTGTAAAGATACCACATGTCATCTTATCATGTAGTATACATTCCTCATTGTTCCTTGCTATCTTGCAGAGATCTCTGAAACAACTGCCTTTAATCTGCTTTCCCTGGGGCAGAAGGCACCAGCTACTTCGGTTAAAATCACCATAACTTTCCAACAACATCTCAGGCAGTAAGACTGCCTTTAGGTATCTTGTTTGCTGTGAGTTAAATCAGATTATACACCAGGAAGATTGCCAATTTCAAGAACTATGGTTGGGGGAATGAACTGGGGTTTTGAAAATCATGTAATAATTTAGATTGAAATTGGACCTCAGGAGATTTTTCTGGTTCAACCTCCTACTCAAAGATGAAACAACTCAGAGACTCTGCCCACTTGATTCTTGAACTCACCCAAGAATGCAGACTCCCCAACATTTTCAGCCCTTGTTCTGGTGTTCCCTAGAAGTTTTTCCTAACTGCAGTACTTTTCTTGATGTGACTTATGTCTTTTGCTCATAATTGTTTCAGTGTGTAGCCTTGGAAGAATCTGGCTCCGTGTTCTCTTGGTTTTTTGTTTATAGCCTATTGGAAGGTGGGATTGAAGGCTGTAGAAAGACCTGCTTTTATATTAGTCTCTGTATTTGGAGAACATGTAGCAAACTCTGTAAAACTGTTTTTCTACTGTCTGTTCCTGGTACAAGGATTTTCCTCTCCAATAAACACTTGTTGAGCTCTATCCAGTTAAAATGGTAATTTATCATGTAAATTCATCCAAAAATATTCTGTAAAAAACATCTTCCTGCCACATCAGCCAAGACACATCATCCCCTGCATACATTTTCATCTTATCCCTTTTTTAGCTTTTTTCATCAAAGACAAACAGATTATTTTCATTGCTATAGGTCTTTCATAGTAGCAGATTGCTAATAACACCAATTCTGCCCTCTTTCCCACTCATTTCCCCTGCTGTATCATAGCCATGCTCACACCTGTTTTGCCCCAAACTCTGCTACAAATAATCTGAAAAAAAACCCAAAGTGCTCCTTTCAGAAGCTTTATAAAGCTTATCTCTGAGTGTAGCAGAAAAAGTACTTCTAAAACCAATCAGAAGCAGAGTTAGATGAACCACTAAAATTTTACTCTGAACAAAACAGTGGCTGCATAATTATTGCAATGTGGTAATAAAAAGCTGTTTCATCCTAAAACTTTGGAATTTATTTCCTTTACTTACCTTGAAATGACATAGTTGACCTTAACAACTGAGAAATTCTCCTGCCTACTCCTGCTTGGGAAAGTCTCTTTCAATACTGATAGTTTCAGGAGCTCCATCCCAATCCTCCTCCCTACAAGGGGACATAGGAAAGCACATGCCTTGCAGATTGGATTCAGGCACCTGAAGGCCCAGATATACTGCTGAATAATTTAATCCTAATTTTTAACATAGTTCTTGCAACACTCTGATTCTATGATCCTTACCTAGATCTCTTTCCAACTACAAATATTTCCATCTATAACTTCACTTAGCCTCATGTATAAACCATTTAATCTAAAATCAATATAATCTGTTATGATAATTTTGTCCCCGAGTTGTATTTCATATTCCAGAGCTCAAGTCAAGTTTCTGAAACTTTTATACTCCCTTCACATAATGCGGTTGACCTTAGGAAAAACTTGATCATCACCTTTACCTCAGATTACCTCGTATCAGTTGGATGATAAAGTGAGTCATGAAGTAGCAAGGCAACTCCTCAATGTAGTGGTTACTTAGGCAAAAAGTGTGATATATATATTTGATGTGCTGGTATGTCAAATGCAGAACTATCTGAATTGTTGCTTGTGTACAGGAAGTTGTTTGAGTTTTAAAGACAATCCTCTAAAATGATTTCTTCCCATTTCTTTCACAGTACATATGTTTTGCGACTGCACCTTAACCTTTACAGTCTACTGCAGATGTCTGACTGATTTCCTTACCTTCTTTCCTTGCTTTAAGGAATCTCTACTTTCTTGAATGTTTCAATGCTATTTGTGCACTGATAATATATACAGACCCTATTATCAACAAACAAAGCATCTTTTAATTCCAAATTCCTTGCACCTTTCTTCTTTTTGCTCACTTTTGATTAAGACATATCTAAAACTTTAATACTGAATGCTGTCCTGCTTTCAGATGTTTGTACCACAAGTGTCATTAGCTTTTGACCTCACAATTACTGAATACAAAACACCTGTGTTTTTTTCATCGTGAGGCTCCATAGTATTAGAAACACAAAACACTGAAATTTGTGATAACTCAATGCTGGAATACCTTTTTATAAAATGCATCTTTTATGAAGGAGAAGTAAGTTATGATTCCCTGGGAATTTCTGTCTCCAAAGCAAAATATGGGCTCTCACTGAAATAACTTAAAGCTCTCTTAAGACTGTCAGTGAAGGCAGCCAGTGATCTCAGGTGGAATTTCTCTCAAGGTTCTTGTAGCACGCAAGAAGCATGAAGGCAAGATCTATTGCCTCAGCCTTCAAATCTCACAATAAGGGAAAGGATGTCAGGCATCAAGCTCTTCAAATACAAGAAATGCCTTTGGGAGGAGCACTGTTAATCTGCTTTTATGCAGGGGTGTGCCAACTTGGTCTGTTCAGTCAGCACTTGCAAGGCCATGCTGACTGTCACAAGAACTCCTGAGCTTACACTAAGAAACACCAGGCTGAATTCTCATTTCTAAAGGCATCAGAGATCCCTAGGAAGGAAGGGAGATCCAAACTATTTTGGGTGATTGATGTTTTCCCTGCACTTTTCAACTCCTCAGAAGCCTTTAAAACAATGCTCATACAACAAAATAAGCGGACCTGATCCTTGCTTTCATCTCAGTGGCATAAACCCTTTTATTTTTCACCTCAGAAGTCCATTGTTTACCTGTCAGCATGTTCAGCACATAAATGACAATTAACCCTTAGCATGACCCAGTCTTTGTTGAATTTGTGCCTTATTAACCTTTATTACTAATATTAATTCTGTAAACAACTGAAATTCTACTACATGCCCTCCACACTCATGGAGTAAGAGGCAGTGAAAGTTAGCGTGAATAGAAAGAGTACAGAAAACATATTGTAAGCTTTTTTTTCCCAATTGTGTTTGATTATCTTCAGCTAAATATTGCACTTTATGTCAGGTTTTTGACACTTCAGAAAAAGCAGCAATTGTATGCCCATCTAATCCTGGTTCAAAGAAAGTATGGTAGTATAGGTATGAAGAATGTAGTAGAAACTACTGGACTGTAGGAGAATGCAGTCATTGATAAAGGATAAATTCACACCTGGGATGCACACAAAAGGAAGGAAATAAATTAGGGAAGAGACAAAGAGTGTTTCTGGTGTGAGGTGACAAAAATAATACATTCTATTTCAGTATTCAAGAAGCTTGTTCCTTTGTTGCACCTCTATTAAGAAACAATATTCTGTACATAATTTATGATAAATTAACTACTGGCAATGTTAGACATACCACAGTTCAGCTCCTTCTGAGTAATCCTCACTTTAAGACCAGAATTAGCCTCAAGCCTCAAGGACAGCCAACACAGCTGGAAAAAATACCATGTCTTTAGCATCGTCTCACCTTTGTCACAGATCTGTTAACAACATATATGATACAAATGCTTTCATAAATTATTCATACCATGAGTTGCAAAAAAATCTGTATCCAGGACTTCCGTCAATGAAATTTGGTCACGGATGGATAGCCAAGAGAACTTTAGTTAATGATTTTATTGCACCAAGCCATCATTGTGGGAGCCAGCACAGATTTCTGATTCCTTGGATATCACTTTGGCAGGCACTAGCTATTGGTGAGACTGCATGGTTCTGCTCCAGTACTCTATCCTTTCCCCATACCCATGTCTTGGCTATTTTATTTTACCATCTGTCCTACCAACTGCAGAGTGAGCATGACAAAGAGATCCCAGTCAAGCAGGAGCAGGCCTGTCTTCCTCTATAACACCACTTTCTTTTTATACACCCTAGGATACACTGGATTTGAGAGTTCCAAAGTTTTCCAATGAATCTGCAGGTCAATTACCAGTTACCTAAAATAAGGTAGGCCAGACACTGGCCTACATGAGATTGACTAAATGAGATGATGTGAGAAGGGAATGCAAGGGTAAATTCAAAGCATGTGTGAGAATTACATGGTGATCACAAAGGAGTAGAGAAGGATTTTCTGGCATGAGAATGCAGTGGTGTGCTTGAGTGCAAAGCCGGCTCTGAGCCACTGCATGGTGGCACATAACCACCCAACAGATTCACAAAAGCTGAGACAAATTGCTTCTTTCTGTGACATATCTCTACTACTTAAGTACAGCTTCTTCAAAACTCTTGTATTGATCCTGATTTTCACTACCAATGACAGCTACTGCTCAGTTTATTAGAAATAACAATACTGTTTCTCAAGACAACTTCAAGTCTTCCCAGTGCTCCATTAGAAAGTTTTTCATTAGGGACCTAAAATAATTTTATGCTGGGCTTACCACAGAGGGGAGTGCTACATCCTTTTCTAAGACATATGATTGTGATCATGATACCTGCCTATGTATAAAATCATGCTAATTAATCAGTAGCAACAGGTGTTGCTAGTTTCCCAGTAATTTGGAGTCCGTAGTCATTCCTGGATTTCTAACAAGCTCATACTGTCTTGGACAATTTATTCCATTATCTGCTAAAAATCATATAAATGTGCTTAAAACCAGCACAAACCCCTCCACCAAAAAACCCCACACCCCAACACCCCTTGTTAGTCTTCTGTATTGAACTTAGTATTACCAGGTCAGACTCCAAATGGTTGCAAATCTATGTTCTACCCAGCACCTCATAAAAAACTGGTCATTGGTAGATTTCCCACTCTAAGACAGACAAAATGCATTATCAATATTGCCCTGATATTGGTTCTTTGAAGAATCCTTACAAAGTTATCCCAGGACACTATCCAAGAAAAAGTAGTCTCAGGGAAAAAACATTTTGAAAACATAATCCACATTGTGACAAATTTCAAAAATGTACCCTTTAATTGGCAAACCTCCAGTTCTTACACATTTTTGGTTTTCTCTCTTTTAAGCAACTCAAAATAAATTCTTTATGGTAGCAATACTGTATTATTCACAAAAGCCTGCTGAATCACATACCCTAAACATTTTCCAGAAATAATGTCCTAACTTTTCCTGCAAACATGCCGCTTTCAATCCTGATTAATAAGGGTCAATTAAAAATCAGTGTAAAACCAAAAAGACAGATTTTTTTTTTTTGTTATTAAAGGTCACAGATATTTACTAGATGTTGTCTAGCAGGATTGCTAGAAACATTGATGCAGATGAGATACCCTATTCCCATAGCATTTCATTCACACTGAGGAACAGAAAACAGCAATCTTGGTCATTAATGTGCTTTGGAGTAGATTAATTTTTGTTTGGATCTTAAATGTATGTTGGGTAAGAAGCTGAAAGAATAAACTGAATTGCCATGGGAATAAAAGATTGCATCACTTTATACTGGTTCCTCACACCAGTAAGCTTTACTTCTGCACTCCAAAGCTGATACTCTTGGCTTTCATTCCTGAGCCCCTCTCAGACACTAGGATTGATGTACAAGGTCACTCAGATAGAGTGTCTGAGTCAGACAGAGCTAAGCAGAAGGAACTTGTCAGCTGCCTGATAGTCTAAATGAGAGCTGCCAATTGCACTGCTGAGGACAATAGATGTCAGACAAATTGCTCTGATTTTTATCCTCAGTAACTGAGCAGGCAAGGACCGATTTCTGTATGTAAATAATTATCTTAATTCTTTTGTCTTCACAAAGATTAAAGTAGTTCAAGTACTTGAAGTGGAGAAAAAGATTAAAAACTCCTTTGTTTCAGTTTGTGTGCTTGTCTCATCCTAATGAAGTACTGTAGTTACCAGACTGTAGATACCATGCCTGGTTTCTCCTTTGTGAACAGTCTGCAGAAACTTTAAATAAAGATCACAATAAAGATTAGAGCTGAAATTTGCCTAAAACTCAGCAAGCTTCTGATGTAGAAAAAAAAAAAAGTAACCATACTTGTCTTGTACAGGTTTAATACAGCCATAAAAACACACTATGTTAAACTGACCATCCTCAGAAAAGAGTATATCTGAAAAATAATTTTGTAATTGTCTCGCCTTGGTCCTGTACAAGATTTTTCAGTCTACAACCCACAGAATAATTTCTTTCACTTTCAAACGTTTAGAAACCTCACTAGTTAACAAACACAGGACAAACAGTTCTCAAACACGATAGCAAACACAGAGTCTACCCAACCTGAAGTCCAAAAAGAGCACTTCAGTTTCCCAAATATCTCTGCTGTTATCACAGAACTGGGACTGGACTTTTCAGTTTCTTCATTGCTCCATGTTTCTAGTTACTCTGCAGTATACTCAAGAACCAGTAGGGTTTCGGCAGCTCACTCAACAATGTAAAATCAAAAAGGACTCAATGGCTTCAGGGTTCCTACACACTGATACTCCATATGGAAAATCACATCTTAAGGGAAAAGGAGTATAAAGTTTATATGATTGACAGAAGAGATATATTGAGAGGAATGCTTAAACAAAACAGCAAATGACAGACAGGAATTTCCTAAATGACTTAAAAGCAGATGATGCCTCTTCACAACTAGTGTAAATACCCACCAAATGAGAAAAGCTCCAGTAAGTTCCTATTCATGGTTTCCGGCATTCTGAGTAGAAAGCAAAGTGATGCTATCCACTTCCCAGCTCATGAGGCAGCCATCAATCCTGCTCAGTGAAATCTTCAAACAAAATCCACAGGACGAAACGGCTGCCCCTACCCCACAGGTTGTATCTGTGAGTATGTCTGGGACACTTCTTGATTTTTCAGCAGCTTTGCAGAAGCTTTGTGTTACCACAGCTTTTCCTAAGTTTGGCTTTACTACTGATGCCCTTCATAATCTTTCAAGGCCTTAGAGAAGGGTTGCCAGAGAACTATTAATCTATGCCAGGCTGCAAAATAAATAGCATAGCTGCAATGCCTACACAAAATCTGCTAACAATGGATAACTATGTTGGGAGGTAGTTGTCTGATGATCTGATGGAAAAAAACATTGTCCCTGTTTGGACCCATTGCATCAACGTTGCTGAGCTCTGTAACTGCCCTATCCTAGCACCTGAGCCAGGACTATGAGGCTCATTTTTACCAAAGTCCATTTAGCAAAACAAAATCAGTGTCCTTGTGCTGGCTCTGCCCTGCATGCTGCCCTCACAGCTAAGAATTCAGGGTGGTTTCCAAGACACAGGCAGAGTAAGAAACACTGAAACACTGAACAGGAATGCAGCAGGCATTGTTTGTCTGGAAGCTGCCCAGATTCGGACTCGAGTTCATCGTTTGCATAGATACTTTCTAAGCTTTCTTCTCTGCTTTTCTCCCCATTGTTTGGCTCACTCACCAGTCTCTTGTACAACCATTCCCTTTCTTTCAGGGAAGTAGCATGAAGCACTCTCAGCCTAGGCAGCCACTTCCCTGGGTTCACACAAATTGCAGTCCTGTCAGATTCCTAAGAAGTAGATGCAGTGATCTCCCTAAGCAAAAAATGAGCCTCTTTTTACTACCCAGAGAAATGTGACTTTAGTCTGCTAATGAAAAGATACCAAACCCTTGACTTTAGTGTGCCATTTCAAATATTTTTTCTCAGCACACAACTCCCATCAATTTGATATTGTTAAAAATATGCAAATCCAAGAAAAAACACTAAAAGTGTCTGAAGCAATCTGGCAAACTCCAGGAAAATTGCTGTAAGATCTTTTGCTCCATACAATCAAGATTTTAATCAGAAACAGAGAAGTTAAGAGCAACATGAGCAAACTCAGACACTGTTTAAGGGTCATCTGTACGACAGCCAACCTGAGATGATGTCACAGAGAGTTCCACTCACTGTATAGAGCATTAGCATAGAGGGCTCCAAGATACCTTCTAGCAGTAAAGCTGACCACCAGCAAGCTGCAAGAATTTAGGAGGTTCTCTCCACTGGCTTTCATTTGAATCTCTTCCTCCAGTGGCACTTCAGACTGGCACTTCATCTCCTGATGATACTTCAGCCTTCACACTCATCTCCTTCTCATCCCACACTTCATTGCCTCTTTCAGTGTGACTCTTGTCATTCAAAATATGAGCATCACAAGTCAATATATACACACATATATTTATCTGTACATATTACAAAATACATTATTTGTAGTGGCAAATACATGAAGAGAAATATCAGAAAAGGTTCACTGGCTCACAGCTTTATTACCACACTCATCTTTCAAGAAAAAAAATATTTCCATGAGATATGTAACTGAACCAAAGAGACCTTTACATTTTATAGTTCTCCTGTGCCATAGGACTTGATCGACAGGACTACAGCTTTAAATTTCAAATTACTCAAGAGCACCCACTAGGGCTATCAGTAGGGTTTTACAGCTTTGGTGAAACAGGTTCTATTGCTTGTGTTTCACACTGACCATGAGGGAAAGAAACAACCTCAATAAAGTACTTTAAGTAGAGAAACTACATTGTCTTCAACAACCATTCCAAGCTACTGACAAAGAGCTGTCTTTTGTCACCATACTGCATATTGTCTTAACGAATGAGACTTAAAAATAATTCATTCTTTCTGATAAGAGTGAACTATGCTGAAAGTCAAAATTCCTCTATACACAACCATTTTTTCAAGCCTCTAGGCACACAGGTTTTCTGTACTATTTTGACAAGTGCCCTTCCCAGCCAGAGGTCAGCTTCATATATGGCCATTGAAAGTGTCCTGCCTGCAAAATGAAAATCTGAAGACAAAATTAAAATGGTGGAGAAAACCTGTAACTCATCAAATAACAGCCCTTTTTTCTAGAATGATGCATGAAGGAAAAAATAATAGTGGTGTTGAGTCATTTGAAAGTTGCCAGACTTGAAAGCTGAGGAAAATGTTTTAGTCTTTCATCCTAATTGTTTCCTAGGAGGTTTTCCTGCTACATGGAAAATGTGTCTAAACCTTACATTGAGTGGAAAACATGTCTAAACCTTATATTATAGCATTACTCATAAAGTTCAAAGGAAAAATTCACAGAATGGCAGCAAAAACGCTCACTTGTAACCGGTGTAGCTGGTTACCTAAGAATGACTATAGTCAGCTCCCAAGAAACTGAATCACTTTGTGTCACACAATCGCTTCAGCTTGTGCAAGCTACAAAACAGGTGGTTCTGCTGTTAGCACCACGTCTGCAGCTGTGGACATTCCTCATACTAGGGAGGCCTCCTCCACCCTTCCAAAAGAGCACAGACTAAGATGCCATAGAGCCAGTGGGATAACAGGAAGTGGCTGAGGCAGGGATAACTCTGAGGAATGAAACAGTAGGACATCCATGGCCAAAGGAAAATGGTAACGATGTTGAGGCAGCAGCATGACACACTTTGGATTCAACCCTCTTCGAAAGAGAGCAAGGAATTTCTGAGAGGCACAGTGCTCCTCATGTGTTCTCCTTTCTACTTCTCTGCCAGTTCCACTCTCATCCCCCTCTGCCACGGCAACCCACTCTTCTGGGTTTATCCAAGATGTGTCCCCAATTGATGATGACTGCATAAGCACTCCTTCAAAAAGGGTGCAGCTTCTCAGGAAATCACTTGTTCTAGTGTTTGTCATGGAAGAGCTGGTAAGTTACACCAAGCTGACTGTAATGAGCATCAGCTGTTCCCTTGTCCAGCGAGCGGTGTTCCAGCTCAGCAGGCTCCTTCCTTTCACCACATTCAGTACAAGCCTCTCCTTTCCACTGAGGAATTTACTGACATGTTGAAACCAGAGGATGGCTGCCCTTCAGCTTGAGACATCTCTGACTGCAAGCTCTAAAAAGAATGGGATTGTTTGGATGGCCATGTTCAGATGCATTAAGATTTCACCTGCAGTACAGAATAAAGAGTTTTTTGAAGTTTCAAGTCACCTTTTTCCTGTTTCCTTTTTCCAGGACCTTTTAGGTGCTGAAAGAAGACAGCAGGGCTGGACCTACAGCATTAAGCAATGTGAATAGGGCCCTAATTAGCAGTGGTACTTGGTGGTAGCTGTGTAAGCCAGGTCTTGTGATTTCACTTATTATTTTAGTATTATATCCCTACAAAGTATCCCAGTTTACTTGGGTTATTCTTTGTATGGAGAAATGTGATGCAAGCCAAGTTTATTGTTAGAAAGAAAACCAAGATGATCTGAGAACACGCATTGTTCTATGTAACCTCTGAATTCACTGCAAAATTCTATGGAATTCATTAAACAAAGTGAAAACTTGATTTTTTTTTTCCTTTCACAATATTCCCCCAGTCAACATTATACTCCTGCCAAGTGTGCATTTCCAGATAAAAGACATGGGGAATGGCTTTTTTTGCCAAGTATGACAGATGAAGGGGAACTAAAGCCATTAAACTTCAGTTTCTACCGCTTCATACTTTTATCAAGATTATTTGCTAACAGGTGTTATAGCACTATCTCTGAGGTGACAACTCAGCAGTCTGGTTTAGAAAAATCAAGTTCCCTCACAAAACTAAAACCTCTCGGGGCCAGCATCCTCCTTCAGCCTTTTCCCTTTGTGCATTTCCACCCTCACTAACAGTTTAACACCCAGCCAAGCTCTCCCTAGCAGTTTTGGCTGCAGAACATCACTTGGCCCGGAGTTACACTGAGGAGGAGGAGGCCAGCGGCCCAACCACCCTCGCCACGCGGCGTCAGGCAGCCCGGGCGCAGGAATCACTGCTGCCAGTGGCGTATCCATCGCA
The DNA here is from genome assembly GCF_049639895.1 of Pseudopodoces humilis. Classification (NCBI taxonomy): domain Eukaryota; kingdom Metazoa; phylum Chordata; class Aves; order Passeriformes; family Paridae; genus Pseudopodoces; species Pseudopodoces humilis. The sequence goes on from NC_142204.1 coordinate 21,204,115, forward strand.
GGGTAAGAGGCTGAGGAGGAACGGAGCAGTTGCGAGGCGCGAGGGTTACTCCCGTAGCAATGGCGGCTCCCGCACCGCCTGTGGGGGCGCGCGCAGGGACGGCTCCTCCCCGCGCGCAGCCGAGCGCCCAATCATCGATCGTGGCCGGGCCACCGCGCGGCTCGCAGAGACAGCGATCGGGGGCGTGCCGCGAGCCCCGGAGGCGGGGCCAGGGCCGGGCTGAGGCGGTGCCGCGACAACCAAAACAACGGCCCGGCCCGGCAGCCCTTGCGCCCGCGGCCCGCCGCCACCTTCCCCGCCGCCGCTGCTCGGCGGGGTCCGCTCGGGGCGCGAGGTGGGCGCGGAGACCCCTCCGCTCCCGCTGCCTCCGCCATGAAGCTCCGCGTACGGCTGCAGAAGCGAACGGCGGCCCTGGAGGTGCAGGGGGCGGAGCCAACGCTGGGGGAGCTGCGCGCGCAGCTCCGCTTGGCCCTGCTGCCCGCCTGGGGGTACAGGTAGCGAGCGGAGCGAACCATCGCGAGGGGTGCCGGGGTGGGGGGGAGGCGATGCCGACGCCGCCGGTGCGCGGCCCGGGCCGGCCAGGCCGTACCATGCGGTGCGGGGGGAGGGAGGAGGCCCGGGGCTGTGGTGCTGCCCCCTGCGGGGCGGGCACGGAGCTGCCGGCGGCACCGCCCGGGCCCGGAGCGCCTCGCGGGGATTGACAGCGCTCGGCCCGGCCGCTTTAGCGGCCCGCGGGACCGGCCGCCCTGCTCCTGCAGGGCCTGGGCTCGGGCTGCGCCCGGCTGGGCACTGCGGAGCGGGAAAGCACAACTCCGAGAAATGCGGGTTGCAGCACCGTCAGAGCTGATTGAGACTTCTGCGCGGCGCTTAAGTTACAAAATGCTGTAGCGTCTCAGTTTTAGGCTTCTCTGAGGCTTCCTGGAGAATCTCGGTTTAAGTTTCATAAACAATTTAACTGAAGAACTCCAGGCATCCTCCGCAGGAAAATGAATCGCCTGTAAAAGGCGAGCGTTTTCTGATGTTGGCTGAAGGGTTTGTGTCACAAACCTTTAATTAGGTCCGACGTGCTGGTGTTTCACTGGTGATTCACACAGTAGTGTGGGCAGGAGGAATCTGAAGTTACTGCTTGTCTTGCCGCAGTGGGTGTATTTTTTAGCTGCTTCCCTACTAACCAGTTTCATTTCTGGGTTTTTTTTTTGGCCTGAAGCATCTTACCTTATTACCCTCATTTGCAACTAGCATTCTACAGGACACCTGCTGATCGTTGAAATTGTTTAGCATGAGGAGACAGCAAGTTGGTTGAGTCTTCAATACTATTTATTTTTAAATAATCTGAGGCAGTAGTTTATGTATATCTTGTTTTCCTAGCTGTGATACCTTCTATTTTGAAGGGCATTTGTTGCTTTCCTTCGTAACTGTTTTGTGAGCAATTTCTGTAAACGAAGTTTTATTTACCAAGCAGCTACAGCAACTTAAAATGTACTTGGTGATAAACATGGGGGAAATAATTTCATATAATCTTTTTTCCCCTCACTATTTCTTTAACATATAGGTAATTAATAATGGATTAAGCCCCATGGCACAATACTGTTGTAATATGCATTACGCATTTCTAGTTGTAGAATCATAGAATCATTGAGGTTGGACAAGATCATCAAGTTCAGTCTTGGACCAATCACCACCAGGTCAACTACACTGTAGCACCAATTGCCAAGTCGAGTGTGTGGCTATCCAAGTGCAGCCACCCATGTTTCCTTACTGTTTTTTTAAAAACTGTTTTGCAGTTCTGATACCACGTTTTCAATAACACTGAACAGAAAAGATGCTCTGACAGAGGATCAGAAGACCTTAGCTTCATATGGCATTGTTTCTGGAGATTTGATATGCTTGTTACTAGAAGAGCCAGATGGACAACCCAGCCTACCTCCTCCTCCTCCTCCTCCTTCTGCTCCACCCTCGCTTCAGAATGGTCATGAGCCGTCCACCTTGACCCCCAACACAAGTCAGGCCAACAGTCCAAAAGAAAAAGGGCAGAATGAGCAATCTAACAATGAGAGGGCTCAGGTGGAAGTTCAAGAGAGTGATGAGAGGGTAAGTACATGAGAATTTTACTGTACAGCTCAAGGCAAAAGAGAAGGTATCCTGTTGTGTCAGTAGCTGTACTATATAGGAGTGAAATTCTTAAGAATATTTGGCTCCTTATACTTGTCTGATATGTGCTCAGTTATTTGAATGGAAATTTGTCTATCCATTGTATGTTCCTGTGGCACAGAGCTAGTTCAGAGAGCCCAGAGTTTTTCAGGTTTACAGGAGTAAATGTTTTTGCTGGAACAGGCACTTAAGGAAGTTAGGATTATGTTTCTTGCCTGTCTCAGTGCTAACTTCTGATTCAAGATTGCAGATGCAACAGGCAGTGTCAAAGACAGGCTCTTTTTTCCCCCCCTTTCCTGACCCTCACCTTATGTAAATCTGCTTACAGTTTTCATTCTGCTTTTTTAAAATAATGTGTCTGTGTGTAATTTTTTCATATAATTAATAACATGCCATGATTTAGAAGAAAAGAAGCTACAATGATGCCACAGTCCTCAGGTGGCAGCAGGTGCACTCCACTGATTGTTTTGTTTTTTTTTTTCCCTCACTGCTGTTTAGGCTTGTTGTGTTTGTTGGCAGCCCAAGTTACCATTTTGGTTGCTTGCCATGCATATTTACTAAGTTTAAATAAATGGTGATTCTGTACTGATTAAATTATTCCTGAATATGTTGCAAAAATTCCGATGAAGGTTTAATATATTATCATCACTTTGTCTTCAGTATATGCAATAAAATGACAGACCCTTTCATGAAGAGTTTACATTGTAAAGATTAAAAAATCCAAAGGCTACATATATAAGCTCAGTCCTCATGTGGAGTGAGAAAATGGAGGTGTAAGGAATTTGTACAACTTGTATGGGAAATCAGGCTGGAATAAGCAGATGTATAAAGTTGATATATATAGAGGTGTAGTTTTCTGAAAAAAAAATATGTTTTGCTTTCCCCTGAAGGCAGGATCCAGTCTAGAATTTTCTTCTGGATTAGTCTCAGAGGATGCTGACCTGGAAGAAGGTACAGGTTCCTATCCCTCCGAACCCATGCTGTGCAGTGAAGCTGCTGATGGTGAAATACCCCATTCATTAGAGGTACTCTACCTTTCTGCTGAGTGTACCAGTGCCACAGATGCCTTGATCGTTCTGGTTCATCTTCTCATGATGGAGACAGGCTATGTACCTCAGGTAGGTAGGTGTAGCATCAAACAGAAATTTCTGGGTCAGTGTGGGGAAGCTGTGGGATGTACAAGATGCATCTGAGGATCTGCTTCTGCCTTTGTATGTCAGTTGGCTGCAGGGGCTGCTGCAGGATCAGCTTCTCAAAATTCCCTGACCAGAAAGTCTTCAGGTCAAAGACTGGAGCAGCTTCTGGGTGTGGAAGAAGAGGCCTGTCCTTGTGTTTCTTTTGGTCCTCAGCCTCACTAGGACCCAGCTGAATCTCCTGTTTCTGCCTTATTCTGTAGTGCATGTGCAGATGTTCTTAGGCTGTAGCACTTCCCCAAAGTAGTGCCTTAAGTGTTGGTGTCATCTTAATGATACCCTGCAAATGGTGCTTAATGAGGCCTAGGTCTGCCAAAAAACTGTCTCTTAATTCCATATTCACCTAAGTGTCACGTTTGGCTTTGGTTTTACTAATCTACAGAGGTATCATACTTGAACACCTATGGCAGTACATCTGTACAATGTATGGGTTCACTTTTTCCCTTTGCATTTTATGTTTACTAATACGTGGCTGAATATGGAGAAAAATACTTGGTCTCAGGCGGTTGTTTAAATTCCCATCTTTTTTCTTGCAGTGAGGCTGACTAAGCACATGTAGGTGTCTGGTTGACCAGTGCCAATTTAAAAAATCTGCTGAGTTCATTGCATCCCCATAATGTGAAGTACTATGTAAAGAATACGTTTGCCACTCGGAATAAAGTTTGTTTATGGCAGTGAGCAGGCTTGGAGGTAGGGAAGATGAATGCTGTGTGTCGCTCTATTAGGAACGGTGAGAAGAACGACACAGACTCTCTAAGGAGTTGGTCAGGAGAATGTCTCGTAGTTTATTACTTCAGCTCTGTTTTATAGACTGATACGTGGAAAGTACAGAAAGGAAATTCTTATTGGTTAGCAAACCACTACATCACCATCGTTGGTCAGTGGGGCACACACCCCCCGACCTTCTCCTGCAAAGAAAACAAGGAACAGACAAACAGCACCTGCAAGGCTGTTTTCTGTCTTTGAGGATTGTTTTGAATCCTCCCATGAATTCCCAGGCTCCTTTCTCAGGCTGGACTGAGAGAGCTATGTGGCCTGTAATTTCTGCAGGCTCTCTGTTTCAGAGTTAGCATCCACAGCTGTGCATATTTAAGAGGAAAAAAAGAATATACTTGTGGTTAGATTGTATCCTCCTCTAATATTCCATATGAGCTATTTCATACTGAAATTGAAAGCAAACCTGTTAGTTCATTCAGGTTTTCTAATTAACTTAAAATTGTGATTCTTAAAGCCCTATCAGATACTGTAAGTTCACAGAAAAGGTGCAATAGCTTTTTTTTTTGAACAGCAAATTGACTATGTGCAGGAGTTGTCAGAATGCTGGAATGGATGACAGGATGAGGTATGTGTCTCAAAGAAGTAGGTGTGAGTGCTCACTGGACAGGACAAAAGTTACTGAACTTCACTTAGATGTGCTGTTAGTTTTGGGGAAAATGTGTGTAATCATATATATTCATAATCACTGTGTCATTAGGGCTGACCTAAGAGTTGAATTGCAAGCATTATTCTGCCATTTCCTAACTTCTAATCGTTTTCTCACCTCTCAGCACTGGTTCATTGCAGAAGTATGACAGTGAGTTTGTGATCTCTTTACATCTGTAGGGGATAGAAGCCAAGGCAGTCTCTATGCCAGAGAAATGGAGAGGGAATGGTGTTTATAAGCTACAGTACACACATCCCCTTTGTGGAGAAGGTTCTGCTGGTTTGACCTGTGTGCCTCTGGGAGATCTTATTGCTATTAATGGTAAGTCAGTCAAGTCTTCATCCTGGATGCACATTCCTTAAGTATCACCATTGTTTGGGAAGAGAAAAGTTAAGTGTGCTTTTGTGTGTTTTGAACTGTACCTTTATTGCTTGAGTTGCTGAGGTGCAGGAGATGCCACTTCCTGATGCTGAATACTCTTGGCATTTCCTGTCTCTGTGTTAACTGTTTCTTTCCCTCTTGTTGTAACAGATTAATAATCCTTATGAGATTCAGCTGGTCTTTTCATTGCAATATTGTAGAGTTATGTTTGTTGTCACATTTCATAGGAACTTCGGTACACATTGTCAGACATGAAGGAAGTAGATTTACTTCAGCTACAATGTTTTGGCTTCTTTTATGTTTTTTGCAAGACTTAGAACTTCCAGACTATGTATTATGTCAGTAATGGTCTTAGTTGTCTCTCTGTGTTTTAAATTTTGAAATGTCTTTCTTTATGTTTGTAGCAACATTAAAAATCAACGAAGAGATTAAAAGTGTTAAGAGAATCCAGCTATTGCCATCATCCTTTATTTGCTTTCAGGACCCAGGTATGCCTGAGCTATGGTCTCATTGTAGTAAACTGAAAAGTAAAGAAGGGACAAAGTGGGTAAGAATATGCTTTAGTAAAGCATCAAATAGGTGCAGAATAGCAAAAAAGAATAAAAATGTGGTTACCATTTAGGTTAGTCATAACTTTGTGGTAAAAGGAATTCAGAGTGTAGCCATTTACTTACACTTTGTTGTTAAGACAAATTGTATTTCTTAGATTAACAGTGTAAGAACCTTGAAAAGCTCAGTTTATCCTTTGGCCCATATGCCTGTTATTTATGAGGTCCTAGGCATATGTGGGAATCTCTGGGACAGCAGTGCTGGGTGATATCCCCTTTCTGCCTGGCAGCTCAGGACTTCAGAGGCTGATGGTGCCTACACTCCTGTTGTAGAACTGTGGTTGTTAAATTATTTTTGTTAGAAAACCTGTGCTGACCACGTAGGTTTCTTCAGAGTGCCAGAGTTAGAGGAAAAATTAAGGTGAGGGAGGAGAGAAGGACAGATCCATGTGGATCCTTGTGAGCACAGACCTGACCTTCCTTATATTCTCTGAAGGATATGAGTTGCTTTATCGGCAGGCCAGGCTGACTCAATTTCCTGTGTTCTGTGTAGAAGTCTAATTGAAGGCTTGTAGAAGAACTGAGTGCTGAAATGTGTTCCAGTATAATAGTGAAGTCTTCTTGCTCCTCTTTCTTCAGAGAATAGAATGGAAGAATACTTCTGTCAGAGAAATGAAGCTTGCAGGCTTTTAGAACTTAGGTTTATGTTAGGCAGGAGCTTTGAAATCTGACAAAGGAAGCTCTGACAGTTTGGGAGTCAGTTTGTTTCCAGACAAATCAAGTCTTTCCCTTAAATGTGCCTTTTAAGGCCGAAGGGAAAGCTTAGCCTGACCATGGAACTGATCTCTGCTTTATCAATGTCTGTGTTGCAGGGTAGTTACACTCTAGCTGTAGAGCTGCTTCTATCAAGATCACAAGCAGATTAAAGTTGTGCTAATAAGAAAACTGTAACTCTTATATAATTTTTGCATTATAACCTCTTGAAATTAAACTTTTTCTCTCTCTTCTTTGATAGAGAAGGTTGCAGGTGTTTACAAAGACCTTCAGAAATTATCCCGTCTCTTTAAAGACCAGCTGGTTTACTCTCTCCTGGCTGCTGCCCGACAAGGTGAGAGGAAATATGATGGTACTTGATTTTTGATGATGGAAGGAAGGGAATCAATCTAAAGCCTTGAAGGAAGAGTGTTAGAAACAGCTTTTCAGTGATAGGCATATAAGCAGTAAGCATAAAATAAAATATACATACTAAAGAAATCATGTTAATCTTTGTAACTCCGAAAACATTAATATAATTCTGGTTTTAATTTTTGATTGCTCTATTCTCACTTTTTTCCATGCATAATGATGAGGAAATCCTGCCACAATAATTTTGTAGCAGCAGTTCTGTAGTTTTGATCTATTTCTTTGTCAAAACAGAAAAAATTATTTAGCATCATGTTTGGAAGCCTGACCTCAGGAATGATCTTGTTAGGAACTGGTCATTGAGGTTTTGGAACAGACAGTAGGAAGTAATCTAAGCTGGTGTCTGTGAAGCAGTGGGAAACCAGGCTTTCTCTGCATAGTTCCAAAGTGCCATCAAAGGTCTCAGCTTTGTATTCTGAAGACAATGGAATTCCCTCTGGACTTCAGTGCATGAAGATTTTATGTGGAGCATGTGCTCTATGTTTGTGGTTTTTGCAGTCTCATGAAATTGGGCAGGTCTTCTTTTTCTTTACTTATTCCTTAGCTTTGTAACGTATAAGCATAATATGGTGTGTGGAATGTTTCTTAGGCATAGTGCTCAGTATGAAGTGTCATTTGCCCTATTTTATGCACCTCATAAGTGAAGTTAGAGTTGCAAGAGGTCTGTTTTGCAAGGAGTCACATCACAGTAGTTGCTCAGAAAAGTGGTGTAACTGAGGCATCAAAGGGAGAGATTATAATGTTCTTTCTTTCTTTTAGGGTCTTTAGAGATAGAAGATCTCCAAGTGATCTATAAGAAGATCTATAAGTGATGTTGAGTTTACTCTTTTTTTCTGAACTTACTTTCTCCTTTCTGTAGCTTTGAACTTGCCAGATGTGTTTGGCTTAGTGGTCCTTCCTCTTGAGCTCAAGCTTCGGATTTTCAGACTTCTGGATGTCCGTTCCGTCATCTCTCTCTCTGCCGTTTGCCGTGATCTCTACACAGCTTCCAATGACCAGCTTCTCTGGAGGTTTATGTATCTGCGGGACTTCCGAGGTAACGTCGAGGCACATCTCTTTTAATTACATTCTCATGTTAACAGAGGGATTAGCTCTGACAGGTTTTGTTAAGAGGCTTCTCAGGCAACCAGTAATGATATTGAAACACTATGAATAAATGCAGTTGTTTATGATCCTAATCAGTGCAGTTGGTCAGGTGTGATTCAGGTGGATGCAGAGTTTTCTGCCAGGGAAAATGGTTGGCAATCTTCTGAGCCATTACTGGTGCTCCATGTAGTTCTTCCCATTGTGTGGTGCTGGCTTTCCTTGTTTCCATCTGTTTCCTTTGCCACCTTAGTGCATTGGCTACTGCAGATATTAAGAAGTGGGGGGAAGATAACATTCCTGCTTCAATTTCTCACAATAGAGTAAAGAAACAAAGGTAACCAAGGGAAGTTCTCTCAGCAGGCAAAGGCAGAGACAGTGTTTCTGGGATTTCTCTAATAACATTTGAAGATGATGCTTTACCTGGAATGGGTGTACAAGTAGACTACCTATCAAATGGACATGGAGCTTTGTACTTTTTAAGATGCATAATCTTTAGAAAAAGATGTATTGACCAAAAGTGTTTTTCCTGTCTTGAGTATTTGAATTCTGATAAACAGCAGGTATCTGTGGCACAAGATCTGTTGCTTTTCTTAATTCTTTGCTTCTCTTTGTAGATCCTATTGCAAGGCCTCGTGACACAGACTGGAAAGAAGTAGGTGGCTTTTTTATATAATCTCTCTGAGATCAGTCTTAGTTTGGGAATTAAGTATATACTTTGAGAGGCAGTAACTTTGAGTTAAAGTTTAAAAGTGTGGTGTTCTGTGTACGCATGTTGGTCAGACTAGTGGAAAGGAGCATCAGCAAGTTACATGGTGCATGCTCAAACTGGGGGTTAGAGATCTTCCAAGGGTGCTGTGCCTGATCTTTGGCGGGCAGGGGTGTTGCTGCTCTGGGTTTTCAGACTGGTGAGGAGCACTTTTTTGAGAAGTGCTGTAAAACTGAATGCAGTTGCTGAAGCTGGAACACTTGGAGAGCTTTAAAATCCTTTTTTTTTTTTTTCTGTCTGCAGCTATACAAGAAAAAATTGAAACAGAAGAAGGAGGCCCTGAGATGGAGACACATGATGCTTCTGCCCCCTATACCTCATCCAATCCCCTTTCATCCCAACCCATTCTATCCTAATCCCTTTCCACCCAACCCATTCCCATCAAATCCAATCTATCCACCAATGATCATTGGGGGAGAATATGATGAGAGACCAGCACTTCCATATGTTGGAGACCCAATTAACTCACTCATTCCTGGCCAGGGAGAAGCACCAGGTCAGTTTCCTCCATTCAGACCACATTTTGACCCAATTGGCTCCCTGCCTGGAGCAAACCCTACGCTTCCAGGACGAGGTGGTCCCAGTGACAGGTTTCCACCTCGACCCAGCCGGGGCCGCCCCATGGACATTCGCCGTGCATTCATTTGATTGCTGCTTTTTCCTGCAGGGAGTTTTGTAGTTGCTGAGCTTGCTTTCTAACTGCAGGAAATTGCAAATCCCAGGCACTAACATCTGCCTTCAGATTGTGTCAAGAACATGCGTGCATGGTGATGTCCCAGCCACAGAGGCTGGGTTTGTTTTATGCTCTGGTAGTGCTGTACCACCTGGCACTTAAGGTCTGTTCCTCAAAGAGCTACGACTTAGAGCAGTTTGTTCTGCTGCCCTCCCTCCTTGCCCTTAATCGTCTGTGAAGTGCTACTTAGAGACCAGAATACCGGCCAAATCCTTATTGCATCAGATAAAGAGCACTTTAAATACAAACCCTCTTGTCTGTCTTATTTGAAGAGTTTTACTGAATTTCCAGGATGAAGGGTTTTGTGTAAAATCTACCCAGCTAATTAATAATCTTTGTTAATAAAAAAGTTACCACATAGAACAGAATGCTGCCACTGTTATGGTAGATGTGTGTTCATGGAAATTTTTAAAGGTGTTGTTTCCTTTTTCCTTCAATATTTTATTAGGTAAAAAGCATTTTTGTATTGTTACTTAATGCACAAAGAGTACAGCAAAGGGATTTTCTTTATAATGGAAATATTAGAACACAAATTAATTCATTTTACAAACAATTGAGTAAAGTCATGCTACAGTGCAACTCAGAAGTCTAAGCAGAAGCAGAGCAGTTTTACAAAGAGTCAGCAGCAAAACTTTTGACTTTGTCCTTGACTTTGCAAATAAGGATCTGTAGTACGTGACTGCATTTACTGTGTTTTGAACTAAAAGTGGTGTGAAAATACATCTTTTCTCCCTATCTGACATACTTAAAGTATTAAATAGGCTGACCTGGTTGCAGTGGGAATGGGATCACAACAACATGAGAAGCAGAATGAATTCTGATTTCAGTAAATTCCATTTAATTCCACTACTTAAGTATCACATGATTTCTTACCAAAACAAAATGTGTCATAGCATGTTATGAGCACCTTTCAAGTGTTGTCTTATTAACTAATGAGCAGCTAACAAGACCGCTTTCAAAGTTTCCTGATGAGACCTGCAAGCTGGTGCTGGAGCTCAATTAAAGGAAGACTGGAATGACTAAACTTTGCTAGAACTTTTAATTTCTTATGTATTTTTTAAGATGATTGATCTCAGTGTTTCTATAAATGTGAATGGTACTAATGACTGTTGTGACAACTGATACTATTTTCTAAAACTTTTTTGAAATTCCAGCTGTGGAAATGGAATGACATTTCCTGTTAAATACAAGCTATTTAATCAGTAATACTTATGTGCTTTTTCAGGTGAGATTTCAGTGGTTCATCTTCTTGTTTTGTATAAAATCAGCTGACTTCAGTAAGGTCAGGTAGTTTTGCCAGTGGAAGTAAAATATAATACTTTATTTTGCTGTCAAAAGTTGTATTGTTTCTTTCTTCCTTTCCTGCTTCACAGGGATGGTTTTACTTCACTACCAAGATTAGCCTTAACTTTTAGCATTTGCCTTCAGTGGTTGAATTGCCTTGTTCCAAAAGCATTTTCACCAGTGAAATGTATAGTCAGATCTCTTAGAATTTGCAGCAGTTCTTTATATTCCACTGACTATAAAAAGGAAAAGGGAAATCTACACTGTATTGGTCTTGCACCATTTTGTTCTTGTGATGATGAGTGCTTCAGCAATGCATAGATTATATTCAGATAAGGTTACAGAGCTTTAACTGATAAAATAATTTGTAACTTACCCTTTTCTATTGTTTCCAAGCTATTTCTGGGAACGGTGTTCATATACTGTGTATGGGAAGTTAATTTTTGTGGTGCCAGTGGTACTCACATTGCCAATGCCTTGATGAAAGTCACATGGTTTGCCCTGCTGGCAAGCTGTGTGCTGCTCTGGAAGAGCATGAAGACAACCATGTAGTCATACTTCTGCCAAGCTGATGCCAGAGGTTCAATTTATCCTGGATTTTGTCATTGAAATGTTTGTTTTTGAAGTAATGAACTCAGCCCTTTTACACATACACTGCTGAATGACCTGAAGATATTCCTTCCTTTTTTTATTGTCCATTACATTGCAGTGAAGGTGGCGTGAGCCAAAGATTAGGAAACCTGACTTAGCTGGAACTGTAAAGTTCCTTAAAGAGGAGTTCCTGTTATTCATGAAACAGGATAAAAAGTGACTATCTCAGGACCAACAGTATAAAATTAGAAGAAAAAACAGAGAACATACTTGAAAATTAGCTGCTTGTTTTATTTGCCAGCTTCTAAGTGAAGTATGTGTGTCATTGCTGTTGAAAATGATAAAAGAGAAATCACAAAAGGTGAAATGCCTTAAGATGAGCATTCCTTACCTGTACTATTCATAGTATCTAGCACTGTAAAGGTTGTTACTGAGTCACTTGGAAATGAGGAGCTATTATCCTTGGCTTTTCTGTGTATTGTTTTATCTTATTCATGAAACTTCAAGCCAACCAGAGGAAGCAACTGAGCCATACATAAGGTGTAAGGTCTTACATATCTGCTTCTGATTGGTGCAAGACTGTAAAATACCACTGCATTTACAAGTAGGACTGCTGTTCTTCCGGACCTTAGCTTGCCTGGGAATGTGTGTTCCACTCCTCTTGAAATACCACGCCTGGCTATGACAAGAAAGTCAAGGTGTTCTTCAGTTTGTAGCTAAACACCAAAATGTAAACTTAATTTTCCAGATGGAGGATATGGATGAGTGTCATAGCTGTGTCCCAGCTACTTGGGCTAGTCCCAAACACACAAACCTACTCATGTTTCCTGGCTTCCATGTGAAGAAAATTAAAGCAAATAGGACAAAAAAAATGTTTGACCAGGTGCTCCTTTTTCACATCTTGTGTGAGAAAGATCCCAAGCTGTGCTGTGGAGCTTGTGTGCCCTGTGATTCAAATGTATCCTCTCTTTACCAATTTTTCTGTTGTTTTCTTAATGCCCCTGTGGTTATCTTTAGGTACTTAAATGTCTCTTGGGTATACCTTAATTTCCCATTCATATAAAAGGAGAATACCCCTTGTATTCCCTCTTCTCTTTTTCTAGAGTAGAGGGATTTTGGAGTAGAAAGCCAGCATTGAAGGCAGTAACTTGAAGACAGGATGATGCATTTGTGAATCTCCTGCTACATCTAGTATGTGAGCACCATAGCTGTAGACTGGAAGTGTACTGTTGAGACAGTTACAGAACACAACAGATTTTTGTCAATCTAACTTTGGAAATCAACTCAGTGATTTAAAGCACTTCTCTGAATAGAACTGAAGGTGCTTTTTCAGGATCTATGGACTAATTAAATTAAGCTGAGAGTGCCTGTTGCTTGTACTTGATGTTGCAACTTAAAGCTAGGCAGTGAGATGCAATTCTGTCTGCTTGTCCCTTGAAAAGTGACAGCTGGGGAGCTGTAGACAAATGAAGAGGTTGAGTCACTGTTCCTGTTTCTGTGGTCTGTCAGAAGACAGCCCTGCTGTCTTCAAATGCAGCCTCAGCAAATGACCCAGCTGTTGCACTTTCAGTGACAAACTGTTGTCGATTTATGGGGCTGTGTTGTACTAGTCACCATTCCTTTTTTGTGTATGCTGTGTTGGTGAGGGAATCATGGAGTTTCAGGGGATAAAGCAATTGATTCTTGCAGTAAACTTTCATTTCTGTCTGCATCTCTGGTGACCATTTACTAGGTAAAGGCATAAATCATGCTGAGGGAAGTGTTACAGCAGGAAGTCCTCTCCTGCCAGGGTTGTTTTACCTCTTCTCCATATAGTGAAGCCTGTTAATCAGCTTCTCTTGCCAGTGGGACACTGTTTGCTCAAGGCCATTTCTCACTCTTTATTTCTCCTGCAGACTGCAAAACAGCAGGGACTGGTTTTTTTTTTGCTCAGATGATGACATATATTTATGATGCTACATTGTAAACTGCTTATCAAACCCTGAAGGACAGCACAGAACTGAGGAAAACAAAACAAAACAGGAAACAAGCCATCAGAGAATAAGGTGGTTCTGTAATACTGAATTTGAGGTATAAATTATTGGTCCAGATGAGTCTCTTGAGGGACTTCTAATCTGGAAAAGCTATGCTGTTACTTGCCATTATATGTGCAAAGGCCTGCTCAGGGGAGGTCATACAAGGTCCAGATGACTTCATTGGAATTAGATGTTCATTACAGGTGCTATGCAGGAAGGATTTCCTTGTTTGGCTTTATTCCCACCAGTGAATCATAAGATCCAAGATGGCAAATGCAGCTGTTGCTTTTGCTGCTTTGGGGATCTCCTTGTTTAAGGGACAGCAAGGATCTGGGCCATTGGCTCAAATACTTTTTTACTTTTTTACTTTTTTACTTTTTTACTTTTTTACTTTTTTTTTTACTGACATTCCTGGGTATTCCTAAGTATCATCATGGTGAAGTTGCCAAGGGAAGGAGAAACCCAATTCTAGCCTCAAAGCTGAGGAGGGGGGATGAGGGCTGGCACCTGCATTAGGTGTGTTCCAAACAGACCTCCCAGGGTGCAAGGCTAGGATCTCAATGGATATAAATAGCTATAAATATGTAGATTTATCCAGGGTGAGTTTTTCAATTATGAATACAGCTTTTGTGGCGTTTATCATGTCCCAGTTCCAGTATATGTGCACAGACACAGCTTTGTTCAGTATTGCTGGCTTAGAGGAAAAGTGCACCAGCAAAGATCCAGCTCTGTCTTCTCTGGAAGAATAATTCTTGTGAGTGATCGGGGGAAACTAATACTGGTTGTTACCCGCTTGGGACAATCCCATACATGCCCTTCTGTGGCTTGGTGTCTCAGGAAGAACCCAGGTCATCTTACTTGTGAAGTACAGTTTTCCAGTTCTGTTGCAAGTTTGTCACCTTGCATTCATTTTGCATTCACCCCAGCAAAGTCAGTGGGAATTCAAGGCAGGAGACAGGATTTCACTCCATCTCTCTGTCCATTCAGTATTATGGAACACTCAGCACACAGCTATGTGCACTTCATCAGCTCTGCTATTAATTAAGCATGTTCCTGAGGGACATAGACAGCCAGATGTGACCAAGTCACCAAAGTGCTTGGAGTTTAGCTGGGTTTTGTCTGGAATTTGTGTGAACTGTGAATGTGAACTCTGGTGCTTTCAGGGGCAGGGGAAGATGTTTTTTTGTGTTGAAGACCCATTTCTTAGGTTATTTTTGAGCTAAGGCTACAGGGTTAGAACATGACATTTTTCTCTCAGAACTTGGGAATCATGCGCAGGGGACATAAATGCAAGGCATGAAACAGAGATGTTTTATCTGCTGTGAGCAGAGTGATCTGGAACAAAGCAGCAGTCCATCTGGCTGACCTGCTTGTGTGATCTTTGGTGCTTACTGATGCCTGGTACTGTATTTATCTTGAACACAGTTTTGCTATAAAAAGTGACCTTTTATGAAGTTGGTATAATGAAATTCCACAGTTCACTGGATGCTCAAACATGCTCACTTTGTTGGTCAATGGATACTTATTCTTGACTCTACCTTTGCACATGTGTTTCCAAAAGAAGCCTAATTTTTTTTAGCTTGTCCTTAACAAGAATTCGGTAACTGGAAGTTAACAATTGTATTGACTATATACAAATCAAAATAAAACCCAGTTTGCACTGTCATAACTGTGTTGACTCCACAGGGGTTAGCAAGAGTAAAATTTGCTTTACACTTCAGTCATTTGAACAGATGTGATTCTGATTATGCACAAAACCCAATGAAATAGTGACACTTTTATACAGTCACTTTTCAGACCATTATTTGAGTATTTTCTTTGTAATAAAACAACTATAGTTTTCTAAATTCCTTTTACCCAGGTGTTAGTTGTAAATCGCTGGGTTCACTGAGTATATTCCAGGATGACATCAGGTGTGACATTAATGTAGAGTGAGGGCTGACAAAAGCACAGATCCAGCTGCAGGACTGTTAATCAGAAAACAGGCTAGCAAATGATTTCCTCAGGTTGCGGATGGTCTCAGCTTTTGCTTCATCTTCAGTGGCATTTCCTCGTTGAGATGACTCAGATATGCTGAAGCTGTTTGTCAGGGACTGCGATTTGCTGAAACGGAAAACAGAGTTCAGTCTCAGCAGGAGAAAGTGGAAATTCAAAGCTGGTTACACATGCTTTGTGTTTCATCACACAGACAAATGCAAGGATAAAAGGAGAGGTTTTCACAGAATATCCCTGTGCTAAGACATCCAGGAATGGGAGAGGTAGGACAGAATGGGGCACGGGCAAGTGGCTCAGTCAAAACTGGTGTCAATGAAAACATCTGACTAGAAGTATACAGTTGCCATTTGGTGAGGCTGTTGTGAGATACCCTTAAGTTATTTCACTACTAATACAGAAGAATGTATTAATATTAGGGGTCACCTGTCTCTCATCAGCCTTACCAGGAATGATGGTCTTGGCCTTTCAGCTGTGAGAGCACCAGAGGTTGGGCAAGTCGGTATCCAGATCCCCTTCAATGTGTGCTGTTTCCTGCCCTCCCCAGCCTGTCTGCTCTGACTGTAAACTCTCTAATGCAGATCTTTGGGTTGACCACGCTGCTCCTGCTGGCTGTGTATCTGCTAGTGGTCAAGTTCAGATCAGGACTGTGCTTTTGAAGCAAATGTCCCTATTTTCCCTGCTTCCATCCTTCGTTTCTTCTGATCAGTAATAGGTATCCAGCACAAAACGAGACTGGAAAAAGTATCTGAAATATGTATAGTGTGGTGACTGCATCCTTAGCACCAACATTTTGACCCTTAAGTACACCTCGCTTAGTTTGCCTCGCTAATGTAAACATGATCACTGAAAGCCTTTTCTAGACCATCACTCCTCTGCTTCTCAGAAATTGTCTTCATCTTCCTAGCCTATGTTTTGTTTTGGCCTGTTCATACCAATTTGCTTGTGTTAACTTCTTGTCAGCATCAGACCTTTTTTCAGTCAGTTTTCCTGCCATGGTGCCAGCTAGATATTCTCCACAAAGGGTGACAACAAAAGCTGCTTCCAAAGATCCATAACAGTTCAGCATGCTGTGCTCCAGAAGAGTGCTTCCCCACACAGTCAGTATCTGGAATTTTATATACACTAATAGGGCCACTTTCACTTCCCTCTGTCTTCCCTGCCTTTTTGCTATGAAATGCAAAAAGAATCTTTGTGGCTGCTACACTTAGGAAATAGTGAAGGAATAAAGACACCCTGCTGGGAAGGCAGTGGCTGTGTTGATATGGCCAGGGTAGAGCACACGATTAACAGTGAGCACATGAACAAGAGAAGAGTGTGAAATCTTTGTGATGTCAAATACAACCTGTTCTTCCTGACAACAGGTCACTGGTGGGCTTTTATGGCAAGGGATACACATTTACCTCTGAAGTCACTCACAGTTGTGCAGGCCTTTGTTCCTGGGGACTGCTGCTTGACAACTGGTGATATGTTCTCCATGTCAGCTCAGGGTACTTTCTGGACAGCCTTATTCTAATATCTACAGATACTAGGAGTTTGTCAGTCACTTACTTCAGGTGTGGGTGTGGGGTGGTTTGCGGCTTGGACATTTCTGTGGGGCTCGGCTGGCTGGGAGCCCGGCCTTGGGCAGGAGGCCTCGGCTGCTGTGGAGGGAACGCGCCTGCCTTGGAGGCCTGGACTGGAGAGGACCCAGTTGCTGACCGGACTTGCTGTGGAGATCCAGGTGACCTTTGCTGCTGAGGAGAAGTGGACTGGGGGCTCTGGGGCTGCTGTCCTTGAGGAGACAGACGCTGCTGTGGGGGTGCGTTTGTTCGTGGAGGCTGAGATCCCTGTGGCTGACGTGGTCCACCTGAAAGGGACATGTAGACATAAACGTGAGGAAATGCATGTGGTGGGCAACAAGCACGGAGCATCTCTATGGAAGGATGGGTTTTGCTAAGAAGACTCCTCATAGTAGCTTCATGGAGAAGAATATGGCAAATTCTCTCTTTCAGGCCTAAAATTGGTGTCATGCCCTCCTCTCTAGAGTTGTCCATTTCTCTACCTTCTTCAGCAATACAGAAGTCCCTCCACTCTCCCCAAAGGGAGCCACTTCAACCTGCCTTGCCCTTCATGTATCTGGTGTTTCTTATCCTTGGTGAACACTTCTTGCTTGGGGAGGGTCACTGGAGAACCAGCTCTGTGGGAATGTAAGCTGACCCTGCTGGTTTGTGTCAAGCAGTCCCTTCACAGGCCAGCAGTTTGATGTGAGACATTCCATCCTATCACTATCCATACCTCTGGTCCAGAACCATCACCAGGTGCCTTCAGTTGCTTTGGTAGCAGACTCTCAGAACTGAAGAGGATGTGGAAAACAATTGGACATGACATGAGAAGTTGCTGGACATGATGGATAATACTGTGAGAACCTGACAAAAGTTGCAGATAGTGTTGTGAGGTCTGGCTGGATTTCACAGGTGATCAGGGGAGTTATGTGAGAAAAAGTTTTACAGAGAATTGAAGGGGAGTACTGGAGACAGATGGGGAGTAATATCCCTCAAGGCCAACAGCTCCTATCAGTAATAGTATGGAATGCCAAGATTACATAGATGTGTTTGGTATCAGAAATGCTAAATTTTGGATGCAGCAAAACTGTCACCAATGAGGAAAAGATACTTAGAGGCAGGTGTTAATTTGATAGGAGGTTGAAATGGAGAAAGGAAGGAAAGGTGGCAAAAATGATGGTCTAATCAGTTATGTGAATTGAGTGGGTGGTGTGATCTGGCTACCTACAGGGCAGCCCTATGCTTCATCACCTCAGTGTACATCAGGATGATAAGCCAAACCTGTTTTTCTGACCAAGCCATATATGTCAAACTTATTTCTGCTGTCAGGAGGAGCTGAGGGTGTGCTCTTGATGACATGGGAACTTCTGGACAGATGGACTGAGGATTCTGGTATCGCAACACTGATGTTGTTGATCTGTTCCAAGCCTGACAACACTAGCATCTTTTCATCACTCCTCTACTCTTGTAGCTGCACAGCTTTGCGCAAACACAATGTACTCTGTGCCCAGAATCCTGCTCCAGTGCCAGTTTGAGTGGCCTTGTTTTGCTGAGTCAAGTCCTACCAGTGGTATCAACTGGATCTATATTGAATTTTCATCCCACTTTCTGAGCTGCTGTGTAGTATGACAGTATCTGCTTTAATAGTACACTGAATTTGCTGCCTTCTTGGCAGTGAGTTGGAAAATGAGCGAAACCTTTATCCTGATACCTTCTATTTAGAAGGCAAACTGATAGGACTCAGAGTCATCACTGTCACGGGAATCAGAGAACTGTACCTTGTGGAGGAGGCCGTGGTTGTGACAGTTGTCCAAGTGGAGGTCCAGCCTGAGATTTCATTGACACAGGCTGAACTTGTGGAGGCTAGAGGGAAAAAAGCCAATCCAGTTAATACAGAGTCCCCAAAGAGAAGACCTGAGGTAATACAGGAACTGTAGAGTCATGAAGTGTTCCTTAAATATACATTCACACACATGCAGCATCTGGCTGGTAAAATCTCATAGGGCTGAAATGGAGAGCTGAGTAAAAAAGCGCATCAAAGTTGTTCGCTCACAGGGAATAACAACGAAGTTACAACTTAGAATGTTTTTTTAGGCAATCAGGAATTACCAAATGTATCTGGCCCGAGGGGGTCTCTTAGTCCCATCTCCCATTTTGGACAGTTGCCAGCACCAGATGTTCTGAAGGAAGGAGGGATGAACCATGGAAATGTCTATGGAGTAATCATCTCTGTACCCTAAGGGATCTCCTCTTGATTGCTAATAAGCATGGGCCAGCTTCAGCCCTGAAACATGAAGCTTATTATCTGCTCTACAAAGTCTTTGCAACAGTTCCAGATATTTTGTTTTGATATTTACATCCAGACCCTTTTGAGTCTTGCTCAACTTTCAGCCTCACTGTCTTTCCCATTTCTTGTGTGTGTTGCTTTGTTCTGAGTTTTGAGACTAGCTCTCACAACCTGCCCATGCTAGGCCATTCATTATTTTGTAAACCTTCACTGCCCTCTCTGTCATTCACCTCCTTTCTACAGCCAAAAGACTTTAGAATCCCTCCAGTCCCTCCATGGGAATATTTCCAAGCCCCTGATTGTTTTCATCACCAACTTCTCTTTCCCAGCTTTGTAATTTCTCCTGCAGATGCCAGAGATGGGTCTGCTTACATTTTTCCAGATGAAGAAATATCTGGGTTCTCTGTATACATTGCCAGTTCATTTTTCCTGCATCCTAATTTCCTGCTTTTCCCTTGTCAACACAACCATAGGCTGAGCAATGGTTTTCATTAGCCTGTATGCGACAAAGTACTTCTCAAGGGAATGGCTGGTGCCACTTGAAAGTTCTGCACATTGTTTATGCTCTCCCTCTCTACCCCCAGCTTAGCTTAGCCTTCAGTCTCCCATATGAAGTTTCATTTGCTGTTGTGGTGACTGAACATACATAGCTCTGTCAGATGTTCTTCACTGCCATCCCTGGTCCTGACTAACGCAAATAATTTGGTGCCATCTGCTCTTTCTTCTCTCTCGCTGTTTAGTCTTTTTGACAGATATTTTAATAAACAGATTAAGCAATGCAGAACTGCTGCACAAAGGGCTGGTGCAAAGTTAACAAAAGTCTGAGTAAGCCTATTGCACAAAATTGTTTATGAAAACCAGGGAAGCTGGAGACAGATAGGCTGGTACATGCTGGATTATTTACATGCAGAACATCATGATAAAAGGGTCTTCAAGGCTCCTGAAAGGTCAGGAGAATGAGCTAAGTGATTCTGGAAATGGGAAGAAATGCTTCATAGTTGGAAGCATTGAAATTAGTTTCAAGTGACTAACATAAATGTGATGAAGTTGCCATCCCATCTTTTGCATTGTTTATCTGGGACTTGCAAATTGTGGGGAAGGAAAATCTGGGAATTTTCCAGTCACGGCTTCTAGCCCTACATAGTTTGGGAACTAAACCTTACCTTAGTGTTGATGTAAATTAACTGTTCTAATGCTGTAAGATGTCTTGATTTGACCAGGCAAAGAAAAGGAATTAAATCTCATATTCACCTCTACAGCCTCTCCCTACAGTCAACCAAGGCATCTCAGAGATAAAGGCAAATCAGGTCTTTGAAGCTGAGAGATAAAGGGGTGAGGCCCAGCCCAAGGTCTTCTGCCTTTGGAAGAGAAACAGTAAAGGGAAAGTCTGGTGGTGAGTCAGAGAGACGAGGACAGAACCACAGTGTAGCCATGCGACGGTGTTTCATGTTGAAGCAAACTTCTCATTAACATCTTATCCTGTCCTAGGCTCAACATTTATCAACATGGCCTGGCTCAGTATCCTTGAAGTAACCCCTCTGTTAACTGTTTGCAAGAATTAAAATTTCTGGTATCTATATCTGAGGTTAGCTTTTACTACACAATAAAACTTTACCTTTTAGCCCCTCCATGCTTTCTTTCGTAGCTTGCCTGTTACCTTGCCTAAGGCTTTTTGACTGGCTACATCATTCTGACCGATTGCCTGTTATCTACCACTTCATGAAAGAATTTCCAAAGAAATAAAAGGAAAAGAATCGAAAGGAAATGAATGGAACATTTTTTCTTTGCAAAAAAATCATGTGGTAAATGCCCTTAGCTATGGTTTCCACTGATTTATTTATTCTTTTGTGTTCTTCTTTAAATTATCATTTGAGAAAATTCATAAAGTCTATGACTTGTCTAAATTTTTCTACATTGCTCTTACAGTTTTCAAACCACATAATTTGTGTTTTTGTACACCAGTCCTCTGGAGCAGCAACTATTTCTAATGATATTACAGTTTTTTTGGCAGCTTAGTCTCTTCCCAAATTCAGTTCATTGCATGTGGCCATCTGGAGTTGGGGGCTTAATAATTTTTTTAAAATATCAGTCATCACTGATTTAATAACTGCTTTTATTCTTTTCTGTGTCATTCTGATCAGGAAAAACTATAACGAGATAAAGAAGTTCCCCACTTTCAGCAATTACATTTCCTAGCGTCACAATGCTGTCCCTGTTGTCTTCTTTTCCTCCCTTAACTTTGGATGATCCATAGAGCCCACCAATTGTTTGGTAGGATTCCATTTTCTGATGAACTCAAAGAACTTGTTTCATTCTTTCCTCTATCTGCTCCTCAAAATTAATTTCTCTCCTTTTTACATTTCCTTTTATTACTTGTATGATGCCACATAAAGGTCCTCTTAAATCTCAGATTTCCAAATTTGAAAGATTTTTTTCCCTAATTTGTCTTGAATGTTCTTTTTGTCATTTAACTCTACAAGTTTATTTCTCACATTCTTGGTTCGGGAGCAGGTCAGAAATGTATGTATGCATTCTGGAAAACAGTGGTCTCTCAAATAGCATCAATACAGTTTTACTGATAAGGAGTTGATTAATTTTCTTTTCTCACGCCTGTGGTCATACCCTTACTTTTTGATATCACATTTGTCCCTTGGACATTAAATCTAATGGTACACACTCACTATCTGAATTTGTACCTGGATGTTTCTTATGGCAAAGTCAAGGTGTTTTTACCTCCCTCTGGATTGCTGTCTCACTGTGATGTTTGACTTGTTTCTTGATAGCTGAAGCCTCACATTGTTGTGACCTGTTACTTTTCCATCTCTGTAAATTCTGTGCTCTCAGTTTTATAATTTCCCAGTTTTTCTCAGCCCAGAGACTAGTATAGAGTCCAATAATATGTATAGGTATTCTATTCATACCCATAGGATATCCAAGGATTCATATTTCTGTGTATTCAGTACTGCTGTCTTTATATTCAGAATTGCTCCTTGTATTCCTTCTGTGGAAGTCTTCATCTGCGTCTCTAGTTCTGCACCACACCAGCCTCATATTTAATTATTTCTCTCTGGACACTTCTAGCTGTTATATCATTATGTTAGTAATGTAGCATGTACAATTTTTGTGATGTTTGTGGCACCAAGCTCCTTCTCCATAGTAAAACATTCTAGTTAACATATTTGTGGGTTTAGTTTTCTTGATTATAGATACAGGTATTTCTAGGTTTTATTCCTGATGAAGATCCTTTTCTTGTTTGACTCTTCTATTTGACATTCTATCCCTTCAAGATTTGTTTTGTTCTTGTTTTGGCCTTAATTTAGGTCTGCTGTAAACCAATCCAATCCTGTATCAGTATGTTACAGACATGGAAAACAGATGCATCTGTCCATGTTCTCAGTTTCTGTTGGCTTGCCCTTTGCTCTTAGTTCATACACTCTATATCTTAGCTATTTTGAAAGGTAGTTCTAAATTCCACTTTGTAAATGCTCTCTTTTCTGTACCACTTTCCCTGCCTCAAAGCGTTTTCAGTGTCTATTAAATATTTACTCCTTCACTCTAGGTAAAACTTGGAGTTACCCTGAATACCCTTCATGCTGGGACCTGGTTTAGCAGGAGTGGACTGTTATATGACAAAGGCAGAGCACCATAAAGTGCCTTATCCCATTTTTTTGTCTCAAGTGGAAATGAAAATTGTACCAGTGTGTTGCTTTCAGTTTTGCCCTCAGACTTTTTACTCTCTTGTCTCTTCTGTTGTACAGATTTGTTGTCCTCAAATCACACTTCACACTTGACTGTCCGTTAGATACTGAAGGAAGCGTAGCAGGTACACCTGGATACTCAGGTTATGTTCTGGGGTGTTTCATTTATATGGAACTGCCCCTGGGAAATGTGGCAGTAAAATTAGATGCATTTGATACTCAAAATGGATGTACACAAGAAGAACTAAGGAGTCAGTTTAAATGCAAAATTAACAGGTTCTTATATGCGTTCAGCTTTAATAAAGCCTCCCCCTGATGAAGGTGGCAGAGGACAGCTCTGAAGTAGAAACTGCAGTAAGGAATGGAACAAGTCTTGCTGGAGATTCCCACTTTCTGTTCTTGAAAGCAGAACAGCGATGCAAAAAACAGAATCAATCCTATCGTGAGGGATGGTGTTAGACAGAAATTAAACTGGGTATTAGAAGAACCTCTAAAAATGCCCATGTTCAATGTGAATCAATGAATTTAGCAAGTCAGAATGTCTAGATGCATGTTCATGCTACTGGTGTGATGTCATATTTATCTGGAAGGAGAGTAAGGGAGAGAGATATGTTCCTTAGGGGTGCCCACTTCAAAGAGCCTGTGAGAGTCTCCTTTGGAAGAGCAGGAATCAGTCTATCCAATACACTCCCATATGGGACTGCTCAACTCTCTGATGTCTGACACAGTGAGGAGAGAGAAAGGAAGAAATTCAGGGAAATAACTTGGTCACAAATCTCCATTCATACCCAAGGCCTCAGTGGTGATGGCGTAGATCCAGCAGTGATGACAAGCTGAGTCATTTTGGAAACAACCAGATCAGCTATAAGTTGTCTGTCCTCTTCTATGTGCTCCCCAATCAGGGGCATTGAGCTGTCCATCACCTGCCACAGGAGGCAAAAACAACAATTAGTATGGAGGTTTCCTGCTGGCAGACGCCTGTTTCAACTCACCTCTTATGTTAAGCTGTTTTGTCTCCACATCCTTGCCAATATCTATAGTCACCACTTTCCTCGTGCTTAAAACATGCTTGATTTTTCCAGGTGTGGGATTTCGCTTAGGGTTTTTTGGAAATGTACTTCCCCCAACTCTCCATCTTCCTTCCCTTCACAACTTACAAGCCAAGGCAAGACTTATGGTGGCTGGAAGCTTTCTAAATCGACTTCATACAAATTTTCTCCTTCACATGTCCTGAGGAGATGCTGCTGATGGATAAGGTCTCTCTGGCATTGTCCCACAGTATTTGGGGGTGACATTGCAACTTAAAGGGTCACAGGAGAAGAGAAACAACATGTACTGCAGCCTGAGGAGATGAGAGCAACAGGGACTGGAGGAAACCAGGAAACATTTGGGATTAATGAACACAAAGCACTGCACCCTGAGAGGGAAAATAAACACCACAGATGTGTAATGAATAAGATGTAACCAAACCAGCACCAAGTGCAGGAAAATAAACTTGGTCTCTGCTTGTCTTCTTGATAATGCTGTGATACAACTGCTTCTCAAGCAAGTTCTACAAATCTACTGGGGAAAACTGGGAAGCAGAACTGTGGGGATGGGGGAAGGAAAACTGTCAAAGGGTCTTCGAGGTAAGAAATAGCCTCACAAAAATAATACTGAAAGCAGAGCAGACCCTCAGCTGTGTAGCAGCCCTAAACATGATTTTCAACAGTTCATCATAAATCAAGTATTTTGCAAACATTAGCTAAATCCCACAGGAAGAACTGTACTCTGATGAAGTTAAGATTCAGCTGGAGTAAATATAATAGTACCAAAATATCAGGGTTGGAAGAGTTTATTTTATTTTGCATTTATTTTTAAAGCAAACACTAAAATCCCTGGAAATGCAAAGTTGAAGGCTGAATTGCTCAAGAAAGGCACTGACTCACTCTCAGATAACAATCGGAAGTACACTCCACCCTGGCAAGGCTGCAAGAATACACTCTTGGAAGGAAATGGAAAATTTTGCACCCCCTTTTTTTAGATTCAAAGTAGAGAAGATCAGTGAGATGAGTTCACTGAGTTTGTATTCTGCTCTTTTCTTGCAGAATGTTTTTGTTTAAACCTCTTTGTTGAAAGGTTTTGTTTAATTTCTATAGATGTCTTCCATGAACACTAGAAAAGCTACCTAGAAAGTTTTAACTATGGTACACATGGAAAGGGGGTTGATGTTTACATCCATGGCCTACTTGGCCCAGGGGGCAAAAGGAGAAGGTTAGAAAATTATATGCCAGTGTTTGGCAAAATACACAAGGTGTCTTCTCCTTCCACTGTCCACTTAGCTGTTCTTCCACTGAGAAATGAGGTGAGGAATGTGATGCTTCCTAACAATGTCAGGGAATGGCCAGTTCCCACCTGGGTCTCACCAGCCAGGGACTCCTGGGGGTCCTCTCCCAGGTCTCTGCGCAGGTTTCCTTCCTCTCCACTCCTGTCTTAAAAGGGAATGCGGCAATTACAGTTCCCCAGAGAGAAGCGGTCTGCCGTGTCCCCGCACGGCGCGGTGCGAGGGGCCCGTGTGACCACTAGATGATGCAGTGTGACCTCTAGATGATGCAATGTGACCACCAGATGATGCCGTGTGACCACTAGATGATGCCCTTACCCTGCCGAGAGCCAGGCGAGCCGCGCTCCCGGCTCCCGCCCCCCTGGGAGTCACCGGCTCTGCTCAAACCCGCTTTTCATAGACTCGTAGAATGGCTTGGGCTGGAAGGAGGCTTTAAAGGCCATCCAGTCCAATACTCCTGCTATGAGCAAAGACATCTTCAGCTAGATCAGCTTCCTCTCGGGCCCCATCCAACCTGAATGTCTCCACACATGGGGCATCCACCACTATCTGCACTCTAAAAAATGTCTTCCTTACATATAATCTAAATTATATATATAAAATCATCCTCTTTTAGTTTAAAATCATTATCATTTGTCCTGTTGCAACAGGCCCTGCTAAAAGGTTTGTCCCTTTCTTACAGGCCCCCTTTACATACTGGAAGGTGTTATGAGATCTTTCCAGATCCTTCTCTTCTCCAGGCTGAACAACCACAGCTGTTTTGGGAGCTGTCTTCATAGGAGAAGCGCTCCAGTACTTTAATAATTTTCATGGCCTTCTTCTGAATCTGCTTCAACCGGTTCATCTTTTTCCTATGCTGAGAGCCCCAGAGATGATTTTCCCGTCTCAAGGAGTGCTTTTCCCTACTTCTGCAGCTGCAGTGGCTGAAGAGGAAGCTGGTGCTTTAAAAATCAAAGGCACCAGGGGGAGTGAACCCTGGAGCAGGTTCCAAGTGAACCCTGGAGCAGGTTCCACCTGAACCAGTGAAGGTGCACCAGGGATGAGGCAATCTGCTGTGTAGTGTCTGGCAGGGGAACGTGAGATGTGGGAGACAGCAAACACAGGAGTGAACAACCACATGCACAAGGGAAGGCCTTTGACAATGGTGGTGATTTCTGTGGGTAAAATGACACAGCTGGTTGCCACTGAACTGAAAAGAATCATGAGCTGTCACCTTGCCTGTCCTCCAGGAAGGGCAAATTAGTCTGGAACTGGGCAGATACAAATGCTAATACTGAGTAAATCAACTGGCTGAGAGGAATATGTGAATTACAGGCAGATTGCACTCATCCCTTCCTGGGCAATCACAGAACAGCTTGGGCAAGGCAAGAAGATGACAACACATATGGACCCAGCCTTTGTAGCTGCCCAGGGTCAGTGGCTGCTCCTGGTGCAGCTGCTGTTGCCTGATAAGTTGTATAAGGAGCGAAGGAAAAGTGCCCAGGCAAAGAGACTCAGGAAAACACCATCCTGGTTCTCCCTCTGTCATCAGCCTATCTGATGCTGAAACCTGGGCTTGTTTTTCACACTCCGATGTGTGAGAGTGGAGTGTTAGGTGATTTCGCGGGAGGGAGGGAGGGAGAGAGGGAGGGAGGGAGGGAGGGAGGGAGGGAGGGAGGGAGGAAGGAAGGAAGGAAGGAAGGAAGGAAGTGGCGGAAGGAAGGAAGGAAGGAAGTGGCGGAAGGAAGGAAGGAAGTGGCGGAAGGAAGGAAGTGGCGGAAGGAAGGAAGTGGCGGAAGGAAGGAAGTGGCGGAAGGAAGGAAGTGGCGGAAGTGGCGGAAGTGGCGGAAGTGGCGGAAGTGGCGGAAGGAAGGAAGGAAGGAAGGAAGGAAGGAAGGAAGGAAGGAAGGAAGGAAGGAAGGAAGGAAGGAAGGAAGGAAGGAAGGAAGGAAGGAAGGAAGGAAGGAAGGAAGGAAGGAAGGAAGGAGGGAGGGAGGGAAGGAGGGAGGGAGGGAAGGAGGGAGAGAAGGAAGGAGGGAAGGAAGGAAGGAAGGAAGGAAGGAAGGAAGGAAGGAAGGAAGGAAGGAAGGAAGGAAGGAAGGAAGGAAGGAGGGAGGGAGGGAAGGAAGGAAGGAAGGAAGGAAGGAAGGAAGGAAGGAAGGAAGGAAGGAAGGAAGGAAGGAAGGAAGGAAGGAAGGAAGGAAGGAAGGAAGGAAGGAAGGAAGGAAGGAAGGAAGGAAGGAAGGAAGGAAGGAAGGAAGGAAGGAAGGAAGGAAGGAAGGAAGGAAGGAAGGAAGGAAGGAAGGAAGGAAGGAAGTAAGTGGCGGAAGGAAGGAAGTGGCGGAAGGAAGGAAGTGGCGGAAGGAAGGAAGTGGCGGAAGGAAGGAAGTGGCGGAAGGAAGTGGCGGAAGGAAGTGGCGGAAGGAAGTGGCGGAAGGAAGTGGCGGAAGGAAGTGGCGGAAGGAAGTGGCGGAAGTGGCGGAAGTGGCGGAAGTGGCGGAAGGAAGGAAGGAAGGAAGGAAGGAAGGAAGGAAGGAAGGAAGGAAGGAAGGAAGGAAGGAAGGAAGGAAGGAAGTGGCGGAAGGAAGGAAGGAAGGAAGTGGCGGAAGGAAGGAAGGAAGTGGCGGAAGGAAGGAAGGAAGGAAGTGGCGGAAGGAAGGAAGGAAGGAAGGAAGGAAGGAAGGAAGGAAGGAAGGAAGGAAGGAAGGAAGGAAGGAAGGAAGGAAGGAAGGAAGGAAGGAAGGAAGGAAGGAAGGAAGGAAGGAAGGAAGGAAGGAAGGAAGGAAGGAAACCAATGATTGGACATATCAAAACAAATGATAGACACTGCTGAAGGGATGAGCAGGGCTCCTTGCAGGGTAGCAAGAAGCGTGTTTAGTAACATGGCAGCCAGGGCTTATCTTATTCTTCCAGGTGAAAGAATAAATCACATGGACCATTTTGCTTGCCATCCACTTGCTTCATATTTTTCATCTTAGCAGAGTTGTGGAAATGGGCTTGATTACAAAACAAAACAACAAAAAAAAACACCAAAAGAAAAAAGAGG
This sequence comes from Pseudopodoces humilis, assembly GCF_049639895.1. Classification (NCBI taxonomy): domain Eukaryota; kingdom Metazoa; phylum Chordata; class Aves; order Passeriformes; family Paridae; genus Pseudopodoces; species Pseudopodoces humilis. Next base: position 21,232,337 of record NC_142204.1, read on the forward strand.
GAGAGGGGAGATTGTTAAACCATAAATGTTCCTGAACTCTTTTGAGAATCTGGCTGCTGGCACCAGTAGAGAATTTACATTATTTTGAGGAATTCTGATTGAGTGCTGACTACTTATGTTGAATATTCCCTCAAAGTGATAAAGTTCTTTAAAGCAGAGGAAAAAAGAATTACCAGCATTTACTGTTAAATTCACAATCTGTTTCAATATGAGCCATGAAAATGGTACGTAAGTGTGCTAAGGCTTTGAAGGCAGAAAGGTAACATATTCTACTGTTTGTCATGGGAAAAGGAAAGGAGGTGAAGTTCAAGTAAGAGCAAATACCATGTGTGCAAGATTACTCTTGTGCTGTTGATAACTCATCTGTCTTAATCTGTTTTTTTTTTTGCAATAAACCACTTTGCTAAGTCTCAGTTCACAGAACTGCCCATCACTATCTCTTTGTGAATCTTTCCTGAAGAACTACTTTGCACTGTGAAAATTAATTACTGCCTGCAATTGCATTGTGCAAATTCCTTGTTTGTTCAGCCCATTTGGGTGTGCATTCTTGTAAAATGTCACAGCACACTGTTCCCTCTTACCAAGAAAATACAACTGTCACTCTGTCAAATAACTTTTTTTCTCCCCCTATCAAAAGTAAAAAAGCAAAACAAGGGATCAGTTTCAGATCAAGAAAAGAACCCCAGGAAGTTGGCTGGAGGCAATTAATTACTTGTCAATATCTCCCTGAGATCTGTATAAAAAGGTGCCTGTTTGGCTTTGTTCTGCTCCTTATATTGCACTACTTCTTTTCCCAACAACAGCCAGGCATCTGAATGCCTGCTAGATGTTGGTATATCAAGCCAGCTCAGTCAGGTTCTCCACTGGGATAATTCAGCATGAGCCATCTGAAATGATATTGTGTTTCTTCTGATTTGTGTGATATTAGATGCACTGCTGCTTACCTTGGTCACAGAGAGAGGAGCATGAGCATGCATTTCTCCGTGTGCAAGCTGATGATGGCTGTTAGGGTACGGATGTGCTTTTCACCAGTCAGTCACACACAGTGGCAGATGTGAAAACCCAGAGGCATACCCAGACAGAGGCCTATAATCTTTAAGCCCAGAACTAGCTGTGTGTGCACGTACATAGGCTTATGTGCAAGAATATATGCAGGGATATGAAAACCACATATCACATCTAAGCATGTGTGGAAGCAATCCAAATGTCTTTACAGTTGTCTCTAGCAAGGCTGCCTTCTTGCTCTTTCTTTCCCAGCTGCAGGGACGTAGAGATTTAAAAGTGCACAGCAGGGAAACAGTCTTCTCTAGGGGATGCTCCTCTAGGTGCTGATGAATTGCACACAGGAGCAGACCCATTAGCCCTGGCCCCATCAATTCAGGAAAAGACAGAGGCTTGCCAGCGTTTGGTTGCTGGCAGCACACTTCTGTCACATGGCCTCTGACAGGTCACTGCTCCCCTCCCTGGGGAGAGCAGATACACAATGCAGGAATGCACAGTCACTGGAGGGCTCATGTGGTTCTCATCAGCATCCCAACCCTCAGCGGGTGGGACTGCTCTCCCACACATAGCTTTCCAGTGTGTCAGCACCCCTGCATGAAGCCAATAGGCTGGCTCTGCTCGTCTTCCTCAGCTGGCCTGTGTTGGTGGAGTTTACAGCAGGTCAGATGTTGTGTCTCCTCAAGTCACATACTGACAGAGGCACTTGCTTACTTGCTGGATTGTCTCTTCTCCAGGGAATCTCTTCAGTTTCCACTTTGATTTTCCAGCCAGCTTTTCTTTCTCTGCCCTGTTAGGATGATTTGACCCCACTTCCATATCTGCCATACGCCTCCTGGCCTGGGAAGGAGCACCTTGAACTTTAGCTCTCAAGGCCACAGTCTGTCCAGCCCTGAATACAAAATGTTGTAGTACACATTACCCATACTAACTTTGTAGTGCTTTGTCTTGATGGCCTCTTACTGTAGTGAACACAGTCTGGGTAAAAGATTTTAGAATATACACCTTTCTTTTTTGGTCAATCTAGTTGCTCTGGTTGCTTGTGAACCTTTTGCTATACTCTCAAAATTTATTTTCCTCTTTTTATTTAGGTGCAGCTAGGATTTTTGTTTGGAAGTCCCCTTTAAAGCGACTGAAGAAAGACAGGTTCATTCAGAGAGAAACTGAGATTTTTAATGAACTGAATCATCTGCTGGAAAGCTGAGGTGTCCAAGCACTCTGTGGCTCTCCATTTCCTTTCACAATCCACACTGAGAAAGGAAGACACTTCAACCCTGACACTTTGCTGTATATCTGCTAGTTTGGCTGGGGCTCTGAATCGGTTCCTAACATATCAGTGTTATGAGGATGGCCTGTGGGCACGGAGGAGCAGAGACTGCAGGAGCATGCAGGGGTATGCGAGACATTGGCGCATGTGAGCTCCAAGGCAGAGCGCCTGCAGCTACACTTCCCAAAGGAGACTCACATTCAGGTTGCCCATGCTCTCACCTCAATGATATAGTCTTTTCCATCTTTGCTGTGGACAGCTTTGACAGCGCAGATATCAAGACCTCCAAACATTTCTGCACAGGCATCTGCCCAGAGTCTGTACCTGCAGAAACAAGAGCATGGCCTAGTATTAGCTGTCCTTGGGTATCCCACCAAAACCAGCCACCCACCCTGCTGCCCGTAGGAACACAAAGCAGTTTGGAAGCCTTTATTACAAGGTTTGGGAGCCTTTATTACAAGGCGTCCTTCATGTGCTTTGCTGGGTCCTTGACTCCCTCTCTTGCACAGGAGATGGAGGAAAAAAAAAAGAATCTTGCCTAAAGTTTCCCTTCATTTCAGATTGATTCAACCCTGCCCTCAAAGCCACCTTAAAATGTTTTTTTCCCTCCTTGGTATTTACATCAGATCTCCAGTTGGTTGTCATTCAGCCAAGCTATAAATATTTAGCTCATTTAATCTCCCAGTAGTGTTGGCCCCTCAGCGTTTGTATTGGCTTTGCCTGAAAGCCCTCCATTATGCAGGCAGCTTTCTCCTGATAAGACGTCCTGGACATTAGGACTGGAATAGGATCAGAAAGTGAGTGTTGAATTTAGCAAGGAGTAGTCATCCCCTCTCTGATCTGTAATGCAGTAGCTCCTGCATGTTACAATTTACTTTCAATTTAATCTTTTTACAGTCTCAAGCCTCCTTCTGTCCCTTGGGTGTTGCTCCTAGTCAGGCAGTCTCATCACATGGAATAGGCACTATTTGTTGGAGGGAGACCTTCGGGCTGCAGCACTTTTCCCTATCCATCCCAGGACGGGAATGTGAGCTGGTGGCCCCTTAGCTATCCTGGAGTCAGAGGAGGAGAGAGAATGACAAGAAGCATATTATGGGGGGACCACATGCCCCTGCTGTGCAAATGAGGAGGGACTGAGGCAGCCTGGTTTTATTTCCTGTGCAGCTGTGCCGTGGTCCTGGCCATTTAAATAAAAATAATAATCTCAGAACAGCAGATCTGTAAGCAGGACTATGACAAGATGCAGAGAGGGGAGGGAAGGCCACAGTCTCATGAAAACACTGACATTTCACAGACCCTACAGGGACTGGAGAAAGAGCTGTTCTGGCTAAAGAACAAATTTATGTCCTTGAAGCCAGCCAGAGTCCCCATAGCTCGACAATATAATGATCAACTTGTGTGAACACAATGTCTCTCGAAGAAGAAAAATTATGACTTATATGACTACCAGTGCTCTTTTATCCCTAATGAGGAGACTAAGTGTGTTCACCCTGGACCCCCATGGAAGACAGTGTATGAGGAGGAGTCAGTAGTTTAAGGAAGAGGAGAATTATGGAGTGCATGAGTTAGGGAGGAGGCACAGAGAGCACCCCTCATGCACTGTTGTGGCCCTGTGGGAACCACCTCTGTTCCTGAGGACCATCTCTAGGTGTCTGGGCTCAGCAGCCAGGCTCAGGGAGTTATTATTCATGCCAGAGACTCTGGTGGCTGCACATCTTCCATGTTTGTTGGCCATAGGTGAGCGCTGGGAGCATCAGGGCTGCTGGTGTAATAGGAGCATTATTGGGAAGAAGAGCATATTTATGCACATGCACCAGGTGCTGCATTTTCAGAGGATTTACTGTCATTTCTGCATCATCTGAACATTTCAATCCTTTGTACTTACTGTTCAGTAGGTACTTCAGGTTGCTCCTACTCATCAGAGCACTTGAGCACATTCCTGTTTAATGTTCTGACAACTTATATATTTCAACAGGGTTTGTTGCATTTATGGCTGAATAAGGCTGGAGTGGTTAATTGTGGTACGATTAACAAAATGAGCCTTCAAAATGCAGTGTTGCAGGCTGGCAGGAATCTGGGTTTTAGTCCTACAGAACTGCAATAAGGTAATGTCTACCCTTCATGTGTCTAGCTTCAGCTGTGTTATAAACAGCCAGGATGCATCATCATGAACACTTCCCACAGTACTATTATGGTCTTACCAGAGTCACCTTCAGCATCTGATCTGGGGTTTGGCTTCCCTGTTTTGCAGAACTAAAGGTGCAGAAAGGGCCTTGGATGATTGCCTGCACAACTCTCCTGTTCCCAAGAGGAGACATTTCCTTAATCTGGTCTGAAAGAGGACAGAGATTTGCCATCCCTTTCAGAGAATCGATTTCTGTGCTGTGCTATCCTTACTTTAAGAAACTATAAAAAATGTTCAAATGGACCTTTTAAACTATAATTTATTTATTACAGTATTATATTTGTAATGTAAGTAATGAGAAAAGCCTATATTTATATAGAAGGCTTTCCTGTATTTAAAGATCCTGTGCTCTTTATTTTTTTCATCATTAGGATGAAGTGGTGTTCAGCTTGTGGGCAACTTCTTCCAGGTCTGTAACAGTTATGAAGGAAAGTGAACTTCTGCACTGCAGGCAGGGATTCATTGTGCTTTAGTCTACACCTCTACTGGAAAAATATCAGTGGTCTGCTAACTGAAAAAGGTGGAAAACTGCATAGAAGTACATAGAATTGTTGCATGTTTTACTCAACAGCTCACTAGGTTTTCTCTGAATGTTCCTTTTATTGTCCTTTGGACTTTCTCCAGCTCCTTGCTATTTCTTTTCAACTGTGGTGCCCAAATGGACAGTCAGAATTAATCATGAAACTGACAAACTGGAGTATGATCTGAAAAAATCTTAAATTCATTAAGGATGAATGCCTACATGTAATCTATGGATTCTGTAAACCTATGAATAATCTACTGGGATCCAACCCATCTAGATGGGATGGAGAAAAGTGATGAGAACAAGTGTTAGTTCTGCAGGATAAGAGTTACAGCAAAGCATGTTACCATGAGTCCACAGTGTCAGCCAGTTGCAGTATTAGCAAATATCACAGTGATTTGAATACACGGAAGTAGCATCTGCAGATTTTAGTCTGTAAGATGCATGAGGAAATTCTTTCTGCTCTCTTCAACAGTGAGAAGACCTTAGCTTAGACAGTGACGACTTTTGTGAGCCTAAAGCAAAAAAGTGCTTTCAGCACTTCAGCTGACAGTTTTTTTCCTCTGTTAAGGAGAAGAAAAACTCTTTTCTGTGTCTGCCTCTCATTAGTAATGTACTTAGAATAACCTCATGTTACTTTATGTTTTGTGCTTTGACCTTTCTGATTTTATCCCTACATGTTTGTACTGGTGTGCTTGACCTAGCATGCTGGTCTTGTTTCCTGTGGTTACATTCACTAAAGATCTAATGATTTAGCAATGCTGGTTTCTAGCTGTACTTTCAGTCTGTTCTTCAAAATAGGACAGTTTGCCTTTGTGTCCTTAGTATTTTTTTAAGAAACTGCTTGGTCTTTTAAAGTCTTTATCCAGCCTCCCAGAAGGCCTCAGTTACCAGTTCTCTCAATTAACCAAAGTCGGAAGTACAATCCCTCCCTTCTAACCCAAGAATAGCTAATACTGTCTTGAAACACTCTTCCTTACCTCTCTGTCATTGCAATCTGTTCTAGCATCGCAGAACCTGTGTTTGCCTTCCAGTTTCCAGAGATGGAAGTCCTCCTAGGAAAACAAACCAAAAACATAACCTCAACATGAAAATAGACTCCTGACCCATCCTCCCGCATACTGTACTCCTCATTCTTGACTCTGTGCTTGTACAGGAGGGGATGAGGTGAGGTTCTTCCTCCCAGAAGCCTTTCCAAATCCTTCCTGAACAACACTCCATACAGGATATGTTGTTCGGGCTCATGAAAAACTAACTGAGGATTTTAGGCAGAGAAACCTCCAAGGAATCTTAAGCACACATCAGGCTCTGTGAGTACTTTCTTTCTTTATACATCAGACCTACGGGAGCTGAAATGTGTGTGAAATATCTCTAGGATAATCACCCTTGTGTTCTGCAATGAGTAGCATCCTCCATCCATGGAACAGAAGCTCTCCAGGCAAATATTTGCTGAGCAGCGTCACAAAATATCAGTTCTAACATTCTGGGTCTACCTAAATTTTATTTCAATTGTACTTCTGTGTCCACTTAAATTTGATTTCAGTGGTAATGATGTCATAGAAAATATTATCGTACTGTCTTTTCACTGACTTTTCATTGACATGTTGGTGGCTCATTGTGTTCAGACTTGGAGAATTTCTTAATTCAAAATCTTTGGAGTTTCATTAGCTGCAACTGCTAGTTAATTTCCAAAAAAGGTACCGTTGCTAGAAAATTCTGGGTTTCATCATCACCATCAGGGGTGAAAAT